>NC_134354.1:153243036-154443036 GCF_048569485.1 Anomaloglossus baeobatrachus | reverse complement strand
TTTTTGTAAACAGCTAAAATAACAAAACTTGTGTCACTGTCCAAATATTTCTGGACCTAACTGTATCTCTATCCGAGAGAAGCACAATGCTCTTCAAACCCATGTATTGTAAAAAAAAACAAAAAAAACACAGTTATACAGTTCGTTGAGTACATCTGTATTGCTATTAACCAATTATGTAACTTGGTTTCACTTACTCCCTTATTTGGCTAGAGTTTCTTACATGACTATGCTGTTCTTGATAAGGCACCTGGAGATAAGCAAAAGTCTATGCACGTATGTCAGCAGCTTGTTACTGACACTCAAGGGATCAATTTGAGGTGGTCTCCTGAATGCCTGCATTTTTCAGCTTAGTATAATTAGTTTCAATAATACATTCCAGAAGGTACATCCTAGTATACATGATAGCATTTAAGCAATGGTTATAGAGACAGACGATTATATCGGACAATTGATTCATAGCCTAGACCCTGAGGGTTGAAGCCCACAGCTGCTGCTGTACCAATGCTGGTTATGAAAATTAGGGACCCCACATCATTTTTATCATTTTTTTTTCTTAAAATATTTATTTATTATGCTAAATAGCTGTACAAGCTATCGCTCTATCTATCTACATATCTATTTTATGTATTCTATAGTTCTGTCCATCTCTCTCATATATCTCTGTCTATCTTTCTCTCTCTACCTATTTCTCTATTTATCTAGCTATCTATCTAGTATTTTTCTGGCTTTGCATATTTTTAACACATAAAAACCATTCATTTCAATATCATGCTTTTTTTTCGGGTTCAGTCATGCAGTTGTCACGGATGTGCCACATGGACAGTCGGCTGGCACACAGATGTCAGACAGATGTCAGACAGATGTCGGACAGATGAAACTGGATGACACAAACGGACACATGGATGGTTATACTTATGTTCAAAATGGACCATGCAACACGTACAGTTTTTTTACACGAACGCGTGAAGGAGGCCTAAAATACGATCCTAACAAAAGCTAATCTAGATCTATTATAAGTCAATGGAAATGTAATTTATCAGTATTATTTTTTTTGCATGATTACTGCTACTTCGCTCAACAATAAGTTTGCTGTAAAAAATCCACAGAGAATTATCAGAACATCCTGTGCTTACTGTATAGGAACAAAAGGTTTATTGAAAATAAAAAGCCTCAGCTTCAAAATATTGTACATCTTGTGATAAGCCTGTTATTGATTTTGTATTGAACTGTTCTTTTCTCTCATCAGTCTCCAAAAAAAAAATATTACAATCTTTACCATTTTCCTAATTGCCTCCATTAGAAGAATTCTCTTATAAATATCAATAAATGCAGATAATAACAAAAGATTTATCATTTCATTTCTTTAACGATTTATAGTGCTAAAAAGTAAATTTTTGTGTTATTTTTTTAAATTAACTATTTTCTAAAAAGTGAAAAAGGCTAAGTAAAAGTGGTCATGGTCAATCATCATGTGACAAAATTAGAGATGAGCCACCCCCCCAGTGTTCGAGTTCGGTTCGGTTCGTCAGACGGAGGCTCCGTTTGACGAACAATTGATGAACTCCTTTGAACCCCATTGAAAACAATGGCAGGCAAACACAAACACATAAAAACACATTATACATGTAAACATACAGTTAATAAACATTGCCATTACAGTTACAGCTCCCAGCGACGCATCCTGCACTCGGTCTCCCGACGCTTTTCCTTCCGATAATTTCTGCATCCTCGCAGTAACCAGCACTGATGATAGGACATTCTGTGACGTCAAAATAGCATGTGACCAGTCACGTGTCTAATATCTCATTGGCTACAGACTGGTCACATGGCAAGACGTCATGCTAGGTCCTGTCAGTGCATCTCTCCGGTACGCGGTGCTCGTTCCAGCACCTCCGTGTACAGGTGAGATGCTCTGGCACATGGTCGGCTTCCCCGTTCCTGCATGTGGCACTCTTTACAGAGTCAGCCCACATGCAGGGACTTGCTGCCACAGCCGGTAAATAGCGGCATCGGGAATCACGTAATCGGAGATTGCCGTTGCTATAGTAACGGTGGCAGCGGTGACATCACCGCTTATAGCTCGCAGCCTCTGCTCACTCACTGAGTGATTAGACTGCATGGGAGCAGCAGTGTCTTCCTCCCATGCAGTGCTGTCTGATGTAGCAGAGCTGCATGGGTTGAAGGAGAAAGAAGACAAGACCAGGATCGTGGAGGGTTGAGATGGAGTAATAAACATGGAGTCTCTAATGTGTCTGTGTATTTCTTTCTATTAAAGTATTTTTTCTCTGTGTGGTGTCTTTTTTTAACTCTTTATTGGAGATTCTTAATGGCCGGGTCAAACTTGCCTGACATTAAGAATCTATGGCTTAATACTAGCTAGTAAAACAAAGCTAGTATTAACCCATTATTACCCAGCAAGCCACCTGGTTTCAAGGCTGCTGGAAGAGTTGGATACAGCGCCAGATGATGGCACTTCTATGAAAGCGCCATTTTCTGGGGCGGCTGCGGATTGCAATTCACAGCAGAGGCGCCCAGAAACCTCGGGCCAACGTGTGCTGCGGATTCCAATCCCCAGCTGCCTAGTTGTACCTGACTGGACACAAAAATATGGCGAAGCCTACGTCATTTGTTTTTTAATTATTTCATGAAATAAGTGAAATAATTTAAAAAAACGGGCTTCCCTATATTTTTAGTTCCCAGCCGGGTACAAATAGGCAGCTGAGGGTTGGGGGCAGCCGTACCTACCTGCTGTACCTGGCTAGCATACAAAAATATGGCGAAGCCCACGTCATTTTTTTGGGGGGCAAAAAACTACCGCATACAGTCCTGGATGGAGTATGCTGACCTTGTCGTTCTGCAGCTGCTGTCTGCTCTCCTGTATACACTAGTGAATGGAGCATGCTGAGCCTTGTAGTTCTTCTCCTCCTGTCTCTCCCTTCAGCACACAGTCCTGGATGCAGCATGCGGAGCCTTGTAGTTCTGCAGCTGATGTCTGCTCTCCTGCATACAAACAGCAGACAGCAGCTGCAGAACTACAAGGCTTAGCATACTCCATCCAGGACCGTATGCAGGAGTTTTTTGCCCCTCCAAAAAATTATGTGTGCTTCACCATGTTTTTGTGTGCTAGTCAGGTACAGCAGGCAGCTACGGGCTGCCCCCAAGCCCCAGCTGCCTATTTGTTCCCGGCTGGGAATTAAAAATATAGGGAAGCCCGTTTTTTTTTTAATTATTTCATGAATTTCATGAAATAATTAAAAAAAAAAAAACAAATGACGTGGGCATAACCCAGCTTTTGTTTCCAGCCAGTTCACAACTAGGCAGCTGGGGATTGTAATCCGCAGCACAGGGTGCCCAAGCTTTCTGGACACCTCTGCTGCGAATTGCAGTCGGCAGCCGCTCCAGAAAATGGCGCTTTCATAGAAGTGGCATCTTCTGGCGCTGTATCCATTTATTCCAGCTGCGCTGGTGACGGGTGGCTCACTGGGTAATAATGGGGTTAGGGCAAGCTTTATATTATCAATTGGTTATATAGCAAGATACCAACTCACACTACCAAAAGAACAAATTTAAATAGCAGGATGGGTGGACATTGTGCAACCGCACACTAAACATAAAATTTAACTTTTAATGGTGCTTATTTAAAACGAGTTAACCTCATAAAAACGTGAGTATAAAATGAGAATATCCAAAGCAGTGGTCACCAAGCTCAAATAGACCCTGGTTTGG
This sequence comes from Anomaloglossus baeobatrachus, assembly GCF_048569485.1. Lineage (NCBI taxonomy): Eukaryota > Metazoa > Chordata > Amphibia > Anura > Aromobatidae > Anomaloglossus > Anomaloglossus baeobatrachus. Next base: position 154,439,307 of record NC_134354.1, on the reverse strand, counting down.
GTACAGGGCACAAAACACTGTCTATACTCGGTCACTATTATGTCACCTCAGTACTATATTAGAGGTCACATATACAGGGAGCTGCCCTCCACTCTGTACCTTCAATATTATCTAATGTGTAGATAACTGGTGTAAACGACCGCCATTAAACATATACCATTTCTTTAAATAACATGGTTATAATAGTTGGAACGGTCTCACCAAGGACTTGCGGGCTTCAAAATTCTCATGGATAGGATATTCACTAATAAACCTTCTTTATGTTTATCTCTCAAAAAATGTTAGTAGCAGGCCTCGAGTCACTTCATACGCGTTTCATCCCCACATAGAAATCATCAGGAGAGTCTGTGCTCATGGAAATCTGCCAGCTTAAATAGCCATCCTTATCATCATCAATGTGGCCGTCTTCAGAGGAATAAAATGCCCATTCCGGACTGCAAGAATTAACAACAATGTCTGCATTATAAATCACCTTAAAGTCCACAAGTGAACTGTCCGGTCTTTCCAAAATTCCAAAGAAACACTCACCACTCTGTGTCAGTAGCCTCTATCAATTCACATGTGCCGCACAAGTAGCCATGAGCACCACCATTTTATACCCACCGGGCATGCTCAGTACATCCCAGTTTCACAGGGAGATCACATAGCCGGTCTACTTGGCCCGGTCATGTGATTCATGTGACCGCCCCTTCACTTCTGGGTCTGTGGAAAGCATAGCAAGCATTCCACTTGGCCAATCCATCAAATCAGCCAGCAACTTAGTTTCCCTAAAGCAGCCATAATTAGCTGCTTATCGATATGCAGCTTGATATAATCCCTAATTGATTAAAAACCTAAATAGCAGACAACCTCCACCTTATCAAAAGGGACATTACCTCTCATCTTTATCCTGTGATTAGGATTATTATGTCATGTTGTAAAATGCCACTAATAGCATTATTTAGTAAAAACGATTATCCATCAATAAAACAAAACCACTATTATCTTATGTGGTGAAGAAGCATTATCAACCTGTCTCCCATGACAGCACTTGCCCAGCCTCACACTGCTTAGCAACTGATATATGACGAGGGCAGGTACACCCAATGCAGAGTGGCTACTGACTTTTTATCCTAAGGGTGTATACCAACAAGATAAATAAGGAAGGTCAATCTGTCATGACTGTTATAATTAAATAGCGATAGACAGAATCACTATCTGCGATTTCACCAAACAAAAATGGGTCAGCGCATAGGAGGCAGTTCCATGGAGTTATTTTGTGGTTCATAATGTGGGCCCATTTATACATTTACAATCTCAGGGATAGAACCAAAGCCGTAAGTGTAACCCTTACATGGTACCTAAAACATAATACAGCTTATTCCTGCCTGACATGCAGAGGTTGGCACCTTATAACCTTTGCCAGTGGCGCCCCCCAGTCCTTGTTGACTGTCCCTCCTGCACTAGCCCTATTATTAATGTGTGGAGAGAAAGGGAACAAAAGCTGTTCATTCAAACCAAAGGGAACAACTGTATTCAATTTGTATATCCAAAAACATTCCTTTTTTAACAACAGATTATCCCAGTCACCCCCTCTTAACGGGGGTTCAACATGGTCAATACCAATCATCTAAAGGAGAAAAAACATAGGTTCTATGTTTGGGACTTGAAGGATTTCAGGGATAATAGAGCCTATGTTTTTTCCTCATATAATAGAACCCCAAAAAATAGTGAGACTGACCTGTCATCAACAGAGGCAGAAATGTCAGATGCAGAGAGCAAAAGGAATGGCTTTAGACCAAAACATACCTGAGATTGTAAATGTATGAAAGGGCCCACATTATAAACCACAATTTAACTCCATGGAACTGCCTCCTATGTGCTGACCCATTTTTTGTTTGGTGAAACCGCAGATAGTGATTCTGTCTATTGCTATTTAATTATAACAGTCATGACAGATTGACCTTCCTTATTTATCTTGTTGGTATACACCCTTAAAGTGATAAGTTGGCAGACACTCTGTATTGGGTGTGCCTGCCCTCATCAGATCTCAGTTGCTAAGCAGTTGGAGGCTGGGCAAGTGCCGTCATGGGAGATAGGTTGATAATGCTTTTTCGCCACAAAAGATAATAGTGGTTTTGTTTTATTGATGGATAATCGGTTTTTCTAAATAATGCTGTTAGTGGCATTTTACAACTTGACATAATAATCCTGATCACAGGATAAAGATGAGAGGTAATGTCCCTTTTGTTAAGGTGGAGGTTGTCTGCTATGTAGGTTTTTAATCAAGAACTATGGTGATGTGTATTTGATTTGAAATTAAACATTGAATTACATTTTGGGTTCATGATGGTTAAGAAGTAGGTGGAGGAGGCCATACCGCTATTGTGATTATACAATTAGGGCGCTAAAAACCAGAAGGGGTGTGTTTATTAAACTGTCTATATTAGTGATGAGCGAGTACTAAAAAGCTCGGGTGCTCGAGGCTCGGGCCGAGCATCCCAAGATACTCGTGTACTCGGCCCGAGCACCGAGACCAATGTTATCCTATGGGAGACCCGAGTATTTTTATGAAATGACCCACGGCAGCATGTAGAAACCCTAAAAATGTCACAAAAGTCTCAGAAGAGTGCTCAAATGACATGTCAACAGCATGGGGAAGACCCCTTGAAGCATTTATCACTCAAAAGTCACAGCTGTGAACAATTTTGTCAGCGTTTTACGCCATTTTTACGGACTCACCAGAAAACCTTCAAAAATGACACCAAAATGAATTTTCATGGCGGAAATGTTAAGGGCACATACCCAATAGTGAGATAGAGCTGGTGTATGTTACTTTTGGAGATTACATGAAAGATTTTACGTGAAAACATTGGGTGGCACTCCGATGTCCCTGAGAAGAGACGTACATGAAGGCCTCTTGAGTCTAATGTGCCCATTTTGAGGAAGTAAGTCTTTGTAGAATTTTCCTTTGCCAGGGCAGTCCAAAATTGTGAGGTTCACCAATGCCCCTGCATACAGACGTGCATGAGGGCCTGTAAACCCGAAGTGCCCATTGTAAGGAAGTGGGTCTATTGTAGTATAGCCCTTAGGCAGGGCAGCCAAAAATTGGGAGGCTCCACGTTGTCCCTGGATAGAGACGTGCATGATAGCCTGTAAACCTGAAGTGCCCATTGTAAGGAAGTGGGTCTATTGTAGTATAGCCCTTAGGCAGGGCAGCCAAAAATTGGGAGGCTACACATTGTCACTGGATAGAGATGTACATGAGGGCCTGTAAACCTGAAGTGCCCATTGTAAGGAAGTGGGTCTATTGTAGTAAAGCCCTTAGGCAGGGCAGCCAAAAATTGGGAGGCTCCACATTGTCCCTGGAAAGAGACGTGCATGATGGCCTGTAAACCAGAAGTGCCCATTGTAAGGAAGTGGGTCTAATGTAGTATAGCCCTTTGGCAAGGCAGCCAAAAATTGGGAGGCTCCACATTGTCCCTGGATAGAGACGTGCATGAGGGCCTGTAAACCTGAAGTGCCCATTGTAAGGAAGTGGGTCTATTGTAGTAAAGCCCTTAGGCAGGGCAGCCAAAAATTGGGAGGCTCCACATTGTCCCTGGATAGAGACGTGCATGATGGCCTGTAAACCAGAAGTGCCCATTGTAAGGAAGTGGGTCTATTGTAGTCTAGCCCTTTGGCAGGGCAGCCAAAAATTGGGAGGCTCCACATTGTCCCTGGATAGAGACCTGTTAGGTTCTTAGTGTGTCCGTGCTTGCATTTAAAAACCGCACGTGTGTGCTTGTTGGTGGCAGCGTACAGGTGCACATGTGTGCGTTTTGCACAAACTTGGATATAACGCACAAGTCTAGTGAATACACATCAGCACAGCATTGAAAAATGCGCAAGGGCGTTGACAACGAACAATGAAGTGGACGTGATGGTGGTGCAGGCAGAGACCGAGGTCGTGTGCAAGCTCTAATTTTGCCACAACAAAGGGTCACATCTACTCGCTCGCACATACTGTCCCAAATTCTTGGGGACCGCAGCAGTACACCACTCTTGAACCAAGACCAACAGGTTGTTAGTTGGATAGCGGATAATGCTTCCAGTCAGATTGGCACCACCACAAACACTCTGTCTTCCACACGGTCAAGAGTCTGTAGCCGTGATACTGCACCGCACATTTCAGAACCTGATCCTCCTTCCTACCACCAGGCCGAGTACACGTCCACGGACACTCGGAAGAGCTGTTCACGTTTCCATTCACACCCTCTGGCCTCTCGCCAGCTCCTGTTGAAGTGGGTCATGACGAGATTGTATGTACAGATGCCCAAATATTTGAGCAGCCACGTTCTCACGAAGTTGGCAATGTGTCTCAACAAGGGGTGGACGATGATGAGATACAATTGTCAGGAAGTCAGGAGGAGGAGCAGGGTGCGGAAGAGGAAGACGACGTGGTGGATGATCCAGTAACTGACCAAACCTGGCAGGAGGATATGCAGAGCGAGGACAGCAGTGCACAGGGGGAGGGAGGCGTAGCATCCCAACAGGCAGTAAGAAGCAGGGTGGTGGCCCCAGGCAGAAGTCAGGCAACCGTTCCCCGGAACAACAACACGACACAAGGTGCCTGTACAAATGTTAGGTCTTCCCGAGTCTGGCAGTTTTTTAAGTTGGCTCCAGATGATTCTAAAAAGGCCATTTGCAACACCTGCCATGCCAGCATCAGCAGGGGTACCAAAACTAGCAGCTTGACCACCACCAGCATGATCAGGCACATGTCAGCCAAGCACCCGACTTTGTGGGATGTACAACAGAGTCGAGGAGCAGTGCTTGCTGATGTCAAGCCTCCTCCGGCCCTGTACCAGCAGTTGCCCACGCAGAAATAACACCATCATCAAGCACGTCTTTGTCCCAGCGCAGCGTTCAGTTATCCATTCAGCAAAACCTTTGAACGCAGGCGCAAATACACTGCCAATGCCCCACATGCCACACTTCTAAATGCTAACATTTTGCGACTGCTTGCGCTGGAAATGTTGCCTTTTAGGCTGGTGGAGACAGAAGCATTCCGCGACCTGATGGCGGCAGCTGTCCCACGTTACTCGGTCCCCAGCCGCCACTATTTCTCCCAGTGTGCCGTCCCCGCATTGCATAACCACGTGTCACAAAACATCACACATGCCCTGAACAATGCTGTTTCAGCCAAAGTCCACCTAACCATAGACACCCGGACAAGTGCTTGTGGGCAAGGCCGCTACATCTCGTTGATGGCACACTGGGTTAATATTGTGGAAGCTGGGACCCAGTCTGAGCGAGGGACGGAACACGTCCTTCCCACACCAAGGTTTGCAGGCCCTACTTCAGTCAGGGTTTCACCTACACTCTACAGCTCCAGAATGTCATGCTCCTCGGCCTCCTCCTCCTCCTGCGCATCCTCATCCACTTTACCCTCCACACCAGTCCCAAGCTGGAAGCAGTGCAGCACTGCCTCGGCGAAGCGTTCTGTTCTGTTCTGAAGCTAATCTGCATAGGTGACAAACCCCACAATGCAGAAGAGGTGTGGACAGCTCTGAAACAGCAGGCAGATCACTGGCTCACACCTCTGAACCTAAAGCCAGGAAAGGTCGTGTGTGACAATGGCCGGAACCTGGTGGCGGCTTTGAGGCGAGGCTGTTCCATGCGTGGCCCATGTGCTCAACCTCGTGGTTCAGCGGTTTCTAAAGTCATACCCAGAGCTGTCTGATCTGCTGGTAAAAGTTCGCCACCTGTCTGCACATTTTCGAAAGTCACCTACTGCTTCAGCCGGCTTTGCCGGCTTTCAGCGCCATTTGCATCTTCCGGCTCACAGACTGGTGTGTGATATCCCCACGCGTTGGAATTCAACTCTGCACATGTTGGTCAGGATATGTGAGCAGAAGAGGGCAGTTGTTGAGTACCTGTTGAGTACCTGCATCACCTAAGCCGTCGGGAAATGGGTCAAACTCCACACATAACACCTGAGAAGTGGAGATGGATGTCCGACCTATGTACCATCCGCCAAAACTTTGAGGACTCCACCAAGATGGTGAGCGGTGATGAGTTGGAGCAAGAAACAGTAGTGGGCGTGGGTGATAACACACAGCCCAGCCTCGTCTCATCACAACGTGCAGTGGAGGACTATGACGAGGAGGAGGAAGAAGACATGGAGCAACTCTCCGGCCAAATTGAGGATATGACATGCAGTCATATCCTCGGTTCAGCGTGGCTGGCTAGAGGACAGGGTAGATGATGATGAGGAGGAGGAGGAGGAGGAGGACAGCATGTTCAGTCATCGTGTTGGTCAGGATACTGAAGTGATGGCTGTTAAGAGTCTGGCGCACATGGCTGACTTTATGGTAAGCTGCCTGTCTCGTGACCCTCGCGTTAAGAACATTTTGGCCGACAATAATTACTGGTTGGTAACACTGTTAGACCCACGCTAAAAGGAGAACTTTATGTCTCTTATTCCCGAGGCGGAGAGGTCAGGCAAAATGCAGCAGTTCCAGAAGGCCATAGTCACGGAAGGAGGCAAAGCATTCCCCTCACAAAACGCTAGCGGCATAGGTCAGGAATCAGTGGACAACCAAGGCGTAAAGCCGAGAGGGGCACAAGTCCAATCCGCCAGAGGTAGGGTAACAGTCTTTAAGATGTGGGACAGTTTTCTCAGCCCCTCACATACCACAGCCCTTGAGGTGCGGGGTAGTGCCACAAGAAATTCTAAGTTTGCCCAGATGCTCAAGGAGTACCTTGCAGATCGAACAACTGTACTCCGACATTCCTCTGTGCCTTACAATTATTGGGTATCCAAGCTGGACACATGGCATGAATTGGCTCTCTACGCCTTGGAAGTCCTGGCCTGCCCTGCCGCTAGCGTTTTGTCAGAGCGTGTTTTTAGTGCCGCAGGTGGAATCATTACAGATAAACGCACCCGCCTGTCAACTGAAAATGCTGACAGGCTGACTCTGATCAAGATGAACAAGGGTTGGATTGGGCCAGACTTCACCAGCAAATGACAGCGGAATTTAAAGTTTGTAACGGGAATTTGCCATGTACCTCCACTCACCCATGGGTACATACTTCTGGACTTTGGCTAATCGCTGGACTGCTCCTCCTTCTCCTCATGCGCCACCATGATGACCGTTACAATAGTTAGGCCGTTGTTTCAGGTATACCCCCAGTGGTAAATTTTTTCGCCCATTCTTTCAGAATGGGCATTACAACGACAGGAGACCCGCTCCTTTGCAATGGGAACAATGTTTTGAGGCCCTCATGCACATCTCTATCCAGGGACAATGTGGAGCCTCCCAATTTTTGGCTGCCCTGCCAAAGGGCTATACTACAATAGACCCACTTCCTTACAATGGGCACTTCAGGTTTACAGGCCATCATGCACGTCTCTATCTAGGGACAATGTGGAGTCTGACGCTGCGACCGACAGGCACACACGTGCGGTTTTTAAATGCAAGCACGGACGCAATAAGAACCTAACAGGTTTTTAGGAGCGACAATTACTGAGAAGTTTGACACTATCAGACACTGCTGACTGACGTGTATTATTCACTAAACTTGTACGTTATATACTAGTCTGTGAAAAACGCACACAAGTGCACCTGTACGGTGCCACCGACAGCCACACACGTGCGGTTTTTAAATGCAAGCACGGACGCAATAAGAACCTAACAGGTTTTTAGGAGCGACAATTACTGAGAAGTTTGACACTATCAGACACTGCTGACTGACGTGTATTATTCACTAGACTTGTGCGTTATATACTAGTTTGTGCACATTGTGCACCTGTATGCTGCCACCGACAGGCACACACGTGCGGTTTTTAAATGCAAGCACGGACGCACTAAGAACCTAACAGGTTTTTAGGAGCGACAATTACTGAGAAGTTTGACACTATCAGACACTGCTGACTGACGTGTATTATTCACTAAACTTGTGCGTTATATACTAGTTTGTGAAAAACGCACACAATTGCACCTGTACGCAGCCACCAACAGCCACACACGTGCGGTTTTTAAATGCAAGCATGGACGCACTAAGAACCTAACAGGTTTTTAGGAGCGACAATTACTGAGAAGTTTGACACTATCAGACACTGCTGACTGACGTGTATTATTCACTAGACTTGTGCGTTATATACTAGTTTGTGCAAAACGTGCACCTGTACGCTGCCACCGACAGGCACACACGTGCGGTTTTTAAATGCAAGCACGGACGCAATAAGAATCTAAGAGGTTTTTAGGAGCGACAATTACTGAGAAGTCTGACACTATCAGACACTGCTGACTGACGTGTATTATTCACTAGACTTGTGCGTTATATACTAGTTTGTGAAAAACGCACACAAGTGCACCTGTACGTTGCCACCGACAGCCACACATGTGCGGTTTTTAAATGCAAGCACGGACGCAATAAGAACCTAACAGGTTTTTAGGAGCGACAATTCTTGAGAAGTTTGACACTATCAGACACTGCTGACTGACGTGTATTATTCACTAGACTTGTGCGTTATATATTAGTTTGTGCAAAACGTGCACCTGTACGCTGCCACCGACAGGCACACACGTGCGGTTTTTAAATGCAAGCACGGACGCAATAAGAATCTAACAGGCTTTTAGGAGTGACAATTACTGAGAAGTTTGACACTATCAGACACTGCTGACTGACGTGCATTATTCACTAGACTTGTGCGTTATATACTAGTTTGTGCAAAACGTGCACCTGTACGCTGCCACCGACAGGCACACACGTGCGGTTTATAAATGCAAGCACGGACGCAATAGGAATCTAACAGGCTTTTAGGAGTGACAATTACTGAGAAGTTTGACACTATCAGACACTGCTGACTGACGTGTATTATTCACTACACTTGTGCGTTATATACTAGTTTGTGCAAAACGCACACAAGTGCACCTGTACACTGCCGCCGACAGCCACACACGTGCGGTTTTTAAATGCACGCACGGACGCACTAAGAACCTAACAGCTTTTTAGGAGCGACAATTACTGAGAAGTCTGACACTATCAGGATTGTTTTAGACTGTGTACACCAGCCCCAGATATGATGAAGGCTGGTATACGGTAACCACTAGGAATGGCTATATACCCTGCCTGCCTGTATACAGCTACAATAGTCCTGAGAAGGACTCCTCTGGTCACTAGCCTGTATTCCGACCTGGCTTTACCCTGCCTGCCCTGCCTGTATGCAGCAACAATAGTCCTGAGAAGGACTCTGCTCCTGTACTCCGACCTGGCTATACCCTGCCTGCCTGTATACAACTACAATAGTCCTGAGAAGGACTTCTGGTCACACTGTTTGCAGCCCTGCTACAGAAATAACTATAAAGGGCCGCAAACCTTTCCCTGAAGCAGCAACACTCTCCCTGCACTGACTGTCTGGATGGCTGTGTGCAGAGCACAGCGCGCCCGCCGGTATAAAGGCTCGGTCATGCTGTGCAGGCCGGCCAATCACTGCAATTCCACAACTAACAGGGCTGTGGCATTGCAGTGGTCTGCCAGCCAATCCTGCATGAGGGCTAGCACTCAAAAGAGCGCCAACATGCAGGGATGAAGACCACGAGTACAGCACGAGTATCGCGAAATTACTCGGTCCCCGCCGAGTAGCCCGAGTACAGTGATACTCGTGCGAGTACCGAGTAGTGACAAGCATACTCGCTCAACACTAGTCTATATGTATACAGGGATTATGTCAAGCTGCATATCGATGAGCAGCTAATTATGGCTGCTTTAGGGAAACTAAATTGCTGGCTGATTTGATGGATTGGCCGAGTGGAATGCTTGCTATGCTTTCCACAGACCCAGAACTGAAGGGGCGGTCACATGAATCACATGACCGGGCCGGTAGGCCGGCTATGTGATCTCCCTGTGAAACTGGGATGTACTGTTCATGCCCGGTGGGTATAAAATGGCGGCGCCCATGGCTAATTGTGTGGCGCATGTGAATTAAGAGAGGCTACTGACACAGAGTGGTGAGTGTTTCTTTGGAATTTTGGAAAGACCGGACAGTTCACTTGTGGACTTTGAGGTGATTTATAATGCAGACATTGTTGTTAGTTCTTGCAGTCCAGAATGGGCATTTTATTCTTGTGAAGACGGCCACAATGATGATGATAAGGATGGCTATTTAAGCTGGCAGATTTCCATGAGCACGGGCTCCCATGATGATTTCTATGTGGGGATGAAACGCATAGGAAGTGACCAGAGGCCTGCTGCTAACATTTTTTCAGAGATAAACATGAAGAAGGTTTATCAGTGAATATCCTATTCATGAGAATTTTGAAGCCCACAAGTCCTTGGTGAGACCGTTCCAACTATTATAACCATATTATTTAAAGAAATGGGGAATGTTTAATGGTGGTCATTTGCACCAGTTATCTACACATTAGATAATATTGGAGGTACAGAGTGGAGGGCGGTTCCCTGTACATGTGACCTCTAATATAGTACTGAGGTGACATAATAGTGACCTAGTATAGATAGTGTTTTGTGCGATGTACCCAAACCAGGGTCCATTTGAGCTTGGTGACCACTGCTTTGGGTATTCTCATTTTATACTCACATTTTTATGAGGTTAACTCGTTTTAAATGAGCACCATTAAAAGTTATATTTTATGTTTAGTGTGCGGTTGCACAATGTCCACATATCTTGCTATTTAAGTATTATCAACTGGCCCTAAGCCCGAAATTCATGGTGTCACGCCAATATTAGACATGGCCACCATGAATTTCTAGTACAGATAAAAAAAAACCACAGCACACAGGAAAATATTTTTATTAGAAATAGAAATACAACACAACAATTAGTGACTCCATCTTTATTGAAATAAAGAACCCCCCCCCCCTCCACAGTAATCCTGGGTCAAGGGTCCCGGGCCATCCAATCTGGATCCAATATCGTCTGATGGGTTTGTTGGAAGGCAAAGCGATCAGATGATGTATCAGGTTCAAGGGCCTGAATATCAAGACACAGCAGCTGATTGTATAAATGGCTTTTATACAATCAGCTGATGCATCAGTGCAAAAAAACTCCCCAAAAACTACACACTTCTGTGCAGACTCCTGTCCGACAGCAGCAGCTAGCCTCGCCGCTCGACTTATAGTGTCAGCTGATTCCGTCAGGTGACTGCATCAGCTGATCATCACCAGGTCTGAGAGAGAGAAAAAAGAGAGAGAAAAGAGAGAAGAGAGCAATGCAGCCTCATTCCGTGAACTGCTCCGATTTTAGAGATGTGGTTTGCGGCTCACAGCTGATGTGCGGCTCCTCCCCCAGAGCATAATTAAAGTAAATTAAATTATAATTATAAATAAATAATAATTATAATTTAAAATTAAATTAAATTTTTTACCACTGTGGCCGGGACTTGAACTCGTGAACCAATGCTCCCTAGGCAGTAGCTCTAACTGTTGAGCCACTGAAGTGTCCAGTGACAGCACGGCTCACTTCAGGTGCTGCGTGGAGAAGACACAGAGCACTCCCTGTCATCTTCATGTAGCAGAGCTGAAAGTGTCATGTGGATTACTTCGGACCTGGATTGTTGTTTGGGGATTAATAAAGAGGTAAATTAGGTGTTTTTTTGTCTTTTATTCCAAATAAAGGATTTTTCACTGTGTGTTTCTTTATTTTAACTTACAGGTTAATCATGGAAGGTATCTTGGGGAGAAGCCTGTCATGATTAACCCCCGTTATTACCTCAATTGCCACCGCACTAGGACAATTCAGGATGAGCTGGGTAGAATCCCATCTAATGGATACAGCAATTCCGGGTGGCTACCTGCTGATATTGTTAGGCTGGGGGCTCCCCATAACATGGTGCTCCCCATCCTGACAATACCAGCCTCCAGCCGTGTGGCTTTATCCTGGCTGGTATCAAAATTAGGGGGAACCGCATTTCTTTTTTTTTAATTATTATTATTTATTTATTTTCGTTCACGATATAGACCCACCCGCCGGCGGCTGTGATTGGTTACAGTTAGACAGCTGTCACTCATTGCAGGGGCGTGTCTGACTGCAACCAATCATAGGCGCCGGTGGGCGGGGACGACAGGAAATACCTGATTGAATAATGAAGTGGCAGCCATTGTCAAAAGAGGAAAAGCCGCCGGAGATTTGTGACAGCCGTGCAGTGAGGCGCCCGTGATCGGTGAGTAGGAAAGAGAGGGATTGTCCTGGGGACGCAGGACGCATACAAATACACAACGTGCGCACATAGCCTTACTGTGAAAAGCCATGCTTTTGGTGATCGAACCATTCTCAATTGTAACTCAAACTGCCGAACTTTAAGCAAATCATTCGAGTTCGTCGAAAGACTCGAACACCGCGCAAAATCACTCGAACATGAAATTGGCGAACTGTTCGACTCGTACATCGCTCAACTCTAGGCAAAATATCAAAATATCAGAAAACAAATAATAGGAGTATTCATTAGTGATTAGCGATTATATCTGGCACTATTCATTGTATGAATATAAGATATTTAGGATATTGGTATTCGCCTTGTGAATTTTTAGTCCCCTCCCATGATGTTTGGTGCCTGATTTTCAGCCACTAAACATGCATGGATTGCCTTCTAACTGTGAACTCTGGTGACCTAACTGATCGATTGCCGGACTTCTGTGAGGTTGTGTCCCGCCATCCAACTGTCTAGCATTCCAGTAACAGGTCCAATCTAGTGACCTCATGTCATGCGATGTTCAGCTTTACACACATCTGTTGGTACTTTAGTGTCAGACTCTGTTCACACTGCAGAGTCTGATAAGCTACCTGGGTCTGGTGGAGTGTTCAGTCAGAGTTGGGAGTCGGCTGTTTCAGGTTCACTGGTCTTCAGTTCTGCAGGAGTTAATTCCTGGACTGGTGAGAAAGACCTAAATGCTCAGGTTGCTGATTGCATGTACAGCTGGTCCTGTTGTTACTCCTATTCATGGTGATTTGTGCTTCGCTTGAGAGTGGTGAGAACATTTCCCTGTCGTGTGTTACTTCTTCCCCTTTTTTGTTATTCCCCAGTTCACACTTTGTTGCTCCTTTGTGCTTTGAGTGCTGTATGCATGGGTTTCCATTTACCCTTGTTTGTTAATATTTGTGGGTTATTTTGTTCTGTGTATTCGGCCCGCTCCCTGGGTGGGGGAAGTATAAATCTGAAAATAAGGAGTGCTGATAGTGTAATACCAACAGATCAGTGAGGTAAATCGGGAAAAATACACTCACCTGACAGTCACAACCACTATTATGCATGAGATAATGGCGTCTGCTGCAGCCCCACGTGGATGTGCATACAAAATGGAGAGGATATGGAGTTAATGCCACGCATCAGCCAAAATGAAGATGTATAATGTTGATGATAATAATTCTTTCTTTTATTCCATAGGTAACCTATGGAATAAAAGAAAGAATTATTATTATCAACGTTATACATCTTCATTTTGGCTGATGCGTGGCATTAACCCCCTATCCTCTCCATTTTGTATGGGTGGGGGAAGTGGCATAAGGGCTAGCACAGGAGACAGGGCCACGCTGGAGGCTTGATCCTGGCTACTATCAAGACTACCATTGAGATAAGGGACAGTGCAGGGGCCCCAATCTCATAGTCAGCCTAGGAGTATCATCTGTACCTACCCATGACACCTAACTGCTGGATTACGAGACTGTCGGATTGTGGGACAAGGCGGCAAAGCAGTCCAATAGTCCAGTAGCTGTGAGTCGTAGAAACCTTAAAGGAGCCTTTAAGGGAGAATTTAAGTTTCCTGGAGTTCCCAGCTGTTGGGACACCTGGAGGCTGTGAACTGTTACTGTCCCAGCAGCTGAGAACTCAAGGAACATTTAAGGCTACCTTAAAGTTACTGGGAAGACAGCTGCCACAAGACCCAGTGACTGTGAGCTCTGTAACCTAAACAGTTATCGGAACTCACAGACATCGGTCTCCTGGCAGCTGGGAGGCTCGGAAACATTAAAGGAGCATTTAAGGGAGCCTTTAAGTTTCTTGGAGTTCCCAGCTGTTAGGACACTTGGAGGCTCCAAATATCCCAGCACCTTGGAAATCTAGGCACCTTAAAGGCTCCTTTAAGGTTTCCGAGCCTTATAGCTATCGTACTGTTACACTGCAGTGCCTCCATGTCACACAATCCGACAATCCGGCAGTCAGGTAACCGGAGTCCATACTCCCCAGCTGCTCACTGTGAACTCAGCGGGTTCTAATGAGGTCATTGAGGGCTGTGAGTGTGAACTTCAGTGACCTGGCTGTTGGATTACCTGACTGCTGTGTCTCCATGTTCTGCAATCCGGCAGCAGGACAATCCAGCAGCAGCTTACCCGGTGTTCACACTTGGCACCATGGGAACCCAGTTGTGAACTCTGTTGACCTGACTGGCATCACTGTCACCATCAGTCAGGTCACCATTTTTCACAGCTAGGTCTCTCACTGCCTGCTGTGTGTCCCAGGAGCTGCAGTGATTGTTCGCGTTTTCCATCACTGCAAGATCAAATAATCAGATAATCTTGCCAAATCAGATAAGGTGATTTTCTGGATTTGTTTTCTCATTTTGTCTCTCATAGTTGTGATCTACCTATGATGTCAATTACAGGCCACTCTCATCTCTTTAAGTTGGAGAACTTGCACAATTGGTGGCTAACTAAATACTTTTTCCCCCCACTGTATATATCTATGATTGCCACCGCACCAGGGCAATTGGGATAACCTAGATAAAGAGCCGCATTTCGTGCATTTAATGGGTGCCCCAAATGTGGGGTGGCTGAGAGATGCTATTATTATGCTGGGGAGGGCCCAATAATTGTGGACCTTCCCTGTCTGAGAATATCATGCCAGTCCCCACCTGTCTGCTTTATCTGTGCTGGTTATCAAAAATGGGCAGGAGCCCTGGTAGTTTTTTTATTATTTATTTATTTAAATAATTAAAAAAAAGTTGTGAAGCAGATTCTATTTTTGATTACCAGCCAAGAAAAAGCACAAAACTGGGGGCTGAAGTCTGCAGCTGTCTACTTATGACAAAGTGGCGTAATACTCTGATGACATTGTTCCCAGGTTCTACCTGTTTCAGTGATGCATCCAGGCCTCTTCCTCCATGCTTCTCCTATTCAATTTCAGCATTTTTCTATCCATTTCAATTTTTTACAGCCGCACCAGACATCCTGGGAGAGTCCATCTAAAAATTATTCGAGTTTCCTATTGACTTGTATTAGATTAATTATTTGGGACAAATACACTTATAGTAAGAAATATTCAAGACTAGAGTTGAGCGCGGTTCGAGGTTCTCCAGTTCGCGGCTCGAGTGATTTTGGGGCTGTTCTAGATAGAACTAGAACTTGAGCTTTTTGGTAAAGCTCGATAGTTCTAGATACGTTCGAGAACGGTTCTAGCAGCAAAAAGACCAGCTAATTAGTAGCTGGTTTTACGCTGTAATAGTGTAAATCACTCTGTGACTCACACTATTATGAAATTTCAGTGTATAGTGTGCGGGAACAGCACATTCAGATCACTGCTGTATGGATAATGGCGATCGCCATTTTTTTTTTTTTCCTTGTCTTCCTTCCCTAAGCGCGCGCGTGTAGTGGGGCGGGCCAGCATGTCAGCCAATCCCAGAAACACACACAGCTAAGTGTACTTTTAGCCAGAGAAGCAACGGCATGTGTGATAGGATGTCCATGTCACATGTCCATGCATTATAAAACCGGACATTTTCCTCCAGCACGCCATTATCTGCCTTCTGCGTCCTTGGTGTCAGACATCACTGGCGCAGCTCCTATCGCCGATACTGCTGTATACGCTCCATACACAGCGCTGGACAGCTTAGGGATAGCACTTTCTATCAGTCCTTTTAAGGGCTCATAACGGCAGGGTCAGAGCCATAGGTGACAGAGTTTAAAACAGAGTTTAACAGCTACACAAGATGACAGCGTCTGTGTAGCTAAGGTCAGGGATTTCCTCGCTCCATTTCCCCATTAGGAGGGATAGAAAGGCAGGTTTCCTTTCCCCTACCCAGAGACCCACAACCCTGCCACTGTATTCTCCTGCCCTTTGCACACTCAAACTCATTGTTACTAAGCCATTATACTAGCAAACACTGAGTGAACTTAGTGGCATCCTAAAAGTGGCTGTTGGACTTCTGTATTGTCCCACTAGTGCAAAAATATTTGCAGCACGTCTGCCTGCATTGCACACTCAAACTGATAGTTACTAAGCCATTATACTAGCAAACACTGAGTGAACTTAGTGGCATCCTAAAAGTGGCTGTTGGACTTCTGTATTGTCCCACTAGTGCAAAGATATTTGCAGCACGTCTGCCTGCATTGCACACTCAAACTCATTGTTACTAAGCCATTATACTAGTAAACACTGAGTGAACTTAGTGGCATCCTAAAAGTGGCTTTTGGACTTCTGTATTGTCCCACTAGTGCAGAGATATTTGCAGCACGTCTGCCTGCATTGCACAGTCAAACTGATAGTTACTAAGCCATTATACTAGCAAACACTGAGTGAACTTAGTGGCATCCTAAAAGTGGCTCTTGGACTTCTGTATTGTCCCACTAGTGCAAAGATATTTGCAGCACGTCTGCCTGCATTGCACACTCAAACTGATAGTTACTAAGCCATTATACTAGCAAACACTGAGTGAACTTAGTGGCATCCTAAAAGTGGCTGTTGGACTTCTGTATTGTCCCACTAGTGCAAAGATATTTGCAGCACGTCTGCCTGCATTGCACACTCAATCTGATAGTTACTAAGCCATTATACTAGCAAACACTGAGTAAACTTTGTGGCATCCTAAACGTGGCTTATGGACTTCTGTATTGTCCCACTAGTGCAAAGATATTTGCAGCACATCTGCCTGCATTGCACACTCAAACTGATAGTTACTAAGCCATTATACTAGCAAACACTGAGTGAACTTAGTGGCATCCTAAAAGTGGCTGTTGGACTTCTGTATTGTCCCACTAGTGCAAAGATATTTGCAGCACGTCTGCCTGCATTGCACACTCAAACTCATTGTTACTAAGCCATTATACTAGCAAACACTGAGTAAACTTAGTGGCATCCTAAAAGTGGCTGTTGGAATTCTGTATTGTCCCACTAGTGCAAAGATATTTGCAGCACGTCTGCCTGCATTGCACACTCAAACTGATAGTTACTAAGCCATTATACTAGCAAACACTGAGTGAACTTAGTGGCATCCTAAACGTGGCTCTTGGACTTCTGTATTGTCCCACTAGTGCAAAGATATTTGCAGCACGTCTGCCTGCATTGCACACTCAAACTCATTGTTACTAAGCCATTATACTAGCAAACACTGAGTGAACTTAGTGGCATCCTAAAAGTGGCTGTTGGAATTCTGTATTGTCCCACTAGTGCAAAGATATTTGCAGCACGTCTGCCTGCATTGCACACTCAAACTGATAGTTACTAAGCCATTATACTAGCAAACACTGAGTGAACTTAGTGGCATCCTAAACGTGGCTCTTGGACTTCTGTATTGTCCCACTAGTGCAAAGATATTTGCAGCACGTCTGCCTGCATTGCACACTCAAACTCATTGTTACTAAGCCATTATACTAGCAAACACTGAGTGAACTTAGTGGCATCCTAAAAGTGGCTGTTGGAATTCTGTATTGTCCCACTAGTGCAAAGATATTTGCAGCACGTCTGCCTGCATTGCACACTCAAACTGATAGTTACTAAGCCATTATACTAGCAAACACTGAGTGAACTTAGTGGCATCCTAAAAGTGGCTCTTGGACGTCTGTATTGTCCCACTAGTGCAAAGATATTTGCAGCACGTCTGCCTGCATTGCACACTCAAACTGATAGTTACTAAGCCATTATACTAGCAAACACTGAGTGAACTTAGTGGCATCCTAAACGTGGCTTATGGACGTCTGTATTGTCCCACTAGTGCAAAGATATTTGCAGCACATCTGCCTGCATTGCACACTCAAACTCATTGTTACTAAGCCATTATACTAGCAAACACTGAGTGAACTTAGAGGCATCCTAAAAGTGGCTTTTGGACTTCTGTATTGTCCCACTAGTAAAAACCAAGGAGAAAAATTGTATGAAAAATACCCTGAATATAAATAAATAAATTGCAAGTGCTTAATAACAGGGTACTTAGTGTATACATTTTTGCAAAAAGGTAAAAAGCTGTCTCACCTCGTCACGGTGTACCCATCTGAGACAGTCCCTAACCTACTGAAGTTAAAAACATTATCAATACCTGACTTGTGTCATGTCAAAACTCCAATATGGATGGTGGCAAGTGGTCAGCTGTGTCCCAGATAAAATACACAGCAAAGTGAGACGCAATCAGCTGTTCAGTCTCAGTACTAGGAGGGCTGCACCCCCAACTTGCAACCAAGCAAGAAAACATACAAAAAACACAAAAACCTGAGCTGAAACAATGTTCAGTAAACATGAAACATTAAGCATGTGAATTGCAGCCTTAAGAATAGAAAAAACCAAGGAGAAAAATTGTATGAAAAATACCCTGAATATAAATAAATAAATTGCAAGTGCTTAATAACAGGGTACTTAGTGTATACATTTCTGCAAAAAGGTAAAAAGCTGTCTCACCTCGTCACGGTGTACCCATCTGAGACAGTCCCTAACCTACTGAAGTTAAAAACATTATCAATACCTGACTTGTGTCATGTCAAAACTCCAATATGGATGGTGGCAAGAGGTCAGCTGTGTCCCAGATAAAATACACAGCAAAGTGAGATGCAATCAGCTGTTCAGTCTCAGTACTAGGAGGGCTGCACCCCCAACTTGCAACCAAGCAAGAAAACATACAAAAAACACAAAAACCTGAGCTGAAACAATGTTCAGTAAACATGAAACATTAAGCATGTGAATTGCAGCCTTAAGAATAGAAAAAACCAAGGAGAAAAATTGTATGAAAAATACCCTGAATATAAATAAATAAATTGCAAGTGCTTAATAACAGGGTACTTAGTGTATACATTTTTGCAAAAAGGTAAAAAGCACTGATAGTTACTATCAAACTGATAGTTACTAAGCCATTATACTAGCAAACACTGAGTGAACTTAGTGGCATCCTAAACGTGGCTCTTGGACCTCTGTATTGTCCCACTAGTGCAAAAATATTTGCAGCACGTCTGCCTGCATTGCACACTCATACTCATTGTTACTAAGCCATTATACTAGCAAACACTGAGTGAACTTAGCGGCATCCTAAACGTGGCTTATGGACTTCTGTATTGTCCCACTAGTGCAAAGAAATTTGCAGCACATCTGCCTGCATTGCACACTCAAACTGATAGTTACTAAGCCATTATACTAGCAAACACTGAGTGAACTTAGTGGCATCCTAAAAGTGGCTGTTGGACTTCTGTATTGTCCCACTAGTGCAAAGATATTTGCAGCACGTCTGCCTGCATTGCACACTCAAACTCATTGTTACTAAGCCATTATACTAGCAAACACTGAGTGAACTTAGTGGCATCCTAAAAGTGGCTGTTGGAATTCTGTATTGTCCCACTAGTGCAAAGATATTTGCAGCACGTCTGCCTGCATTGCACACTCAAACTGATAGTTACTAAGCCATTATACTAGCAAACACTGAGTGAACTTAGTGGCATCCTAAAAGTGGCTGTTGGACTTCTGTATTGTCCCACTAGTGCAAAGATATTTGCAGCACGTCTGCCTGCATTGCACACTCCAACTCATTGTTACTAAGCCATTATACTAGCAAACACTGAGTGAACTTAGAGGCATCCTAAAAGTGGCTTTTGGACTTCTGTATTGTCCCACTAGTGCAAAGATATTTGCAGCACGTCTGCCTGCATTGCACACTCAAACTGATAGTTACTAAGCCATTATACTAGCAAACACTGAGTGAACTTAGTGGCATCCTAAAAGTGGCTGTTGGACTTCTGTATTGTCCCACTAGTGCAAAGATATTTGCAGCACGTCTGCCTGCATTGCACACTCAAACTGATAGTTACTAAGCCATTATACTAGCAAACACTGAGTGAACTTAGTGGCATCCTAAACGTGGCTCTTGGACTTCTGTATTGTCCCACTAGTGCAAAAATATTTGCAGCACGTCTGCCTGCATTGCACACTCAAACTGATAGTTACTAAGCCATTATACTAGCAAACACTGAGTGAACTTAGTGGCATCCTAAAAGTGGCTGTTGGACTTCTGTATTGTCCCACTAGTGCAAAGATATTTGCAGCACGTCTGCCTGCATTGCACACTCAAACTCATTGTTACTAAGCCATTATACTAGCAAACACTGAGTGAACTTAGTGGCATCCTAAAAGTGGCTGTTGGAATTCTTTATTGTCCCACTAGTGCAAAGATATTTGCAGCACGTCTGCCTGCATTGCACACTCAAACTGATAGTTACTAAGCCATTATACTAGCAAACACTGAGTGAACTTAGTGGCATCCTAAAAGTGGCTGTTGGACTTCTGTATTGTCCCACTAGTGCAAAGATATTTGCAGCACGTCTGCCTGCATTGCACACTCCAACTCATTGTTACTAAGCCATTATACTAGCAAACACTGAGTGAACTTAGAGGCATCCTAAAAGTGGCTTTTGGACTTCTGTATTGTCCCACTAGTGCAAAGATATTTGCAGCACGTCTGCCTGCATTGCACACTCAAACTGATAGTTACTAAGCCATTATACTAGCAAACACTGAGTGAACTTAGTGGCATCCTAAACGTGGCTCTTGGACTTCTGTATTGTCCCACTAGTGCAAAAATATTTGCAGCACGTCTGCCTGCATTGCACACTCAAACTGATAGTTACTAAGCCATTACACTAGCAAACACTGAGTGAACTTAGTGGCATCCTAAACGTGGCTCTTGGACTTCTGTATTGTCCCACTAGTGCAAAAATATTTGCAGCACGTCTGCCTGCATTGCACACTCAAACTGATAGTTACTAAGCCATTACACTAGCAAACACTGAGTGAACTTAGTGGCATCCTAAAAGTGGCTGTTGGACTTCTGTATTGTCCCACTAGTGCAAAGATATTTGCAGCACGTCTGCCTGCATTGCACACTCAAACTGATAGTTACTAAGCCATTATACTAGCAAACACTGAGTGAACTTAGTGGCATCCTAAACGTGGCTCTTGGACTTCTGTATTGTCCCACTAGTGCAAAAATATTTGCAGCACGTCTGCCTGCATTGCACACTCAAACTGATAGTTACTAAGCCATTATACTAGCAAACAGTGAGTGAACTTAGTGGCATCCTAAAAGTGGCTGTTGGACTTCTGTATTGTCCCACTAGTGCAAAGATATTTGCAGCACGTCTGCCTGCATTGCACACTCAAACTGATAGTTACTAAGCCATTATACTAGCAAACACTGAGTGAACTTAGAGGCATCCTAAAAGTCGCTTTTGGACTTCTGTATTGTCTTACTAGTGCAAAGATATTTGCAGCACGTCTTCCTGCATTGCACACTCAAACTGATAGTTACTAAGCCATTATACTAGCAAACACTGAGTGAACTTAGTGGCATCCTCAACGTGGCTGTTGGACTTCTGTATTGTCCCACTAGTGCAAAGATATTTGCAGCACGTCTGCCTGCATTGCACACTCAAACTGATAGTTACTAAGCCATTATACTAGCAAACACTGAGTGAACTTAGTGGCATCCTAAACGTGGCTTATGGACTTCTGTATTGTCCCACTAGTGCAAAGATATTTGCAGCACATCTGCCTGCATTGCACACTCAAACTGATAGTTACTAAGCCATTATACTAGCAAACACTGAGTGAACTTAGTGGCATCCTAAAAGTGGCTGTTGGAATTCTGTATTGTCCCACTAGTGCAAAGATATTTGCAGCACGTCTGCCTGCATTGCACACTCAAACTGATAGTTACTAAGCCATTATACTAGCAAACACTGAGTGAACTTAGTGGCATCCTAAACGTGGCTCTTGGACTTCTGTATTGTCCCATTAGTGCAAAAATATTTGCAGCACGTCTGCCTGCATTGCACACTCAAACTGATAGTTACTAACTTTAAGCCATTATACTAGCAAACACTGCTGCCAGTTTAAGGGCCGTAGTTGCATTGTCAGGAATAATTATTGTTGTTTATTCTCCTGTTAATAAAGCTAGACCACCGCTGAAATCTACACCACCTCTCAATTTTTACTACCACATTTTAAGTGCACAATCTTGTCGCAATCAAAATGAGTGGCAAAATGACAGATGCTGGTGGAAAGGGGAAGAGGCGTGTTGGAAAAGGAAAAAAAGGGTTTGTCCGTGGGGACGGTGGCAAAGCTTCATTAACATCTGCTGAAGATAGACCATCTTCCAGCAAATGTAAAATGTCTACTACTTACCGTGTACAATCCGATGTGCTCCCTTTTTTACGGACACGGACAACTGGAACAAAGGTAGATGATGGCCAAAAAAGGAAAATGCTTGAATGGATCTCAAGTGGTCCAACTAGTGCCATCTCCGCCACCTCAGCTACCGCATCCAAAAAACACCAGTCCTCTGAGTTGTCATCCCAATCAAACTTGCTTTCTCCCAGCTCTGAAGTCTCCATCCGCCCTGCACAGTATGGTGGAACTGAGATGGCTGAGTCTGCAGAGCTGTTCAGTCACACTATAGCCTGGGAATCAGAGGTCTGCTCCCAAGCTACAGTGAGTATAGACCAGGAAATGGTCTGCAGTGATGCCCAGAACCTTTGTCACTCTGATTCAGGCCATGAGGACCAAGTTTCTGAGCATAATGTTGACCCTTTGTCACAAACTGTAACACCTGTGGTTATAGACAATGAGGAACATACTGATGACGATGAGACGCAGATACCAGATTGGGATGACAACTTAAATATTAGGTCAGGGCAAGAAGAGGCTCGGTCTGAGGGTGAGGGGAGTACAAACACAACAATTGATGAGGAAGTTCTAGATCCCACCTACTGTCAACCCACAGTCAGGCACTCGAGGAGGTCAACAGAGACGGTGGAGGAGGATGCAACTGACGACGAAGTTACCTTGCGCCTTCCTGGACAGAGTAAAAGTACTGGTAGCACGTCTACAACTGCATCCTCAGCCACCAATGAGCCTCTGAGCACTAGTCGGGGTGGATCAACAGGTCGCATGCCCTCTAAGCCTTGCTTAGCCTGGTCCTTTTTTGACATAGCAAAAGATCGCCCAAATTATGTGATCTGTAAAATTTGTCATGATTCTGTTAGTAGAGGGCAAAACCTCAGCAGTTTGACAACTTCTTCCATGAATCGTCACATGAATAAATATCATATGTCCCGGTGGGAAGCTCACCGTGCTGCAATGCGGCCTAGCGAAGCGTACCATCCACCGCCTGCCCCTTCTAGTGCATCCGTGCGCTCTTCATCTTATAGGACTGTCGGGACAGCTGTCACACCTGGTTTTCCATGCACAACTTCCACCACTGTAACCGCAACAGGCAGTTTGCTTGGTTGGTCGTCAATTGGTTTGGAAGGGGAAACAAGTACGTGTGTACAGCTCTCTCAGACATCGATAGCACCAACGTTTGATGAAGGCGACATCATGTCTACGCCTACACTTTCCTCACAAAGCTGCATTTTTCCAGGGACACCCTACTCAACACCGTCTACACACAGCAGCCAGATCTCTGTCCCTCAGATGTGGACAAATAAAAGGCCATTTCCTCCGACCCATGAAAAAGCTAAGAGGTTGACTTTATCCCTTTGTAAGCTCTTGGCTACCGAAATGCTGCCTTTCCGCCTGGTGGACACACAGGATTTTAGAGACCTTATGTCTGTCGCTGTGCCCCAGTACCAGATGCCCAGTTGCCACTACTTCTCTAAGAAAGGTGTGCCCGCGCTACACCAGCATGTCGCACACAAGATCACCGATTCCTTGAGAAACTCTGTGTGTGAACGGGTGCATTTCACTACCGATACTTGGACCAGTAAGCATGGACAGGGACGTTACATGTCGCTGACTGGGCAGGGGGTAACTATGGTGATAGATGGTGAAGGGTCTGCTGCACAAGTCTTGCCGTCCCCACAACTTGTGTGTCAATCCTCTGTCTGTCCAAGTTCCGCCACTGCTTCTGCCTCCTCCACCTCATCTTAGTCCTCCACCTCCGCCCCAAACCTGCCTGGTCAGGCCACCAGCGTTCTCACTGTGCAGAAGGAATCACGCACCCCTCATTACTATGCTGGCAGCAGAGCGCAATGGTATCAGGCGGTCTTTAGCTTGACATGTCTTGGAAATAGGAGTCACACAGCGGCTGAGTTGTGGGCCGCTCTGGAGACTGAGTTTAATAAATGGTTGTTTCCACTCAACCTACAGCCTGGTA
Source organism: Anomaloglossus baeobatrachus (assembly GCF_048569485.1). Lineage (NCBI taxonomy): Eukaryota > Metazoa > Chordata > Amphibia > Anura > Aromobatidae > Anomaloglossus > Anomaloglossus baeobatrachus. Next base: position 154,414,986 of record NC_134354.1, on the reverse strand, counting down.
AGGCCGTGTGCGACAATGCTGCAAACCTGGGTGCGGCCCTTCGCCTGGGCAAGGTGACACACGTGCCTTGTATGGCTCATGTGTTGAACCTTGTTGTCCAGCAATTTTTAACACACTATCCCGGCCTAGATGGCCTTCTGACCAGGGCACGAAAGCTGTCTGCTCACTTCCGCCGTTCAACCGCCGCAGCTGAGCGGCTTGCATCGCTCCAGAAGTCTTTCGGCCTGACGGTTCATCGCCTGAAATGCAATTAGCCGACACGCTGGAATTCGACTCTCCACATGTTACAGCGACTGTGGCAGCACCGCCGAGCCCTGGTGCAATACATCATGACGTATAGCCTGGGCCAACGAGATGCAGAGGTGGGGAAGATCACCCTGATGGAGTGGTCTCAGATCAAGGACCTATGCACCCTTCGGCACAGTTTCGACATTGCGACGAATATGTTTAGCGCTGACAATGCCATTATCAGCATGACAATTCCAGTCATTTACATGCTGGAGCACATGCTAAACACTATTCAGAGTCAGGGGGTGAGACAACAGGAAGGGGAGGAACTACAGGAGGATTCATATGCGCAAGGGACAACAACATCACCAAAGTCCAGACATTCATCATCACCAACGCGGCAGGCATGGGACCATGGGGGACAGGGATCAACAAGGGCGCATGGTAGCAGGCAAGGTGCAGGAGAACATGAAGAAATGGAGGACGAACTGTCCATGGACATGGAAGACTCAGCGGATGAAGGAGACCTTGGTCAAATTTCAGTTGAAAGAGGTTGGGGGGAGATGTCAGAGGAAGAAAGAACGGTTAGCACCTCTATGCCACAAACACAGCGTGGACTTGGTCCGCATGGCTGCGCAAGACACATGAGCGCCTTCTTGCTGCACTACCTCCAACATGACCCTCGTATTGTCAAAATTAGAAGTGATGATGACTACTGGCTTGCCACACTATTAGATCCCTGGTACAAGTCCAAATTTTGTGACATAATTCCAGCCATAGAAAGGGACGCACGTATGCAGGAGTATCAGCAGAAGCTGCTACTCGATCTTAGCTCGGCTTTTCCACCAAACAACCGTGCAGGTGCAGGGAGTGAATCTCCCAGTTGTAACTTGACAAACATGGGACGGTCTCGTCATCTTCAACAGTCTACCCGTACCAGTAGCACCGTATCTGGTGCTGGTAACAGCAATTTTATGGAATCTTTTCATAATTTTTTTAGACCCTCCTTTGCAAGGCCACCAGAGACAACATGTCTGACACATAGTCAACGGCTGGAGAGGATGATACAGGAGTATCTCCAAATGAACATCGATGCCATGACTTTGCCAATGGAGCCTTGCTCATTTTGGGCTTCAAATCTTGAAAAATGGCCAGAGCTCTCAACTTACGCCTTGGAGATTTTGTCGTGTCCAGCTGCCAGCGTCGTCTCTGAAGGTGTCTTCAGTGCTGCTGGGTGTGTGCTGACAGATAAGCGCACGCGTCTGTCCAGTGACAATGTGGACAGACTAACGTTCATAAAAAAGGAACAAGTCATGGATCCACAAGGAATTAACTACCCCTGTGTCATCCTGGGGAGAGTAAATGCTTGTGGATTTGGAATGTGCTTGATGCAAATCAAAACATCCTGTTTGCAACTATGGCACAAGTGCTGCCACTGGTGGGGTGTCTGTGTGGCCCAATTTTTTGAAAAAAAGGGATACTCCGCTTGGAGTAACCCTTGCTTGCTGTGTTTTTTAAAATGATCCAAGATGAACAGATCTGGGATCAGGAAAGACTTTGCTACCTACCCCGAGGTCATCCTGGAAACGGTTAAGTATGGCGTATTTTTGAATGTGCTTGATACAAATCTAGCTGTGAAGTGTACAACTGGGGCACAACTGCTGCCACTGAATAGGTGGGTGTGTCTGGGGCCCAATTTTTTGAAAAAAGGGAGACTTCGCTTGGAGTAACCCTTGCTTGCTGTATTTTTGAAAAGGAGCCAAGATGAACAGATCTGGGATCAGGAAAGACTTAGCTACCTACCCCGGTGTCCTCCTGGGGATGGTTAAGTATGGCGTATTTTTGAATGTGCTTGATGCAAATCTAGCTGTGAAGTGTACAACTGGGGCACAACTGCTGCCACTGAATGGGTGGGTGTGTATGGGGCCCAATTTTGGAAAAAAGGGAGACTCCGCTTGGAGTAACCCTTGCTTGCTGTGTTTTTGAAAAGGAGCCAAGATGAACAGATCTGGGATCAGGAAAGACTTAGCTACCTACCCCGGTGTCCTCCTGGGGACGGTTAAGTATGGCGTATTTTTGAATGTGCTTGATGTAAATCTAGCTGTGAAGTGTACAACTGGGGCACAACTGCTGCCACTGAATGTATGGGTGTGTGTGGGGCCAAATTTTTGGAAAAAAGGGAGACTCCGCTTGGAGTAACCCTTGCTTGCTGTGTTTTTTAAAATGATCCAAGATGAACAGATCTGGGATCAGGAAAGACTTTGCTACCTACCCCAGGGTCATCCTGGAAACGGTTAAGTATGGCGTATTTTTGAATGTGCATGATGCAAATCTAGCTGTGAAGTGTACAACTGGGGCACAACTGCAGCCACTGAATGGGTGGGTGTGTGTGGGGCCCAATTTTTGGAAAAAAGGGAGACTCCGCTTGGAGTAACCCTTGCTTGCTGTGTTTTTTAAAAGGAGCCAAGATGAACAAGTCATGGTTCAGCAAAGACTTAGCTACCTACCCCAGTGTTATCCTGGGGACGGTTAAGTATGGCATATTTTTGAATGTGCTTGATGCAAATCTACCTGTAAAGTGTACAACTGGGGCACAACTGCTGCCACTGAAGGGGTGGGTGTGTGTGGGGCACAATTTTTGGAAAAATGGGAGACTCCGCTTGGAGTAACCCTTGCTTGCTGTGTTTTTTAAAATAATCCAAGATGAACAGATCTGGGATCAGTAAAGACTTTGCTACCTACCCCGGGGTCATCCTGGAAACGGTTAAGTATGGCGTATTTTTGAATGTGCTTGATGCAAATCTAGCTGTGAAGTGTACAACTGGGGCACAACTGCTGCCACTGAATGGGTGGGTGTATGTGGGGCCCAATTTTTGGAAAAAAGGGAGACTCCGCTTGGAGTAACCCTTGCTTGCTGTGTTTTTGAAAAGGAGCCAAGATGAACAGATCTGAGATCAGGAAAGACTTAGCTACCTACCCCGGTGTCCTCCTGGGGACGGTTAAGTATGGCATATTTTTGAATGTGCTTGATGCAAATCTAGCTGTGAAGTGTACAACTGGGGCACAACTGCTGCCACTGAATGAGTGGGTGTGTGTGGGGCCCAATTTTTGGAAAAAAAGGGAGACTCCGCTTGGAGTAACCCTTGCTTGCTGTGTTTTTTAAAATTAGCCAAGATGAACAAGTCATGGTTCAGCAAAGACTTAGCTACCTACCCCGGTGTCATCCTGGGGACGGTTAAGAATGGCGTATTTTTGAATGTGCTTGATGCAAATCTAGCTTTGAAGTGTACAATTGGGGCACAACTGCTGCCACTGAATGGGTGGGTGTGTGTGGGGCCCAATTTTTGGAAAAAAGGGAGACTCCGCTTGGAGTAACCCTTGCTTGCTGTGTTTTTTAAAAGGAGCCAAGATGAACAAGTCATGGTTCAGCAAAGACTTAGCTACCTACCCCGGTGTCATCCTGGGGACGGTTAAGAATGGCGTATTTTTGAATGTGCTTGATGCAAATCTAGCTTTGAAGTGTACAACTGGGGCACAACTGCTGCCACTGAATGGGTGGGTGTGTGTGGGGCCCAATTTTTGGAAAAAAGGGAGACTCCGCTTGGAGTAACCCTTGCTTGCTGTGTTTTTTAAAAGGAGCCAAGATGAACAAGTCATGGTTCAGCAAAGACTTAGCTACCTACCCCGGTGTCATCCTGGGGACGGTTAAGAATGGCGTATTTTTTAATGTGCTTGATGCAAATCTAGCTGTGAAGTGTACAACTGGGGCACAACTGCTGCCACTGATGGGGTGTCTGTGTGGCCCAATTTTTGGAAAAAAGGGAGACTCCGCTTGGAGTAACCCTTGCTTGCTGTGTTTTTTAAAAGAAGCCAAGATGAACAAGTCATGGTTCAGCAAAGACTTAGCTACCTACCCCGATGTCATGCTGGGGACGGTTAAGAATGGCGTATTTTTGAATGTGCTTGATGCAAATCTACCTGTGAAGTGTACAACTGGGGCACAACTGCTGCCACTGAAGGGGTGGGTGTGTGTGTGGCCCAATTTTTGGAAAAATGGGAGACTCTGCTTGGAGTAACCCTTGCTTACATTGTTTCTAAAAATGATCCAAGATGCACGGAGCTGGGATCAGGAAAGACTTTGCTACCTACCCCGGTGTGATCCTGGGGACGGTTAAGTATGGCGTATTTTTGAATGTGCTTGATGCAAATCTAGCTGTAAAGTGTACAACTGGGGCACAAGTGCTGCCACTGAAGGGGGTGGGTGTGTTTGTGGCCCAATTTTTGGAAAAAAGGGAGAACTCCGCTTGGAGTCACCTTGCGGTGTTTTACATGATTTTAGAAGGGCGTGCCATGCCTATATCTGAGTGTCCTCCTCTTTTTCCTTGTCCAGCTCTTTTGTTTTTGCATGAGTATATGTCCTTGTCACTTTCCCATGTGTTTGTGTTGTGTTGTGAGTTGTTTGTCACATTTTGGACACCTTTGAGGGTGTTTTCTAGGTGTTTTTCTGTGTTTGTGATTGCCTGCCATTGTTTCCTATGCGGTTCGAGTTCGGTTCGTCGAACGCTCGACGAACCGAACTCGAACGGGACCTCCGTTTGACGAACCAAACTCGAGCCGAACCGCGGCCGGTTCGCTCATCTCTATTCAAGACAAATAATCCGAGCCCAAATATTTCACTATTCGCCCATCACTAGTAATTCTAAATTGTACTTTACAAGCAGCTCTGTAAGTCCATCTATAGTACATGAAAGCACACCGAATCAGTGTTTGGCATGGAAAAAGCAGTATTCTTAGCTGTACATCAGGTGTCTAAGAATTCTTACCATCTGCTTTACATTACTATGATAATGTGTTCAGTTGTATCAGCAGTCTGATGTACTTTCAACTAAATAACTGTGACAGTGAAAAGGAAATGAAACTGACAGTTTTGAAAGGGAATCTCAATTAAAAACATGTTATTATAATAATCTGATCCACACCTTACCTTGAATTTTCTCATCATACATGACACATCAGCATATATCTTATAGTGACACTGTACATCTGACAGAGCTGCTAATAAATATTCAATACATTGAGATTTTGATATTGTCATCATTTTATTATCATGCTATATTTAAATACCAGAAAAGCATACATTATGCATGCAAAACGGCTCCTGAAACACTAGAAGTAAAATAACAGGAAGGGAAAAGCTTCATTTAGCTTGGTTGTTGAAGACATACAAATCTACTATTATTTTCAATTATGTTTATTACACATGAGAATAGAAAAGATGTTTCATTTGAGCCTAAAAGAGATGTTCATCTGCATATAAATAACTTGTATTTTATATATGCTGCGTTTGGAAAACTGGTCCTTGTCAAGGTGAGAACATGTCTAACATAATTTGATTTTGTATAAAAACAGATGAAAAAGAATAATCCGAGTGCTCATAAATTTTAAATATTTTTATGAAAAGGCTACTTTTATGTTTTATTTTGCTCAATATAAAATGTTAGGAATTTAAAATGACCTGGAAAAACAAATGATCCTACAGTATTACTAAGACTTTGCTTTAATGCAGTTATCCCCAACCTTTTGCAGATTACAAACAGTTTTAATATATGAAAGATGGTATTAAAGTGGTATTCCCATTTCCAAGATCATATCCCAATATGTAGTAGGCGTAATAATAATAATAATATTAGCAAATAACTCCAAATAAAAATCTAGTATAGTTCTCCTGATATAGCCATGTCTATTACCTCATGTGCAGGACATTGTAGCTTGAAGTATCCATGGTTATGACCACGAATAACCCAGCTAACTATATTTAAACTGTATTTGTGGATGTAATTGTGAAGATCTTGTTTTAATCACATAGGAAGGTTAACGTTGCAATTATTTTTATTCTGTCGACAGTCTTACGGAAACTCCGGTAAAATGGCTAAAAATAAGATGCCCCCAGTCCATAGGATCCCAAACTGGGGCCAGTAGTTCCAATGTCCCTGTACCAGGCACTGCCCACTGTCTTCCAACTTTTGGTTGGCCCATGGCTCTTGTATCACTCGCTGATATGGTATGCAGTCACAGCCTATACTAATTCAGAATCCTCAACTGTAGCACGTTTATCCACCTCCAACCTCCCAGTGAGTGGTGCAGCACAGTGGGAACACCAGGGTAATGTCACGACATAGGAGGGAAACAATGCAATGGCATACTTTGGGGCTGGGGGAGGGAAGCATTGTCACCTCCTAACACTCAGCTGAGGCTGATCCTTGCACTCTCTAATGTCCTTCCTCACATACGCGAATCACGTGCCAAGGCCCATGTTGTACCTGAAATGACCCGGACTAGTGAAGGCCAGCTAGATGGTTGTCCCGCCACCATGAAGGAAAGACAAATGAGTGGGGAAAGACACTACAAAAAGCACTCCTTTGATTCTTCCTTAGGAAATTTTGCAGTTGTAATAGTAACAACACCCCAGCTATGCAGCAAAAGGCTCTTTCAACCTTGTCAGCATAGGAGTGAGCTATCGCTGGCATATTGAGGAGTGAGGAGCAGATATGTATAGAAGAAGATAGTGGCAGCAGCTGATGTTATAACTACCTGTTATGTGTTACCATGAAATTAAATATGCTCCAACTCAGGGTAAATGATAGGCGGGCACTTAAGTGGATCTGTGATCTACAATGGGCTGAGACCTTGATCACCCCAAGATCACATCAGGCCAAGATACACTCATGACAGAAACCATACCAAGCCTCCATACTTTCTTCGTCCCATCATTCTGGTAAAGGTTGATCTTAATTTCTTCTATCCAAAAAATGCTTTTCCAGAAAGAATCATTAAATTAAAAAAAATATTTAGTATTTTTACATTTGTTTTTAAAAGTATTCATTATCTCTTTAATTTGCTGTTAGTAAAGTCACATTGGATGTTTAAAATAAATTACCTCCAAAGATTTAGACAGTTTTCATTTTATTATGAATTTGTTCAATCTCTTCTGCTTATAAAACCATTTGTCAACTTATGTGGGTGTAAGTGGGAGAAATAAATGATTCATTTTTATGATGTTTTGAATATTTAAGTACTCAAGATGCAATATTAGTCTGTGTTTCGAGGAGATTTATTACAGATTAGCAGTCTTTAAGAATGCTGTTGGTTATTGTCTCTTTTCAGTACATTATAATTAATTGTTATGAATTTAAATACTTTCAGCAATTTAGTATCATGTCATCCAGAAATCTAAATATTGAACTGCAGCCTCAAATTTGTGAACCCATACGATCCATTTGTAAATGCTGTATATCTGTAAAGTAAGATTAGTAATCTTTGTATCTGCATACAATGTTTATATTAATAATTACTATATGTGAATTGTGTATTCAAGAAATTTTGTTTCTGTTGAGCACACTTTTCAGTAGATTGAAAATCAGATGTTCTTTGCATCTTTTGTACAATCTGTTGTCAAAAATCAAAAATAAAGGAAATCATTTCATTACTTAGTATAGGTAAAGTATATCTTTGTATTACTTAGTATAGTTTTTCTTACCATTTTTTACTGAACACAGCAGTTCTGTGGTGTTGTTGTGCTTCCACATATAACATATAACATTGGTATAGTCACAGGTTTCAATACATTTATATAAATGAAAATACACATGTATCAAATATTAACACTTTAATATTCTATCCAATAATAAGATATTGATATTCTAATCCAAACTTAGGTAATCAAAATCTTAAGTAGTGGGTAAGGTATGTCATCAATATCAGATCGGTGAAGATTACAGTATATAAATATCACCATCACAGATTGGCTGCTTGCAGGTCCAGTAACAGCTGGATGGAGACAACATATAAGACTGTTATACCATAGTTCTATATGTTATGTAGCGGAGATTTTCAAATTCACTACAATATGAACATGAGTACCTGAGAACAGACAGTACACAGTGCCACTGGCTACAAACAGCTGATCAGTGAATGTGCCAGATATCATCTCCCCACTGATTGGCTATTGATCACCCATTTTAAACACACAGAGATATTCAATATTTAAAGGGGTTGTGTGATAATACAACATATTGTTAATATTCGTAACTAAATCATTTAGAAAGTTATTTTTGTTATTTAACCCCTTTATGACGGCTGTACGGATAAACAGCGTTAAAAGAGGGTACTGATCCCAATCTACCATTTTAAAAGAAAAAAGTAAATTGCGCCCCCAGCATTGGAAAATCTCCAGGATTTCAGTTACCGGGGGTAGCTGAGACCCTGGAAATCATGATTCTGTCCATTTTTTTTCTGGTCCCGTGATCACCGTTACACACTATGTAACCATGATCACATGACAGTAAATAGAGGAGGAATGGCACTGTGTATTAGACGCAGTGTCTCCGGATCATGGGCACATACCTTAAAAGTGAGAAATTTGGCTCTACAGCAACATTTTTTTGAAGTACCTGTGGATTCAAAAGGCTTACTATACCCCTGACTAAAATCTTTCAGGGGTCTAGTTTCCAAAATGAGGTCACTTGTGGGGGTTTCTGCTGTATGGGTACCCTAAAGGCCCTACAAATGTGACAAGGTGCCCATAATTTATTTCAACTTGTACAAAATTCAAATCGTGCTCCTTGCATTCCAAGCCCTACCATTTGTCAAAACAAGTTATTAGCCACAAGTGGGGTATCCCTGTGCTCATAATAAATTAGATAACAAACCGTGTGGTCCAATTTATGGTGCTGCTTCTTGAAAAAATGATACATTCAGTGCTAAAGCAACATTTTGTGAAAAAAAAACATGAAAAATTTCAATATGGCGAATTAAGTTATCAAATCCTGTGAAGTAACTGTGGATTCAAAAGGCTCTCTATACCTTGGATAAAATTCTTGAGGTGTCTAGTTTACAGAATGGGGTCACTTGTGGGAGAGATCCGCTGCTAGGCACCTTAGGGGCTTTACAAACGCGACATGGTGTTCACTAATGATTCCAGCCAATTTTGCAGTCAAATGGCGCTCCTTCCCTTCTGAGCCCTGCTGTGTGCCCTAACAGTTGATTTGCACCACATCTAAGGTATCAGCGTACTCAGGTGAAATTACACAATAAATTTCTTGGTGCATTTTTCCTGTTACTCTTGAGAAAAAAAGCTATCTGGTTGAAGTAACAATTTTGTGGTAAAAATGTATTTTTTTTATTTTCACGCCTTAACGTTATAATTGTCTGTGAAGCCCCTGTGAAGCCCCAAAAATAAGGAAAAATTCCATGAAGGGTTTAGTTTCCAAAATAAGGTCACTTGTGGGGGGTTTCTGCTATCTAGGTACCTCATTGGCTCTACAAATGCGACATGGTGCCCACAATATATTTCTGCCAAATTTGCTTTCCAAAATTGAAGTATTGCTCCTTATGTTCTGGGCCCTCCTATTTGTCCTAAAAGAGGTTTGTAAAAACAAGAGCCTGCGGAGACACCATAACATGTTTCTCAACGCTGGCAGGAAACTAGCCAGGTCTTTCACCGGGAAGGAACAACCACGGGAAGGGCAGTCTCCAGTCAAGGAGACCACCTATGCAAAACATGGTATCCATCCACAGACAGCTGTGTCGGGGTATTTGCCCCTCATCAGTGTGGAGTAGGAAACTGGCTAGTGTGAGCAATGCCTAGTAGAAGACTACATAAGCAAGGAAGGTTGACCTTAGGGAGATCAGCACCCAACACCGCGGAGACACCATCACGTATTTCACAAAGCAGTGATTCTAGAGCAATGCCCCCTGTGAAATATTGAAAACAAGAAAATCTGCGGAGACACCATCACATGTTTATCAACGCTGGCAGGAAACTAGAAAGGTCTTTCACCGGGAAGGAACAACCACGGGAAGGGCAGTCTCCGGTCAAGGAGACCACCTATGCCAAACATGGTATCCATTCACAGACAGCTGTTTCAGGATATTTACCCCTCATCAGTGTGGAGTAGGAAACTGGCTACTGGGAGCCATGCCTAGTAGAAGACTACATAAGCAAAGAAGGTTGACCTTAGGGATATCAACATCCAACACCACGGAGACACCATCAAATGTTTCTTAATGCAGTGATTCTAGAGCAATGCCCCCTGGGAAATATTCAAAACAAGAAAGCCTGCGGAGACACCATCACATGTTTCTCAATGCTGGCAGGAAACTAGCCAGGTCTTTCACCGGGAAGGAACAACCATGGGAAGGGCAGTCTCCAGTCAAGGAGACCACCTCTGCCAAACATGGTATCCATCCATAGACAGCTGTTTCAGGGTATTTGCCCCTCATCAGTGTGGAGTAGGAAACTGGCTAGTGAAAGCAATGCCTAGTAGAAGACTACATGATGGTGTCTCCGCATTGTTTGATGTTGATCTCCCTAAGGTCAACTTTCCTTGCTTTTGCAAACAGAGGTTTGTGACCACATGTGGGGTATTAGCGCATTTAGAAAAAACTGGGTAACACATTTTGAGGTCCATTTGTGTTATTTCTTCTAAAAGTGAATACATTTGGGCTAGAGCAACAGTTTTAGGTAAAATGATAATGTTTCATTTTTTTCATTCCACATGGCTTTAGTTCCTCTGAAGCACTTGAAGGGTTAATAAACTTCTTGAATGTGGTTTTGGGCAGTATGATAGGTACAGTTTTTAGAATGGTGTCATTTTTTGGGGTATTTTCTATCACCTAGGCCTCTCAAAGTCAACTTAAATGGGATGTGCTCCCTAAAAAAATGGTTTTGTACATTTTGCTGAAAAATGGAAAATTGTTGATGAACTTTGAACCCTTAACTTCCTAACCCCCAAAAATATTGTTTAAAAAATTGCACTAATGTAAAGTAAACATGTGTTAAATGTTATATATTAACTATTTTGTGTTGCATAACTCTCTGGTTTAAGAGCATAAAAATTAAAAGTTTGAAAACTGTGAAATTTTCAAAATTTTCATCAAATTTCCAATTTTTTTCACAAATGAAAGCAAAAATATCATCCTAAATTTATAACTATCCTGAAGTACAGTATGTCATGAAAAAACAATCTCAGAATCACCGGCATCCGTTGAAGCGTTCCAGAGTTATAACCTGTGAAAGTGACACTGGTCAGAATTGCCAGAATAGCCACCTCATTAAGTACAAAACTGGCTTCATCATTAAGGGGTTAAATGTATTAAAATGATGCCCTCTTTAAAATTTGAAGTTATGGTACAACCTGTTGTTAGTACCATTGACCTCTATTAGGTTCCATCTAATTCTCCAACTAGCTGTGCATGTGTGGTTCCCTCTATTTTTGCAATGGATGACTAAGCTACGTACAATCTCTTTTTGTGCATGTCAGCCAGTCAGCCATATCTCAAACTGAAAGCTGGTGCTGGAGTTTATGAGGTGCCTGTATACAGCTGCTTTAAGCTAGGATGAGTAATTTTGTTTGAAAAAGGTTCAACAATTTGAAATTAGGCAGAAGCCTTGACTGGCTAGGGTCAGGATTAGATTCACAAACACTTTTCTGAAAAATCAACAAAGTTCAGCTTTGTTCGGTAACTGTTACGCATTTGCACTATTGTAGAAATCATCCATTCCTGGCTCCATTACAAGCATGTCAAGTATTGGAATGGCTGTTATTGTCCAGGAAAATCACTGTAAAAAATAAAGGAGTCAAAAGGTTAAAGCAGGACATATTAGTTTCCGCGTGGCTACTGCTCATTAACCTTAATACATATTCACTGCTTCCTCCAGCCACTGGCATTCCCAGCGTTTGTGACAAGTTGCGGTCAGATTGTGCCCCCTTACGGTGTGGAAGCATTTGTGTTTGTTTGGAATCATGCAAGCTGTCGGCATATCTATAGTGTAAAAATAAATAAATTGTTGTAGGGTCCATGCATATTGTGATAACTAGTGCAGATAAAGCATATGGCTACAGACTGCAGCCTCCAGCCGTGTGCTAATCTTGGCTGTGTATCAAAAGAAGAGGGACCTCACGTGGTTTTAAATAATTTAAAAGAAACCGTGTGCTTTCCCACCTCAATTTTGATACACAGCCATAATAAAGCCAACAGCTGAGGGCTGGTATTCTTAGGTTGGAGAGGCCCATGGTTATTGGGCCCGCCTCAGCCAAAAAATAGCTGCCTACAGCCACCTAGAATTGTTGGACTTTACCCGGCTCCTCCCAATTGCCCTAGAGTGGTGGCATATCAGGGTAATATAAGGGGTTAATGACAGCTCACAGCTGCCACTAAGCTCTAGATTAGTAATGGGAGGCGTCTATGAGACCCCCCATTACTAATACTGTAAGTGAAAGAAATAAACACAAATACAGAAATAATACTTTATTTGAAATATAATACAAAAAACACACTTTCTTTAATTTATTAAACCCAAACACCTTGATCCAATGTAATCCACATGATGTCTTACAACAATCCTGATGTTATGGATGGTGCTTCTGTTGGATTGGCTGCTGCTGGTTGTGAAGAGGTTAAGATTCATCTTGAGGATGCTTCTTGGCTCCCTCTAGTGGCCAGTGCTGGAAGTGTGTCAGGTTCTTTGCTTGTCACTAAGATAGGTGTAGGACCTGGCTTTATTTACAGTGAGCCAATCATGTCCAGCCATTCTGCAAAAAGAAATGCATTCTGCGTCAGACTGACACTGGTGATATTATTTTCTTGTGTCAATCTAGCTCCAGTGAACATGTCTTGAACCCGTCTTCCTGTCATGTCGGCCATGTGCCTGTGATCAGCTGGATACTTCTTCAATGTGCTCCCATTTGTTTTTTTCCTTAGAGACCTTCATTGTTGTATGTTTTTTTGGATGCAATTTTTGCCTTTTTTCCTAGTCATCTTGATCTCTCTTTTTGGAGCTTCGGATAAGTACTTTGTCTTTTTTCCTGTGGCTAAATGGTTTTCATGCATTTTTCTCTTCTGCAATGTTTATTTGATTCTATCTCAATTCGTTTTGAAATGCTGTGGAAGCTGTTCATTCTCAGTGAAAAAACGCATAGTCGAGTTTTTTTTCTCTCTGTCTGAACATGGTTCTGCGTTTTTTCGCTCAAATATGCATTTATGTTCCATTGTGTTCCCACTGATGATCTTTAACAAAAGAACATTGCTGAGAATCCAGTGAAGGCTTTTCCCACCATTTTTGCATATTCACTTTTTGTTGTATTTAGTATTCCACTTCTATGTACTGCTCAGTATTAGTCGTGTTGGACATTGAATATTTCTCTGGCTATGAAAGTTGTCAAAAAGCCATTTTTTTGTGACAACCTTTTTGTTTGCTAATCCTGCCTGGTGCCTTGCACAAAAGTTCCCTGATGTACTGGGTGGAGGATCATGTGATCCTAAGGGAATTTTGAACATCAGGAGTTGGCATATATTAGGGTTTTAGCTGGCTGCACTCAGTGATCTATCCTATACTTTTGTGTCTTTAGTTAGCAGCGCCCCTTTTTACTCAAGTCTATTCCTAACCAACTGTGCACTGTTTGCTGCTTATATCCTCGTCAATATATGTTGGTGGCTTTAACCATCCCTTTGGGTCTGCTAGGAGGCGAGTTAGGATTCCTTTCTTTATCTTTAAGGCTAGCTAGTTTCCTAGGCACCTGGTAGAGTAGGCATGCTCCCCCGCTATTTATAGTTGTTGCTGCCAGTTAGTTTCCTACCACTCTTGGGCACTATTTCTTGGGTTTACCTCATTTTTTCATCCTGTATTCTTGGGTAGTAGCTCATAGTTCTTGAGTTGCCTGTATCCCTGGATAGGAAAGGAGTTTGCCCTTGAAGGGGATATTTACGGGAATGTCAGCGGGATCCTGACCATAATAACTGGCTTTGCTACATACTGAAGTCACAGCGCGCAGGCACAGAAGTTGCCCAGAAGATTGATCCAGACATTTCAGCACCAAATTGCATCTCCTGGCAGAAAACCGAAAGAAAACATCAAAACCATTCTTGTGCATTTTTTTGCCAAAAGATGCTGATTTGGTGCTGAAATTTATACACCTTATTCCTGTTCCAAATCTGTATCTCCTAGCAAAAAAATCGCATCAACACAGCAGAAAAAACGCATTGTGTTTTAATGGTTTTTTGCTCAAAAATACAGATTTGGTGCAGGAATATGTTGTATAAATTTCAGCACTAAATCTGCATCTTTTGGCAAAAAAATGTGGTTTTCTGCCAGGTGGTGCAGGTCTGATTTAACTCACTTCACCTGAGGTGAGATCACTGAGTTCAATCAGTTCACCTGAGGTGAGTTTTCCTGCGGTATCAGGTGGGGTATTGAGGGAACCTCCAGCTTTGACCGCACTAAATCTCATTGACATAACCACTGGCTACAAGGCTACATAACTACAATGCTCAGCATACTCCATCCAGGACTGTATGCAGGAGTTTTTTGCCCCCCAAAAAAAATTGTGGGCTTCGCCATGTTTTTGCATGCTAGCCAGGTACAGCAGGCAGCTACGGGCTGCCCCCAACCCCCAGCTGCCTATTTGTACCCGGCTGGAAACCAAAAATCTAGGGAAGACCGTTTTTTTAATTATTTCACGAATTTCATGAAATAATTAAAAAACAAATGACGTGGGGTTCGTCCCATTTTTGTGTCCAGCCAGGTACAACTAGGCAGCTAGGGATTGGAGTCCGGAGCTCAGGGTGCCCAAGCTTTCTGGGCACCCATGCTGCGAATTCCAGTCCGCAGCCGCCCCAGAAAATGGCGCTTTCATAGAAGCGCCATCTTTTGGCGCTGTATCCAACTCTTCCAGCTGCCCTGAAGCTGGGTGGCTCACTGGGTAATAATGAAGTTAGGGCTAGCTGTATATTATCAACTTGCCCTAAGGCCGAAATTCATGGTGTCACGTCAATATTAGACATGGCCACCATGAATTTCTAGTACCGATGAAAAAACCACAACACACAGAAAAAATATTTTTATTATAAATAAAACACAACACAATTAGTGACTCCATCTTTTTTGAAATAAAGAACCCCCCTCCGCAGTAATCCTGGGTCAAGGGTCCCGCACCGTCCAATCTGGATCCAATATCATCTGATCGGTTTGCTGGACGGCAAAGCGATCAGATGATGTGTCAGGTTCAAGGGCCTGAATCACATGACACAGCAGCTGATTGTATAAACAGCTTTTATACAATAAGCTGATGCATTAGTGCAAAAAAAAAAATCAAAACAAACTACACACTTCAGTGCAGACTCCTGTCTGACGGCATCAGCTGATAGTTTAGCCGACCATGCGGTAAGAAGCCGGCCTCACCGCTCGACTTGTAGTGTCAGCTGATCCCGTCAGGTGACCGCATCAGCTGATCATCGCCAGATCTGAGAAAGAGAGAGAGAAAGAAGAGAGAAAGAAAGAGA
This sequence comes from Anomaloglossus baeobatrachus, assembly GCF_048569485.1. Lineage (NCBI taxonomy): Eukaryota > Metazoa > Chordata > Amphibia > Anura > Aromobatidae > Anomaloglossus > Anomaloglossus baeobatrachus. Next base: position 154,399,419 of record NC_134354.1, on the reverse strand, counting down.
GAAAGAAGAGAGAGAGAAAGGAGAGAGAGAAAGAAGAAAGAGAGAAAGAAAAGAGAGAGAAAGAAAGAGAGAAAGAAGAGAAAGAGGAGAAAGAAGAGAAAGAGAGAGAAAGAAGACAGAGAGAAAGAAGAGAGAGCGAGAAAGAGGAGAAAGAGGAGAAAGAAAGGAGAGAGAGCTCACAGCTGATGTCCGGCTCCTCCCCTCAGTGAATAATTAAATTATAATTATAAATATATTATAAAAAAAAAACATTCTTGACCAAGAATAGAACTCGCGACCTCATGCTTCTTAAGCGAGCGCTCTAACCACTAGTCTACTGCTTCTAATAATAAAGATCAGCAGATTTTGTAATCTTGACTTCTGCATTGCTGAAGTCTCTGCTGACCACGCGATTCACTTGATTGCTACGTGGAGCTGATCAAAGCACTCGTGTTCTGCAGCAGAGCTTACAGTGTAATGTGGATTACGTCGGACCTGGAGGGGAATTTGTGGGTTAATAAAGGGGTGAAAGAGGGTGATTTTTTTGTCTTCTATTCCAAATAAAGTATTTTTTGGTGTGTTTGTTTCTTTACTTTCACTTTAAGTTTAATCATAGATGGTATCTCGGGGAGACGCCTAGCATGATTAACTTTATTACCTCGATTGCCACCGCACCAGGGCAATTCGGGATGAGCTGGTTAGAGTCCCCCGGGACAGTCGCATCTAATAGATGCGGCTATTCCGGCTGTCTGCTGGGTGATATTGTTAGGGTGGCGGGCTCCCGATAATGTGGTGCTCTCCATCCTGATAATACCAGCCTCAAGCCATGTGGCTTTATCCTGGCTGGTATGAAATATGGGGGGAACCGCATTTTTTTTTTATTTATTTATTTATTTTACTGCTCGATATAATTAAAAATAAAAAAATTTAAAAAAAAAAGTCAAATTCTTGACCGGGACCGGAACTCGCAACCTCATGCTTCATATATGAGCCCCCAATCTACTAAGCTATTACCTCTATTGATAAACAGAGGATGACTTTGTAATCTTGAAGCCTGCAGTGCTGACTGAAGGCTCTGCTGACAGCGCGATTCACTTGATTGCTACGTGGACCTGATCCAGCGCAATGGTGTTCTATGGTGCTGCTACATCTTCAGGGAGCAGAGCTGACAGTGTCGTGTGGATTACGTCGGACCTGGAAGGGTATTTGTGGGTTAATAAAGGGGTGAAAGAGGGGGGGGGGGTTGTCCTTTATTCCAAATAAAGGATTTTTCGGTGTGTGTGTTTCTTTACTTTCACTTTAAGTTTAATCATGGACAGTATCTCGGGGAGATGCCTGGCATGATTAACTCTTTATTACCTCGATTGCCACCGCACCAGGGCAATTCGGGATGAGCTGGGTGGAGTCCCCCGGGACAGTCGCATCTAATGGATTCTGGCCGGCTGCTGGGTGATATTGCTCCCGATTACATGGTGCTCTCCATCCTGAAAATACCAGCCTCCAGCCGTGCGGCTTTATCCTGGCTGGTATCAAATATGGGGGAATCGCATATTTTTTTTTAATTTATTTATTTATTTTACTGCACGATATAGAGCCGCCTGCCGGCGGCTGTGATTGGTTGCAGTGACAAAGCTGTCACTCAGCTTTGGGACGTGTCTGACTGCAACCAAACATGGGCGCCGTTGGGCGGGGAAAACACGGAATAACTAATTGACTAATGAAGCGGCAGCCATTTTCTAAAGAGGAAAAGACACAGCAGATTTGTGACAGCGTGCAGTGAGACGCCCGTGATCGGTGAGTAGGAAAGGGAGAGGGATTGTGCTGGGGATGCAGGACGCATGCAGATAGCAACGTGTGCACATAGCCTTACTGTGAAAAGCCACGTTTATGCTGATTGAACCATTCTCAAATGTAACTCGAACTGTCAAGCTTTTAGCAAAAAGTTCGAGTTCAATCTCGAGCACCCCCCAAAATCAGTCAAACATGAAATTGGCGAACCTCGGACATCGCTCATCTCTAGTCATTAACTCCTTTTAAGCTGGGAGGGGCCCTATAAGTATGGGCCTCCCCAGCCTTAGAAAACCAGCCCCCAGCTGACATATTTATCTTGGTTGAGTATCAAAATTGGGGGGGGACCACACACCGTTTTCTTAAATATTTATTTAAATAATTAAAAAAAGCTGCATGGCGTCCCTTGTATTTTGATACACAGCCAAGATAAGCACATGGCTAGGGGCTGCAGTCTGTAGCCTTTTGCTTTATCTGCACTAGGTATCAATATATGAGGGACTCTGCCAATTTTTTATTTATTTATTTGTTTATTTTTACACTCCACTAGGGAACCCAGACAGCATGTGGGATTCCAAACAATCTCAGAGACTGTCACAGAGGTTGGGGGCGTGGTCTGACTACAACCAATGAGAGACGCCAGGACTGTTGGGTAGGGGAAGCAGTGAATATGTGTGAGGGCTAATGAGCTGTCCAAGAAGCAAAGTGACAGCTGAGATACTCAGTGAGAATAACTGTCCTGATTTTTTCCTTATTTTCATTTTTTTTGCAGCACCCATAGCCTTTACTAACACCAGCCCCCCTAGCAATAACTAACACCAGCCTCCCTAGCCCTTACTAACATAAGTTTTGACTCCCATTGAATTCTATGGTGTTCAGATATGTTTCTCAAGCTGTTTGACAAGCTGTTGGGTGAACACCGGTAAAGTCGGCGAACACTTATGTCTACTCTTAGCACATCACCAATGCATGAGTTTGTGATTTGCCTCAGCAAATATGTATGACAATGTTAAACCTCCAGCACTGCTTCTTTTTGAGCTTGGAGGTGAATCAGTGAAGCGGGTAGTTTCTTTGTAGTACTAATTGCTGCTGGCAGTGCAGTGTTCATCAGTTGTGATGAGTTTGTCATCTGACTGCTACGCTTATGCAAACTCAGCACAACTGCTGCGCACTGCATTGTCAGCAGTGATTGAACCTACAAGAACCAGCCATTTTATCTGCCCTTTTCCAACTTTGGGTTATGAATACACCTACAGAAACTAATTTGTAAGCTGGGACTGTATGTATACATACTTCAATTGACATTTTTCAGATATCACACAATGTTGATATTTCTTTTATTTACATGCTTATCTCATGTCACTCATTCCTATCACTCTATATTGAACACACTCTACATGTCACTTATTTTATTGACAAACTACCAACGTGGCCACTGGACTAGAGTCCAGTCAACCTGCCCAAGAGGTAAGGTGGCCCCGCTTCTACATTCAAGGAAGACAAATTTGTCTACCCTTTGGCTTCAAAAGGGCCCTTTTCTGTCTTTCCACCAATGGAAGGCCAGACAGAGAAACAGACATAGAGAAAGACAGAAATAGGACTAGGAGGGGAAATAATAAGGGCACCTACCATTTTTAGGGAAAATGAATTGCTGTCAGGCTTCAAAGTATTAAGGGATTATTTTAGCACAGCATTGGGAAAGGAGACTACATAGGAACTGATATGATAGCTGAGCCAATGGAAGAGGCAGCTACTTTTAAATGGGTCTTCTTGTAATCCCTCCACAACTTCTTCTGTTCAGTATGACATGAAGAGGGTACAAGCGAACCAGAAAACATATATAAAGATTAGAGATGAACAATCATGATCAGAAAAGTGTATGTAAACTTCTGTTTTTAACTGTAAATCCATGGCTACAGGCTGTAGCCCTCAGCCATGCACTTATCTTGGCTGTGTATCAAAATAGGAGGAACTGCATGCAGCTTTTTTAAAAAATTATTTAAATAAATAATTAAAAAAACACGGCATACGGTAACCCCTAATTTCGATACCCAGCCAAAGTAAAGCCTTTCAGCTGGGGGCTGCTATTGTCAGGTTGGGGACACCCATGATTATTGGGCACCCCAGCATAAAAATAGCTAGAGCTAAAAATTACTTTTTCATTATCTAAATAGTGTCCATTCGTATGTGGAGCTAAAAATTGCTATTGTGATATCTAAGTAGTGACCATTCTGTGTTCAAGCACAAAACTGCTATTTCATCATCTAAATATTGCAAAATCTGTGCTCCAGGTAAAAATTGTCATTTATTCACCTAAACAGTGATTGTTAATTTAGTGATAAGTGACTGTTAGGTGTGGGACTAGGGTTGTAAAATACCTGGCTCATTAAACATGAGTGGAAAATCCCGAGGTCATGGTGGAAGGGGGAATAAGCGTAGTGTTCGAGGTGTAAGTGGTTTATGTGCTAAAGTTCCTGAAAACTCTAGTGAACAAACACCGGCTCATCCTAGACAAAGACAACTGACAACTTTTGTTACTGGATGGGCTATTGCACTCCCTTTCTTTGGCAGTTGCACAGCTGTATGACTTTTTGATGAGGGCCAGAAAAAAATGGGCTACATGGGAAAGAACATGGGCTACAGTGGATGGCAAGCGCTGCTTCAAGTGGCCTCTCCTCCTCTTCACAAACACCACAGTCCTCAGAGGTGGCAGCCCAATTACCCCAATTTTGCCCATATCACAACTCTCCAACCACCCAACTGACTAAGGTCAACCATAGAGCACTTCACACATTCTATTCTAAGGGCATCAGAGGTTAGCTCCAAGATTCTTCAACTCAAGAGGAGGAAAGAATCTTTACCAATGCCTAAAATTTTTGTCAATTGGATCCAGGGTCAGACGAAGTAGGATCCGAGTAGAATCTAACCCTCATCTCCAGACATAAAGCCCTGGGGATGGAAGTGATGATGATGAGACTCTGATACCTGAGGTGTACACGTACTGTACTGTGGTGTCAGGGCAGGAAAAGGAGGAGGGTAATTGTGAGGGTGATGAATGGGACCACAGAGAGGATGACCATGAAGTTGGAGATTCCCCTTTGTGTGAACCTAGAGGCATGCAGCTTAGTAGCTCAAAAATGAAGGTTGGGGAGAAAGAGGAAGACGAGGAGGTTCCTGCAAAAATGAAGTGATGCAACCTTAGCAAGCACTGCATCCTCAGCCACAACTCTGGCTGTGGCAAGCAGTGGTCGTGGGTCTGCAGTTCACAATGGTGGAAAGGGTTTCCTAGCCTGGGCCTTTTTTGAAACCACAAAGGATCACCTAACTTTCATTATATTCAAACTTTGTAAACAACAACTTAGTAAAGGCAAAAATTCCAATATTTTGACGACTACATGCATGATCAGGCACATGCAATACCAACATATGTTACTCTGGCAAGCTTACTGCTCTAAAATGTGGTATCAATTGCGTCTGCTTCCTCATCTGCCTCCGTCACCATCAAAATGGTTCTAACACTGGTCTATGGCTACAGAACCTCCACTGGTTTACCTGCTACAGTCGGGGTTAGTGAGAGCCCACCAGCTGTTACAGAATTGGACCTGCCTGGTGATTTTGACAAATGTCAGGCCCCTAGCATACCATATCTTTTTCAATCCAGCATAACATCTCCACCTATACCTGCCTCCTAGTCCACCAGTTTTTTCATGTAAACCCTACTCTACCCTCTCTCAGTACAGCAGCCAATATTCCATCCCACAGTTGTGGTGATGGTCTTGCAGTTGTGGTCATGTAAAAGATGATTTCCTCCTATACAAGCCAAAGCTAAGAGCTTGAACTTCACCATATCTAAACTGTTGGCCACAGAAATGCTGCTTTTCCGCCTGGTGGATACAGAAGGTTTCCGAAACTTGATAGCCAAGGCAGTCCCCCAGTATCGGTTGCCCAGTCACCATTACTTCTCTACCACAGCTGTGACTGCGCTACACCAGAATATCACAGACATCTTCATCTGTTCCTTGAAAAACTCTGTGTCTCACAGGGTCTATTTCACCACTGGCCGAGTTCGATCAGTGGCTGTCTACAGTGAAACTGGAGCCAGGGAAGGATGTGTGTGATAATTGTGTGAACCTGGTGGTGATGCTAGATCGGGGCAACCTCACACATGTGTCTTTCAAGGCTCACTTCCTCAACCTGGTTCTCCAGCAATTTCTAGGCCATTTTACTTGCTCGGATGCATTGCTGCAGAGGGCACAGTCGCTATGTGCTCACTTCCGCTGTTCGCAACTCACGGCTAATCAACTTCAAGGTCTTTCAGCCTACCAGTTAACCAGGTGATATGCAACGTGCCTACACAATGGAATTCTACTCTGCACATGTTGCAGCGACTGTGCCTGCAGTGACAAGCCCTGTTACAGTATTTGATGCCGCATAGCCTGTGCCAATGTAGTCCGGTCATGGTACAAATCTTGCTAGTGGAGTGGAGTGAAAGTGGAGGGGAGATTAAAAATGGCTATTAAGAGAGTAAACGCTGACGATGCCTTCATCATCATCAGTATTCCGGTCATCTACATGTTGGAGCAATCTTTAAATAGGCTGTGGGAGGCGGTGGTGGTCCCAGGAAAAAAAGGAGGAAGCAGAGGAGGATGCAGAAGGGAGACCACAATATCTCTAAGGTCCAGTCTGTCATCATTCAAGCAATTGTCATGCGCAGCTGTAGTTCAGAGATCGAGGTGGGCATCTGGTAGCTGACAAGCTGTTAGTGAAGGTGCAGATGCCGAGGAAGAAATGGAGGAGGATGAGGAGGAAGAGGTGATGCGCAAGCAACAGATGAAGAAGATATTGATTCTCTCTCTGTTATCCATGGTTGATGAGAGGAGACAGAGGAAGCAAGCTTGAGTCTTTCTCTGTCAACTACACACCATGTACTTGGACCTCACGAAAGCATCTGACACTGGAGTGCCTTCTTGCTGCACTATCTGCAATATGTTTCTAGAATTGTTAGGATTAGAAATAGAACTGACTACTGGGTTGCCACTCTCTTAGATCTTCAGCACAAGAAAAGGGTTGCATGCATGATGGAGTATTGTAACACTTATGTAGATACACTGGCATGTAATAGCGTGGAATATGACAAAACAGACAAGGGTTGGGTGAATACTCTCTATTTAACAAACAATAAACACATTGTAAAAAGGCAAAGACTAACAGAAAGCAACTACAAATAAAATGTAAGTGCAACTGCACTATTATGTAACTGTTCAGACAGCAAATACAATAATGCGCACACCAACTGATATGTGGAATTCCAGAATTAGATATAACAGTCCGCACAACACACTAGTGCATGAATGTCCAGAATATTGTAAGCACCGCAAGCAGAGGTGAAATGAACGCAAGCAGAGCAATAAATGCAGCAAACAGGTGGTGAAAGGCCTGGGTAATATATGTAGCAAACGGGTGGTCAATGTCTAGGGTAATGTTCGCAGCAAACGGGTTGTGAATGTCCAGTATTATGAGCGCAGCAACAAGTGGTTAAATGTCCAGGAAACTATCAGCCCAGCAACAGGTAATAAATGTCTAGAATAAAGTGTACAGAAAACAAGCCATTTCAGTATACTAACTTGGACAGAACTAAGCCCCGCAAAAGTCCAGCACACAGCCCATGATGATTGAGACCTGGATAAAGAACAGTACTGATGCAGAACACAGGGTTAAGATGTAGTGGCAGCAGGAAGTTCAGAGCAAGCCAAAATAATTTAGGAGCCAGTAGCACAAAATACTGAGGCAGGGAATGGACCCCAGACCAGGACTTATAAGCAGGGCAGAAAGGAAGTTCAAGGGCCGGATGATGCAACAGACTTCATCTTGGATGAGGGAAAACAGATGACAAATTTCGTGGAGAACCTGGAACATTACAAGTATGAACACCAACTTGTTCAAAATCTTAAGAGTAGTTTTCTCCAAGACAGCAATGATGTACACAGAGGGAATCGCCATTCTACACTTCTAACTCCAGGAGCATTGTGTCATCACAGAAACATTAGCAGCAGCAATTTAAGTGGCAGATGCACTTTCTGTGACTTGTAGCACCCATTTTTTAGACCATCCTGTGCACCAGCAGAACAGAGTACATGTGTGACACATAGTGAATAATTGGAGAGTATGGTGCTGGAGTATTTATACTTAAAGCTCAGTTTTGATGCCAGGGAGGAGTTGGCCCCATATGCATTTAAATCTTCAAAAATTGAAGAGTGGCCTAAGCCCGCCAGTCACTCCTTGGCGGTTTTGTTATGCCTGGCAGTCAGCGTTCTTTCAGAATGTGTTTTAACTGTTGTTGGTGGTGTCCTGATAAATAAGCACATCTGGCTGTGCCTTTAAAGTGTAGGCTGCCTAACTTTCATCAAAATGAGCAAGTCATGGATCTCTAATAGCTTTTCTACCCCAGTCGAAGACTGTACTAGCTAGGCGATGGTGTAGTTTTCAGTGTGCTGCACTGATCTCATGTTATTGCAGTCTGTGACACCTGTGCCATGGAGTTTGGATCATACCCATGTGCCACTGAAAAAGCTGCTCATTTTACAAACATTACTTTGGTTTCAAAACCTATACATCCTAGTTGACCACTAAATGTATGTATAGAATCAGCATGATAGTGCCAGTATAGCACTGGATTTAGGTTATTATAGAAAAATACTGGTGATTGGTGCGCTTTAATCTGCCCATTGGATTGGGGATTGAATGCTGAAGAAAAAGACAAATATACCCCCAGAAGAGATCAAAACTCCTTCCATTGTGTTGAGACAAAATGAGTTCCCCAAGCTGACACCACATTGGAAGGAATCCTGTGACGCTTCATGATCTCGAAAACAAACACATGGCTAACGTTTTTGCATTAGGGAGAGTGGGTAGAGCAATGAGTTGTGCCATTTTATGGTACCTATTCACCACTACTAAGATCACCATTTTACAAGTGGCTGAAGAAAGATCAGTAATAAGGTCCTTAGATATATGAGTCCATGATCAGTTAGGTATAGTCAAAGATAGGAGAAACCCGGGGGAGTAGTATGTGGGGCATTAGCATTAGAACATGCAATATAAGAGGTAGGCACAAAATCCACTATGTTCTTATGCAATGTAGGCCATCAAAAGCAACAAGACAGGAGGTCAAAGGTTGCTTTATTATATGAGTGTTCTCCTAGGACCAAGTTATGATGCGCCTTTAACATTTTTAAATGCAACTGTAAGGGTACAAATTATATCCCTGAGGATCAAGAAGCAGTGACATCCCCTTGAATTTCAGCACCTCCCCTTCGAGCTCCGGACATAAAGCAGAGATGACCACCCAACCTGTGGAATAGAGATAAAATCATCTAGGATACCTCCCCCAGGAAATCTCTGGGACAAAGATCAGCTTTGATATTTTTCACCTACAGATGAAAGCTTACCACAAAATTAAACCTGGTAAAAAATAAGGACCACCTAGCTTGTGTAAGAATAAGACATTTAGGAGACTCAAGGTACAGATTATTGTTATGATCTGTAATCACATTGACAGGGTGTACTGCCCCTTCTAAGAAAAAACGCCATTCCTCCAATGCCATTTTATTGTCCAACAGTTCTCTATTGCCAAAATGGTAGTTCCTTTTGGCTTGTGACAATTATTTTTTAAAAAAAGGGGCATGGATGCCACTTACCAGGAGACTGCCCTTGAGATAACACCACTCCAACATCTACCTCAGATGCATAAACCTCTACAGTAAATGGCTGTGAGACATTGGGTTGGATGAGCACAGAGGCCATCTTTTCAAGGAAGAGAATGCTCAGCAGGTGAGGTTGTACCATCTTGGAAAGTCTGCACCATTCTTGTATCCATGAGGCGTTTCATATTCGATAATAAGCTCCTAATGAACTTCCTATAATGATTAACAATCTCCAGAAAGTGTTACAGTGCTGTCAGATTTGAAGGAGGATTCCCCTTCCAAACAGCAAGGACCTTATCTGAATCCAACCGGAAACCAGTAGATGACGCCAAATGTACAAAAATTCTACTTCCTTTACGGCAAAAGCACATTTTTTCCAGCTTGGCATACAGTCAATTATTGCATAATATCTGTAACACCTGCCTGACATGTGCCTGATGTGTTTTGAGGTCTAAAGAATACATCAAAATATCATCAAGATGTACTACCACAAATCTACAGAGCCAGATGACGGAGAATGTCAAACACAAGTTAATGTTGGAAAACAACAAGGGCATTTGTCAAACCAAAGGCATGATCAAGTTTTCATAATGCCCTTTAGGTATGTTACAGGCCTTTTTCTATTAATCCTCTGCCCTGATTAAAATCATATTGTAGCCCCCCTTGAGATCCAACTTGGAGAACCAGTTAGTGCCAACACTCTGATTAAATAAATCAGGGATGAGAGGAAGAGGATAAGGATCATGGATGAAAATTTGATTCAACTCATGAAAGTTTAAACAGGGATGCAGACCTTCATCTTTTTTCTTATTAACAAAGAACCCTGCTGTGACAGAAGAAGCGGAGGGTCTGATATGTCCCTTAGCAAGACTCCCCATGATATAATAATTTATAGCTTGCCTTTATGGGCCAGGAATCATGAATGGTGAAAAGGCATTCCTTTTCTGAGAAAACATTCATACAATAGGACAAAAAAAGAGGGTACCGCCTTAGAGGAGATGGAAGAAGTGACAGTATTCAGGGAATTATTTGTGCAGACCTCACTCCACCTGACAATCTCTCTACACTTCCAGCCCACCATTGGATCACACATAAATAGCTAGGGAAGGCCCAAAACTACAGAAGTAGGGAGACCCTCCAAGACATAAACGGAAAGGAGCATCTGGTGAAAAGTCCCTATGTCTAGGTTTATATTATGCACCACTTGTGCAACACTTTCCTGGATAAGAGGTATTAAACCAATGGTAAAAATAGGGTTTGAATTAGAAAGTCTATTGCAGGAGAGGCCATGAGTCCTTGCTAACCAAGAGTGCATCATATTTACTCCCACTCCACTATCCAAAGGAACAGATATGATTTCACTTTTGATACCTATGACAACCTCACCAGGTAAAGTAAACTGAGATGCACATGCAAAGGAAATATATACACCCATGTTGTAATGCTCAGCACAACCTGAGTTCAGAAATTTGCCGCCACCTTTGTTTGCTTAGGACTAGAGATGAGCGATTTTGCTGAGGATCAGATAGGTTTGAGATTGCCGAACCTGCATGGGTTCACCAAAAAATCCCTGATCCGATCGACAATCCTAGCCAAATCCATTGAATCCAATGTGAGGCAAAAAAAGGCATAGACAATACCTTTAGAGGGCCCAAAAGCTGACATCAATTGCCCCCCAGCACCCATAGTGTCTGCACAGCAGCCAGCCATGGGCCTTGCACCCGACATGGTCTGGGCCACCATTTTTTATTTTTCAAATGAAGAGGTAGGTGGATGAGTGACAGGTAAAGGCCTGTTGCTTTCAGTTCCCTGCTACTACAAACAAGACACAACTTGGAGACCCAGATAAGTAGACATATTTCATAAAATTTGGAGCAGACACCAGGACAGTTTCAGCAATTGCTACAGAGTACCCATAGAGTCTTTTTACAGCAGAGCTGCATGGGCCATGCAACACACAGGGTGTGGCCCCACATTTGCAGCCTTCAAATTATGAGGTAGGTGGTGGATTGATAGGTGAATGCCTTGTGCTCTTAGACCCCGCCACTACGGGTAACACATAACAAGGAGACCGGGATAAGAGACTCCATTAAAAAAAATAGGATGCAAAAGGAGGAGGAATAGGAGGAATAGTTGGTAAAGTAGGTGATTCATACAGAACAAAAATAAATGTTGTTAAAGTTACAGTGGTGGACACTAGAGATGAGCGAACCTGTCGCGGTTCGGCTCGAGCTCGGTCCGCCGAACCAAGGTCTGGTTCGAGTTCGGGTCGGCGAACCGATTCGGCGAACCACTCGAACTCATAGGAAACAATGGGAGGCAATCACAAACACATAAAAACACATTATAAATGTACACATACAGTTAATAAACATTGCCATAACACTTACCGGTCCCCGCGATCCCTCCTGCACTCTGTCTCCTGCCGCTATTCCATCCGATGATCGCTGAATCCTCCCGGTAATCAGCACTGCCAGCAGTGATGCAGGACCTATCGTGACGTCAAAATAGCAATGTGACCAGTCACGTGTCTGTTATCTCATTGGCTACAGACTGGTCACATGACTATGACGCGTCATGTAGGACCTGTCATTGCATCTCTCTGTTACATGGTGCACGTTTGTGTATCGCCATGTACCGGCGCCATGCTCTGACACACGGTCGACTCCCCGCTCTGCTTCCCCGTTCCCTTAAGGTACTGTCACACTAAGCGATGCTCCAGCGATCCCACCAGCAACCTGACCTGGCAGGGATTGCTGGAGCCTCGCTACATGGGATGCTGGTGAGCTGTCACACAGGCAGATCTCACCAGCAACCAGTGACCAGCCCCCAGCCAGCAGCACGCGTGGAAGCGATGCTGCGCTTGGTAACTAAGGTAAATATCGGGTAACCAACCCGATATTTACCTTGGTTACCAGTGCACACCACTTAGCGCTGGCTCCCTGCACTCCTAGCCAGAGTACACATCGGGTTAATTTAACTCGATGTGTAGTCTGGCTATGTGTGCAGGGAGCAGGGAGCCGGCACTGACAGAGTGAGAGCGGAGGATGCTGGTAACGAAGGTAAATATCGGGTAACCAAGGAAAGAGCTTCTTGGTTACCCGATGTTTACCGTAGTTACCAGCGTCTGCAGAAGCCGGCTCCTGACCGGCTGACACAGCCGGTCAATAACGGAGATCACCGTTGCCATAGCAACGCGCTTGGTAGCGGTGACAAGGACGTCCCGCTACCAGCACGCAGCGGCACCAGAATCACGTAATCGAAGCAGCGTTGCTATGGCAACCCGCGCCACCGCTTACAGCCGGGAGCCTATGGTCACTCTCACAAAGTGATTTCTGCACGGAGCACAGCATCTTCTCCCATGCAGCTGTGCTGTCTGATGGAGCAGACAGAGCTGCATGTGTTGAAGGGGAAAGAAGATAGAAGAGCAGGATCGTAGAGGGCTGACAGGGGGTAATAAACATTGAGTCTCTAATGTGTCTGTGTATTTATTTCTATTAAAGTATTTTTTTTCTGTGTGGTGCTTTTTTTTAACCCTTTTATTGGAGATTCTTAATTGCTGGGTTAAACTTGCCTGACATTAAGAATCTCTGACTCAATACTAGCTAGTAAAACAAAGCCAGTATTAACTCATGATTATCCAACAAGCCACCTGGCTTCAGGGCTGTTGGAAGAGTTGGATACAATATATATACAGTACCTACAAGTAGTATTCAATCCCCTGCAGATTTAGCAGTTTTGATAAGATGCAAATAAGTTAGAGCCTGCAAACTTCAAACAAGAGCAGGATTTATTAACAGATGCATAAATCTTACAAACCAACAACTTATGTTGCTCAGTTAAATTTTAATAAATATTCAACATAAAAGTGTGGGTGAATTATTATTCAACCTCTAGGTTTAATATTTTGTGGAATAACCCTTGTTTGCAATTACAGCTAATAATCATCTTTTATAAGACCTGATCAGGCCGGCACAGGTCTCTGGAGTTATCTTGGCCCACTCCTCCATGCAGATCTTCTCCAAGTTATCTAGGTTCTTTGGGTGTCTCATGTGGACTTTAATCTTGAGCTCCTTCCACAAGTTTTCAATTGGGTTAAGGTCAGGAGACTGACTAGGCCACTGCCACACCTTGATTTTTTCCCTCTTGAACAAGGCCTTGGTTTTCTTGGCTGTGTGCTTTGGGTCGTTGTCTTGTTGGAAGATGAAATGACGACCCATCTTAAGATCCTTGATGGAGGAGCGGAGGTTCTTGGCCAAAATCTCCAGGTAAGCCATGCTATCCATCTTCCCATGGATGCAGACCAGATGGTCAGGCCCCTTGGCAGAGAAACAGCCCCACAGCATGATGCTGCCACCACCATGCTTGACTGTAGGGATGGTATTCTTGGGGTCGTATGCAGTGCCATCCAGTCTCCAAACGTCACGTGTGTGGTTGGCACCAAAGATCTCGATCTTGGTCTCATCAGACCAGAGAACCTTGACCCAGTCTGTCTCAGAGTCCTCCAAGTGATCATGAACAAACTGTAGACGAGCCTTGACATGACGCTTTGAAAGTAAAGGTACCTTACGGGCTCGTCTGGAACGGAGACCATTGCAGTGGAGTACGTTACTTATGGTATTGACTGAAACCAATGTCCCCACTGCCATGAGATCTTCCCGGAGCTCCTTGGAATGCTCCTTTGTCTTTCCCATGTTGACTAAGTATGAGGGCTGTTCACAAGTTTGGGGAGGGTCTTAATTAGTCAGAAAATGCTGGAAAAAGAGATAATTAATCCAAACATTTGAAGCTCATTGTTCTTTGTGCCTGAAATACTTCTTAATACTTTAGGGGAACCAAACAGAATTCTGGTGGTTTGAGGGGTTGAATAATAAATGACCCTCTGAATAAACTTTTCACAATTTAAAAAAAAAAAAAAAAAAGAAATAACATTCTTTTTTGCTGCAGTGCATTTCACACTTCCAGGCTGATCTACAGTCCAAATGTCACAATGCAAAAATCTGCAGGGGGTTGAATACTACATGTAGGCACTGTATATATATATATATATATATATATATATATATATATTCTATGAAAGCGCTATTTTCTGGGGCGTCTGTGGACTGCAAATCGCAGCAATGGGGCCCAAAAACCTCAGGCTAACCTGTGCTGTGGATTCCAATCTCCAGCTGCGTAGTTGTACCCGGCTGGACACAAAAATGGGGCGAAGCCCACGTCACGTCGTTTGTTTTTTTTTTTAATTATTTCATAAAATTCATGAATTAAGTAAAAAAAGGGCTTCCCTATATTTTTAGTTCCCAGCCGGGTGCAAATAGGTAGCTGGGGGCCTGGGGCAGCCGCACCTGCCTGCTGTGCCTGGCTAGCATACAAAAATATGGCGAAGCGCACGTAATTTTTTTGTAGTTTTTTGGCAAAAAAAATAAAAATGCTTCCCTGGATTTTCCATTGCCAGTGAAGGTAACACCAAGCAGTGGGGGTTGGCAGCCAGAAGCTGCTTGGATTACCCTTAAAAAATGCAGCATCAGCCCATATATATTTTTTTAATTATTTATTTAAATACCTAAAAACAAAAAGGGCTTCCCTGTATTTTGATTGCCTCACATGACAGTGCTGTAAAAATAAATCTTTAAAAAAAATGACGTAGCGCTCCGCGGTATTTTTGATTCTCAGCGCAGATAAAGCAGACAGCTATGGGTTGCCAACCCCCATCTGCCTGGCGTTACCTTGGCTGGCAATCAAAATACAGGGAAGCCCATTAATTTTTTCTATTTAAAAAATAGTTAAAAAAAAATGACGTTGTGTCCCCCCATTTTTGATAGCCAGTTAGGGTAAAGCAGACGGCTGTAGCCTGAAAACCAAAGCTGGCAGCTTTACTGTGGTTGGAGATACAATGTAGAGGTCAACCCAGCCTTTTTTTTTATAATTATTTTATAAATATTAATAATTACAAAAAAAGTAGGGTTCCCCCCAAATTGGATCACCAGCCAAGGTAAAGCGGACAGCTGTGGTCTGGTATTCGGAAGGTCCATAGTTATTGGGCCTTCACAGCCTAAAAGTAGCAGGCTGCAGGCACCCCAGATGTGGCGCATCCACTAGATGCGCCAATCCTGGCGCTTCACCCCAGCTCATCCCATGCCCTGGTGCAGTGGCAAACAGGGTAATAAATGGGGTTGATACTAGCTGTAAAGTCACCTGACATCAAGCCCAGCAGTTTGTGATGTCATGGTGTCTATCAGATACCCGACATCATAAACTGTCAGTAAAAACAACTCCCCAAAACATTCCCTCTTTCACCAATTTACTGTAAGAAAAAAAATAAGGGGGTCCCACGACGACTCTGGACCGTCTAGAATATGGGGGGAGACACTCAGGGAACATATCCCCCATTTTCTAGGAGTGCAGACCCTCCATGTGAGGAGTGTGGGTGCAATGAATCTGCACCCACTCTCCCCGGGTCCCCAGCAGCAGAGTCCTTGTCGTAACGGTTGCTACCAAAGCTGCAATGCCCTGCTCATGAGGTAAGGGCATGCCTAATCAGGAGAACTATTCTAAATTTCCATATATTGGTATTTGCTGATATTATTGCTATTCCACCTACTATATATTGGGGATAGGTTCTTGGAGATGGAATACCCCTTTAAGTCCAGTTATCCAGCTGAATGAATACTAAACAACAGAGCTCGCTATTTAGATGTGTTTTCTTGTGGCGTATAACGGACTCTCATGTTTTGTAGTCGTTCAGCAGGGCACCTATAAAATCAAATCCCTCCATTTGGAAATGTAGAATATAGCTCTCCTGATCAACTATGTTCCTTACCTCATGAGCAGGGCATTGCAGTAATAATAATAATGTATTCATTTATATAGCGCTATTAATTCCATAGTGCTTTGCATAGATTGGGAACACTGTCCCCATTGGGGCTCACAATATAAATTTCCTAATTGTATGTCTTTGGAGTGTGGGAGGAAACCCACGCAAACATGGGGAGAACATACAAACTCCTTGCAGATGGTGTCATTGGTGGGAATTGAACCCAGGACCTCAGTGTTCTAAGACTGCAGTGCTAACCACTGAGCCACCGTGCCACCCATTTAGCTTACAGATGCATAACCACCACTCACTGTGTCTGAGCACAGGAAGCTGAGCTGACAGCCGCTCTGTGCATGAGGCAGCGTCTATTGTGAAGGAGAGGGCCGCAGGGGATCAACGCTGCACAGGTACCGTGGGACACCGGGGAACACCAGTGGGGTTATAGGGGGTGACCTGGCAGGGCCTGGGGAGGAGTTTTCTGTTGCATGTGTCATGGCACATGCGACAGAAATCAGAGGAGTAGGGTGAATGCGACCGGCGTCCTGCTGTGCGCGCGTCCATCTTGGATTGCCAGGAGTGGGGCAGGGGGGGCACTTTGGCGACACCGGGGGACCAGAGGGGACCGGGGAGGAGATTTATCATGTTTGTTCATGCCAGATGGGAGATAAATAATTTTTTACCGACGCTGTCATTTACTGTAACATGATCATCGGTATACGGTGTATACCAGTGACCACGTGAACGGGGACCGGAAAAAACAGCCTAAATCATGATTTCCAGGGTCTCAGCTACCCCCTGAAACCCCGGAGATTTTCTGATTCTGGGGAGCGCTATTCACTTATTTCTACCTGCTGTTTATAAACGGCAGATCAGAATAAGCCTACATTCACACGACCGATCCGTTTTTGTGGTCCGCAAAAAACGGTTCTTTTTTTTACGGGTGCATCCGTGTGGCATCCATTTCTGTTCCATATACGATCTCTATGTCATCTGTGTGCCTTCCGTTTGTTTGCGTACTGCAAAAAAACTGAAGGAGGGAAAATACATAAATTTACCCAGGATCTGTGATGCCCTGGACCCCCAGGGGTCACAGGTAACAACTCACAACACCCCACCTCCCCAACCCCAGTGAGGCACCAGCAGCCAACCAGTCCAGACCGCCTCCCTCAAGTCTAGCAAGGCACACCAGCTGGGCGGAGCCAGGCGGATAGGCACGTCCTCCGAGGAGTCTGCTGGCCTGAGGAAGGGAAAGGACAAGTGAGTCGAGTGGGGAGAGGAGTAGTGAGAGGAGTAAAAGTGGCGAGCTGAAAGTCAGGGGCCTAGGACAGAGCCTAGGACCCCTGGGAATGGTCAGGCAGGCAGACGGTGGTGGCCGTCTGCAGGAGTCCGGTCAGGGACTGATCTGCCGAACCGTAGGGATCAGGAAGAAGGTGGTGACCCTTCGGACCCGAACCGGGGAGCTAACAAGTCAACAAGAGCACATGCAGGGTACTCAGACCCCGTTCTAGCCCAGAAGCAACCGGGCTCAGACAAATCTACTGATTGCAGTCTGGACCTCAGGGGTTCATTCCCACCCAAAGTCCCGATAGACGGCAACAGCCCACCGATTCCGGATAAGAGCCACCGCCAAGGGCCAGAGATCCAAAGGGCCAGCGCCTGTGGGAAAAAGGGCTCCTCCGGTACCCAAAAGCCAGGGAGTGGACTACCATTGCTGAAGAATAGGAGTCACTATAGAAAATTTAAAGGTGCAGGAGAAAGGAGACATCACCAACCTCACTGGGGACACACGCAACCGGCTGCGGGCACCGATCTATACCGAATTTGGTTTACCATTGACTCTGTGTGGTTTAATCGTGAGTACACCAGTGGCATCATGCACCGCGCTGCAAGCGAGCCCCTGCGTCCTGCAACCCCCCACTGCTGCCACCTGGCCCCGGGACCAACAAACCCCCTACCCACGGAGGGGTCAACACCTAGCTGCGACCCACCACCAATCCCGGACGAGCCCCCGCACTCTCACCGCTGCGGTGGTGCCCATCACCTCACCACGACCCGTGGGTGGCATCACGAACTGTTACCGGTCACCCCGGCTTCGGCCATGAAACTGGTCCACCCCAAACCAAACAAGCAAACCCCCCCCTTTCCAGAGCAACGTGGCCCCTGGTGCGGAGGTGCTCGAGCCACCAACAACTCGAGCCCGGATCCGAGCGACTCGGCGGAGAGCAGCCGAGCCCCCAGGGCAGTACAGATCCATAGCTTCAACCTACATGAGGCAGTCACATGTTCACTCCAGTACCATTTTCTACTCCTTTTCACAGCGTAGAGCGCTCTGGTGATTTTCTTGTGCTTGTACACTTCATATCAGTCTTTTCTGTCATTATAATGGCAGAAAGACACATAATGTCCCACTCTCCTGCATTTTGTAATTTTGCACCTTTTGGTGCCTTTCATGTGGCACTAAGGGATGCTTAGCCTTGTATTTAGCCAAAAAAATGAAAAAAAAGACGTGGGGTTCCCCCTATTTTTGTAGCCAGCTAGGGTAAAGCAGACGGCTGCAGCCTGCAGACCACAGCTGGCAGCTTCACCTTGGCTGGTAATCCAAAACTTAGGACACCCCACGCTGTTATTTTAAATTAAATATATAATTTAAAAAAAAAACACGTGGGGGTCCCCACAAAATTGGATCACCAGCCAAGGTAAAGCAGACAGCTGGGGTCTGATATTCTCAGACTAGGGAGGTCCATGGTTATTGGACTCTCCCCAGCCTAAAAATAACAGGCCGCAGCCACCCCAGAAGTGGCGCAGCCATTAGATGCGCCAATCCTGGTGCTTCGCCCCAGCTCATCCCGTGCCCTGGTGCGGTGGCAAACGGGGTAATATATGGGGTTAATACCAGATGTGTAATGTCACCTGGCATCAAGCCCTGGGGTTAGTGATGTCACGCGTCTATCAGATACCCGACATCACCAATCCAGTCAGTAATAAAAAAAAAAATAGACGACAAACACATTTTTATTTGAAAAAACACTGCCTAACACATTCCCTCTTTCATTAATTTATTAGAAAGAAAAACAAATCCAGGTCTGCTGTAATCCAAGGCGTTCCCATGACGATCCACACTGTCCCAGTCAATGAAGAGGAGGATGTTCCCCATTGGCTGGTAGAGCAATGCAGTGACCTGAGCTAACATCAATAGGTCAGCCCAGGTCACTGCAGGGGATGACAAGTGTTGCTGTCAGCGAGGTACATTACCTGCGCTGATCTCCTGCACTGCTGACAGCACCTGTCACTGAGTTCAATGACCTTCACAGCCAAGTATCGCGAGCGGCCCGTGACGTCATCGCTAGTGACAGTCTCGGGTCGGAAGCGAGAGAAGGTGATGTGACAAGCGGCGGCCGTGGAGGACAGTGACAGCGCTGAGGTTGGGAGGGCGGGACGCAGGTAAGCCGAACGGGCCATGTGTGCCAAGTGCGAGGTGGGTGGAGCCTAGCGGGGTAATGTGTGCAGAGGGCCAGGTGGGCGGAGCCTAGTGGGGCCATGTGTGCAGAGTGCCAGGTGGGCGGAGCCTAGCGGGACCATGTGTTCAGAGTGCCAGGTGGGCGGAGCTTAGCGGGACCATGTGTGCAGAGTGCCAAGTGGGCGGAGCCTAGTGGGGTAATGTGTGCAGAGTGCCAGGTGGGCGGAGCCTAGCGGGACCACGTGTTCAGAGTGCCAGGTGGGCGGAGCCTAGCGGGACCATGTGTGCAGAGTGCCAGATGGGCGGAGCCTAGCGGGGTAATGTGTGCAGAGTGCCAGGTGGGCGGAGCCTAGCGGGACCATGTGTGCAGAGTTCCAGGTGGGCGGAGCCTAGCGGGACCATGTGTGCAAAGTGCCAGGTGGGCAGAGCCTAGCGGGACCATGTGTGCAGAGTGAAAGGTGGGCAGAGCCTAGCGGGACCATGTGTGCAGAGTGGCAGGTGGGTGGAGCCTAGCGGGACCATGTGTGCAGAGTGCCAGGTGGGTGGAGCCTAGCGGGGTAATGTGTGCAAAGTGCCAGGTGGGCGGAGCCTAGCGGGGTCATGTGTGCAGAGAGCCAGGTGGGTGAAGCCTAGCGGGGCCATGTGTGCGGGCGGCAGAGTGCGAAGTGGGTGGAGCCTAGCGGGGCCATGTTGCTCTGAGGACGTCACTGTCGTGGACTGCATGGCTGGGGACAGGTGAGTGTGAGTGTGTGTGTGTGTGTGTGTGTACATGTACATGCCACGTGTAGGAGGGGGGCGGAGCGAGCTGAGCGGGGAAGTGTCGGCTCCCTGCACACATAACCAGGGTAAATATCGGGTTACTAACCAAAGCGCTTTGCTTGGATACCCGATGATCATCTTGGTTACCAGCTTCTGGCAGGCTGCCAGCGATGGCTCCCTGCACACTGTAGCTGTAAAAAGCCATGCTTTTGCTGATACAACCGTTCTCGAAGGTAAGGCTATGTGCGCACGTGTGCGCTCTGCACCACACCGAAAATGTGCGCTTCAGAGCGCAGCTGAAAAGCCGAATCACTGCGTTCTAACAT
This sequence comes from Anomaloglossus baeobatrachus, assembly GCF_048569485.1. Lineage (NCBI taxonomy): Eukaryota > Metazoa > Chordata > Amphibia > Anura > Aromobatidae > Anomaloglossus > Anomaloglossus baeobatrachus. Next base: position 154,378,593 of record NC_134354.1, on the reverse strand, counting down.
GCCACGTGCGCACGGCTCCTGCACAATCTCCATAGATTGTGCAGGGGACGCAGGACGCATGAAGTTACGCTGCGGTGAACGCAGCGTAACTGCATGTAATACGCACACGTGCGCACAAGGCATAACTCGAATTGTCGAGCTTTTAGCAAAAAGCTCGAGTTCTAGTTCGATCTAGAACAGCCCCCAAAACCACTCAAACCGCGAACTCGAGAACCGCGCTCAACTCTAGTGGACACACCACTTCATTATTGCACCACCATGGCACTTGATAATAACATCAATAGCAGTAGCAACAGAAGTCACGTTAAAGGTGTCACAGACTGCAATAATGCAATATCAATGTAGTACACTAAAAAGTAAAACATTGCCTACTCTGCACAATTTTCAACTGGGGTGGAAATGTCTTTTGAGATCCATGACTTGTTTATCTTGATGAAAGTTAGGCAGTCTACATTTTAAGAGAACAAACAGATGTGCTTATCTGTCAATACACCACCAGCAGCGCTGAAGACAATTTCTGAGAGAACGCTGGCTGCCGGGTGTGACAAAACCTCCAAAAAGTGACTGGCAAGTTCAGGCCACTGTTCCATTTTTGAAGTCCAAAATGCAAAAGGGTCTGACCCACCCCTGATAGTATTGCAATTGGGCTCTAGATATCCTTGCACCATATTCTCCAATCATTCTCTATGTGTCAGAGTTGTACTCTGTTTTGGTGGTGCACATGATGATGTTAAAAATATGTCCTACAAATTGCAGAAATAGCTTCTGCCAGTTAAAACAGTTGCGCTGCTAATGTTTCTGTGTTGATGAATAGACATTTGCGGTGTTTAATGGGAAAAACTGAGATGCACCCTATGTGCCTCACTGCTGTCTTGGGGAAAAGGACTCCTAAGATTGTGTACAACTTGGTTTCAATGCTCCAACATGTGTGTCCCTTTCTAGTGGGAAGTATCTGGCAATATTTACTCTTGTACAGTGGATCCAACAGAGTGGCAACCCAGTATTCAGCACTATTTCTAATCGTAACATTTCTGGAATCATGTTGCAGATAGTGCAGCAAAACGATGATCATGTGTCTGGCACTTCAGTCAGGTCCAAATCCATGCTGTGTTGGTGGCAAGGTAACACTTAAGCTTAGTTCCTCCCTCCCTTCCCACCAACTACAGACAACAGTGTAGGGATCAATATCTTTTTCATCCCCTGACTGTTGTGCACCAATCACCTCTTCTTCCTCATCCATTTGATCCTCAGCACCTGCTCCTTCACCAACAGTTTGTCTGGTATCATGAGCCTCCATCAACTGCTGCACTCCATCCTCCCTTGCCAACCACCTGTGCGACGACATTCCAGACCTTCAAGATATTGGTATCTTTTCGGCATCCTCCTTTGGTTCCTCCTCTTCTTCCTTGACCACCACCTCATCCCGCAGTGTATTCAAAGTCATGTAGATGATTAGAATTGTGATGTTAATGATGTCATCATCAGTGCTAACCTTCTTAATAGCCACTTCAAACTCTGAAGAAAGGTGTAGAGGTCCTTTATCTGTGCCCATTCCACAAGCTTGGCTTGCCCCACTATTGCATCGCATTGGCCCAGCGTATACCTTATGGCATACTGCACTACGGCTTGTCACTGCTGCCACAGTCACGGCAACATGTGCAGAGTGGAATTCCACCATGTTTGCACATCGCATATCAACCGGTTAACCGGTAGCCCGAAAGACCTCTGTAGTGATGAAAGTCATTGAGCCGCGGGGTGCGAAAGGCAGACGTGAGCACACACCAACCCTGCTTTATGCAACAAGTCTTCCAGGCCAGAATAGTGGTCTAGAAATTGCTGCACAACCAGGATGTGAGCCATGCAAAACACGTGTGTGAGGTTACCCTGCGTAGAGCCGCTACCAGGTTTGCACCGTTATCACTTCTCTGGCTCTAGATTCAGTGGAGAAAGCCATTGCTTGAAATTGCCTCATACAGCTGTTCACAACTCTTCTGCTGTATGACTGAATTTTCCCATGCATTTTAATGTCAACACTGCCTGATTACGTCGAGCCCTGGCAATGTTGTACGGAGGTGGGATGGATTTTCTCTGCACTGCTGGAATGCGTGCTACATTAAGGGAGATGTATAGGGCACAGCTGAAGGCTCTACAGCAGGTGGAGGAGGCAGAAGCAGTGGAGGAAGAGTTACATACAGAAGTTTGTCCTGCAAGCCTTGGGGATTCCAAGACTTGTGCATCAGCCCCTTGCCCATCTGCCCCCACAGACATCAGAGTTAACCAGTACACAGTGAGGGACATGTAATTCCTCTGGCCAGACTTGTCAGGTGTCACCTGTCCAGGTGTCAGTGATGAAATGCACCCTGTCAGAGTTTTTCAAGTAATGGGTGATGCTGTCTGGGACATGTTCATGGGTACAGGCACAGCTTTATTAGAGAAATTTTAAAGATCAAACTACAGACATTTTTGATCTTCAGTGCATGATTTTGTACAAGTTTGCCCCCTAGAGGTTTCCCATACTGTATGGTATTACAGTATAAGTAATAAATAGAGTTGAGCGCGGTTCAAGGTTCGCCAGTTTGCGGTTCGAGTGATTTTGGGGGTGTTCTAGATCGAACTAGAACTCGAGCTTTTTGCTAAAAGCTCGACAGTTCGAGTTACGTTTGAGAACGGTTCTATCAGCAAAAGCAGGGCTTTTACAGCTACAGTGTGCAGCGAGCCATCGCTGGCAGCCTGCCAGAAGCTGGTAACCAAGATAAACATCGGGTATCCAAGCAAAGCGCTTTGGTTAGTAACCCGATATTTACCCTGGTTACGCGTGCAGGGAGCCGACACTTCCCCGCTAGGCTCCACCCCCTCCTGCACTCAGCATGTACACACACACACACTCACACTCACCTGTCCCCAGCCATGCAGTCCCCGGCACTGACGTCCTCAGCGCCACATGGCCCCGCTAGGCTCCACCCACTTTGCACCCGCCTGCACCCGCACACATTACCTCGCTAGGCTCCGCCCACCTCGCACCCGCACACATTACCCCGCTAAGCTCTGCTGACCTCGCACCGCACACAATGCCCCGCTTGGCTCTGCCCACCTCGCACCCGCACACATTACCCCGCTAGGCTCCGCTCACCTCGCACCGCACACATTACCCCGCTAGGCTCTGCCCACATTGCACCGCACACATAGCCCCGGTAGGCTCCGCCCACCTCACGCGCGCACACTTTACCTCGCACCCGCACACATAGCCCCGCTAGGCTCCGCCGACCTCGCATCCGCACACATTACCTCGCTAGGCTCCGCCCACCTCGCACCCGCACACATTACCTCGCTAGGCTCTGCCCACCTCACACCTGCACACATTACACCTCTAGGCTCTGCCCACCTCGCACTGCACACATAGCCCCGCTAGGTTCCACCCACCTCACACCGCACACTACCTAGCTAGGCTCTGCCCACCTCGCACCGCACACATAACCCCGCTAGGCTCCGCCCACCTCACACCAGCACACATTACCTCGCTAGGCTCCGCCCACCTTGCACCCGCACACATAGCCACGCTAGGCTCCACCCACCTCGCACCCACACACATTATTTCGCTAGGCTCCGCCCACCTCGCACCTGCACACATTACACCGCTAGGCTCCGCCCACCTCGCACCGCACACATAGCCCCGCTAGGCTCCGCCCACCTTGCACTGCACACATTACCTAGCTAGGCTCCGCCCACCTCGCACCGCACACATAGCCCCGCTAGGCTCCGCCCACCTTGCACCCACACACATTACCTCGCTAGGCTCCGCCCACCTCGCACCCACACACAAAACCTCGCTAGGCTCCGCCCACCTCGCACCGCACACATGACCTTGCTAGGCTCCGCCCACCTTGCACCCGCACACATTACCTCGCTTGGCTCCGCCCACCTCGCACCCGCACACATTACCTCGCTAGGCTACTCCCACCTCGCACCGCACACATGGCCCCGCTCGGCTTACCTGCGGTGATGAAGTCCTGCCCTCCCGACCTCAGCGCTGACACTGTCCTCCATGGCTGCCGCTTCACATCTGTCACTGCGGCCCGAGACTGTCACTAGCGGTGACATCATGGGCCGCTCGCGATACTTGGCTGTGAAGCTGATTGAAGTCAGTGTGCAGTATCAGCAGTGCAGGAGATCAGCGCAGGTAATGTACCTCGCTCCAAACAGCAGCACTTGTCATGCCCTGCAGTGACCTGGGCTGACCTTATGATGTTAGCTCAGGTCACTGCATTGCTCTCCCAGCCAATGGGGAACATCCTGCTCTTCATTGACTGGAACAGTAACTATGGTATGGATCATCATGGGAACCGCTTGGATTACAGCAGACCTGGATTTGTTTTTCTTTCTAATAAATTGGTGAAAGAGGCAATGTGTTGGGCAGTGTTTTTTCAAATAAAAATGTGGGTTTTTTTTATTACTGACTGGGTTCGTGATGTCGGGTATGTGATAGACGCCTGACTTCACAAACCCCAGATCTTGAAGCCAGGTGACATTACAAATCTGGTATTAACCCCATATATAACCCCGTTTGCCACCGCACCAGGGCACGGGATGAGCTGGGGTGAATCACCAGGATTGGCTCATCTAATGGATGCGCCACTTCTGGGGCGGCTGCAGCCTGCTATTTTTAGGCTGGGGAGTGTCCAATAACAGTGGACCTCCCTAGTCTGAGAATATCAGACCCCAGCTGTCTGCTTTACCTTGGCTGGTAATCCAATTTTGGGGGGACCCCTACGTGTTTTTTTTTTTTAATTATTTATTTAATTTAAAATAACAGCGTGGGGTGCCCTCAGTTTTGGATTACCAGCCAAGGTGAAGCTGCCAGCTGTGGTCTGCAGGCTGAAGCCGTCTGCTTTACCCTAGCTGGCTACAAAAATAGGGGTAACCCCACGTCATTTTTTTTTTAAAATTTATTTATTTATTTTGGTAAATACAAGGCTAAGCACCCCTTAGTGCCACATGAAAGGCACCAAAGGGTGCAAAATTACAAAATGCAGGAGAATGGGACATTATGTGTCTTTCTGCCATTATAATGACAGAAAAGACTGATATGAAGTGTACAAGCACAAAAAAATCACTAGAGCGCTCTACGCTCTGAAAGGCAGTAGAAAATGGCACTGGAGTGAACATGTGACCGCCTCATGTAGGTTGAAGCTATGGATCCTGGGTAAATTTATGTATTTTCCCTCCTTCAGTTTTTTGTCAGTACGCCAAAAAAACGGAAGGCACACGGATGACAAACAGATGACATACGAACCGTATATGTGTCACGCTCCCGATGCCTCAGCACCGCTCCTTACCCACTGATCCGGTCGCACCTGTACGGCACTGCTCCTTACCCACTGATCTGGTCGCACCTGCATGGCATCGCTCCTTACCCACTGATCCGGACCACGTGTCCACCGGTCACGGCTGCCGCTCCCGCTCGTGCTTTCCTGTGTCCTGTCCCCAGTCTCATGTGTCTGACTCATGCTTCTGTATAGGGTCGGGCCTCGCCCACTCACCTGGTCTTATGGGCCCAGCACTGCTGCAGCAGGATATGACATGAGGCTGTGCTGGGTATATAAGACTCGCCTTTCTATGTGGGTGGGGCCTGATCAATGTGTCTTGTAAGCCTTGTCTTGAAAGCTAGTTGCTCAGGTCCCCCTTGTGCCATGTCCTGTGATCATACTATTACCTGACATTCCTACCTGGCACCTGTGCCGGATTCCTGCACTGTCTCCAGGAACTCTGAAGCCCTAGTGACTGTTCTACCCGTCCCTTGTGGGACACAGTCCCTGCCACGCTAGTGCTCCGGTTACCGTGCACCCAGGCCTCCGGTGGGGTGCACGGCCCAGTGGATCCACCACCCGGACCTAACAATATGGAACGGAAACGGATGCCACACGGATGCACCCGTGAAAAAACTGACCATTTTTTGCAAACCGCAAAAACGGATCGGTCGTCTGAATGTAGCCTTATTCTAATCTGCCGTTTATAATTAGCAGGCAGAAAAAAGTGAATAGCGCCCCCCAGCGTCAGAAATCTCCGGGGTTTCAGGGGTAGCTGAGACCCTGGAGATCATGATTCAGGTCGGTTTGTCCGGTCCCCGCTCACGTGATCACAAGTATACACCGTATACTAGTGATCATGTTACAGTAAATAACAGCGCCGGTAAATTGTTTATCTCCCATCTGGCATGAACAAACATGTCAGATGGGAGATAAATCTCCTCCCCGATCCCCCGGTGTCACCAAAGTGCCCCCCCGACCCCCTCCTGGAAAATCCAAGATGGCCGCGCGCACAGCAGCGCCGGCCGCATTCACCCTACTCCTCTGATTTCTGTCGCATGTGCCATGACACATGCGACAGAGAACTCCTCCCCAGGCCCTGCCAGGTCACACCCTATAACCCCACCGGTGTTCCCCGGTGTCCCACGGTACCTGTGCAGCGTTGATCCTCCGCGGCCCCCTCCGTCACAATAGACGCTGCCGCATGCACAGAGCGGCTGTCAGCTCAAGTTCCTGTGTTCAGACACAGTGAGTGGTGGTAACCATGCATCTGAAAGCTACTGCAATGCCCTGCTCATGAGGTAAAGAACATAGTTGATCAGGAGAGCTATACTACATTTCCAAATGGAGGGATTTGCTTTTATAGTTGCCCTGCTAAACGACTACCAAACATGAGAGTCCGGTATACGCCACAAGAAAACATGTCTAAATAGCGAGCTCTGTTGTTTAGTATTCATTCAGCTGGATAACTGGACATAAAGGGGTATTCCATCTCCAAGATCCTATCCCCAATATATAGTAGGTGGAATAGCAATAATATCAGCAAATACCAATATTTGGAAATGTAGAATAGTTCTCCTGATTAGGCATGCCCTTACCTCATGAGCAGGGAATTGCAGCTTTGGTAGCAACAGTTACGACATGGATTCTGCTGTTGTGGACCCGGGGAGAGTGGGTGCAGATTCATTGCACCCACACTCCTCACATGGAGGGTCTGCACTCCTAGAAAATGGGGGATACGATCCCTGAGCATGTCCCCCCATATTCTAGACGGTCCAGAGTCATCGTGGGACCCCTTTATTTTTTTTCCTTACAATAAATTGGTGAAAGAGGGAATGGGTTGGGGAGTGTTTTTTCAAATACATTTTTTTCGTCTATTTGTTTTGTTAGTACTGACAGTTTGTGATGTCGGGTATCTGTTAGATGCCATGACATCACAAACTGCTGGGCTTGATGTTAGGTGACTTTACAGCTAGTATCAACCCCATTTATTACCCCGTTTGCCAGTGCACCAGGGCACGGGATGAACTGGGGTGAAGTGCCAGGATTGGCGCATCTAGTGGATGCACCAATTCTGGGGTGCCTGCGGCCTGCTATTTTTAGGCTGTGAAGGGCCAATAACTATGGACCTTCCCACCCTGAGAATACCAGACCACAGCTGCCCGCTTTACCTTGGCTGGTGATCCAATTTGGGGGGGACCCTACTTTTTTTTTGTAATTATTATTATTATTTATAAAATAATTATAAAAAAGAGCCTGGGGTGACCTCCACATTATATCTCCAACCACGGTAAAGCTACCAGCTGTGGTTTTCAAGCTACAGCCGTCTACTTTACCCTAGCTGGCTATCAAAAATGGGGAGACCCCACGTCATTTTTTTTTAAACTATTTTTTTAAATAAAAAAAATTAATGGGCTTCCCTGTATTTTGATTGCCAGCCAAGTTAACACCAGGCAGATGGGGGTGGCAACCCGTAGCTGTCTGCTTTATCTGCGCTGAGAATCAAAAATATCGCAGAGTGCTATGTCATTTTTTTAATGATTTCTTTTTACAGCACTGTCATATCAGGCAATCAAAATACAGGGAAGGCCTTTTTTTTTTTTTAGTTATTTAAATAAATAATTAAAAAAAATATATATGGGCTCCCGCTGCATTTTTTGTATTGCTAGCTGAGGGTAATCCGAGCAGCTACTGGCTGCTAACCCCTACTGCTTGGTGTTACCTTCACTGGCAATGGAAAATCCAGGGAAGCATTTTTTTTGCCAAAAAACTAAAAAAAATGACGTGGGCTTCGCCATATTTTTGTATGCTAGCCAGGTACAGCAGGCAGGTATGGGCTGCCCCCAACCCCCTGCTGCCTATTTGTAACCGGCTGTGAACTAAAAATATAGGGAAGCTCTTTTTTTTAATTATTTCATGAATTTTATGAAATAATTAAAAAAAAAAACGACGTGGGCTTCGCCTTATTTTTGTGTCCAGCCAGGTACAACTAGGCAGCTGGGGATTGGATCCGCAGCACAGGTTATCCCGAGGTTTCTGGGCCCCTCTGCTGCGAATTGCAGTCTGCAGTCGCCCCAGAAAATGGTGCTCTTATAGAATCGCCATCTTCTGGCGCTGTATCCAACTCTTCTAGCAGCCCTGAAGCCGGGTGGCTTGCTGGGTAATAATGAGTTAATACTAGCTATGTTTTACTAGCTAGTATTAGGCTATGTCCGCACGTTGCTTTTTACCTGCTTTTTACCTGCTTTTTTGCTGCTTTTTCAACTGCAGCGTTTAATGCCAAAATGGTTGTGTTCTGCTTTTCAAGCAAAGTCTATGGGAATTTGGGTTTCTTGTCCGCACTATGCAGTTCAAACTGCAGCCTTTTTGTTGCAGAACTTTGGTCAAAAACTCAGCTTTGCAGTGCAAAACCCAAATGGCAAAAACAACTGACATGTCAATTGTTTTTGCCATTTGGGTTTTGCACTGCAAAGCTGAGTTTTTGACCAAAGTTCTGCAACAAAAAGGCTGCAGTTTGAACTGCATAGTGCGGACAAGAAAACCAAATTCCCATAGACTTTGCTTGAAAAGCAGAACACAACCATTTTGGCATTAAACGCTGCAGTTGAAAAAGCAGCAAAAAAGCAGGTAAAAAGCAACGTGCGGACATAGCCTTAAGCCAGAGATTCTTAATGTCAGGCACATTTGACCCAGCCATTAAGAATCTCCAATAAAAGGTTAAAAAAAAACACCACACAGAGAAAAAATACTTTAATAGAAATAAATACACAGACACACTTAGAGACTCCATCTTTATTACCCCCTGTCACCCCTCCACGATCCTGCTCTTCTGTCTTCTTACCCCTTCAACACATGCAGCTCTGTGTGCTCCATCAGACAGCAGTGCATGGGAGAAAGGACGCTATGCTCCGTGCAGAAATCACTCTGTGAGAGTCACCACAGGCTCCCGGCAGTAAGCGGTGGCATGGGTTGCCATAGCAATCGTGCTCTGATCACGTGATTCCGGTGCCGCTGCGTGCTGGTAGCGGGACGTCCCCGTCACCGCTACCAAGCACGTTGCTACGGCAACGGTGATCTCCGTTATTGACTGGCTGTGTCACCGGTCAGGAGCCGGCTTCTGCGGACGCTGGTAACCACGGTAAACATCAGGTAACCAAGAAGCCCTTTCCTTGTTTACCCGATGTTTACCTTCGTTACCAGCGTCCGCCGCTCTCCCGCTGCCAGTGCCGGCTCCCTGCTCCCTGCACACATAGCCAGACCACACATTGGGTTAAATTAACCCGATGTGTACTCTGGCTAGGAGTGCAGAGAGCCAGCGCTAAGTGGTGTGCGCTGGTAACCAAGGTAAATATCGGGTTGGTTACCAAGTTATTAAGTTACCAAGCGCAGCATCGCTTCCACGCGGCGCTGCTGGCTAGGGGCTGGTCACTGGCTGCTGGTGAGATCTGCCTGTGTGACAGCTCACCAGCAACCCGTGTAGAGATGCTCCAGCGATCCCTGCCAGGTCAGGTTGCTGGTGGGATCGCTGGAGCGTAACAGAGAGATGCAATGACAGGTCCTAGCATGTCGGCATCATAGTCATGTGACCAGTCTGTAGCCAATAAGATAATAGACACGTGACTGGTCACATGGCTATTTTGACGTCACGATAGGTCCTGCATCACTGCTGGCAGTGCTGGTTACCGGGAAGATTCAGCGATCATCGGATGGAATAGCGGCAGGAGACAGAGTGCAGGACGGATCACGGGGACAGGTAAGTGTTATGGCAATGTTTATTAACTGTATGTGTACATTTATAATGTGTTTTTATGTGTTTGTGATTGCCTCCCATTGTTTCCCATGGGGTTCGAGCGGTTCGCCAAACCGAACTCGAACCAGACCTCTGTTCGGCGAACCAAACTCGAGCCGAACCGCGGCCGGTTCGCTCATCTCTAGTAATAAATACTCCACATATATTATCCTACAGAACTACATTATATTAGTTCATATTTAACTTAGTGACCATTTTTAGGTGTGTTAGTATATCACCATTAAGGAAAAAACAATATTAGATCAAAAAGTCATAGATGGATGGCTCCACTCATAAAATATCACAAAACCTACAAAGAATTACAAGTGGATAAGCCAAATAGCTAATGTATATCTTTATTAGAACATTTCTTTAAGAACATACATATATAAAAGATAACAACATAAGCTCACTACCAGATAACCTCAGGTGATCAAGCATAGTTGTCTATAAGAAGCATGATGCACAGGTATGGTATATGTGAAAAAGAATGTAATTAAAGGAGCCTGAAAAAGAGAAGAGAGCTGAGGGTAAATTTCATGTGGAGGGTAAGTATTTGGAGCAAGACAATAGTACTGACTGCTCAAGAGCAAGACACACATAAGGAGATGATAATGCAATGATAATGAAAAATATAGTTGGAATTCAACAGTAGCAGTGGAATGAAAACAGGGATAAATAAGGTTGCCCCAAATGGAGCTAATACAATGTGAGCCTATTCAAATAAAGCCAAAATTTGCTAGAGAGATGCAAAGGGGAAAGTATCCAGATGGCGGATCAAATAGAAGGGTCCATCAAGTCCACATAGTGGTAATCCTCCCACACATGAACAAAAGCCAGGAAGGAGGACTCAGGCATACCAGAAAAAAAAGAGAAAAAAAGAAAAAAAAAACACAATACCAGGATAGAGGACAACCTGAGGGTAAGGAAGTACTTCCTTGCCCTCAGATTGTCCTCTATCCTGGTATTGTGTTTTTTTTCTTTTTTTTTTTTTTATCCCTGTTTTCATTCCACTGCTACTGTTGAATTCCAACTATATTTTGCAACAGGGGACAGTTTTCCTTGCTTTCTAGGGCTACTTCATGTCATATATCTTTATAGACCTATATTAATAATCATCTCCTTATGTGTGTCTTGCTCTTGAGCAGTCACTACTATTGTCTTGCCCCAAATACTTACCCTCCACATGACGTTTACCCTCAGCTCTCTTCTCTTTTTCAGGCTCCTTGAATTACAGTATTTTTCACATATACCATACCTGTGCATCATGCTTCTTATAGACAACTATATTTGATCATCTGAGGTTATCTGGTAGTGACCTTATGTTGTTATCTTTTATATATGTATGTTCTTAAAGAATTGTTCTAATAAAGATATACTTTTTTAGCTATTTGGCTTATCCTCTTGTAATTCTCTATAGGTTTTATATCACCATTAGCTGTATATAATTCTTGTTGATTTACTTATTAAAACACTCTTTGTGCTTTTCTATTTGCTGTGCTTTGCATTTTTGGGTGTGATTTGGATTTTTAAATGCTGAGTTCCCACTGTGAGTTTGCTACCCTGTACCTATCCTCCATTATTATTTTGCATTAAAATTGTGTATATTTTTGTATATTCATCAACAAAATTATTGTATTTTGTTAAGTCATTTTACACATTTTTGTATATAATCTAGGATCCATTTAAGGTCTGGAAAATAAAATGTGGTCAGTTATAATGTCACACTGTGACTACGGTGGATTCAACCAGGAATATGGGAACCCCAAATGAGCGCAGCAACAAACAGAGTACACCGGTATTGGTGGGGTGTGGCACTAAAGTGAGGGAAGCGGGGTCATCTCCTACACTCACCTGAGGCTGATCCCTGTACTCCCTAACATCCCTATATGGGTTCTTTTACCCCTTCACCTTTCAAGTGTCTTGGCCCTTGCTTGCCCTTAAGATTCTGACTTTTAAACATTTTGTCCCGACCTACCTAAAACTTTAGCTCAGTACTATATATTTTTGGGGGGAATTCCATATGTGTTAGAGATTTGGTCCCTGTTTTTTAAGAATTTGGCAATGTCTCTGGTCATAGGTTGGAAGAATATTATAAGCTGTAATTGGCAAATCTATTTGTCATAAGTTGTGGCAGTATAAGTAGGTCAGTGCCAGTGTTTTGAGTCTGTGTTCACTTCCCTATATGTATAAAAAATGATCAGTCAATAAATCATATCCATTGACATGTGGGTAAAATTCCTTTGGGATGATTGGGTAACAGAAAAAAAATCAGCATTTTATCAAAAATGTTCCTGAGATCTCGCCAATGTCCTATATGAGATGGAGTTACTGTGACAAGAATATCTCTGTAAATTGCAGGTTTTACTAAGTAAACATACCATAGACTGATCTACTACTGGATAAAGAAAACCAAGCAATCATTACAAATTTAAATTGTGTGGCACAGAAGAAAGGGGAAAAAAACCCATATGAATAGACGTTACAGAGAGAATGATTGCAGGATCTCTAATGTAAACTATCAGAAGTAGCAATCACATAGGTCAATATCAATCCTGAACATGGCTTTGTCATATGAACAAGCATAAAAGTCAAAACAGAAATTCCATTTACACACACATATTTTTGGGTGTTTGCCCCTCAGCAGTGCAAAGCAGATCTGATTTGATTGGGTAAGTTGTCCCTGCCAGGAGGCTAAAAGGATAAATATTTTCCTTGAAGGGAATGCAAGTTGGTGTAAGGAGCCTTACAAGTCAAGTAATACTTTCCTTTAAATTTAAATATGCAAATATCCTATTCAAAGAGATACATTCCTCTTCCTCTCTTATGAGCCTATTTGCATATTTAAATAATATAATCTACATGAACATGTATATGATTATGGTGAGGTTTAATTAAAAACTATTGTTTGCATATACAAATGAAAAATATCATATTGATATAATTTTAGTGATATTTGTATGACAAAATCTATAAATCATCATATATAGTTAATTAAAACAAAAATAAATAAATAATTTTAAATGTTTTCATTAATTTCACCACTGAGCTGAATAGTAAATATTTTTACTTAATAGCATGAAAAATGCCATGTAATGTAATAATGATTGATTTTTCTAAAGTACATGAATGTGTCATGCTATTTAATATATCTTCATGAAAATAAATGAACTCAGATATCCCTTGATAAACTCAGAGGTAGGTAACAAAGTATTTCAATTTATAACTGCTTGTAAAGGATTATTGTACAATGTAACGGTCTTTTGATAAGAAGAACAAAGATTAAATAGCTTTCCTAATGCTTACTTCTTGCAAAATTGCTTATCTAAACTGTTAGAATAGTCAGAAATAAATTTAATCTAAAATATGAACATACAAAATAATCCTTTTTAATATTTTTTATAAACAGTCCTAAGTATCATAACAAGAGAAGATTATTCTTATAAGACAAATTAATTATACATTGTTGAAATAAGGAACTATTCCAAATAAATGATTATTCCATTTCCATTTTATTTTGACTTAGTATTTTCTTCCCATTTTCTTAAAGCCATCTTTTTTTCCGATTACCATAGCCATATTAGGGCTGTTTTTTATTGATTGAGTGTTAATTTTGTATGGTTATCATTAGAGATAAGCAAATAAGACAAGATTTTGAATTTGCATGTTCGCTTAGTTTTTCCAAGGAAATTCAATTCGGGCAGAAGTTATTCTACATTCATTAAATGTAGAGATTGGCATAAACATCTGCATATCGTTAATTCAATTGTAGAGATGCATCTATACATACATATTCATCATATATGAAGCAGAAAGGACTATACTATATGAACCAAATCGCTAAGGGAGCAACCAAAGAAGAAAGAGAAGAGGCGATCAACGGTTCAATACTTATTTTATTAATATTCATGGAACATGTGGACAAGTGAGGGGAGGAAAACACGGTGTACATCACCGCAAACAATATAGGTAAAGATGATAATGGGTCAATTATATCCCAAATTCATAATATAGGGTCCTATCCAGAAAGGGTAAAGGTCCCATCATTCGGAGGAAAGACCACATCAAACCGCCATATCAAAACAATTCCTGCTAAGTAGATACCATATATCGTATATATCTATATGAATATAAATAAAAGCAGGAAGAGTGAGACAGGACCCTTCAATGTGGAAAAGACTCCTTAGTCATCATATGGTCTATATCATCCATAATAGTACACATCCATGTGTTCATACATCACATGAAAAACCCCCAGTCAATATACATAAAAGTAACAAATGACAAAAGCGGCAATATGGGGATACCTCACAGGATGATTGCAAGCATGTGTCTGCACATACACACATTTAATCCCTCATAGAGATCAAATGAATTGATCCCACGTGGAAATCAATGAACTAATCCCACATAGAGGTCAATGTGTGCATCACAATGACAAAAGTAGCAATATGAGGATACCTCACGTGATAATTGTGGACCTTTGTCTGCATATACACACATTCAGTCCCACATAGAGATCAGTGCATCGATCCCGCATGGAAGTCAATGAACTAATCCCACATGGAAGTCAATGTCTGCATCCCATAGCATGAGGATCAAAGAGATACTGGTGTATACATGTGCACATAGACGTGTAAGCAGACGAGGCTGCAGCAAAAGAGCATACACAGGCTACACCATCACACATGGAGGTCAATGTGTGTATCACATAGCATAAGGATAAAGAAACTACTGATGTGTGCATACGCACATAGACGTGTTTATAGATGATGCTGCAGCAGGAGGACGCACTCAGGCTATACCATCATAACATTGTAAGAGCAGTAGTCAAAGGCTCATGAATATATATAACCTCACAATAGTAGCCAATCGTGCGTTCACCCTGCGGCAGCAGCGGCAAACACCAAACCACAGCACGTGCAGGTGTCAGTGTGGAAAAAGATGTATAACACCATGGGGTAGAGAACCAATAATACCACCGGGTAACCAAAACTATAGCACCGACACCCCACACCTGCTACCGGCCGGCAACCACCACCGTACTAGTACAGCATGATAGAGACATATGGGAGGAAAAATCCCACAATGAGGGACATCAAGACACTTCCTGGATCAGCCAAAAACAAGATAAGGCATTACCTAAGATAAGTAGTTTGCGGAGGGAGGGCGCATTCCCTCCGCAAACTACTTATCTTAGGTAATGCCTTATCTTGTTTTTGGCTGATCTAGGAAGTGTCTTGATGTCCCTCATTGTGGGATTTTTCCTCCCATATGTCTCTATCGTGCTGTACTAGTACGGTGGCGGTTGCCGGCCGGTAGCAGGTGTGGGGTGTCGGTGCTATAGTTTTGGTTACCCGGTGGTATTATTGGTTCTCTACCCCGTGGTGTTATACATCTTCTTCCACACTGACACCTGCACATGCTGTGGTTTGGTGTTTGCCGCTGCTGCCGCAGGGTGAACGCACGATTGGCTACCATTGTGAGGTTATATATATTCATGAGCCTTTGACTACTGCTCTTACAATGTTATGATGGTATAGCCTGAGTGCGTCCTCCTGTCGCAGCATCATCTATAAACACGTCTATGTGCGTATGCACACATCAGTAGTTTCTTTATCCTTATGCTATGTGATACACACATTGACCTCCATGTGTGATGGTGTAGCCTGTGTATGCTCTTTTGCTGCAGCCTCGTCTGCTTACACGTCTATGTGCACATGTATACACCAGTATCTCTTTGATCCTCATGCTATGGGATGCAGACATTGACTTCCATGTGGGATTAGTTCATTGACTTCCATGCGGGATCGATGCACTGATCTCTATGTGGGACTGAATGTGTGTATATGCAGACACAGGTCCACAATTATCACGTGAGGTATCCTCATATTGCTACTTTTGTCATTGTGATGCACACATTGACCTTTATGTGGGATTAGTTCATTGATTTCCACGTGGGATCAATTCATTTGATCTCTATGAGGGATTAAATGTGTGTATGTGCAGACACATGCTTGCAATCATCCTGTGAGGTATCCCCATATTGCCGCTTTTGTCATTTGTTATTTTTATGTATATTGACTGGGGGTTTTTCATGTGATGTATGAACACATGGATGTGTACTATTATGGATGATATAGACCATATGATGACTAAGGAGTCTTTTCCACATTGAAGGGTCCTGTCTCACTCTTCCTGCTTCTATTTATATTCATATAGATATATACGATATATGGTATCTACTTAGCAGGAATTGTTTTGATATGGCGGTTTGATGTGGTCTTTCCTCTGAATGATGGGACCTTTACCCTTTTTGGATAGGACCCTATATTTTGAATTTGGGATATAATTGACACATTATCATCTTTATCTATATTGTTTGCGGTGATGTACACCGTGTTTTCCTCCCCTCACTTGTCCACATGTTCCATGAATATTAATAAAATAAGTATTGAACCATTCATTAAATGTACCTTATTTTACTTTGATATGCGAAAAATAATGAAAAATCTTTATACTCTCTTCATCACTCACCTTTTCAGGCCTGATACTCTTTATTAGTCCTCTTTCCATTTTTGGATTCATGACGGTGGCACTAAATTCCTCATGGCCGAGGGTTCTGTATATGTACCAGCAAAGATACATGCTGTGATGACATGGATTAGACCCTTGCAGGAGTATTTGCAGGACCCTTCAACTGCAGTAAATATAGAAGTACCACACTGGAATCCAAGGCTCCAGGGATTTCAGCACCCCCAAAATAGATTCGACAATGTAAAGAGGACCAGACATGTGAGGGTGAGTTTTTTTTTTTTCTAAGGACGGAATCACACTTGCCTTTGAAAAATTGGTCTAATTCTCATGCCTGAGAGTAGGACGAGCTCTGTCGGAGTGTTGATCCGTGTGCAATGCAATTGCAATGCGAGTCTGTGATTTTTCTCATGATAGTAGTCCATGAGTAATCCATATTCAATCCGTATGTGATCCGTTTTTTCTCAGCAGCTATTAGTCATTTCAGTCATGTAAAAGAGCATTTACAGTGTTCTCTGCTACATGATAGAATTATATTTAGAAAACAGTATGTCACAAGGGTGGTCCATGTGCCGTAAGTGTGACATCCGTTTTTTTTCTCACACCCATAGACTTGCATTGGAGAGACTCGCACAAGAAAATCTAGAAATCGCAGCATGCTGCGATATTTTTTTTTTTTTTCTTCTCAGTCTGATTTGAGTTCAGAAAAAAGAAAGAAGATCGGAGCTACCTTCATTGATTAACATTGGTTCGAGTGTAATACGAGATTTTCTCACATTGCACTCGTGCGAGTCAATCGCAAGTGTGACGCCGGCCTTATTTGTAATATTTGATGTCCTTTTCTGGTGCAGAAAAATGAAGGTCATTGGCCAACACATCGCCTTTACTCCACATAGGTGAGAATTACAAATATATCTGCATTTAATTTATTGCACACATTTGTATAATTTTAGTAGAATTGAAATCTACATGCACATATTTGGCCTTTTCTACTTATTATTTAATGTAACCAAACATAGAATTCAAATGTTTTTTGGAGTAAAATAGAGAAAAAAATTCTTCAATTGCTTCAATTGTTGCTTGTTTATTTTGTTCAAGGTTCCCTGTATGGTAAACATTAGAGATGAGCGAACCGGTCGCGGTTCGGCTCAAGGTCGGTTCGCCGAACGGAGCTCCCGTTCGA
The DNA here is from genome assembly GCF_048569485.1 of Anomaloglossus baeobatrachus. NCBI lineage: Eukaryota > Metazoa > Chordata > Amphibia > Anura > Aromobatidae > Anomaloglossus > Anomaloglossus baeobatrachus. The sequence continues at coordinate 154,360,784 of NC_134354.1, read as the reverse complement.
GTTCGGTTCGTCGAACGTTCGACGAACCGAACTCGAACCAATAGGCTATAATGGGAGGCAATCACAAACACATAAAAATGTATTATAAATGTACACATACAGTTAATAAACATTGCCATAACACTTACCGGTCCCCGCGATCCCTCCTCCACTCTGTCTCCTGCCGCTATTCCATCCGATGATCGCTGAATCCTCCCGGTGACCGGCACTGCCAGCAGAGATGCAGAACCTATTGTGATGTCAAAATAGCCATGTGACCAGTCACGTGGCTATTATCTCATTGGCTACAGACTGGTCACATGACTATGACGCGTCATGTAGGACCTGCGAGTGCATCTCTCCGGTACACGGTGCACATTTGTGTATCGCCGTGTACCGGCGACATGCTCTAGCACATGGTCGACTCCCCGTTCCGTTAGGGACCGGCTGACATAGCCGGTCATTAACGGAGATCACCGTTGCCATAGCAACGCAGTTAGCGGTGACGTCACCGCTAACCGCGGCTCCGGGAGCACCGTTGCTATGGTAACGCGTCTGTCAGCGTTACCGCTGTTACCGGTAGCAGCACTGATCACTCACGGAGTGAAGGCTGCACGCTGCTTCTGGTGAAGCTTTCACGGAGTGAATGCTCCACGGGAAGCAGCTTCTTCCCCCATGCAGCAGTGATGGAGCAGAGCTGCATTTGTTGAACGAGAAAGACAGAAGACCATGGATCGTGGAGGGCTGACAGGGGGTAATAAAGATGGAGTCTCTAATGTGTCTGTGTATTTATTTCTATTAAAGTATTTTTTCTCTGTGTGGTGTCTTTTTTTTAACCCTTTATTGGAGATTCTTAATGGCCGGGTCAAACGTAACTGACATTAAGAATCTCTGGCTTAATACTGGCTAGTAAAACAAAGCCAGTATTAACTCATCATTACCCAACAAGCCACCTGGCTCCAGGGCTGTTGGAAGAGTTGGATACAGCGCCAGATGATGGCGCTTCTATGACAGCGCCATTTTCTGGGACGGCTGCCGACTGAAATTCGCAGCAGAGGCGCCCAGAAACCTCGGGCTAATTGTACCTGGCTGAACACAAAAATGGGGCGAAGCCCACGTCATTTGTTTTTTAATTATTTCATGAAATAAGTGAAATAATTAAAAAAAAAGGGCTTCCCTATATTTTTGGTTCCCAGCCGGGTACAAATAGGCAACTGGGGATTTGAATCCGCAGCACAGGTTGGCCTGAGCTTTCTGGGCCCCACTGCTGCAAATTGCAGACGGCAGCCGCCTCAGAAAATGGCATTTTCATAGAAGCGCCATCTTCTGGCGCTGTATCCAACTCTTCCAGCACCTGCCTGCTATACCTGGCTAGCATACAAAAATATGGCGAAGCTCACGTCTTTTTTTTGTAGTTTTTTGGCAAAAAAAAAAAAAAATGTTTCCCTGGATTTTCCATTGCCAGTGAAGGTAACACCAAGCGGTGGGGGTTAGCAGCCAGTAGCTGCTTGGATTACCCTTAGCTAGCAATACAAAAAATGCAGCGGGAGCCCATATATATTTTTTTTATTTATTTATTTAAAAAACTAAAAACAAAATGGGCTTCCCTGTATTTTGATTGCTGGACATCACAGTGCTGTAAAAATAAATGACGTAGCGCTCCGCGGTATTTTTGATTCTCAGCGCAGATGAAGCAGACAGCTATGGGTTGCCACCCCCATCTGCCTGCCGTTACCTTGGTTGGCAATCAAAATACAGGGAAGCCCATTATTTTTTTCTATTTAAAAAATAGTTAAAAAAAAATGACGTTGAATCCCCCCATTTTTGATAGCCAGCTAGGGTAAAGCAGATGGCTGTAGCCTGAAAACCACAGCTGGCAGCTTTACCGTGGTTGGGGATCCAATGTGGAGGTCCCTTTCAGGCTCTTTTTTATAATTATTTTAGAAATATTAATAATTACACAATAAAAGTAGGGTCCCCCCCCAAATTGGATCACCAGTCAAGGTAAAGCGGACAGCTGTGGTCTGGTATTCTCAGGGTGGGAAGGTCCATAGTTATTGGGCCTTCACAGCCTAAAAATAGCAGGCCGCAGGCACCCCAGACGTGGCGCATCCACTAGATGCGCCAATCCTGGCGCTTCACCCCAGCTCATCCCGTGCACTGGTGCAGTGGCAAACGGGGTAATAAATCGGGTTGATACTAGCTGTAAAGTCACCTGAGATCAAGCCCAGCAGTTTGTGATGTCATGGCGTCTATTAGATACCCAACATCATAAACTGTCAGTACTAACAAAAAAAAAATCGACAAAAGAAATTTATTTGAAAAAACAGTCCCCCAAACATTTCCTCTTTCACCAATTTATTGTAAGAAAAAAAATAAAGGCGTCCCACGACGACTCTGGACCGTCTAGAATATGGGGGGGAGACACTCAGGGAACGTATCCCCCATTTTCTAGGAGTGTGGACCCTTCATGTGAGGAGTGTGGGTGCAATGAATCTGCACTCACTCTCCCCGAGTCCACAGCAGCAGAGTCCATGTCGTAATGGTTGCTACCAAAGCTGCAATGCCCTGCTCACGAGGTAAGGGCATGCCTAATCAGGAGAACTACTGTAGAGGAAGCTCTGCTCACTGGTATATAGGTGCTCAGAGGTAATAATAGATAAAATTAGTGAGTAACCTCGGCACTCTAAATCTCCCAGACTAAGTCAGTAAGTCACAGCGGATAGTAATGCAAAATCACTCTTTATTGGTCCGAATTAAGAAAATTTTTTTTTTCATAAGCATATCTGTTTTTGTCCAAAACAAGTTACAAATGACGTTTCGGCCTGAGCCTTCGTCAGATTGGACTTATCTGCATGTAATCATGAAAAATGACAATAATCAGTATCACATAAGAGTGAGAGAACAATAACATAAACTCGAACAATGTAGAGGTACAATTGGGATGCAGCAAAAAAATTGCAACACAGCAAGAAATGAAACACATGATACAAATGTCATAATACAGTAGAAGGACAATATAGTAATGATAAATATGGGGTCAGAGTAGGCTTAGACAGCTCTGGTACGAAAGAGATGTCAATCATAAAGTAACATGTGCAGTAGGTGTAGAGCTACACTATGCATGGCAGAGCTAATGGGTAGACCGACCATAGAAAAAGAACGGAGAAAAAGTGGAGAAAAAGTGGAGAAAAAGTGGAGAAAAGTTGAGAAAAAATGTAGAAAAAGTGGAGAAAAAATTGCGAAAAAGTGGAGAAAAAGTGGAGAAAAAGTGGAGAAAAAATGTAGAAAAAGTGGAGAAAAAGTGGAGAAAAAGTGGAGAAGAAGTGGAGAAAAATGGAGAAAAAGTGGAGAAAAAGTGGAAAAGTGGAGAAGAAGTGGAGTAAAAGTGGAGTAAAAGTGGAGAAAAAGTGGAGAAAAAGTGGAGAAGTGGAGAAGAAGTGGAGTAAAAGTGGAGTAAAAGTGGAGAAAAAGTGGAGAAGAAGTGGAGAAAAAGTGGAGAAGTGGGGAAAAAGTGGAGAAAAAGTGGAGAAGAAGTGGAGAAGAAGTGTTTATTCATGCCAGATGGGAGATAAATATTTTTTTACCGGCGCTGTCATTTACTGTAACGTGATCATCGGTGTACGGTGTATACCTGTGATCACGTGAGCAGGGACCGGAAAAAACGTCCTGAATCATGATCTCCAGGGTCTCAGCTAGCCCTGAAACCCCGGAGATTTTCTGACGCCGGGGGGCGCTATTCACTTATTTCTGCCTGCTGTTTATAAACGGCAGATCAGAATAAGGCTACATTAACACGACCGATCCATTTTTGCGGTCTGCAAAAAACAGTCCGTTTTTTTTCACGGGTGCATCCATGTGGCATCCGTTTCTGTTCCGTAGACGGTCCGTATGTCATCTGTTTGTCATCCGTGTGCCTTTCGTTTTTTTTGTGTACTGCAAAAAAACTGAAGGAGGGTAAATGCATAAATTTACCCAGGATCCATAGCTTCATCCTACATGAGGCGGTCACATGTTCACTCCAGTGCCATTTTCTATTGCTTTTCACAGCGTAGAGCGCTCTGGTGATTTTCTTGTGCTTGTGCACTTCATATCAGTCTTTTCTGTCATTATAATGGCAGAAAGACACATAATGTCCCACTTTCCTGAATTTTGTAATTTTGCACCCTTTGGTGCCTTTCATGTGGCACTAAGGGGTGCTTAACTTTGTATTTAGCCAAGAAAATGAAAAAAAAAAATGACGTAGGGTTCCCCCTAGTTTTGTAGCCAGCTAGGGTAAAGCAGACGGCTACAGCCTGCAGACCACAGCTGGCAACCTCACCTTGGCTGGTAATCCAAAACTGAGGGCACCCCACGCTGTTATTTTAAATTAAATAAATAATTAAAAAAAAAAAACTCGTAGAGGTCCCCACAAAATTGGGTCACCAGCCAAGGTAAAGCAGACAGCTGGGGTCTGATATTCTCAGACTAGGGAGGTCCATGGTTATTGGACTCTCCCCAGCCTAAAAATAGCAGGCCGCAGCCGCCCCAGAAGTGGCGCATCCATTAGATGCGCCAATCCTGGTGCTTCGCCCCAGCTCATCCCGCGCACTGGTGCGGTGGCAAACGGGGTAATATATGGGGTTAATACCAGATTTGTAATGTCACCTGGCATCAAGCCCTGGGGTTGGTGAGGGCAGGCGTCTATCAGATACCCGACATCACCAACCCAGTCAGTAATAAAAAATAATAGACGACAAAGACATTTTTATTTGAAAAAACACTCCCCAATACATTCCCTATTTAACCAATTTATTAGAAAGAAAAACAAATCCAGGTCTGGTGTAATCCAAGGGGTTGCCATGACGATCCACACTGTCCCAGTCAATGAAGAGCAGAATGTTCCCCATTGGCTGGGAGAGCAATGCAGTGACCTGAGCTAACATCAATGGGTCAGCCCAGGTCACTGCAGGGGATGACAAGTGCTGCTGTCAGCGAGGTACATTACCTGCGCTGATCTCCAGCACACTGACAGCCCCTGTCACTGAGTTCAATGACCGCCGCCTTTACAGCCAAGTATCGCGAGAGGCCCGTGACGTCACCGCTAGTCAGTCTCGGGTCGGAAGCGAGAGAAGGTGATGTGACAAGCGGCGGCCATGGAGGACAGTGACAGCGCTTCGTCGGGATGGCAGGACTTCATCACCGCAGGTAAGCCGAGCTGGACCATGTGTGCAGAGTGTGTGTGCAGAGTGTGTGTGTGTGTGTTTGTGTGTGTGTACGTGTGTACATGCCGCGGGCAGGAGGGGGCGGAGCGAGCTGAGCGGGGAAGTGTGGGCTTCCTGCACGTAACTAGGATAAACATCGGGTTACTAACCAAAGCGCTTTGCTTGGATACCCGATGTTTATCTTGGTTACCAGCTTCTGGCAGGCTGCCAGCAATGGCTCCTGCACACTGTAGCTGTAAAAAGCCCTGCTTTTTCCTGCTAGAACCGTTCTCGAACGTATCTAGAACTATCGAGCTTTTAGCAAAAAGCTCGAGTTCTAGTTCAATCTAGAACAGCCCCCAAAATCACTCGAACCGCGAACTGGAGAACCGCGAACCGCGCTCAACTCTAGTAAACATTAGACATTTTAATTTTAGTCTGTAAGTAAAAACTATTATGTTTTGACTAAGCCTTTTGGTAGAAATGAGTCAAGTGTAGTGCCACTACTCCATGGTTCTCTTTTAATGCTTCAATAAAGTAAATTTTAAATTTTTCAAGACATTTTTTGCCATTTATTTGTCTCTCTAAGACTATGTCCGCACTTTGCGTCATCGTAGTTGCAGTTCTAAATGCATCCTCTGGCAGAAATTGCTTGTGCCAAAGTTATTTTTGACCACAAAATCGTGGTAAATACGCTTGCGTTTTTACCACATTTTAGCTGCGTTTTTAGTGCTTTTTACCTGCGTTTCCATTGCTTAACGTCAGATGCGTTTTTATTACAAAGACACTACTAAATAAAGTTTTGACATACAAACACTATGAAAAAAGGGTAAAAAAAATGAAAAAAATATACTTATTTAAATAATAACGAAAATAGTTTTATTTAATATAAGTATAGCGGTTTTATACTATTTATTGCTATAATTCCAACAAATTAATATTTTTCATTAATTTAATTGTTGGACTATGTGTGTGTAAAGGGATATATCATTCCATTAGTTTGATGTCAGAAACACATGCGTTTATTTATTTCTAAACGCATGTTTTCAGCAGCTAAAAAGCATATAAAACGCTGGAATTTTGATGTTTCTTGCTTTTTTCAACTTCTCATTGACTTCAATGTTAGCAAAATGCACCCAAATGGCAAAAACAATTGACATGCTGCTTCTTTGAACGCAGAAATTTTGCCAAAAATTATGCAAATTAAACGCAGCATTTTGAACTGCAAAGTGCGCACAAGAAATCCACTTTTCCCATAGACTTTGCTGGAAAATCAAAACGCATGTCTTTTGGCATGAAAACGCTGCAGTTCAAAACACAGCAGAAAAGCAGGTGAAACGCAGTTGAAAACGCAAAGTGCGGACACAGCCTTAGGACTTTTCTATTATTGTCGCTTGATCTAGTGATAGGACAACGGTGATCATACAATATATGATTAAAGACTAAGGCCATGTGTGCACTTTGCGTTTTTACCTGCGTTTCTGCAGCGTTTTGAACTGCAGCGTTTTAATGCCAAAATGCATGCGTTTTGATTTTCCAGCAATAGCTATGGGAAATAGTGCTTTCTTCTGCACACTATGCAGTTCAAAACGCTGCGTTTAATTTGCATAATTTTGGGCAAAAACTCAGCATTTAAAGAAGCAACATGTCAATTGTTTTTGCCATTTTGGCAGCGTTTTGCTAACATTGGAGTCAATGAGAAGTTGCAAAACGCATGAAACATCAAAATCCTAGCGTTTTACATGCTTCTTGGATGCAGAAAACATGCGTTTTTGACAATTTAATTGCATGCATTTTTGACATTATATTAACCCCTTCACGACCAATGACGGATATATCATGTGAGGTTAAACCCCACCCCCTGCCGTGGGCAAGTCGCGGCGATCCGTGCACATATCAGCTGTTTTAAACAGCTGACATGTGTGCCTGCATGTTACGAGTGGAATCGCATTCCACCCACATTTAACCCCTTACATCTCTCTGCCAATGTCTGGCAGCGAGATGTATACGCGCACGGCCATTATTTTCACTTACCGCCGCCCCCACCGGAAGGCACGTGTGTGATCACGTGACTTTCTGTGGTTGCCATGGTAGCACAGGGTCATGTGATGACGCCTGTAGCTATCATGAGTCACTTTCTGTTTCACTCGGCCCGGAGCCGAGTGAATCAGAAAGTGATCATATCTGCTGTTTACAGCTGTGTAGCTGTGATCAGCAGATAGGGCAGAGCGATCGCATTGTTAATCCATATAGCTCCCTAGGGGGACAAGTAAAATAAAAAAGTAAAAAAAAAAAGTTTTAAAAAATAAAAAAAACAAAAAAACCTGAAAGTTCAAATCACCCACCTTTCACCCCATTGAAAATTAAAGGGTTAAAAAAATATACACATATTTGGTATCGCCGCGTTCAGAAATGCCAGATATATCAAAATATGAAATCAATTAATCTGATTGGTAAATGGCGTAGCGGCAAAAAAATTCCAAATGCCAAAATTGCGTCTTTAAGTCGCCGCAAGATTTATGGAAAATGCAATAACAGGCGATCAAAACATAGCATCGGCGCAAAGATGATACCATTAAAAATGTCAGCTCGAGATGCAAGAAATAAGCTATCACTGAGCCATAGATACCAAAAAATGAGAACGCTACGGGTTTCGGAAAATGGTGCAAAACGTACGCCACTTTTATTGGACAAGCTTGAGAATTTTTATTAACCCCTTAAATACAAGTTAATCTATACATGTTTTGTGTCTACAAACTCGCACCGACCTCAGGCATCACAACAACACATCAGTTTTACCATATAGTGAATAGAGTTGAGCGCGGTTTGCGGTTCGAGGTTCTCAAGTTTGCGGCTCGAGTGATTTTGGGGGCTGTTCTAGATCGAACTAGAACTTGAGCTTTTTGCTAAAGCTCGATAGTTTTAGATACGTTCGAGAACGGTTCTAGCAGCAAAAAACAGGGCTTTCTACAGCTACAGTGTGCAGGAGCCATCGCTGGCAGCCTGCCAGAAGCTGGTAACCAAGATAAACATCAGGTATCCAAGCAAAGCGCTTTGGTTAGTAACCCGATGTTTATCCTAGTTACGTGCAGGAAGCCCATACTTCCCCGTCCAGCTCACTCCGTCCCCTCCTGCATGCGGCATGTACACACACACACACACACACTCAAACTCACCTGTCCCCAGCCAAGCAGTCCACGACACTGACGTCCTCAGTAGAGATGAGCGAACCGGTCCCGGTTCGGCTCGAGGTCGGTTTGCCGAACGGAGGTCCCGTTCGAGTTCGGCTCGTCGAACGTTCGACGAACCGAACTCGAACTGCATAGGAAACAATGGCAGGCAAATAACAGAAAAACACCTAGAAAACACCCTCAAAGGTGTCCAAAAGGTGACAAACAACTCACAACACATGGGAAAGTGACAAGGACATATACTCATCTGAAAACAAAAGAGCTGGACATGGAAAAAGAGGAGGACACACAGATATATGAGTATATGCAAGGAAACATCGATTCCATTAATGTGCAACTTGAGCCCTGCTCATTTTTGGCTTCCAATCTGGATAAATTGCCTGAGCTCGCCACGTACGCCTTGGGAATCTTGTCGTATCCTGCAGCCAGCGTTCTCTCGGAACCTGTCTTCAGTGCTGCTGGGGGTCTGCTGGCAGACAAGCACACGTGTCTGTCCACTGACAATGTGGACATGGCTCTCAGAGGACTTTCCTTCCCCTGGGTCAGCCAGGGGACAGGAAAGGCATGCGTATTTTTGAGAGTGCTTCATGCAAAGCATCTTTTTCATTTTGAAAAGGGGCATCAACTGATGTCAGTCAAGTGGGGTGTGTGTGGCCCAATTAGTGGCAACGAGGGAGACTGTGGTTGGAGTCCCCTCGCTGTGTTTCCGAAAAGAACCAAGATGAACAAGTCATGGCTCTCAGAGGACGTTTCTCCCCCTGGGTCAGCCAGGGGACGGGAAAGGCACACGTATTTTTGAGAGTGCTTCATGCAAAGCATCTTTTTCATTTTGAAAAGGGGCATCAACTGATGTCAGTCAAGTGGGGTGTGTGTGGCCCAATTAGTGGCAACGAGGGAGACTGTGGTTGGAGTCCCCTCGCTGTGTTTCTAAAAGAACCAAGATGAACAAGTCATGGCTCTCAGAGGACTTTTCTTCCCCTGGGTCAGCCAGGGGATGGGAAAGGCACGCGTATTTTTGAGAGTGCTTCATGCAAAGCATCTTTTTCATTTTGAAAAGGGGCATCAACTGATGTCAGTCAAGTGGGGTGTGTGTGGCCCAATTAGTGGCAACGAGGGAGACTGTGGTTGGAGTCCCCTCGCTGTGTTTCCGAAAAGAACCAAGATGAACAAGTCATGGCTCTCAGAGGACGTTTCTCCCCCTGGGTCAGCCAGGAGACGGGAAAGGCACACATATTTTTGAGAGTGCTTCATGCAAAGCATCTTTTTCATTTTGAAAAGGGGCATCAACTCATGTCAGTCAAGTGGGGTGTGTGTGGCCCAATTAGTGGCAACGAGGGAGACTGTGGTTGGAGTCCCCTCGCTGTGTTTCTAAAAGAACCAAGATGAACAAGTCATGGCTCTCAGAGGACTTTTCTTCCCCTGGGTCAGCCAGGGGACGGGAAAGGCACGCGTATTTTTGAGAGTGCTTCATGCAAAGCATCTTTTTCTTTTTCAAAAGGGGGGTCAACTGATGCCAGTCAAGTGGGGTGTGTGTGGCCCAGTTAGTGGAAACGAGGGAGACTGTGGTTGGAGTCCCCTCGCTGTGTTTCTAAAAGAACCAAGATGAACAAGTCATGGCTCTCAGAGGACTTTTCTTCCCCTGGGTCAGCCAGGGGACGGGAAAGGCACGCGTATTTTTGAGAGTGCTTCATGCAAAGCATCTTTTTCTTTTTCAAAAGGGGGCTCAACCGATGCCAGTCAAGTGGGGTGTGTGTGGCCCAGTTAGTGGAAACGAGGGAGACTGTGGTTGGAGTCCCCTCGCTGTGTTTCTAAAAGAACCAAGATGAACAAGTCATGGCTCTCAGAGGACGTTTCTCCCCCTGGGTCAGCCAGGGGATGGGAAAGGCACGCGTATTTTTGAGAGTGCTTCATGCAAAGCATCTTTTTCATCTTGAAAATTGGCTCAACTGATGCCAGTCAAGTGGGGTGTGTGTGGCCCAGTTAGTGGAAACGAGGGAGACTGTGGTTGGAGTCCCCTCGCTGTGTTTCTAAAAGAACCAAGATGAACAAGTCATGGCTCTCAGAGGACTTTTCTTCCCCTGGGTCAGCCAGGGGACGGGAAAGGCACGCGTATTTTTGAGAGTGCTTCATGCAAAGCATCTTTTTCTTTTTCAAAAGGGGGGTCAACTGATGCCAGTCAAGTCGGGTGTGTGTGGCCCAGTTAGTGGAAACGAGGGAGACTGTGGTTGGAGTCCCCTCGCTGTGTTTCTAAATGAACCAAGATAAACAAGTCATGGCTCTCAGAGGACGTTTCTCCCCCTGGGTCAGCCAGGGGACGGGAAAGGCACACGTATTTTTGAGAGTGCTTCATGCAAAGTATCTTCTTCATTTTGAAAAGGGGCATCAACTGATGTCAGTCAAGTGGGGTGTGTGTGGCCCAATTAGTGGCAACAAGGGAGACTGTGGTTGGAGTCCCCTCGCTGTGTTTCCGAAAAGAACCAAGATGAACAAGTCATGGCTCTCAGAGGACGTTTCTCCCCCTGGGTCAGCCAGGGGACGGGAAAGGCACACGTATTTTTGAGAGTGCTTCATGCAAAGCATCTTTTTCATTTTGAAAAGGGGCATCAACTGATGTCAGTCAAGTGGGGTGTGTGTGGCCCAATTAGTGGCAACGAGGGAGACTGTGGTTGGATTCCCCTCACTGTGTTTCCTAAAAGAACCAAGATGAACAAGTCATGGCTCTCAGAGGACGTTTCTCCCCCTGGGTCAGCCAGGGGACGGGAAAGGCACGCGTATTTTTGAGAGTGCTTCATGCAAAGCATCTTTTTCTTTTTCAAAAGGGGGCTCAACCGATGCCAGTCAAGTGGGGTGTGTGTGGCCCAGTTAGTGGAAACGAGGGAGACTGTGGTTGGAGTCCCCTCGCTGTGTTTCTAAAAGAACCAAGATGAACAAGTCATGGCTCTCAGAGGACGTTTCTCCCCCTGGGTCAGCCAGGGGACGGGAAAGGCACACGTATTTTTGAGAGTGCTTCATGCAAAGCATCTTTTTCATCTTGAAAATTGGCTCAACTGATGCCAGTCAAGTGGGGTGTGTGTGGCCCAGTTAGTGGAAACGAGGGAGACTGTGGTTGGAGTCCCCTCGCTGTGTTTCTAAAAGAACCAAGATGAACAAGTCATGGCTCTCAGAGGACTTTTCTTCCCCTGGGTCAGCCAGGGGACGGGAAAGGCACGCGTATTTTTGAGAGTGCTTCATGCAAAGCATCTTTTTCTTTTTCAAAAGGGGGCTCAACCGATGCCATTTAAGTGGGGTGTGTGTGGCCCAGTTAGTGGAAACGAGGGAGACTGTGGTTGGAGTCCCCTCGCTGTGTTTCTAAAAGAACCAAGATGAACAAGTCATGGCTCTCAGAGGACTTTTCTTCCCCTGGGTCAGCCAGGGGACGGGAAAGGCACGCGTATTTTTGAGAGTGCTTCATGCAAAGCATCTTTTTCTTTTTCAAAAGGGGGGTCAACTGATGCCAGTCAAGTGGGGTGTGTGTGGCCCAGTTAGTGGAAACGAGGGAGACTGTGGTTGGAGTCCCCTCGCTGTGTTTCTAAAAAAACCAAGATGAACAAGTCATGGCTCTCAGAGGACGTTTCTCCCCCTGGGTCAGCCAGGGGACGGGAAAGGCACACGTATTTTTGAGAGTGCTTCATGCAAAGCATCTTTTTCATTTTGAAAAGGGGCATCAACTGATGTCAGTCAAGTGGGGTGTGTGTGGCCCAATTAGTGGCAACGAGGGAGACTGTGGTTGGAGTCCCCTCGCTGTGTTTCCGAAAAGAACCAAGATGAACAAGTCATGGCTCTCAGAGGACGTTTCTCCCCCTGGGTCAGCCAGGGGACGGGAAAGGCACACGTATTTTTGAGAGTGCTTCATGCAAAGCATCTTTTTCATTTTGAAAAGGGGCATCAACTGATGTCAGTCAAGTGGGGTGTGTGTGGCCCAATTAGTGGAAACGAGGGAGACTGTGGTTGGAGTCCCCTCGCTGTGTTTCTAAAAGAACCAAGATGAACAAGTCATGGCTCTCAGAGGACTTTTCTTCCCCTGGGTCAGCCAGGGGACGGGAAAGGCACGCGTATTTTTGAGAGTGCTTCATGCAAAGCATCTTTTTCTTTTTCAAAAGGGGGGTCAACTGATGCCAGTCAGGTGGGGTGTGTGTGGCCCAGTTAGTGGAAACGAGGGAGACTGTGGTTGGAGTCCCCTCGCTGTGTTTCTAAAAGAACCAAGATGAACAAGTCATGGCTCTCAGAGGACGTTTCTCCCCCTGGGTCAGCCAGGGGACGGGAAAGGCACACGTATTTTTGAGAGTGCTTCATGCAAAGCATCTTTTTCATTTTGAAAAGGGGCATCAACTGATGTCAGTCAAGTGGGGTGTGTGTGGCCCATTTAGTGGAAACGAGGGAGACTGTGGTTGGAGTCCCCTCGCTGTGTTTCTAAAAGAACCAAGATGAACAAGTCATGGCTCTCAGAGGACTTTTCTTCCCCTGGGTCAGCCAGGGGATGGGAAAGGCACGCGTATTTTTGAGAGTGCTTCATGCAAAGCATCTTTTTCACCTTGAAAATTGGCTCAACTGATGCCAGTCAAGTGGGGTGTGTGTGGCCCAGTTAGTGGAAACGATGGAGACTGTGGTTGGAGTCCCCTTGCTGTGTTTCTAAAAGAACCAAGATGAACAAGTCATGGCTCTCAGAGGACTTTTCTTCCCCTGGGTCAGCCAGGGGACGGGAAAGGCACACGTATTTTTGAGAGTGCTTCATGCAAAGCATCTTTTTCTTTTTCAAAAGGGGGCTCAACCGATGCCAGTCAAGTGGGGTGTGTGTGGCCCAGTTAGTGGAAACGAGGGAGACTGTGGTTGGAGTCCCCTCGCTGTGTTTCTAAAAGAACCAAGATGAACAAGTCATGGCTCTCAGAGGACTTTTCATCCCCTGGGTCAGCCAGGGGACGGGAAAGGCACGCGTATTTTTGAGAGTGCTTCATGCAAAGCATCTTTTTCTTTTTCAAAAGGGGGGTCAACTGATGCCAGTCAAGTGGGGTGTGTGTGGCCCAGTTAGTGGAAACGAGGGAGACTGTGGTTGGAGTCCCCTCGCTGTATTTCTAAAAGAACCAAGATGAACAAGTCATGGCTCTCAGAGGACGTTTCTCCCCCTGGGTCAGCCAGGGGACGGGAAAGGCACACGTATTTTTGAGAGTGCTTCATGCAAAGCATCTTTTTCATTTTGAAAAGGGGCATCAACTGATGTCAGTCAAGTGGGGTGTGTGTGGCCCAATTAGTGGCAACGAGGGAGACTGTGGTTGGAGTCCCCTCGCTGTGTTTCCGAAAAGAACCAAGATGAACAAGTCATGGCTCTCAGAGGACGTTTCTCCCCCTGGGTCAGCCAGGGGACGGGAAAGGCACACGTATTTTTGAGAGTGCTTCATGCAAAGCATCTTTTTCATTTTGAAAAGGGGCATCAACTGATGTCAGTCAAGTGGGGTGTGTGTGGCCCAATTAGTGGCAACGAGGGAGACTGTGGTTGGATTCCCCTCGCTGTGTTTCCGAAAAGAACCAAGATGAACAAGTCATGGCTCTCAGAGGACGTTTCTCCCCCTGGGTCAGCCAGGGGACGGGAAAGGCACGCGTATTTTTGAGAGTGCTTCATGCAAAGCATCTTTTTCTTTTTCAAAAGGGGGCTCAACCGATGCCAGTCAAGTGGGGTGTGTGTGGCCCAGTTAGTGGAAACGAGGGAGACTGTGGTTGGAGTCCCCTCGCTGTGTTTCTAAAAGAACCAAGATGAACAAGTCATGGCTCTCAGAGGACTTTTCTTCCCCTGGGTCAGCCAGGGGATGGGAAAGGCACGCGTATTTTTGAGAGTGCTTCATGCAAAGCATCTTTTTCATCTTTAAAATTGGCTCAACTGAAGCCAGTCAAGTGGGGTGTGTGTGGCCCAGTTAGTGGAAACGAGGGAGACTGTGGTTGGAGTCCCCTCGCTGTGTTTCTAAAAGAACCAAGATGAACAAGTCATGGCTCTCAGAGGACTTTTCTTCCCCTGGGTCAGCCAGGGGATGGGAAAGGCACGCGTATTTTTGAGAGTGCTTCATGCAAAGCATCTTTTTCTTTTTCAAAAGGGGGGTCAACTGATGCCAGTCAAGTGGGGTGTGTGTGGCCCAGTTAGTGGAAACGAGGGAGACTGTGGTTGGAGTCCCCTCGCTGTGTTTCTAAAAAAACCAAGATGAACAAGTCATGGCTCTCAGAGGACGTTTCTCCCCCTGGGTCAGCCAGGGGACGGGAAAGGCACACGTATTTTTGAGAGTGCTTCATGCAAAGCATCTTTTTCATTTTGAAAAGGGGCGTCAACTGATGTCAGTCAAGTGGGGTGTGTGTGGCCCGATTAGTGGAAACGAGGGAGACTGTGGTTGGAGTCCCCTTGCTGTGTTTCCGAAAAGAACCAAGATGAACAAGTCATGGCTCTCAGAGGACGTTTCTCCCCCTGGGTCAGCCAGGGGACGGGAAAGGCACACGTATTTTTGAGAGTGCTTCATGCAAAGCATCTTTTTCATTTTGAAAAGGGGCATCAACTGATGTCAGTCAAGTGGGGTGTGTGTGACCCAATTAGTGGCAACGAGGGAGACTGTGGTTGGAGTCCCCTCGCTGTGTTTCCGAAAAGAACCAAGATGAACAAGTCATGGCTCTCAGAGGACGTTTCTCCCCCTGGGTCAGCCAGGGGACGGGAAAGGCACACGTATTTTTGAGAGTGCTTCATGCAAAGCATCTTTTTCATTTTGAAAAGGGGCATCAACTGATGTCAGTCAAGTGGGGTGTGTGTGGCCCAATTAGTGGAAACGAGGGAGACTGTGGTTGGAGTCCCCTCGCTGTGTTTCCGAAAAGAACCAAGATGAACAAGTCATGGCTCTCAGAGGACGTTTCTCCCCCTGGGTCAGCCAGGGGACGGGAAAGGCACACGTATTTTTGAGAGTGCTTCATGCAAAGCATCTTTTTCATTTTGAAAAGGGGCATCAACTGATGTCAGTCAAGTGGGGTGTGTGTGGCCCAATTAGTGGCAACGAGGGAGACTGTGGTTGGATTCCCCTCGCTGTGTTTCCTAAAAGAACCAAGATGAACAAGTCATGGCTCTCAGAGGACGTTTCTCCCCCTGGGTCAGCCAGGGGACGGGAAAGGCACGCGTAATTTTGAGAGTGCTTCATGCAAAGCATCTTTTTCTTTTTCAAAAGGGGGCTCAACCGATGCCAGTCAAGTGGGGTGTGTGTGGCCCAGTTAGTGGAAACGAGGGAGACTGTGGTTGGAGTCCCCTCGCTGTGTTTCTAAAAGAACCAAGATGAACAAGTCATGGCTCTCAGAGGACTTTTCTTCCCCTGGGTCAGCCAGGGGATGGGAAAGGCACGCGTATTTTTGAGAGTGCTTCATGCAAAGCATCTTTTTCATCTTGAAAATTGGCTCAACTGATGCCAGTCAAGTGGGGTGTGTGTGGCCCAGTTAGTGGAAATGAGGGAGACTGTGGTTGGAGTCCCCTCTCTGTGTTTCTAAAAGAACCAAGATGAACAAGTCATGGCTCTCAGAGGACTTTTCTTCCCCTGGGTCAGCCAGGGGACGGGAAAGGCACGCGTATTTTTGAGAGTGCTTCATGCAAAGCATCTTTTTCTTTTTCAAAAGGGGGCTCAACCGATGCCAGTCAAGTGGGGTGTGTGTGGCCCAGTTAGTGGAAACGAGGGAGACTGTGGTTGGAGTCCCCTTGCTGTGTTTCTAAAAGAACCAAGATGAACAAGTCATGGCTCTCAGAGGACTTTTCTTCCCCTGGGTCAGCCAGGGGACGGGAAAGGCACGCGTATTTTTGAGAGTGCTTCATGCAAAGCATCTTTTTCTTTTTCAAAAGGGGGCTCAACCGATGCCAGTCAAGTGGGGTGTGTGTGGCCCAGTTAGTGGAAACGAGGGAGACTGTGGTTGGAGTCCCCTCGCTGTGTCTCTAAAAGAACCAAGATGAACAAGTCATGGCTCTCAGAGGACTTTTCTTCCCCTGGGTCAGCCAGGGGACGGGAAAGGCACGCGTATTTTTGAGAGTGCTTCATGCAAAGCATCTTTTTCTTTTTCAAAAGGGGGCTCAACCGATGCCAGTCAAGTGGGGTGTGTGTGGCCCAGTTAGTGGAAACGAGGGAGACTGTGGTTGGAGTCCCCTCGCTGTGTCTCTAAAAGAACCAAGATGAACAAGTCATGGCTCTCAGAGGACTTTTCTTCCCCTGGGTCAGCCAGGGGACAGGAAAGGCACGCGTATTTTTGAGAGTGCTTCATGCAAAGCATCTTTTTCTTTTTCAAAAGGGGGCTCAACCGATGCCAGTCAAGTGGGGTGTGTGTGGCCCAATTAGTGGCAACGAGGGAGACTGTGGTTGGAGTCCCCTCGCTGTGTTTCTAAAAGAACCAAGATGAACAAGTCATGGCTCTCAGAGGACTTTTCTTCCCCGGGGTCAGCCAGGGGACGGGAAAGGCACGCGTATTTTTGAGAGTGCTTCATGCAGAGCATCTTTTTCTTTTTCAAAAGGGGGCTCAACCGATGCCAGTCAAGTGGGGTGTGTGTGGCCCAGTTAGTGGAAACGAGGGAGACTGTGGTTGGAGTCCCCTCGCTGTGTCTCTAAAAGAACCAAGATGAACAAGTCATGGCTCTCAGAGGACTTTTCTTCCCCTGGGTCAGCCAGGGGACGGGAAAGGCACGCGTATTTTTGAGAGTGCTTCATGCAAAGCATCTTTTTCTTTTTCAAAAGGGAGCTCAACCGATGCCAGTCAAGTGGGGTGTGTGTGGCCCAGTTAGTGGAAACGAGGGAGACTGTGGTTGGAGTCCCCTCACTGTGTCTCTAAAAGAACCAAGATGAACAAGTCATGGCTCTCAGAGGACTTTTCTTCCCCTGGGTCAGCCAGGGGACGGGAAAGGCACGCGTATTTTTGAGAGTGCTTCATGCAAAGCATCTTTTTCTTTTTCAAAAGGGGGGTCAACTGATGCCAGTCAAGTGGGGTGTGTGTGGCCCAGTTAGTGGAAACGAGGGAGACTGTGGTTGGAGTCCCCTCGCTGTGTTTCTAAAAAAACCAAGATGAACAAGTCATGGCTCTCAAAGGACGTTTCTCCCCCTGGGTCAGCCAGGGGACGGGAAAGGCACACGTATTTTTGAGAGTGCTTCATGCAAAGCATCTTTTTCATTTTGAAAAGGGGCGTCAACTGATGTCAGTCAAGTGGGGTGTGTGTGGCCCAATTAGTGGCAACGAGGGAGACTGTGGTTGGAGTCCCCTCGCTGTGTTTCCGAAAAGAACCAAGATGAACAAGTCATGGCTCTCAGAGGACGTTTCTCCCCCTGGGTCAGCCAGGGGACGGGAAAGGCACACGTATTTTTGAGAGTGCTTCATGCAAAGCATCTTTTTCTTTTTCAAAATGGGGCTCAACCGATGCCAGTCAAGTGGGGTGTGTGTGGCCCAGTTAGTGGAAACGAGGGAGACTGTGGTTGGAGTCCCCTCGCTGTGTTTCTAAAAGAACCAAGATGAACAAGTCATGGCTCTCAGAGGACTTTTCTTCCCCTGGGTCAGCCAGGGGACGGGAAAGGCACGCGTATTTTTGAGAGTGCTTCATGCAAAGCATCTTTTTCTTTTTCAAAAGGGGGCTCAACCGATGCCAGTCAAGTGGGGTGTGTGTGGCCCAGTTAGTGGAAACGAGGGAGACTGTGGTTGGAGTCCCCTCGCTGTGTTTCTAAAAGAACCAAGATGAACAAGTCATGGCTCTTAGAGGACTTTTCTTCCCCTGGGTCAGCCAGGGGACGGGAAAGGCACGCGTATTTTTGAGAGTGCTTCATGCAAAGCATCTTTTTCTTTTTCAAAAGGGGGCTCAACCGATGCCAGTCAAGTGGGGTCTGTGTGGCCCATTTAGTGGAAACGAGGGAGACTGTGGTTGGAGTCCCCTCGCTGTGTTTTACATGCTTTTAGAAGGGCATGACATGGCTTGGAGGTTGACTTTCAGCATCTGCAAACTGTTGGCTACCAAAATGCTGCCTTTCCAACACCTGTGGTTATAGACAATGAGGAACATACTGATGAAGATGAGACGCAGATACCCGATTGGGATGACAACTTAAATATTCGGTCAGGGCAAGAAGAGGCTCGGTCTGAGGGGGAGGGGAGTGCAAACACAACAATTGATGATGAAGTTCTAGATCCCACCTACTGTCAACCCACCGTCAGACACTCGAGGAGGTCAACAGAGGCGGTGGAGGAGGATGCAACCGACGACGAAGTTACCTTGCGCCTTCCTGGACACAGTCGGAGCACTGGTAGCACGTCTACAACTGCATCCTCAGCCACCACTCTGCCTCTGAGCATTATTCGTGGTGGATCAACAGGTCGCATGGCCTCTAAGCCTTGCCTAGCCTGGTCCTTTTTTGACATAGAAAAAGATCGCCCAAATTATGTGATCTGTAAAATTTGTCATGGTTCTCTTAGTAGAGGTCAAAACCTCAGCAGTTTGACAACTTCTTCCATGAATCGTCACATGAATAAATATCATATGGCCTGGTGGGAAGCTCACCGTGTTGCAATGCGACCTAGCGGAGCGAACCATCCACCGCCTGCCCCTTCCAGTGCATCCGCGCGCTCGTCATCTTCTAGGACTGTGGGGACAGCTGTCACACCTGTTTTTCCACCCACAACTTCCACCACTGTAACCGCAACAGGCAGTTTGCTTGGTAGGTCGTCAGTTGGTTTGGAAGGGGAAACAAGTGAGTGTGTACAGCTCTCTCAAACATCGATAGCACCAACGTTGGATGACGGCAACATCATGTCTCTGCCTGCACTTTCCTCACAAACCTGCATTTTTCCAGGGACACCCTACTCAACACCGTCTACACACAGCAGCCAGATCTCTGTCCCTCAGATGTGGTCAAATAAAAGGCCACTTCCTGCGACCCATGACAAAGCTAAGAGGTTGACTCTATCCCTCTGTAAGCTGTTGGCTACTGAAATGCTGCCTTTCCGCCTAGTGGACACACAGGATTTTAGAGACCTTATGTCTGTCGCTGTGCCCCAGTACCAGATGCCCAATCACCACTGCTTCTCCAAGAAAAGCATGCCCGCGCTACACCAGCATGTCGCACACAACATCACCACTTCCTTGAGAAACTCTGTGTGCGACAGGGTGCATTTCAACACAGATACTTGGACCAGTAAGCATAGACAGGGTCATTACATGTCACTGACTGGGCACTGGCAAACTAAGGTGAGAGATGGAGAAGGGTCTGCTGTACAAGTCTTGCCGTCCCCACGAGTTGTTTCAATCCTCATTCTGTATGTAGAAGTTAATACACTGCTTCTGCCTCTTCAACCTCGTGTGGGTCCTCCACCTTGGCGCAAACCCTGTGTGGTCAGGCCACCCTTCCTTGTAACTGCGCACAAGGACTACCACACACCTCCTTACTATGCTGGCAGCAGAGCTCAATGACATCAGGCTGTCAAAGTTTTACTTTGAAATGTATGGGAAATGTGAGTCACACCGCTGAGAAGTTGTGGACGGTTAGCTCTGGATACCGAGTTTCATCAATGGTTGTCTCCACTCAACCAGCAGCCAGGGAAGGCCGGGTGCGACAATGATGCAAACATGGGTGCGGCCCTTCGCTGTGACAATGTGACACACATGCCTTGTGTGGTTCACGTGTTGAACCTGGTTGTCCAGCAATTTTTAAAGCAGTATCCTGGCCCACATGGCCTTCTGCAGAGAGCACGGTGTAACGCCTTCCTTGATCCACACACTCAGATGGGCTGTTAATGATAGGCTAGAGGGAAGCCACTCACCAAGCAGGACCCCCTAGAACCCTGAAACCCTTTAACCCCTATACAGGGATTAGGAATTGCACAGGGCCCAAGGTGATTAATACCTGTGGAAGGCTGCAGTTCCAGAGAATAGTAGTCAGGCAGGGTCAAAACATTAATTGAGGAACAGGAACAGAATGGGACGGCCAGGACTTAATCAGAAAACAAGCAGAGGTGAAATGCGGATCGGCCAACAAGGTACATAAACAGCAAGCAGGAAAAGTAGTCAGGTAACAAGCACACAAAATCATAAAACTGAACTGGGGGTAAAATTAACCAGAGGTTCATAGCTATGTCTGGCAGTGGTCTGCAGACAGGATGTGCATAAAAAAGGGTGTGGTGTCTTCCCATTGGTTGTAGCTGAATGATGGTATTTCATCTGTGAGATACCCACCAGCTACATTCAGCCAGAGATTCTGCATCTGTCAAGGTAATGCAGCCCAGTGGGTGAGCATAACCTGCGTCCACCTGCGCCGCTGGCATCGACTCCTCTCCCATCATCAGCACTATTCATGAAAGGAACACGTTGTCACCTGGCGACCGGAGTACAAATTGACGGAGCGGACTCCGTTGGTGACTTAATAGCCGTGTGCGGCAATGATGCAAACCTGGCTGAGGGCCATCGTCAGGGCAATGTGACACACGTGCCTTGTATGGCTCACGTGTTGAACCTAATTCTCCAGCAATTTTTAAAACACCATCACGGCCTACATGGCCTTGTGCAGCGTGCACGCTCGCTATGTGCTCACTTCCATCGTGCGCACACAGCAGCTCAACAACTTTTGTCGCTACAGAAGTCTTTAGGTCTGGTGGTTAAACGCCTGAAATGCGATGTGCCCACATGCAGGAATTTGAATCTGCACATGTTGCAGCGTTTGTGGCAGCACCGCCGAACCCTGCTGCAATACGTTATGACATATAGCCTGGGATAACTTGATCCAGAGGTGGTGCAGATCACGCTGCTGGAGTGGTGTCAGATCAAGGACCTATGCACCCTGCTACACAGTTTTGAAATGTCGACGAAGATGTTTAGCACTGGCAATGTCATTCTCAGCGTGACAATTCTGGTCATCTACATGATGGAGCACACTGTAATTATTTTTCGCAGTCAGGTGTTGGGACAAGAGGAAGGGGAGGAAGTACAGGAGGAGTCATATGCGGAAGGGATAACAAGATCTACGAGGTCCAGATGGTCAGCGGCACCTATGCGGCAGTCATGGTGAGGGAGAGGGATTAACAAGGGCGCATAGTATCAGCAAAAAGTGTTGAGGAAGGTGCAGGAGCCCATGAAGAAATGGAGGACGAACTGGCGATGGGCATGGAAGACTCAGCAGAGTCCTCCTGGATGCACAAGACACATGAGCGGCTTCTTGCTGCACTACCTACAACATGACCCTCGGATTGTACGAATTCAAAGTAATCCAGAATACTGGGTTGCCACACTGTTACATCCCCGGTACAAGACAAAATTTGGCAAAATAATTCCTGCCATAGAAATGGACGCACGTATACAGGAGTATCTGCAGAATGTGGTACGCAATCTTAGATCTACTTTTCCACTAAACACCAGTGCTGCACAGAGTGAATCTCAACGCTTTGTCATGGATAGGAGGAAATGGTCTTTTACTTGTCCACATCTGAGGGATCGAGGGCTGGCTGCTGTGCTGAGATGGCGTTGAGTACGGTGTCCCTGCACAGTTGCACTTTTGGTCATATACCAAAATGAGTTGAAAAAGGACAGATGCTGGTGGAAAGGGGAACAGGTGTGTTGGAAAGGGGAAAAAAGTTTTGGTCCGTGGATTTGGTGGTTAAGCAACAGTAACATTTGCTGAAGAAACACCATCTGTTACAGTGGGATTGGCAGATTTGGATAAAGTGGTATATACTATGTTACCGCTATATAACGAAAATTAATAAGAAAAGAAAGAGAAAGTTATATATCCCCATCAGCAGTCAGTGTCCACCGTGCTCCCAGTTGGAAAAGGAGAGGTTGGCAACTGGAAGGTTTGGTGGAGGATACAGAGCTGTGTGGCTATGAAACTAATAGTAGCCTGAACCGAGTTAGACGCCATTCGGATCTGGAGACTGTGAGCCCTGTTAGCGTCACAGGGTCCACATGCCCACCCAGCCCAGGAACTCCCTGTTAACAACACAGGGGCCATTGAGTACGCTGACCGTGTGCGTAGGGGCACACCTATGGACAGCAGGCGCATCAGCAGCAGCAGGCCTGTTAATGCCACTGGGCTGCACAAGCAGGACTGGTAGGACAGGAGCTGGTCTTAACCGTTCTGCGTTACCAACTGTGGTGGTGGCCTGCATCGACACCCTATCCTTGCCTACCTCTGGCCTAAAGCCGCAATGGGTTCAACACATGGAGGTGTGCTCTTTCGGAGCATAATAGAAGACTGCGCACCTCCTTGTTGGCTCCAGCCCCTTTTATAACCTGGGTCCGCCCCAAACCAGGGTGAACCACAATGCACCTCCTGGAGACAAAAGCAGAGTGACACGTCATGAGTGGCATAACTAGCGTCCTATTTGGAACCGCAACTTCAATGATGACCTCATGGCTGCCATGACCCAAACACCTCACCAGTCATCGTCTGACCATCAATAATGCGGTGACAAGTCATAGGGGTGGCCCTCTGCAAGCCATTTGGGAGGACACCTAATGCCCTGTGGTCTATATGTGCCCCCCCACATCAGGGGCAGGGCCAAAGAGTTCATTACCGGACCTAGTCTCTGATGCAGTAAGTGCCTGAGCATTCTCAGTAGCATGAAATACAGTATCTGAAAAAAGACTATCAGCTTTAGCATGGTGTCTAGGCACAAAACAGGACTTAGACCCGGCACGTAATGCAAGCACCTGTGCAAAGAGGCTTTTCACACTTAGTGTGGGAGCATGCGCTGTATCCCGAAATGAAGACTTAGCGTCAGGAATAGCACAGTCAGGCTGAGCATACTCACTAGGCGAAACACTGTAATTAGGCTGCAGCTGGGGTAAATCGGCACACGCATGCGCACTAGCTGCCTCTACACACTTAGACGTGGAGGGGAAATTGCTCTTGGAGATGCTGTCTATGAACAGAAGGAAAAGCTAAAGGAAGCCTGACTTTCTATCCCTCCGAATTATCAAATGCAGCAATGAATTCCATGAGTTTGCTATAACATTAGCGTAGCAAAATGTGCATGAGGGTGTCATGTAGAGGTGCTAGAAATAGCTTGGCACCAGTGGGGCACTAATGGAATACAACAGCCAGTTCTATGATGCCACTAAATGGCAGTATTTTTTGCTATCATTATAGCTTATTAAAAACAGAGCAGGAGGGTGTCATGCAGAGGTGCTGCACATATCTTTACAAAAGTGTGAATAGACAAAAGTACAATAGCCACGTTTAGGATGCAACTAGGTACACTGACTGTTTGCTAGTATAATGGCTTAGTTAAAAAGAGTTGGAGTGTGCAATGCAGGCAGACATGCTGCAAATATCTTTACAATAGTGTGAATAGACAAAAGTACAATAGCCACGTTTAGGATGCCACTAGGTACACTGACTGTTTGCTAGTATAATGGCTTAGTTAAAAAGAGTTTGAGTGTGCAATGCAGGCAGACGTGCTGCAAATATCTTTACAATAGTGTGAATAGACAAAAGTACAATAGCCACGTTTAGGATGCCACTAGGTACACTGACTGTTTGCTAGTATAATGGCTTAGTTAAAAAAAGTTTGAGTCTGCAATGCAGGCAGACGTGCTGCAAATATCTTTACAATAGTGTGAATAGACAAAAGTACAATAGCCACGTTTAGGATGCCACTAGGTACACTGACTGTTTGCTAGTATAATGGCTTAGTTAAAAAGAGTTGGAGTGTGCAATGCAGGCAGATGTGCTGCAAATATCTTTACAATAGTGTGAATAGACAAAAGTACAATAGCCAGGTTTAGGATGCCACTAGGTACACTGACTGTTTGCTAGTATAATGGCTTAGTTAAAAAGAGTTGGAGTGTGCAATGCAGGCAGACATGCTGCAAATATCTTTACAATAGTGTGAATAGACAAAAGTACAATAGCCAGGTTTAGGATGCCACTAGGTACACTGACTGTTTGCTAGTATAATGGCTTAGTTAAAAAGAGTTTGAGTGTGCAATGCAGGCAGACGTGCTGCAAATATCTTTACAATAGTGTGAATAGACAAAAGTACAATAGCCACGTTTAGGATGCCACTAGGTACACTGACTGTTTGCTAGTATAATGGCTTAGTTAAAAAAAGTTGGAGTGTGCAATGCAGGCAGACGTGCTGCAAATATCTTTACAATAGTGTGAATAGACAAAAGTACAATAGCCACGTTTAGGATGCCACTAGGTACACTGACTGTTTGCTAGTATAATGTCTTAGTTAAAAAGAGTTGGAGTGTGCAATGCAGGCAGACATGCTGCAAATATCTTTACAATAGTGTGAATAGACAAAAGTACAATAGCCACGTTTAGGATGCCACTAGGTACACTGACTGTTTGCTAGTATAATGGCTTAGTTAAAAAGAGTTTGAGTGTGCAATGCAGGCAGACGTTCTGCAAATATCTTTACAATAGTGTGAATAGACAAAAGTACAATAGCCACGTTTAGGATGCCACTAGGTACACTGACTGTTTGCTAGTATAATGGCTTAGTTAAAAAAAGTTGGAGTGTGCAATGCAGGCAGACGTGCTGCAAATATCTTTGCACTACTGTAACTACACAAAAGTCCAATAGCCACGTTTAGGATGCCACTAGGTAAACTGACTGTTTGCTAGTATAATGGCTTAGTTAAAAAAAGTTGGAGTGTGCAATGCAGGCAGACGTGCTGCAAATATCTTTGCACTACTATGACTACACAAAAGTACAATAGCCACGTTTAGGATGCCACTAGGTACACTGACTGTTTGCTAGCATAATGGCTTAGTTAAAAAGAGTTGGAGTGTGCAATGCAGGCAGACGTGATGCAAATATCTTTGCAATAGTGTGACTAGACAAAAGTACAATAGCCACGTTTAGGATGCCACTAGGTACACTGACTGTTTGCTAGTATAATGGCTTAGTTAAAAAGAGTTGGAGTGTGCAATGCAGGCAGACGTGCTGCAAATATCTTTACAATAGTGTGAATAGACAAAAGTACAATAGCCACATTTAGGATGCCACTAGGTACACTGACTGTTTGCTAGTATAATGGCTTAGTTAAAAAAAGTTGGAGTGTGCAATGCAGGCAGACGTGCTGCAAATATCTTTGCACTACTGTGACTACACAAAAGTCCAATAGCCACGTTTAGGATGCCACTAGGTACACTGACTGTTTGCTAGTATAATGGCTTAGTTAAAAAAAGTTGGAGTGTGCAATGCAGGCAGACGTGCTGCAAATATCTTTCCAGTAGTGTGACTACACAAAAGTGCAATAGCCACGTTTAGGATGCCACTAGGTACACTGACTGTTTGCTAGTATAATGGCTTAGTTAAAAAGAGTTGGAGTGTGCAATGCAGTCAGACGTGCTGCAAATATCTTTGCGCTACTGTGACTACACAAAAGTACAATAGCCACGTTTAGGATGCCACTAGGTACACTGACTGTTTGCTAGCATAATGGCTTAGTTAAAAAGAGTTGGAGTGTGCAATGCAGGCAGACGTGATGCAAATATCTTTGCAATAGTGTGACTAGACAAAAATACAATAGCCACGTTTAGGATGCCACTAGGTACACTGACTGTTTGCTAGTATAATGGCTTAGTTAAAAAGAGTTGGAGTGTGCAATGCAGGCAGACTTGCTGCAAATATCTTTGCACTACTGTGACTACACAAAAGTCCAATAGCCACGTTTAGGATGCCACTAGGTACACTGACTGTTTGCTAGCATAAAGGCTTAGTTAAAAAGATTTGGAGTGTGCAGAGGACAGGAGGGTACAGTGCCAGGATTGTGGGGCTCTGGGTAGAGGAATGGAAGCCTGCCTTTCTATTCCCTCCTAATGGGGAAATGCAGTGACGAAATCCCTGACCTTGGCTACACAGACGCTGTCTCTGTTTTCAGGACCTGTCACCTATGGCTCTGACCCTACCGGTTTCAGCCCTTAAAAGGACTGATAGAAAGTGCTCTCCCTATGCTGTCTAACGCTGTGTATGGAGCGCATACAGCTGTATCGGCGATAGGACTCAGGAGGACGGAGCTGCGACAGTGATGTCTGACACCAAAGACGCAGAAGAGATAATGGCGTCCTGGTGGAAAATGTCCGGTTTTATAATGCAGGGACATGTGACATGGACATCCTATCACACATGCCGTTGCTTCTCTGGCTAAAAGTCCACTTAGCTGTGTGTGTGTCTGGGATTGGCTGACATGCTGGCCCGCCCCACTACACGCGCGCGCTTAGGGAAGGAAGACAAGGAAAAAAAAAAAAATGGCGATCGCCATTATAGAAACAGCAGTGATCTGAAGGCGCTGTTCACGCACACTATACACTGAAATGTCATAATAGTGTGATTCACAGAGTGACTTACACTATTACAGCGGAAACCAAGCTAGGAATTAGCTGTTTTTTTTGCTGCTAGAACCGTTCTCGAACGTTTCTAGAACTATCGAGCTTTTGCAAAAAGCTCGAGTTCTAGTTCGATCTAGAACAGGCCCCAAAATCACTCGAGCCTAGAACTGGAGAACCTCAAACCATGAACCGCGCTCAACTCTAGTCCTCAGCGCCATCAACTTCGCACTCCGCCGCCAGCACACATGGCTCTGCCCACCTGCACTCTGCACACATGGTCCCGCTCGGCTTACCTGCGGTGATGAAGTCCCGACCTCAGCACTGTCACTGTCCTCTATGGCCGCCGCTTGTCACATCACCTTATCTCGCTTCCGACCCGAGACTGACTAGCGGTGATGTCACGGGCCGCTCGCGATACTTGGCTGTGAAGGCGCCGGTCAATGAACTCAGTGACAGGTGCTGTCAGCAGTGCAGGAGATCAGCGCAGGTAATGTACCTCGCTGACAGCAGCACTTGTCATCCCCTGCAGTGACCTGGGCTGATCCATTGATGTTAGCTCAGGTCACTGCACTGCTCTCCCAGCCAATGGGGAACATCCTGCTCTTCATTGACTGGGACAGTGTGGATCGTCATGGCAACCCCTTGGATTACACCAGACCTGGATTTGTTTTTCTTTTTAATAAATTGGTTAAAGAGGGAATGTATTGGGGAGTGTTTTTTCAAATAAAAATGTGTTTGTCGTTTATTTTTTTTTATTACTGACTGGGTTGGTGATGTCGGGTTGATGCCAGGTGACATTACACATCTGGTATTAACCCCATATATTACCCCGTTTGCCACCGCACCAGTGCGCGGGATGAGCTGGGGCGAAGCACCAGGATTGGCGCATCTAATGGATGTGCCACTTCTGGGGCGGCTGCGGCCTGCTATTTTTAGGCTGGGGAGAGTCCAATAACCATGGACCTCCCTAGTCTGAGAATATCAGACCCCAGCTGTCTGCTTTACCTTGGCTGGTGATCCAATTTTGGGGAGACCCCTACGTGTTTTTTTTTTTTAAATTATTTATTTAATTTAAAATAACAGAGTGGGGTGCCCTCAGTTTTGGATTACCAGACAAGGTGAGGCTGCCAGCTGTGGTCTGCAGGCTGCAGCCGTCTGCTTTACCCTAGCTGGCTACAAAAATAGGGGGAACCCTACGTCATTTTTTTTTTTCATTTTTTTGGCTAAATACAAAGCTAAGCACCCCTTAGTGCCACATGAAAGGCATCAAAGGCTGCAAAATTACAAAATGCAGGAGAGTGGGACATTATGTGTCTTTCTGCCATTATAATGACAGAAAAGACTGATAAGAAGTGCACAAGCACAAGAAAATCACCAGAGCGCTCTACGCTGTGAAAAGCAGTAGAAAATGGCACCTGTGACCGCCTCATGTAGGATGAAGCTATGGATCCTGGGTAAATTTATGTATTTTCCCTCCTTTAGTTTTTTTGCAGTACACAAAAAAAACGGAAGGCACACGGATGACAAACAGATGACATACGGACCGTCTACAGAACGGAAACGGATGCCACACGGATGCACCCGTGAAAAAAACGGACTGTTTTTTGCAGACTGCAAAAATGGATCGGTCGTGTTAATGTAGCCTTATTCTGATCTGCCGTTTATAAACAGCAGGCAGAAATAAGTGAATAACGCCCCCCAGCGTCAGAAAATCTCCGGGATTTCAGGGCTAGCTGAGACCCTAAAGATCATGATTCAGGATGGTTTTTCCGGTCCCCGCTCATGTTATCACAGGTATACACCGTACACCGATGATCACGTTACAGTATATGACAGCGCCGGTAAAAAATTATTTATCTCCCATCTGGCATGAACAAACATGATAAATCTCCTCCCCGGTCCCCCGCTGTTGACAAAGTGCCCCCCCTGATGCCCTCCCAGAAATCCAAGATGGCCGCGCGCGCTGCTGTCGCATTCACCCTACTCCTCTGATTTCTGTCGCATGTGCCATGACACATGCAACGGAAACTCTTCCCCAGGACCTTCCAGGTCACCCCCTATAACCGCACCGGGGTTCCCCGGTGTCCCACGGTACCTGTGCAGCGTTGATCCCCCCATGGCCCTCTCCTTCACAATAGATGCTGTCGCATGCAAAGAGCGGCTGTCAGCTCAGCTTCCTGTGTTGAGACATAGTGAGTGGTGGTTATGCATCTGTAAGCTAAGTGGGTGGCACGGTGGCTCAGTGGCTCAGTGGTTAGCACTGCAGTCTTGCAGTGCTGAGGTCCTGGGTTCAATTCTCACCAAGGACACCATCTGCAAGGAGTTTGTATGTTCTCCCCGTGTTTGCGTGGGTTTTCTCCGGGTACTCCGGTTTCCTCCCACACTCCAAAGACTTACAGCGCTATGGAATAAATAACGCTATATAAATGAATAAATTATTATTATTATTACTGCAATGCCCTGCTCATGAGGTAAGGAACATAATTGATCAGGAGAGCTATATACTACATTTCCAAATGGAGGAATTTGCTTTTATAGTTTCCCTGCTGAACGACTACCAAACATGGGAGTCCATTGTACGCCACAAGAAAATACATCTAAATAGCGAGCTCTGTTGTTAAGTATTCATTCAGCTGGATAACTGGACTTAAAGGGGTATTCCATCTCCAAGATCCTATCCCCAATATATAGTAGGTGGAATAGCAATAATATCAGCAAATACCAATATTTGGAAATGTAGAATACTTCTCCTGATTAGGCATGCCCTTACCTCATGAGCAGGGCATTGCAGCTTTGGTAGCAACCATTACTACATGGACTCTGCTGCTGTGGACCCGGGGAGAGTGAGTGCAGATTCATTGCACCCACACTCCTCACATGAAGGGTCTGCACTCCTAGAAAATGGGGGATACATTCCCTGAGTGTCTCCCCCCCATATTCTAGACGGTCCAGAGTCGTCGTGGGACCCCTTTATTTTTTTTCTTACAATAAATTGGTGAAAGAGGAAATGTTTTGGGGACTGTTTTTTCAAATAAATTTCTTTTGTCGATTTTTTTTTTGTTAGTACTGACAGTTCATGATGTTTGGTATCTAATAGACGCCATGACATCACAAACTGCTGGGCTTGACCTCAGGTGACTTTACAGCTAGTATCAACCTGATTTATTACCCCGTTTGCCACTGCACCAGGGCACGGGATGAGCTGGGGTGAAGAGCCAGGATTGGCGCATCTAGTGGATGCGCCACGTCTGGGGTGCCTGCGGCCTGCTATTTTTAGGCTGTGAAGGCCCAATAACTATGGACCTTCCCACCCTGAGAATACCAGACCACAACTGTCCGCTTTACCTTGGCTGGTGATCCAATTTGGGGGGGGACCCTACTTTTTTTGTGTAATTATTAATATTTCTAAAATAATTATAACAAAAGAGCCTGGGGGTACCTCCGCATTGGATCCCCAACCACGGTAAAGCTGCCAGCTGTGGTTTTCAGGCTACAGCCGTCTGCTTTACCCTAGCTGGCTATCAAAAATGGGGGGACCCAACGTCATATTTTTTTAAATATTTTTTAAATAGAAAAAATTAATGGGCTTCCCTGTATTTTGATTGCCAACCAAGGTAACAGCAGGCAGATGGTGGTGGCAACCCATAGCTGTCTGCTTTATCTGCGCTGAGAATCAAAAATACCGCGGAGCGCTACGTCATTTTTTTTAAAGATTTATTTTTACAGCACTGTGATGTCCAGCAATCAAAATACAGGGAAAGCCATTTTTTTTTAGTTATTTAAGTAAATAATTAAAAAAAAATATATATGGGCTCCCGCTGCATTTTTTGTATTGCTAGCTAAGGGTAATCCAAGCAGCTACTGGCTGCTAACCCCCACTGCTTGGTGTTACCTTCACTGGCAATGGAAAATCCAGGGAAGCATTTTTTATTTTTTTTGCCAAAAAGTTACAAAAAAAGGACGTGAGCTTCGCCATATTTTTGTATGCTAGCCAGGTATAGCAGGCAGGTGCTGGAAGAGTTGGATACAGCGCCAGAAGATGGCGCTTCTATGAAAGTGCCATTTTCTGAGGTGGCTGAAGACTGCAATTTGCAGCAGTGGGGCCCAGAAAGCTCAGGCCAACCTGTGCTGCGGATTCCAATCCCCAGCTGCCTAGTTGTACCTGACTGGACACAAAAATGGGGCGAAGCCTGCGTCATTTGTTTTCTAATTATTTCATATTGTCTCTCCAGTAAAGGAGACAAACTGAAATGAAATTCATGAAATAATAAAAAGGGCTTCCCTTTATTTTTGGTTCCCAGCCGGGTACAAATAGGCAACTGGGGTTTGGGAGCAGCTGTACCTGCCTGCTGTACCTGGCTAGCATACAAAAATATGGCGAAGCCCACATAATTTTTTCAGGGGGTAAAAAACGTCTGAATTCAGTCCTGAAAGGAGTATGCTGAGCCTTGTAGTTCTGCAGCTGCTGTCTGTCTGTATGGAGAAGAGCAGACAGCAGCTGCAGAACTACAAGGCTCAGCATACTCCATCCAAGACTGTATGCAGAAGTTTTTTATTTCATGAAATAATTAAAAAACAAATGACGTGGGCTTCGCCCCATTTTTGTGTCCAGCCAGGTACAACTAGGCAGCTGGGGATTGGAATCCGCGGCACAGGTTAGCCCGAGGTTTCTGGGCGCCTCTGCTGTGAATTGCAGTCCGCAGCCGCCCCAGAAAATGGCACTTTCATAGAAGCGCCATCATCTGGCGCTGTATCCAACTCTTCCAACAGCCCTGAAGCCGGATGGCTTGTTGGGTAATAATGAGTTAATACTAGCTTTGTTTTACTAGCTAGTATTAAGCCAGAGATTCTTAATGTCAGGCACGTTTGACCCGGCCATTAAGAATCTCCAATAAAGGGTTAAAAAAAGACACCACACAGAGAAAAAATACTTTAATAGAAATAAATACACAGACACATTAGAGACTCCATCTTTATTACCCCCTGTCAGCCCTCCACGATCCATGGTCTTCTGTCTTTCTCGTTCAACAAATGCAGCTCTGCTCCATCACTGCTGCATGGGGGAAGACGCAACCTTCACTTGCACGGGAAGCAGCGTGCAGCCTTCACTCCGTGAGTGATCAGTGCTGCTGGCTGTTAGCGGTAACAGCGGTAACACTGACAGACGCGTTACCATAGCAACGGTGCTCCGATCATGTAATTCCCGGAGCCGCGGTTAGCGGTGACGTCACCGCTAACTGCATTGCTATGGCAACGGTGATCTCCGTTAATGACCGGCTGTGTCAGCCGGTCCCTAACGGAATGGGGAGTCGACCGTGTGCTAGAGCCTGTCGTCGGTACACGGCGATACACAAATGTGCACCGTGTACTGGAGAGTGCAATGACAGGACCTAGGACAGGACATAACGTCAAAGCCATGTGACCAGTCTGTAGCCAATGAGATAATAGCCACGTGACTGGTCACGATAGGTCCTGCATCACTGCTGGCAGTGCTAGTCACCGGGAGGATTCAGCGATCATCGGATGGAATAGCGGCAGGAGACAGAGTGCAGGAGGGATCGCGGGGACCGGTAAGTGTAATGGCAATGTTTATTAACTGTATGTGTACATTTATAATGCGTTTTTATGTGTTTGTGATTGCCTCCCATTATTTCCTATTGGTTCGAGTTCGGTTCGCCGAACTGAACTCGAACGAGACCTCCGTTCGACGAACCAAACTCGAGCCGAACCACGGCCGGTTCGCTCATCTCTAATAGTGAACATAGTGAATAAAAAATCCCAAAAACTATTGTGCGATCACACTTTTTTTGCAGTTTTTCCACACTTGGAATTTTTTTGCTCTTTTCCAGTACACTATATGGTAAAACTTATGATTTCATATAAAAGTACAACTCGTCCCGCAAAAAACAAGCATATGGCAAGATTGACAGAAAATAAAAAAGTTACGGCTCTCGGAAGAAGGGGAGCAAAAAACAAAAACGAAAAAACGGAAAACGCTCTGTGGCTGAAGGAGTTAAGGGGTTACACACACACATAGTCCGACAATTAAAATTAAGAAAAACATTAATTTAATGTTATTTTAGACATAAATATTAACAAATATTGATCATTTTAATAAAATCAGCTATTTTGTTTATGATTTTAAGATGATTTTTTCCCATTTTTTCATAGTGTTTGCATGTTAAAACTTTATTTAGCAGTGTATTTGTCATCAAAACGCATCTGACTTTAAACAATGAAAAAGTATGTAAATCGCGGTAAAAACGCAGCCAAAACACGGTAAAAACGCAAGCGTATTTATAGCGTTTTTGTGGTCAAAGGCAACTTTGGCAAATACCATTTCTGCCAGAGGATGCGTTTAGAACTGCAACTACCTCGACGCAAAGTGCGCACATAGCCTTAATGTTAGGCTTCGGTCTGACTTGCGTATCGCTTCTGATGCAAGAGCATCGAAAGTGATATGCTAATGACCCTCGGGTCAGGCTCTACTGCATGCATGAGCTGTGGGTCATGCGTCTGTGATCTGATCTTGCAATCTGATCACAGCTGCGGAAAACAGGGAGGGAGCATTTTCTCCCTCTTCTCCATAACTTGTCTCTGCGTATGTCATCCAAGTGCAGTGCGACATTTCACACGCACTTATAGACTTATATGGGTGGATGTGAGCTGAGACTTGCATCCAAATGTAGCACAGTGCAATTCTTTTCTCATGCCGATATGGCATGATAAATCAATCACAGATGGACACTGCCGCATAGTTTTGCACGGGTGCGAGTGCAATTTGATGTTTTATCGGATTGCACTCGTTCATGCAAAACACAAGGGGAACAGATGCCATACTAAGAGACTTCTCCATTGATTATATCAAGTTACTCTTATAGAAATACCAAATTATGCATTGTTTATGGTTTACTACTTTAAAAAACTATATAAAATGAAAATATTTGCTTATGTAATTTTCAGTTTTTATTTAGTTTTGGAGTAATATGATCTTGTTCACCATATCTTATTTCCTTGCCTCACAGTTATTATTTTGATTGAGATGTTTGAGCTTCTTTTTGCAAAGTGAACTATAGTTTTTGTTGGCATCAAAATTTTAGCTTCTAGATGTGCAAAGCAGATGGAGACATACCAAAAAAAAACCCTTTCAGCATTAATTACTAGAGATTGGAAAATAGTGAAATTTTTGGATTCGTATTTTTCGACCTGAATAATTTCTAATATTCTTGCATCTGCACTGAATAACGAACCCAATGCAAGTCAACTGGAAACTCAAATAATTTTCAGGAGGACCTTGAAGTAGAAATGGGAAGGCTTTAAAAAAGCTCCAATGGATGGTAAATTGTTGAATCTGAGTAGAGTTGAGCGATGTTCGAAGTTCGAGGTTTGCCAATTTCATGTTCGAGTGATTTTGGGGGTGGTCGAGATCGAACGTGAATGCGAGCTTTATGCTTAAAGCACGATAGCTCGAGTTACGTTCGAGAACGGTTTGATCAGCAAAAAGCCTAGCTATTTACTAGCTGGCTTTTCACTGTAATAGTGTGAGTCATTTTGTGATTCACACTATTATCTAATTTCAGCGTATAGTGTGTGGGCGCAGCACGTTTAGATCAGTGCTGCTGGGATAATGGCGATCGCCATTTTTTTTTTTTTCCCTATGCGCACGTGCAGTGGGGCGGGCCAGCATGTCAGCCAATCCCAGACACACACACAGCTAAGTGGTCTTTTTTGCCAGACAAGCAAGGGCATGTGTCATAGGCTGTCCATGTCACATGTCCTTGCATTATAAATACGGTCATTTTCTCTCATGGCGCTATTCTCTGCTTTCTGCGTGTAGGTGACAGTCACCGCTCACGCAGCTCCTGGCGCCGCTCCGGCTGTGTACGCTACACACACAGCGCTCTACAGATTGAGGACAGAAGCTTTATTTCAGTCCTTTTCAGGGCTCATTTTCTCGGGCTCAGAGCCATAGGTGACAGTCAGGTCCATGGAAACGCTGTATACAGCGTCAGATAACAGCGTCTGTGTACCTAAGCCCAGGGAATTCCTTGCTGCATTTCACCATTAGGAGGGATAGAAAGTGAGGCTTCCTTTCCTGTCCACTGACCCAGAACACCTAGCCACTGTACACACCTGCCCACTTTTACCACGCTATTTTTATATTAAACAGTGCTGAACATAAGTGGCATCCAAAAAGGTGGCTGCTTTACTAATTTTGTGTCCCACTGGTGCCAAACATTTTCCAGCACCTCTGCATTAAACCCTGATGCCCATTTTGCTACGCTATTTTTATAGCAAACAGTGTTGAATATAAGTGGCATCCAAACAGAGGCTGCTATACTAATTTTGTGTCCCACCGGTGCCAAGCAAGTCCCAGCACCACTGCATTCTACCGTCATGCACATTTTTCTACGCTATTTTTATAGCAAACAGTGCTGGACATAAGTGGCATCCAAGAAGGTGGTTGCTCTACTAATTTTGTGTCCCACTTGTGCCAAGCAAGTCCCACCACCTCTGTTTTCTACCCTCCTGCACATTTTGCTACGTTATTTTTATAGCAAACAGTGCTGAATATAAGTGACATCCAAACAGTGGCTGCTATACTAATTTTGTGTCCCACTGGTGCCTAGCATTTTCCTGCACCTCTGCATTAAACCCTCATGCACATTTTGCTACGCTATTTTTATAGCAAACAGTGCTGAATATAAGTGGCATCCAAACAGTGGCTGCTCTACTAATTTTGTGTCCCACTGGTGCCTAGCATTTTCCAGCACCTCTGCATTAAACCCTCATGCACATTTTGCTACGCTATTTTTATAGCAAACAGTGCTGAATATAAGTGGCATCCAAACAGTGGCTGCTCTACTAATTTTGTGTCCCACTGGTGCCTAGCATTTTCCAGCACCTCTGCATTAAACCCTGATGCACATTTTGCTATGCTATTTTTATAGCAAACAGTGCTGAATATAAGTGGCATCCAAACAGTGGCTGCTCTACTAATTTTGTGTCCCACTGGTGCCTAGCTTTTTCCAGCACCTCTGCATTAAACCCTCCTCCACATTTTGCTACACTATTTTTATACCAAACAGTGCTGAAAATTAGTGGCATCCAAAAAGTGGCTGCTATGCTCCATTGTTGTCCCACTGGTGCCAAGCAAGTCCCACCACCTCTGCTTTCTATCCTCCTGCACATTTTAGCTACGCTATTCTTATAGCAAACAGTGCTGAACATAAGTGGCATCCAAAAAGTGTCTGCTATACTAGTTTTGTGTCCCATTTGTGCCAAGAAAGTCCCACCACCTCTGTTTTCTACCCTCATGCACATTTTGCTACGCTATTTTTATAGCAAACAGTGCTGAATATAAGTGGCATCCAAACAGTGGCTGCTCTACTAATTTTGTGTCCCACTGGTGCCAAGCATTTTCCAGCACCTCTGCATTAAACCCTGATGCACATTTTGCTATGCTATTTTTATAGCAAACAGTGCTGAATATAAGTGGCATCCAAACAGTGGCTGCTCTACTAATTTTGTGTCCCACTGGTGCCTAGCTTTTTCCAGCACCTCTGCATTAAACCCTCCTCCACATTTTAGCTACGCTATTCTTATAGCAAACAGTGCTGAACATAAGTGGCATCCAAAAAGTGTCTGCTATACTAGTTTTGTGTCCCACTGGTTCCTAGCATTTTCCAGCAACTCTGCATTAAACCCTTATGCACATTTTGCTACGCTATTTTTATAGCAAACAGTGCTGAACATAAGTGGCATGCAAAAATTGTCTGCTATACTAATTTTGTGTCCAACTTGTGCCAAGGAAGTCCCACCACCTCTGCTTTCTACCCTCCTGCACATTTTGCTACTCTATTTTTATAGCAAACAGTGCTGCCAGTTTTAGGGCCATAGTTGCATTGTCAGGGATAGTCAGTGTTGTTTCTTCAGCTGTCAATAAAGTTACACCACCTCTGAAATCTACACCACCTCTCAATTTTTGCTACCACATTGTAAGTGACTAATCTTGTAGCTAACAAAATGAGTGGCAAAATGACAGATGCTGTTGGAAAGGGGAAAAGGCGTGTTGGAAAAGGAAAAAAAGTTTGTGTTCGTGGGGAAGGTGGCAAAGCTACATTAACAACTGCGGAAGATAAGCCATCTTCCAGCAAAAGTAAGATGTCTACTACTTTCCGTGGACAATCCGATGTGCTCCCTTTTTTACGGACACGAACAACAGGAACAAAGCTAGATGATGGCTAAAAAAGGAAAATGCTTGAATGGATCTCAAGTGGTCCAACAAGTGCCCTCTCAGACACTTCAAGTACCGCATCCAAAAAACACCAGTCCTCTGAGTTGTCATCCCAATCAAACTTGCTTTCTCCCAGCTCTGAAGTCTCCATCAGCCCTGCACAGTATGGTGGAACTGAGATGTGCTCCCTTTTTTACGGACCCGAACAAATGTAAGAAAGGTAGATGATGCACAAAAAAAGAACATGCTTGAATGGATCTCATGTGCTCCAACAAGTGCCCTCTCCTCCACCTCAACTACCACATAAAAAAAACAGTCCTCTGAGTTGTCGTTCCAATCACAATTGCTTTCTCCCAGCTATCACGTCTACACCCGTCCTGCACAGTATGGTGTACCAGAGATGGCTGAGTCTGCAGAGCTGTTCAGTCACACTATAGCCTGTGAATCAGAAGTCTGCTCCCAAGCTAAAGTGAGTACAGACCAGGAAATGGTCTGCAGTGATGCCCAGAACCATTGTGACTCAGATTCAGGCCCTGTTGACCAAGATTTTGAGCATAATGTAGACCCTCATTCCCAAACTGTAACACCTGTTGTTAGAGACAATGAGGAACATACTGATGATGATGAGACGCAGATACCAGATTGGGATGACAACTTAAATGTTCAGTCAGGGCAGGAAGCGGCTACGTCTGAGGGTGAGGGAAGTGCAAGCACAACGCTTGATGATGAAGTTCTAGATCCCACTTACTGTCAACCCACAGTCAGGCACTTGAGAAGATCAACAGTGGTGGTGGAGGAGGATGCAACTGACAACGAAGTTACCTTGCGCCTTCCAGGACAGAGTCGGAGTACTGG
The DNA here is from genome assembly GCF_048569485.1 of Anomaloglossus baeobatrachus. NCBI lineage: Eukaryota > Metazoa > Chordata > Amphibia > Anura > Aromobatidae > Anomaloglossus > Anomaloglossus baeobatrachus. Next base: position 154,323,001 of record NC_134354.1, on the reverse strand, counting down.
TATCACGTCTACAACTGCATCCTCAGCCACCACTCTGCCTCTGTGCACAAGTCGTGGTGGCTCTGCAGGTCGCATGTCCTCTAAGCCTTGCTTAGCCTGGTTCTTTTTTGACCTTGCAAAGGATCTCCCAAATCATGTGATCTGTAAAATTTGTCGTGAATCTATAAGTAGAGGCAAAAAGCTCACCAGTTTGACAACTTCTTCCATGAATCGTCACATGAATACCAAGCATAATTCCCAGTGGGAAGCTCACTGTGCTGCAATGCGGCCTAGCTTAGCGGGCCAACCACCGCCTGCCCCTTCCAGTGAATCTGCGCACTCTTCATCTTCTATTACTGTGGGGACAGCTGTCACACCTGGTTTTCCACGCACACCTTCCACCACTGTAATGGCAACAGGCAGTTTGCTTGTTATGACGTCAAAAAGTGCCAATAAAGTGAATATATTTTATTAAATACAATAAAAAGATGTGCAAACAGCAAAAAAGAGGATAAAAACACATAGGGGTGTGAAAATGCATAATCAGGATCAAAATGATAAACAGTAATCACAAATGGCCAGTTGGAGTAATGTAGATCAAGCAAAAGGGAAATGTTAGAACAGGCATAAACCAAAAGGTATGCAGATAAAGTGCATGTGCAATAATGCATGCAGTAGCCTGCTCAAGCACACCCAGATTAGTTAATAAGGCATAATACCGTCCAGTGAATGTTTGCAAAACATTCAAAGACAAAGTGGCCAGTGCATTTTAAAGTGACTAATGCATGATCCCAAAAACACAAGAAGGAGGCGGGGAGCCAACCCCACCAACGTACGTTTCGCCTAGTGAGCACCGTGCTCAAGTTCGGCTTCCTCAGGGAGGGAGAAGGCAGCGCTATGCTCGTTGCAGTCCAGGGGTTTTTTATTGTAGGGCGCGCACACACTTCCGCGCACGTCACATCCTGAAGTGACGCGCGCGCACGTCGGCAGCGTCCCGATGGGGGCGGGCCAGCCGTCAGGCGGCAACACGCACGCGCGGGAGCAGGGACGCGTCATCCCACTCCCGCGAGAGCGCGGCAACCAAGGTGACGGCAAGCACGCCCACACCAGGAAGGAACAGATGGGCCGCGCGTGCAGAGGAGAATGACTGAGTAAACACAGAGAGATACGCAACCCAGGTGATAACAACAGTAATGTGAACAGTAGAAAAACATATAATATCAATAGAATCCAGTGTCTTCATATACTTGATGATCATTAGGGACAGCGTATCCGAGATGGTAGGAAGGTCCAGGAAGAGGAGAGTGCTTAATCCAAAGAAGGAATACTGGAAGAATATACGTAAAGAACATATGGATTAATGTACACATAAAAGTGTGCACGCCAGATGATACAGCAAAACTAAGCATAGCATATAGAAAAGAGAGAGAGGGAAAGCACAAAAGAATAAAACATGATAAAAAATAGAAATATATAAAAAGCACACAAACCCTAAAAAAATAAATAAAAATCAGTCCTGGTGATAAGGGAAAATCAGGCATGTTAGAGGAACGGGGCAAAACTCAGTGTTTCGTTGAGTCCCTTTGGGACCAGCGTGTCCAGACGGTGGATCCAACGAGCCTCACATTGGGCAAGTATTTTTTTGAGATTGCCACCTCTGGACCCGCTGCTCACCATGTCAATGCCCCGCACCTCCAATAATGCAGAATTACAATTGTGGTGGATCTTAAAGTGCCGGGGTAACGTTTTGAGCAGTGTGATGTCCATGGCGGATTTTGCTGCCTCAATGTCACGGACATGCTCCCTGACCCTAATGCGGAGCTCACGGGAAGTGAGCCCCACATAGATCAGGGAGCATGGGCACACAGCAAAATATACCACATGTGTGGATCCACATGTTATATATTTCCTGATTTGAAATGTTTGTGCCCTGTCAGACGAGAAGAATGTCGTACATCGGACTACATTTCTGCAGGCCAAGCAGTGGCCACACTTGTAGCAGCCCGTGATTGGACCTCTAGAGCCGAATAGATTACGGGCGGGAGGGACATAATGGCTGGCCACTAAGATGTCCCGTAGGTTTTTAGCCCGGCGCACTGCAACCAATGGAGCACGTGGTAGAAAATCTGAGAGCACAGGATCCGATAGGAGCACCGGCCAGTGCTTATTGAGGATGCCTCTCATAGTGCTCCACTCATGGTTGAAGGTACCAATGAAGCGTAGTTCGGGCTCTGGGGGACCCTGCCTGGGCTTATATGAGAGCAACTGAGGTCTAGGGGTGTTCCTAGCACGAAGGTAACCCTTTTTGATGGACCGATTGCTGTAGCCTCGGTCCCGGAAGCGGCGCTGGAGATCGGCAGACTGATTTTCAAAGGCGGTGTCTGACGAGCAAATCCGCCTCATCCTGAGGAACTGGCCAGTCGGCACGGCCCGGATGGTGGAGGGGGTATGTGCAGAGGAAGCATGCAGCAGTGCGTTGACTGATGTTTCTTTTCTGTGGACGTCGGTCTGGATGGTTCGTTAAGAACCGACTGAAATTTTGATGTCCAGAAAGTCAACGCAACTGCTGCTATACTTATGCGTTAATTTGATGTTAAAGATGTTATTATTAAGTTCCCCCATAAATGTCTCAAGCCGCTCCACAGTGCCCTGCCAAAAAATTAAAATATCGTCGATATACCTTAGCCAGCACTGCACATGGGCGCCAGCCCCCGCACCATCGTCACCAAAAACCAACCTCTCCCAGAAACCTAGGAAGAGGTTGGCGTACGAAGGCGCGCAGGCCGCGCCCATCGCAGTGCCGCGCCCCTGAAGGTAATACCGATCGTTGAAAATAAAAAAATTATGAGTGAGGGCAAAGTGGAGCAATTCAAGAATAAAATCCCCCATCCTGCCGCATCGACTGTCCATCCCCAAGAAGAAGCGGACTGCTGCCAGACCATCCGCATGTCGGATGCATGTGTACAGACTCTCCACATCGACAGTAACCAATAGTACATCATGTTCCACAAAGATGCCGTCAATCCTGTTGAGGACGTCCGTCGTGTCCTTGACATACGAGGGGAGTGTCTCAACCAGAGGTTTAAGATGAAAATCAATTAGTTTACAAATGGGTTCACATAACCCCTCGATGCCGGACACGATAGGACGCCCCGGAGGATTGACGGGATCTTTGTGGATTTTTGGCAAAAAATACAAGGTTGGAATTTTAGGTGTCTTGTTGGAGAGTCCGTCATACATCCTCTGGTCTATAATGCCTTTCTCCAGCGCCGCCTCCAGAATGTGGGTCAGTTCTTTAGAGTATACAGCTAAAGGGCTACAAGTAAGCCTCGTGTAGGTCTCCCTATCCCTCAGTTGCCTCATTGCCTCTTTTTCATATTTGTCTACTGCCCAGATCACGACGTTGCCCCCCTTGTCCGCCGCTTTGATGATGATATCTTTATAGGAACGAAGTTCCTCTAATGCAGCCCGTTGTCTGTGTGTGAGGTTGTCCCTAGTCCTTCTAGTTGGAATCTTTTTGAAGTCACTAGTAACCAACCTCACAAATATATCCAGCGCTGGGCAGAGGGACAAGGGGGGGAATTTAGTAGATCTAGGCAGTAATGAGTCAGGAAACACACCTGTATTTGTGACTGTCTGTTCACGTAAGAGGTCCTCCAAAGCCCGAAGCGCCTCTCTTTCCACAGGGTCCATGGAACTGTCCACCTCCGCGCCTTTCTTATGATGGAAACGTTTAAGAAGTACCTTTCTGGCGAAGACAATCCCTTTGAAAGGACCTCAATCTGGGCATCTGTGAGCACATGATCAGAAAGATTAACAATTTGGAGGTGGTTGTGGTTGTCAACGTACTTATAGGGTTTTTTCCATGTGGAGTGTTGTTTACGACGGTCTTTAACCCGGGCGCCGACACTCTCATCCACATCAAGTGTACCCCCAGATGCCTCAGACGAAGATCCTTCACCAGAAACCATGGAACGTGCGGAAGGAGACCGGTCCCTGTATGGGGCCCTGGGCCGTGAGCCCCGGCGTCCTCTGGAAAAGCCGGAGTGCCATTTATAGACACTATGTGAAGCATAGTCTGCAGTGTCCCTATTGAATTTCCGAAGTTTGTAGTCCTTCGTCTCCTTTTCAATTTTGGAAAGCTCCCCCTCAATATCTTCATTAATTTTGGACAACTGCTCAGACGTACATTTCTCCTTAAGGGATTTTTCTAATGTCTCCAAATCAGATTCCATAGTTGTCAAGGACCGACTATTATGGTCTTTAAGTAATGTCAGAAAACCTTTCGAACAGGTCTGGGCCAGATCCTCCCACCTATCCCTGAAGTCGTCATCTTCAATGGGAAAGGACGGGAAGATCTGAACCCTCAGACCCCGAGGGACCATATCTTTTTCAATATATCTAATCAGGAGTGCCCGGTTCCATGACAACCGCAATCTTTTTTTGAGGAGGTCCCTGTATCTGGAGACAAGAATTTCTTGGGGGCACATATCATCACCAGGTAGATTAGTGTCGCTGGATTTGCACAAAAGGTCGTCAAATCTATTATTCCACGCACGATCACGTGCTCTGAAGTCCATGATTGCCTTAAGGGAGACTGTGGGAAACACAGAAAGCAAACAGGTTAAATATAGGGACCCCCATACAGCAGTATGAAAAGTCATGCTGGGCATTGTCTAGCCCAATTTGGTCAGTATGACCATTGCACAGACTCAAGTAACCAATATGAAAATAGGAGAACTGGAGTCAAAAAGTGCCAATAAAGTGAATATATTTTATTAAATACAATAAAAAGATGTGCAAACAGCAAAACTTCCCGTGAGCTCCGCATTAGGGTCAGGGAGCATGTCCGTGACATTGAGGCAGCAAAATCCGCCATGGACATCACACTGCTCAAAACGTTACCCCGGCACTTTAAGATCCACCACAATTGTAATTCTGCATTATTGGAGGTGCGGGGCATTGACATGGTGAGCAGCGGGTCCAGAGGTGGCAATCTCAAAAAAATACTTGCCCAATGTGAGGCTCGTTGGATCCACCGTCTGGACACGCTGGTCCCAAAGGGACTCAACGAAACACTGAGTTTTGCCCCGTTCCTCTAACATGCCTGATTTTCCCTTATCACCAAGACTGATTTTTATTTATTTTTTTAGGGTTTGTGTGCTTTTTATATATTTCTATTTTTTATCATGTTTTATTCTTTTGTGCTTTCCCTCTCTCTCTTTTCTATATGCTATGCTTAGTTTTGCTGTATCATCTGGCGTGCACACTTTTATGTGTACATTAATCCATATGTTCTTTACGTATATTCTTCCAGTATTCCTTCTTTGGATTAAGCACTCTCCTCTTCCTGGACCTTCCTACCATCTCGGATACGCTGTCCCTAATGATCATCAAGTATATGAAGACACTGGATTCTATTAATATTATATGTTTTTCTACTGTTCACATTACTGTTGTTATCACCTGGGTTGCGTATCTCTCTGTGTTTACTCAGTCATTCTCCTCTGCACGCGCGGCCCGTCTGTTCCTTCCTGGTGTGGGCGTGCTTGCCGTCACCTTGGTTGCCGCGCTCTCGCGGGAGTGGGATGACGCGTCCCTGCTCCCGCGCGTGCGTGTTGCCGCCTGACGGCTGGCCCGCCCCCATCGGGACGCTGCCGACGTGCGCGCGCGTCACTTCAGGATGTGACGTGCGCGGAAGTGTGTGCGCGCCCTACAATAAAAAACCCCTGGACTGCAACGAGCATAGCGCTGCCTTCTCCCTCCCTGAGGAAGCCGAACTTGAGCACGGTGCTCACTAGGCGAAACGTACGTTGGTGGGGTATGGGGGAGCCTCCTTCTTGTGTTTTTGGGATCATGCATTAGTCACTTTAAAATGCACTGGCCACTTTGTCTTTGAATGTTTTGCAAACATTCACTGGACGGTATTATGCCTTATTAACTAATCTGGGTGTGCTTGAGCAGGCTACTGCATGCATTATTGCACATGCACTTTATCTGCATACCTTTTGGTTTATGCCTGTTCTAACATTTCCCTTTTGCTTGATCTACATTACTCCAACTGGCCATTTGTGATTACTGTTTATTAGTGATGAGCGAGTACTAAAAAGCTCGGGTGCTCGAAGCTCGGGCCGAGCCTCCCAAGATACTCGTGTACTCGGGCCGAGCAACGAGCCCAATGTTATCCTATGGGAGACCCGAGTATTTTTGTGAAATGACCCCCCGGCAGCATGGAGAAACCCTAAAAATGTCACAAAAGTCTCAGAAGAGTGCTCAAATGACATGGCAACAGCATGGGGAAGACCCCTTGAAGCATTTATCACTGAAAAGTCACAGCTGTGAACAATTTTGTCCGCGTTTTACGCCATTTTTACGGACTCACCAGAAAACCTTCCAAAATGACCCCAAAATGATTTTTCATGGCGGAAATGTTAAGGGCACATACCCAATAGTGAGATAGAGCTGGTGTATGTTACTTTTTGAGATTAATACATGAAAGATTTTACGTGAAAACATTGTGTGGCACTCCGATGTCCCTGAGAAGAGACGTACATGAAGGCCTCTTGAGTCTAATGTGCCCATTTTGAGGAACTGAGTCTTTGTAGTATTTTCCTTTGCCAGGGCAGTCCAAAATTGTGAGGTTCACCAATGCCCCTGCATACAGACGTGCATGAGGGCCTGTAAACCTGAAGTGCCCATTGGAAGGAAGTGGGTCTATTGTAGTATAGCCCTTAGGCAGGGCAGCCAAAAATTGGGAGGCTCCACGTTGTCCCTGGGTAGAGACGTGCATGAGGGCCTTTAAACCTGAAGTGCCCATTGTAAGGAAGTGGGTCTATTTCAGTATAGCCCTTTGCCAGGGCAGCCAAAAATTGGGAGGCTCCACATTGTCCCTGGATAGAGACGTGCATGATGGCCTGTAAACCTGAAGTGCCCATTGTAAGGAAGTGGGTCTATTTCAGTATAGCCCTTTGCCAGGGCAGCCAAAAATTGGGAGGCTCCACATTGTCCCTGGGTAGAGACGTGCATGAGGGCCTCAAAACATTAAGTGTCCATTTTAAGGAAGTGGGTGTATTATAGTATAGCCCTTAGGCAGGGCAGCCAAAAATTGGGAGGCTCCACGTTGTCCCTGGGTAGAGACGTGCATGATGGCCTGTAAACCTGAAGTGCCCATTGTAAGGAAGTGGGTCTATTTCAGTATAGCCCTTTGCCAGGGCAGCCAAAAATTGGGAGGCTCCACATTGTCCCTGGGTAGAGACGTGCATGAGGGCCTCAAAACATTAAGTGTCCATTTTAATGAAGTGGTTGTATTATAGTATAGCCCTTAGGCAGGGCAGCCAAAAATTGGGAGGCTCCACGTTGTCCCTGGGTAGAGACGTGCATGAGGGCCTCAAAACATTAAGTGTCCATTTTAAGGAAGTGGGTGTATTATAGTATAGCCCTTAGGCAGGGCAGCCAAAAATTGGGAGGCTCCACGTTGTCCCTGGGTAGAGACGTGCATGAGGGCCTCAAAACATTAAGTGTCCATTTTAAGGAAGTGGGTGTATTATAGTATAGCCCTTAGGCAGGGCAGCCAAAAATTGGGAGGCTCCACGTTGTCCCTGGGTAGAGACGTGCATGAGGGCCTCAAAACCTTAAGTGTCCATTTTAAGGAAGTGGGTGTATTATAGTATAGCCCTTAGGCAGGGCAGCCAAAAATTGGGAGGCTCCACGTTGTCCCTGGATAGAAACGTGCATGAGGGCCTCAAAACATTGTTCCCATTGCAAAGGAGCGGGTCTCCTGTCGTTGTAATGTCCATTCTGCAAAGAATGGGCGAAAAAATTTACCACTGGGGGTATACCTGAAACAAAGGCCTAAGTATTGCAATTTGTAACGGTCATCATCATGGTGGCGCATGAGGAGAAGGAGGAGGAGTCCAGCGATTATCCAAAGTCCAGAAGTGTGTACCCATGGGTGAGTGGAGGTACATGGCAAACTTTAAATTCCGCTCTCATTTGCTGGTGGTGTGGTGAAGTCTGGCCCAATCCAACCCTTGTTCATCTTGATCAGAGTCAGCCTGTCAGCATTTTCAGTTGACAGGCGGGTGCGTTTATCTGTAATGATTCCACCTGCGGCACTAAAAACACGCTCTGACAAAACGCTAGCAGCAGGGCAGGCCAGGACTTCCAAGGCGTAGAGAGCAAATTCATGCCACGTGTCCAGCTTGGATACTCAATAATTGTAAGGCACAGAGGAATGTCGGAGTACTGTTGTTCGATCTGCAAGGTACTCCGTCAGCATCTGGGCAAACTTAGGATTTCTTGTGGCACTACCCCGCACCTCAGGGGCTGTGGTACGTGAGGGGCTGAGAAAACTGTCCCACATCTTAAAGACTGTTCCCCTACCTCTGGCGGATTGGACTTGTGCCTCTCTCGGCTGTACGCCTCGGTTGTCCACTGATTCATGACCTATGCCGCTAGCGTTTTGTGAGGGGAATGCTTTGCCTACTTCCGTGAGTATGGCCTTCCGAAACTGCTGCATTTTGGTTGACCTCTCCTCCACGGGAATAAGAGACAAAAAGTTCTCCTTGTAGCGTGGGTCTAACAGTGTTACCAACCAGTAATGATTGTCGGCCAAGATGTTCTTAACGCGAGGGTCACGAGACAGGCAGCTTACCATAAAGTCAGCCATGTGCGCCAGACTCTTAACAGCCAGGACTTAAGTAGCCTGACCAACAAGATGACTGAACATGCTGTCCTCCTCCTCCTCCTCCTCCTCCTCCTCATCTACCCTGTCCTCTGGCCAGCCACGCTGAACCGAGGATATGACTGGTGTGCATGTCATATCCTCAATTTGGCCGGAGAGTTGCTCCATGTCTTCATCCTCCTCCTCGTCATAGTCCTCCACTGCACGTTGTGATGAGACGAGGCTGGGCTGTGTGTTATCACCCACACCCACTACTGTTTCTTGCTGCAACTCATCGCGCTCCGCCTGCAATGCATCATGTTTGTTTTTCAGCAGAGACCGTTTTAGAAGGCAGAGTAGCGGTATGGTGACGCTAATAATGGCGTCATCACCACTCACCATCTTGGTGGAGTCCTCAAAGTTTTGGAGGATGGTACATAGGTCTGACATCCATCTCCACTCCTCAGGTGTTATGTGTGGAGTTTGACCCATTTCCCGACGGCTTAGGTGATGCAGGTACTCAACAACTGCCCTCTTCTGCTCACATATCCTGACCAACATGTGCAGAGTTGAATTCCAACGCGTGGGGACATCACACACCAGTCTGTGAGCCGGAAGATGCAAACGGCGCTGAAAGCCGGCAAGGCCGGCTGAAGCAGTAGGTGACTTTCGAAAATGTGCAGACAGGCGGCGAACTTTTACCAGTAGATCAGACAGCTCTGGGTATGACTTTATAAACCGCTGAACCACGAGGTTGAGCACATGGGCCACGCATGGAACATGTGTCAGCTGGCCTCGCCTCAAAGCCGCCACCAGGTTCCGGCCATTGTCACACACGACCTTTCCTGGCTTTAGGTTCAGAGGTGTGAGCCAGTGATCTGCCTGCTGTTTCAGAGCTGTCCACAGCTCTTCTGCATTGTGGGGTTTGTCACCTATGCAGATTAGCTTCAGCACAGCCTGTTGCCGCTTCGCCGAGGCAGTGCTGCAGTGCTTCCAGCTTGTGACTGGTGTGGAGGGCACAGTGGATGAGGATGCGCAGGAGGAGGAGGAGGCTGAAGAGCATGACATTCCGGAGCTGTAGAGTGTGGGTGAAACACTGACTGAGGTAGGGCCTGCAAACCTTGGTGTGGGAAGGACGTGTTCCGTCCCTCGCTCAGACTGGGTCCCAGCTTCCACAATATTAACCCAGTGTGCCGTCAACGAGATGTAGCGGCCTTGCCCACAAGCACTTGTCCACGTGTCTGTGGTTAGGTGGACCTTGGGTGAAACAGCGTTGTTCAGGGCACGTGTGATGTTTTGTGACACGTGGTTATGCAACGCGGGGACGGCACACCGGGAGAAATAGTGGTGGCTGGGGACCGAGTAACGTGGGACAGCTGCCGCCATCAGGTCACGGAATGCTTCAGTCTCCACCAGCCTAAAAGGCAACATTTCCAGCGCAAGCAGTCGCGAAATGTTAGCATTTAGAACTGTGGCATGTGGGGTGTTGGCAGTGTATTTGCGCCTGCGTTCAAAGGTTTGCTGAATGGATAACTGAACGCTGCGCTGGGACAAGGACGTGCTTGATGATGGTGTTCTTTCTGCGTAGGCAACTGCAGGTGCAGGAGTGGAGGAGGCTTGTTCGCAGGCAGCATGGACAGAGGATTGGCTCGCATGCACAACCAGCGAAGACGTAGCAGTGACATCAGCAAGCACTGCTCCTCGACTCTGTTGTACTTCCCACAAAGTCGGGTGCTTGGCTGACATGTGCCTGATCATGCTGGTGGTGGTCAGGCTGCTAGTTTTGGTACCCCTGCTGATGCTGGCACGGCAGGTGTTGCAAATGGCCTTTTTTGAATCATCTGGATCCAACTTAAAAAACTGCCAGACTCGGGAAGACCTAACATTTGTACAGGCACCTTGTGTCGTCGTGTTGTTCCGGGGAACGGTTGCCTGACTTCTGCCTGGGGCCACCACCCTGCTTCTTACTGCCTGTTGTGATGCTACGCCTCCCTCCCCCTGTGCACTGCTGTCCTCGCTCTGCATATCCTCCTGCCAGGTTGGGTCAGTTACTGGATCATCCACCACGTCGTCTTCCTCTTCCGCACCCTGCTCCTCCTCCTGACTTGCTGACAATTGTGTCTCATCATCGTCCACCACTTGTTGAGACACGTTGCCAACTTCGTGAGAACGTGGCTGCTCAAATATTTGGCCATCTGTACAGACGATCTCCTCATGACCCACTTCAATATGAGCTGGCGAGAGGCCAGAATGTGTGAATGGAAACGTGAACAGCTCTTCCGAGTGTCCAAGTGTGGGATCATTAATGTCCGAGGAGGACGTGTACTCAGCCTGGTGGTAGGAAGGAGGATCAGGTTCAGAAATGTGCGGTGCAGTATCACGGCTACTGACACTTGACCGTGTGGAAGACAGAGTGTTTGTGGTGGTGCCAATCTGACTGGAAGCATTATCTGCTATCCAACTAACAACCTGTTGACACTGGTCTTGGTTCAAGAGCGGTGTACTGCTGCGGTCCCCAAGAATTTGGGACAGGACGTGCGAGCGACTAGATGTGGCCCTTTGTTGTGGCGAAATTAGAGCTTGCCCACGACCTCGGCCTCTGCCTGCACCACCATCACGTCCACTTCCTTGTTCCTTGCCAATGCCCTTGCGCATTTTGCAATGCTGTGCACTGCTGACGTGTATATTCACTACTTGTGCGTTATATCAAAGTGTGTGGAAATTGCACACAAGTGCACCTGTACGCTGCCACCAACAGGCACACACGTGCGGTTTTAAAAACCAAGCACGGACGCAATAATAACCTAACAGGTTTTTTTGGGGAGCGACAATTACAGACAAGTCAGACACTATCTGGACTGATTTACACTGTGTACACCAGCCCCAGATATGATGAAGGCTGGTATACGGTCACCACTACCCTGCCTGCCTGCCTGCCTGTATACTGGTACAATAGTCCTGACAAGGACTCTTTTGGTCACTAGCCTGTATTCAGACCTGGCTATACCCTGCCTGTATATAGCAACAATAGTCCTGAGAAGGACTCTGCTACTGTACTCCGACCTGGCTATACCCTGCCTGCCTGTATACAACTAGAATAGTCCTGAGAAGGACTTTTGGTCACACTGTTTGCAGCCCTGCAACTGAAAAAGCTATAAAGGGCCGCAAAGCTTTCCCTGAATCAGCGACACTCTCCCTACACTGACTGTCTGAATAGCTGTGAGCAGAGCACAGCGCGCCGGCCGATATAAAGGCTCGGTCACGCTGTGCAGGCCGGCCAATCACTGCAATTCCACAACTAACAGGGCTGTGGCATTACAGTGGTCTGCCAGCCAATCCCTGCATGAGGGCTGGCTCTCAAAAGAGCGCCAACATGCAGAAATGAAGACCACGAGTACAGCACGAGTATCGCGAGATTACTCGGTCCCCGCCGAGCAGCCCGAGTACAGCGATACTCGTGCGAGTACCGAGTAGTGACAAGCATGCTCGCTCATCACTACTGTTTATCATTTTGATCCTGATTATGCATTTTCACACCCCTATGTGTTTATATCCTCTTTTTTGCTATTTGCACATCTTTTTATTGTATTTAATAAAATATATTCACTTTATTGGCACTTTTTGACTCCAGTTCTCCTATTTTCATATTGGTTACTTGAGTCTGTGCAATGGTCATACTGACCAAATTGGGCTAGACAATGCCCAGCATGACTTTTCATACTGCTGTATGGGGGTCCCTATATTTAACTTGTTATGACGTCAGTTGGCTTGGAAGGGGAAACAAGTGCGCGTGTACAGCTCTCTCAGACATCGATAGCACCAACGTTGGATGAAGGCAACATCATGTCTACGCCTGCACTTTCCTCACAAACCTGCATTTTTCCAGGGACACCCTACTCACCACCGTCTACACACAGCAGCCAGATCTCTGTCCCTCAGATGTGGACAAATAAAAGGCCATTTCCTCCAACCCATGACAAAGCTAAGAGGTTGACTTTATCCCTCTGTAAGCTCTTAGCTACCGAAATGCTGTCTTTCCGCCTGGTGGACACAGAGGAATTTCGAGACCTTATGTCCATTGCAGTGCCCCAGTACCAGATGCCCAGTCACCACTACTTCTCTAAGAAAGGTGTGCCTGCGCTACACCAGCATGTCGCACACAACATCACCGCTTCCTTGAGAAATTCTGTGTGTGAATGGGTGCATTTCACCACCGACACTTGGACCAGTAAGCATGGACAGGGGCGTTACATGTCGCTGACTGGGCACTGGGTAACTATGGTGATAGATGGAGAAGGGTGTGCTGAACAAGTCTTGCCGTCCCCACGACTTGTGCGTCAATCCTCTGTATGTTTAAATTCCTCCACTGCTTCTGCCTCCTTAACCTCCTCTGGGTCCTCTACCTCCGCCCCAAGCCTGCCTGGTGAGGCCACCAGCGTTGTAACTGCGCACAAGGAATCACGCACACCTGCTTACTATGCTGGCAGCAGAGCGCAACGGCATCAGGCGGTCTTTTGCTTGAAATGTTTTGGAAATAAGAGTCACACAGCGGCTTAGTTGTGGGCAGCTCTGCTGTTCGAGATTCATAGATGGTTGTCTCCACTCAACCTGCAGTCAGGTAAGGCCATGTGCGACAATGCTGCAAACCTGGGTGCGGCCCTTTGCCTGGACAATGTGACACACGTGCCTTGTATGGCTCATGTGTTGAACCTTGTTGTCCAGCAATTTTTAACACACTATCCCGGCCTAGATGGCCTTCTGAACAGGGCATGAAAGCTGTCTGCTCACTTCCGCCGTTCAACCGCCGCAGCTGAGCGACTTGCATCGCTCCAGAAGTTTTTCGGCCTGCTGGTTCATCTCCTGAAATGCGATGTGCCGACACACTGGAATTCGACTCTCCACATGTTACAGCAACTGTGGCAGCACCGCTGAGCACTGGTGCAATACATCATGACGTATAGCCTGGGCCAACGAGATGCAGAGGTGGGGAAGATCATCCTGATGGAGTGGTCTCAGATCAAGGACCTATGCACCCTTCTGCACAGTTTCGACATGGCGACGAATATGTTTAGCGCTGACAATGCCATTATCAGCATGACAATTCCAGTCATTTTCATGCTGGAGCACACGCTAAACACTATTCGGAGTTAGGGGGTGGTTCAACAGGAAGGAGAGGAAGTACATGAGGATTCATATGCGCAAGGGATAACAACATCACCAAGGTCCAGACGTTCATCATCACCAAGGCGGCAGGCATGGGAAGGTGGGGGAGAGGGATTAACAAGGGCGCATGGTAGCAGGCAAAATGTTGAGGAAGGTGCAGGAGAACATGATGAAATGGAGGACGAACTGTCCATGGACATGGAAGACTCAGCAGATGAGGGAGACCTTGGTCACATTTCAGTTGAAAGAGGTTGGAGGAGATGTCAGAGGAAGAAAGAACAGTTAGCACCTCTATGCCACAAACACAGCAAAGACTTGGTCCGCATGGATGCGCAAGACACATGAGCGCCTTCTTGCTGCACTACCTCCAACATGACCCTCGTATTGTCAAAATTAGAAGTGATGATGACTACTGGCTTGCCACACTATTAGATCCCTGGTACAAGTCCAAAATTTGTGAAATAATTCCAGCCATAGAAATGGATGCACGTATGCAGGAGTATCAGCAGAAGCTGTTACTCAATCTAAGCTCGGCTTTTCCACCTAACCCCAGTGGGGCACTGAGTGAATCTCCCAGCTGTAACTTGACAAATATGGGACGGTCTCATCATCAACAGTCTACCCGTACCAGTAGCACCGTATCTGGTGCTGGTAACAGCAATTTTATTGAATCGTTTCATAATTTTTTTAGACCATCCTTTGCAAGGCCACCAGAGACAAGAAGTCTGACACATAGTCAACGGCTGCAGAGGATGATACAGGAGTGTCTCCAAATGAACATCGATGCCATGACTTTGACAGTGGAGCCGTGCTCATTTTGGGCATCAAAAATCTTGTCGTGTCCAGCTGCAAGCATTGTCTCTGAACGTGTCTTCAGTGCTGCTGGGTGTGTGCTGACAGATAGGCACACGCGTCTGTCCAGTGACAATGTGAAACTGTAAAGGGGAAAAAAGCGCAATAGGGTCTTACCCGGTATGAGGGTGGACAAACAAGACAAAGAAGCACTCACCTGGTGAGGTTGTGCCAGTCACAACCCCTTATGATAGCCTGTGAGTGCCTGGTGGTTTAGCTGCAGCCCCGGGAGAGGAATTTTGTATCACACAGGTAGAAGAAAAGACCGGGTTTATGCCGTGCTAAAAACCACTGATGCGTGTAAATTAAAAGATTTCCTTTTTATTGGATAGTTCCTACGCGTTTCAGAGACATCCGTCTCCTTCCTCAGGAAAAGAAATCATATTACAGCAAGGCCGCTTGGACCTATATATAAGGAGCAAACAGCCATGTATGCATTAAGCAAGCATTGTTGACCTTAGGGAGATCAACATATCCACTGCGGAGACACCATCACGTGTTTCTCAACGCAGTGATTCTAGAGCATTGCCCCCTGGGAAGTATGCAAATAAGAAAGCCGCGGAGACACCATCACGTGTTTCTCAACGCTGGCAGGAAACTAGCCAGGTCTTTCACCGGGAAGGAACAACCACGGGAAGGGCAGTTTCCAGTCAAGGAGACCACCTATACCAAACATGGTATCCATCCACAGACAGCCGTTTCGGGGTATTTGCCCCTCATCAGTGTAGAGTAGGAATCTGGCTAGTGGGGGCAATGCCTAGTAAAAGACTACTTAAGCAAGCATTGTTGACCTTAGGGAGATCAACATATCCACTGCGGAGACACCATCACGTGTTTCTCAACGCAGTGATTCTAGAGCATTGCCCCCTGGGAAGTATGCAAATTTGCATACTTCCCAGGGGGCAATGCTCTAGAATCACTGTGTTGAGAAACACGTGATGGTGTCTCCGCAGTGGATATGTTGATCTCCCTAAGGTCAACAATGCTTGCTTAAGTAGTCTTTTACTAGGCATTGCCCCCACTAGCCAGATGCCTACTCCACACTGATGAGGGGCAAATACCCCGAAACGGCTGTCTGTGGATGGATACCATGTTTGGTATAGGTGGTCTCCTTGACTGGAAACTGCCCTTCCCGTGGTTGTTCCTTCCCGGTGAAAGACCTGGCTAGTTTCCTGCCAGCGTTGAGAAACACGTGATGGTGTCTCCGCGGCTTTCTTATATGTATGCATTAAGGACTGCCTGTATGACTCAGAGCTGATGACTCAGAGCCACATGGTAAAAAAAAAAAAAAAGGGAGAAGAAAGGGAAGATGGAACGATCGTGAATAACAGAAAAAGGTGTCTGAAACAGCATGATCCCAAAAAACATGGATAATTCCAACAAAGGGAGTACTGAAAAAATAAAAAATAAAAAATAAAAAAAATGAATGAATAAAGACATGAAAACACTTGTTCCTCGTGTTATTTAATAAAGTCAGGGGGGGGAAGAAATGTGAGGGATGTGTTTAAGATGGTGTGCGAACCTATGAAGTATAGGTGAATTTATTGGTGTTTAGTCCTCTACTCTACATGGGGATACAGAGATTTAGAGTGAAAATTCAAAACAATGTGTAAAAAAGTATATATATATATAATGAACTATATATGGGGATACAGCGATCGTGAGTGAATATCCAGAGGGACGTGAAAAAAATCTTTTTAAATTTATTTATTTATAAATAAAACTATAAAGAATGAGGAACTGCAAGGGCACTGCGATTGAAAAATAGTTTGATTAAAAATATTTATAATGTCTGACAATGACAAAAAAAGCGGGCTCAGTGAGGAAACCACTAAAAAAGAGGGGGTTGGGGACATTTATATAAAATGACGTCCAGGGATTTTTACTTTCTAATGCTTAGTATGCATTCTATTTTTGTAAAGGAGACATGCTCCGATAATAAGTGAGTGCAGGAAAAAAAAAAAAAAAACTAGGGCACTGGCACAATAGAGGTGATACAAGTTCAAGGAAACGAGGGGTGACACCAGAGTTCACTACTGTGCAAGCCAGATACAATGCGCTTGCGCTAGACAAGCAGACAGGGAGGTTTTGTCAATCTAGCGGCAATGAGTGCAAAGAGTGCAGAGAGACAGCAAAAAAAAAAAAAATGTACCAAATGCATATAGCAGTCATTTGCATGAAGAGTAAGAGTATTAACGAGAGATGGAGGAACATAGGGGACTAATACAGAAACGCAATAGAAATAAATAATAAATGGTAAAACAATAAGACTATACTTATTGTAGATATATATAGGACAGTGTCAATATAAAAGTACATACAATAAAACACAATAAATGAGTAAAAAGTTTGTTAGCACTAGATATAAAAACAACGGCCAAGCCACTATATAAAACCAGATAAAAGGGTACTTCATAACTGATAGGGGATAAAAACAAATTAATAAAACAAGTCAGTGACCTCATTTAGACCAAAGGGTTTTAATGTATTTAGTTTGTTGATCCAAAAGGTCTCCTTTTTGCTCAGGGTTTCCATTCTATTGGGGGCATTTGGGGCTATCTGCTCTATTGGTGTAATATTAAAAACCATCCCCTTATTGTGTTTCAGAGCGCAATGCTTAGAGAGTCCGTGGAGCATATAGCCTATCTTCACATTGTGCCTATGTGAATTTAGCCTATTGTGGAGGGCCTGACTCGGTTACTTTTAGAAGGGCGCCGACCATCAAGAATATTATAGCTCCCAGCAGGTTAAAAGCACCTCTGCTGATGAAAAAAACAGCTACCATAATTGGCTCCTATAGATGCGGTCTCAAAAATTGTCTCTGTTGTAAAAGTATTTGCCACAAAAGGACCACTTTCTGCTCTCAGGGGGGCTCAGAAAATTTCCCCATCAGAAGTCGTTTAACATGCCAGTCGGACTTTGTTATATATTTAGTAGACTGTGTGTGCGGAAAACAATATGTAGGAAGGACGAGTCAGGCCCTCCACAATAGGCTAAATTCACATAGGCACAATGTGAAGATAGGCTATATGCTCCACGGACTCTCTAGCATTGCGCTCTGAAACACAATAAGGGGATGGTTTTTAATATTACACCAATAGAGCAGATTGCCCCAAATGCCCCCAATAGAATGGAAACCCTGAGCAGAAAGGAGACCTTTTGGATCAACAAACTAAATACATTAAAACCCTTTGGTCTAAATGAGGTCACTGACTTGTTTTATTAATTTGTTTTTATCCCCTATCAGTTATGAAGTACCCTTTTATCTGGTTTTATATAGTGGCTTGGCCGTTGTTTTTATATCTAGTGCTAACAAACTTTTTACTCATTTATTGTGTTTTATTGTATGTACTTTTATATTGACACTGTCCTATATATATCTACAATAAGTATAGTCTTATTGTTTTACCATTTATTATTTATTTCTATTGCGTTTCTGTATTAGTCCCCTATGTTCCTCCATCTCTCGTTAATACTCTTACTCTTCATGCAAATGACTGCTATATGCATTTGGTACATTTTTTTTTTTTTTTTTGCTGTCTCTCTGCACTCTTTGCACTCATTGCCGCTAGATTGACAAAACCTCCCTGTCTGCTTGTCTAGCGCAAGCGCATTGTATCTGGCTTGCACAGTAGTGAACTCTGGTGTCACCCCTCGTTTCCTTGAACTTGTATCACCTCTATTGTGCCAGTGCCCTAGTTTTTTTTTTTTATTTTTTTTTTTCCTGCACTCACTTATTACCGGAGCATGTCTCCTTTACAAAAATAGAATGCATACTAAGCATTAGAAAGTAAAAATCCCTGGACGTCATTTTATATAAATGTCCCCAACCCCCTCTTTTTAGTGGTTTCCTCACTGAGCCCGCTTTTTTTGTCATTGTCAGACATTATAAATATTTTTAATCAAACTATTTTTCAATCGCAGTGCCCTTGCAGTTCCTCATTCTTTATAGTTTTATTTATAAATAAATAAATTTAAAAAGATTTTTTTCACGTCCCTCTGGATATTCACTCACGATCGCTGTATCCCCATATATAGTTCAATATATATATATATATACTTTTTACACATTGTTTTGAATTTTCACTCTAAATCTCTGTATCCCCATGTAGAGTAGAGGACTAAACACCAATAAATTCACCTATACTTCATAGGTTCGCACACCATCTTAAACACATCCCTCACATTTCTTCCCCCCCTGACTTTATTAAATAACACGAGGAACAAGTGTTTTCATGTCTTTATTCATTCATTTTTTTATTTTTTATTTTTTATTTTTTCAGTACTCCCTTTGTTGGAATTATCCATGTTTTTTGGGATCATGCTGTTTCAGACACCTTTTTCTGTTATTCACGATCGTTCCATCTTCCCTTTCTTCTCCCTTTTTTTTTTTTTTAACCATGTGGCTCTGAGACATCAGCTCTGAGTCATACAGGCAGTCCTTAATGCATACATGGCTGTTTGCTCCTTATATATAGGTCCAAGCGGCCTTGCTGTAATATGATTTCTTTTCCTGAGGAAGGAGACGGATGTCTCTGAAACGCGTAGGAACTATCCAATAAAAAGGAAATCTTTTAATTTACACGCATCAGTGGTTTTTAGCGCGGCATAAACCCGGTCTTTTCTTCTACCTGTGTGATACAGTGACAATGTGGACAGACTAACGTTCATCAAAATGAACAAGTCATGGCTCCGCAAGGACTTTACTACCCCTGTGTCATCCTGGGGAGAGTAAATGCCTGTGTATTTGGAATGTGCTTGATGCAAATGTACCTGTCAAGTTTGCAACTGGGGCAAAAGTGCTGCCACTGAAGTGGTGTCTGTGGCCCAATTTTTGGAAAAAACAGAGACTCCGCTTGGAGTAACCCTTGCTTGCAGTGTTTCTAAAAATGATCCAAGATAAACAGATCTGGGATCAGCAAATACTTTGGAGTAACCCTTACTTGCTGTGTTTTTAAAAAGAAGCCAAGATGAACAAGTCATGTTTCAGCAAAGACTTTGCTACCTACCCCGGTGCCATCCTGGGGACAGTTAAGGATGGCGTATTTTTGAATGTGCTTGATGCAAATCTACCTGTGAAGTGTACAACTGGGGCACAAGTGCTGCCACTGAAGGGGTGGGTGTGTGGCCCAATTGTTGGATAAAAGGGAGACTCCGCTTGGAGTTACCCTTGCTTGCAGTGTTTCTAAAAATGATCCAATATAAACAGATCTGGGATCAGCAAAGACTTTGCTACCTACCCCGGTGCCATCCTGGGGACAGTTAAGGCTTGCGTATTTTTGAATGTGTTTGATGCTAATCAACACATACAGTTTGCAACTGGGGCACAAGTGCTGCCACTGAAGTGGTGTCTGTGGGGCCCAAGTTTTGGAAAAAAGGGAGAGTCTGCTTGGATGGAGTCCCCTTGCTGTGTTTTACATGATTTTAGAAGGGCATGCCATGCCTATATCTGTGTCTCCTCCTCTTTTTCCTCCTCCAGCTGTTTAGTTTTCGCATGAGTATTTGTCCTTGTCACTTTCCCATGTGCTTGTGTTGTCTTGGGAGTTGTTTGGCATCTTTTGGACAACTTTGAGGGTGTTTTTCAGGTGTTTTTATGTGTTTGTTATTGCTTCCCATTGTTTCCTATGGGGTTCGAGAGTTCGACGAATTGTTCGACGAACGGCTTGTCGAACGGGGCACCATTCGACGAACCGAACTCGAACTCCAGGGGGGTGGCTCATCTCTAAATCTGAATGAGGATAGCATGGGGAAGATGCTTGGGTACATTTCTTGCTCACATTTGGTATCTGGGAATAATGATGGTAGAGTACTTTGCCACTTTTACAGAGTGAAACTAAAAGCTCCAACACATAATCTAAATTGCATTTTACAGGAAAAATGTCCAGAAAAATTATTTCCTGTATAATGACTTGTATATAAGGCAAAATAAAAAAAATAATAAAAAAGAAAATCCTCTCAATTAGTCGATGTTCACACATAGCATTTTTGCTTTTATTTTTCTCACTGCTTTTAATGCTGAACAAAGTCAGCAGGAAATGTAAGATTGTGTGCAAAGACCGTGTTTTTTTATACATTTTTGATACATTTATTGGTGCCGATTGGGTGCAGATGTGTTATATATCTGCACATCAATCCTTTTGTCAGCAAAGTAAATGAGAATTCTGCAGTGCCTTTGTGCATGTTGCTTATTTTTTCCTTGCAGATTTGATGCAGATAATAATCTCCAGTATGCCACCTTTTGATGCTGTTTTGCATGCAATGTTCAGCCACTCCACTCATGGACTTCATTATGAAAATGGCACCAAAAATGTATGCGTTTTTTGTGCGTTTTTCTGATAGATGGTGCAGATTTGATGCAGAAAATGTATGCACCACATGCACAGCATGCGCACACAGCCTAAGGGGTACTTTGCACACTACGACATTGCAGGTGCGATGTCGGTGGGGTCATGTCGAAAGTGACGCACATCCGGCGTCGCTGGGGATATCGTAGTGTGTAAAGCCTAGATGATATGATTAACGAGCGCAAAAGCGTCGTAATCATATCATTGGTGTAGCGTCGGCGAAAACCATAATGACCTTGCTGCGATGGTCCGATGTTGTTCCTCGTTCCTGCGGCAGCACACATCGCTGTGTGTGAAGTCGCAGGAGCGAGGAACATCTCCTACCTTGTTCACAGCGACTCCTGTCGGCTATGCGGAAGGAAGGAGGTGGGCGGGATGTTTAAGTCGCGCTCATCTCCGCCCCTCCGCTTCTGTTGGCCGCCTGCCGTGTGACGTCGCTATTACGCCGCACGACCCGCCCCCTTAATAAGGAGGCAGGTCGCCGACCAGAGCAATGTCACAGGGCAGGTGAGTGCATGTGAAGCTGGCGTAGCGATAATTTTCGCTATGCCAGCTGTCACCATATATTGCAGCTGCGACAGGGACTATCGCACTCGGCATCGCAGCATCGGCTTGCGATGTCGTAGTGTGCAAAGTACCCCTAATAGTAACATATTACAACTTTACTTGGCATGTGGTGTGAGTGACATGGTCAGAGACCTCCTTCTTAATTTATGAATAGCTGTATTAATCCACTCTAGACTGGATTGTAATTAGGACTGTTTTGTTGATTATTGTACCAGCAGGTTTAAAAATGAAGGTCAAAAAACTCTTCCTTCAATAACACAAGCTCCCTGAACACTAACTCTGGACACACTGTGCACAAGATGGTCTCTGAGGATCTTTTTTGCCTCCTCCACCATATTCATATTGACTCAGTGGTAGGCACTGCAGTCATTGGACATACTGTGCACAAGATGGATCTTATTTTGGTGGGGGGTGTCCTCCTCCTCCACCATATCCACAGACTCATCATTCAGCCATCACTCATTCATTTTTGAGTGCCCTCTCTCATTCATTTGGTAAGGAATCAAGTTGGCTCAGTGGTTAGCACTACAGTCTCTGGACACACCTGTGCAGAAGATGACATCTGTGGACAGCGTCGGACTGGCTACTGGAGGAAACTCCAGTAATGCCAGACCTGGATTCAGGTACCTGCATTGCACTCCGGAGCTCTCACTTGAGCTCCGCAGTGCAGCCGAGATTGTACCGCGAGCACCGAGTGACTGATTCCCCGGCGCTTGCGGTTCAGTTCATGACAGCTGCAGACAGGCCGGGCTGATCTCCGGAGTTCAGGTGAGAGCACTTACACGTGGCAGCTCATCAAGAGGTGTGTGTGTGTGGTGCCCCTGAGTAAATCAGGGTGCCACAGGGGACTGCATCCTGTCACCCAGGGTGTAGGGCCTACCCCCATTGTTCCAGGTTCCTAAGAAACCGGTGTCACTACCATCAGCACCACAAATCATACCTCACATCATGACCTGTCAGACACATCAGTGGGTTGATTAAGCTGGAATATGGCCACCCACCTAGGGGTCAGGCAGACTGGTGGGAGGGAGGAAGTGAGGAGAGTAGTGAGAGCCCTCAAAGAGTGAGGAGCTGGAGTAGTAGCTCCAGGGGAGCTAGATCGAGGTTGGGTCACAGACGGTGGTCCGGGACCAGAGGAGCCAGGGACCGGTGGCAGAGACATTGGAAAAAGGTGCGGTGGACATAGTCTAGGAGGACTGTCGACATCAGAAACCCAAAAGAACTGACCATTACCGAGCACAATGGGGTACAGGACCCTAGGTCAGGAGTCGATTCAACGTCCTGATAATTAACCTGGGAGGGAGAGTATCCTTATGAATTTCCCTAAGAGCTCACAAATTGAAAGTGACAGCACACCGTGGGGGATAGGGCTTTCCAGTAAAGCAGCCCACTGAAATCCCAAGTGCCAGCCATCAAGAGCACAGCTACACTAGACATAGTGAGCGGAGCCCCAACAGCTTCAAGCCAAAGGGCCACAACAGACAACTAAATTGTGTGCGGAGGTGGCTCTGGATTACTAAGGGACACCGGTTGGAGTGTACACTTGGACAGGCTCACAGTAGTGACTGTGATGCACAGAGACTTTGGTTTATCTTCAGTGTGAGTGTCTACTTTATAATCCTCATCCAGCACCACGCCTACCCACAGTGAGTACCCTTGTCCCCTGCACCCTGCGCTCCCAAATATCCACCAAAACCCAGGAGGCCGGGGCCTTCCCTACTAGAGTTGAGCGATGTTCGATGTTCGAGGTTTGCCAATTTCATGTTCGAGTGATTTTGGGGGGTGTTGGAGCTCTTTGCTAAAAGCTCGACAGTTCGAATTAGGTTCGAGAACGGTTCGATCAACAAAAACGTGGCTTTTCACAGTAAGGCTATGGGTACACATTGCTATCTGCATGCGTCTTGCGTCCCAGCACAATCCCTCTCTTTCCTACTCACCGATCACGGGCGTCTTGCTGCACGTCTGTCACAATTCTGCGGCGTCTTTTCCTCTTTAGAAAATGGCTGCCGCTTCATTATTCAATCAGGTATTCCGTGCTTTCCCCGCCCATGATTGGTTGCAGTCAGACCACGCCCCCACGATGAGTGACAGCTGTCTCACTGCAACCAATCACAGCCGCCGGCGGGAGGGTCTATATCATGCAGTAAAATAAATAAAAATAAAAACAAAATGCGGTTCCCCCCAATTTTGATACCAGCCAGGATAAAGCCACACAGCTGGAGGCTGGTATTGTCAGGATGGGGAGCGCCACATTATGGGGAGCCCACCACCCAAACAATATCACCCAGCAGCCACCCAGAATTGCCGCATCCATTAGATGCGACAGTCCCGGGACTCCACCCAGCTCATCCCGAATTGCCCTGGTGCGGTGGCAATCGGGGTAATAATGAGTTTAATCATGCCAGGCGTCTCCCGGAGACACCTTCCATTTTTAAACTGTAAGTGAAAGTAAAGAAACACACACAGTGAAAAATCCTTTATTTGGAATAAAAGACAAAAAAACATCCTCTTTCACCATTTTATTAATCCCAAAACAACAATCCAGGTCCGAAGTAATCCACACGACACTGTCAGCTCTGCTAGCTCTGCTACATGAAGATGACAGGGAGTGATCTGTGTCCTCTCCACATAACACATGAAGAGAATCGCGCTGTATTCTGAGACTTCAGTCTGCAATGCAGAAGTCAAGATCACCAAATCTGCCCATGTTTTTCATTAGAGCCAGTAGCTCAATGGTTAGAGTGCTTGACTGAGAAGCATTAGTTCACGAATTCTAGCCCTCAGACCGTCCCAGTAAAAAATGTATTTCTAATTTTAAAATAGAATTATTTATTTATAATTCTAATTTAATTTATTTATGCAATAAGGGGAGGAGCCGGACATCAGCTGTGAGCCACACCTGTAAAATTGGAGCAGTTCACGGAATGAGGCTGCATTGCTCTATCTCTTTCTCTCAGTCAGTCAGTCTCAGTCAGTCAGTCAGTCAGTCTCAGTCAGTCAGTCAGTAAGTCTCAGTCACTCAGTCAGTCTCAGTCAGTCAGTCACTCAATCTCAGTCAGTCAGTCTCAGTCAGTCAGTCTGCCAGTCAGTCTCTCTCTTTCTGTCTCTCTCTTTCCTCTATTCTCTCTCTTTCCTCTATTCTCTCTCTCTCCTCTTTTCTCCTCTTCCCTCTCTTCTCTCCTCTTCTCTCCCCTCTCTCTTCTCTCTTTTCTCTCTCTTTACTTCCTCACTCTCTCCTCTTTCACTCTCTTCTTCTCTCTCTCTTCTCTCTCCTCTCTCTCTTCTTCTCTCTCTCTTCTCTTTCCTCTCTCTTCTCTCCTCTTCTCTCTCTCCTGTCTCTCTCTCTCTCTCTCACTCTCTCTCTCTCGCTCAATCTTCTCTCTCTCTTTTCTCTCTCTTTTCTCTATTTATCTCTATCTCTCTCAGACCTGGCGATGATCAGCTGATGCGGTCACCTGACGGAATCAGCTGACACTATAAGTCGAGCGGTGAGGCCGGCTTCTTACCGCACGGTCGGCTAAACTATCAGCTGATGCCGTCGGACAGGAGTCTGCACTGAAGTGTGTAGTTTGTTTTGATTTTTTTTTTGCACTAATGCATCAGCTGATTGTATAAAAGCTGTTTATACAATCAGCTGCTGTGTCATGTGATTCAGGCCCTTGAACCTGACACATCATCTGATCGCTTTGCCTTCCAGCAAACCGATCAGATGATATTGGATCCGGATTGGATGGCGCGGGACCCTTGACCTAGGATTACTGCGGAGGGGGGTTCTTTATTTCAAGAAAGATGGAGTCCCTAATTGTGTTGTGTTTTATTTCTAATAAAAATATTTTTCTGTGTGTTGTGGTTTTTTTTTATCTGTACTAGAAATTCATGGTGGCCATGTCCAATATTGGCATGACACCATGAGTTTCGGGCTCAAAGCCAGTTGATAATATACAGCTAACCCTAACCCCATTATTAGCCAGCGAGCCACCCGGGCAGCTAGAAGAGTTGGATACAGAGCCAGAAGATGGCGCTTCTATGAAAGCACCCTTTTCTGGGGCGGCTGTGGATAACAATTCGCAGCAGGGGTGCCCAGAAAGCTTGGGCACCCTGAGCTGCGGATTCCAATCTCCAGCTGCCTAGTTGTACCTGGCTGGAAACATAAATTGGGCGAAGCCCACGTAATTTTTTTTTTTAATTATTTCATGAAATTCATGAAATAATTAAAAAAAAAGGGCTTCCCTATATTTTTGGTTCCCAGCCGGGTACAAATAGGCAGCTGGGGGTTGGAACCTAGCTGCCTGCTGTACCTAGCTAGCATACAAAAACATGGCGAAGCCTACGTAATTTTTTGGGGGGGCAAAAAACTCCTGCATACAGTCCTGGATGGAGTATGCTGAGCCTTGTAGTTCTGCAGCTGCTGTCTGTCTGTATGGAGGAGAGCAAACAGCAGCTGCAGAACTACAAGGCTTAGCATGCTCCATTCACTAGTGTATGCAGGAGAGCAGACATCAGCTGCAGAACTACAAGACTCAGCATACTCCATCCAGGACTGTATGCAGGAGTTTTTTGCCCACCAAAAAAATTACGTGGGCTTCGCCATATTTTTGTATGCTAGCCAGGTACAACAGGCAGGTACGGCTGCCCCCAACACTCAGCTGACTATTTGTACCCAGCTGGGAAAAAAAAAAATAGGGAAGCCCTTTTTTTAATTATTTTATAAATTTCATGAAATAATTAAAAAAAAAATCGACATGAGCTTCACCACATTTTTGTGTCCAGCCAGGTACAACAAGGCAGCTAGGGATTGGAATTTGCAGCACAGGTTAGCCCGAGCTTTCTGGACTCTCTGCTGTGAATTGCAGTCTGCAGCCACCCGAGAAAATGGCACTTTCATAGAAGCGCCATCATCTGGCGCTGTATCCAACTCTTCCAGCTGCCCTGGTGACAGGTGGCTTGCTGTGTAATAATAATAATGAGTTAATACTAGCTTTGTTTTACTAGCTAGTATTAAGTCAGAGATTCTTAATGTCAGACAAGTTTGACCCAGTCATTAAGAATCTCCAATAAAGGGTTAAAAAAAGACACCACACAGAGAAAAAATACTTACACAGATACATTAGAGACTCCATGTTCATTACTCCCTCTTATCCCTCCACGATCCATGGTCTTCTGTCTTCTTTCTCCTTCAACCCATGCAGCTCTGCTACATCAGACATCGCTGCATGGGAGGAAGGACGCAGCTGCTCCCCATGCACTGCAGTCTATTCACTCAGTCAGAAAGCAGAGGCTGCCGTCTGTAAGCGGTGATGTCACCGCTGACAGGCGGGTTGCTATAGCAATGGTGATCTCCGTTATTGACCAGCTGTGGCAGCCGGTGAATAACGAAACGGTGAAGCAGAACGTGGAGTTGACCATGTGCCAGAGCATTTCGCCGGTATACAGAGATGCTGGAATGATCACCACGTACCGGAGAGTGCAAAGACAGGACCTAGCATGACGTCATAGCCATGTGACCAGTCTGTAGCCAATGAGATAATAGACACGTGACTGGTCACATGCTTTTTTTGATGTGATGGAAGGTCCTATCATCAGTGCTGGTTACCGGGAGGACGCTGCGATTATCGGAAGGAAAATCAGCGGGAGACAGAGTGCAGGACGCATCGCGGGGACCTGTAAGTGTTATGGCAATGTTTATTAACTGTATGTGTACATTTATAATGTGTTTTTATGTGTTTGTGTTTTTTGTTTGTCTCCCGTTGTTTTCAATGGGGTTCGAGAGGTTCGTCGAACCGAACTCAAACGCGACCTCCGTTCGATGAACCGAACCGAACTCAAGCCTTTAGAGGCTGGCTCATCTTTATTCCCTACCTGCGGAGGGACTATCACTTTGCTACTCCATACTGTAATGCCTGCCTTGAGCCATAGACTCAGACTGGCTGTAAAGGGAGGCTAGAGAAAAGCCGCTCACAAAGCAGGACCCCGAGAACTCTGCAACCCTTTAACCCCTATACAGGGATTTAGAATTACACAGAGCCCCAGAGATCACCACCTATGGTAGGCTGTAGTCTGTGGTGGTCAGGCAGGGTTAAAAACCAGGAAATGCTAAACAGGAACAGAATTGGCAGGCAAGGGCGTAGTGAGGAGACAAAGCAGAGGTCAAATCCGGAACTGGCAGCAAGGTACAAAAACGACAGGCAGGAGGGTCATCAAAAAACAAGCAAAGGTTAGCGCACAGGACACAAAATACAAACGGCACATAAACCAGGAGTACAGAACTATGTCTGGCAGCGGTCACATGACAGGAGGGGAAATAAGAAGGGTGTGGTGGCTTCCCATTGGCTGCAGCTGAATGATGGTAAACTTCAGCTGGAAGACACACACTACCTACAGTCAGCCAGTGGTACTTCAGGTCCCAGGGAAACCCAGCCTAGTGGGTGAGCGGAGCCTGCACCCAGCAGAGCCACTGGCACCGACTCCTCTCCCATCACTATCCACGGTGGGATTACAGCGTCGCCTGGTGATTGAAGCAGAAGTCGCAGAGGCGGACTCTTGGGGGGACATGACACCTACCATCTGCCCCGGTGCTCCTTCCAGCAGAGGCGGTACTCCCATTACCGCAACCCGCAGGTGGCGTCACAAACTTCTCCCCTGTAAATAATCCCCTTTCAAGGATCGGAGTGTTTGCCAAGCCCGGGTCCGGACCCCTTGAGCCACGATCACCCCAGATCTGAGCACCCCGGTCCACGCCAGGGCGTCACATGTGATGTGACCACACACTGGAACTCCACATTGTACATGTACTGAGCAAGCCTTTGTGACCAACAGAGTTGAATACCAGGTATAGCATAATAATCATTTTTATTTATATAGCGTCAAAAATATTTCACCGCACTTTACAATAACAGCTATAACATGCCCGTTAGTAGGGATGGGCGAACCCGAACATGGTGTTCATGAGCACGATCCCGAACATGAGCTTTCCTGGGAAGCTTGTGTTACAGTTCAGGCCCAGTTCAGGTCTGGGGACGGTAAAAAAAAGAAGCACATTATTAAAAAACATTATGATCATACATACAGGTTCTGCGATGCGTCCTGTAGACTGTGTCTCCCAGCCGCTTCCGCGTCCGTCCGATCATTGCTCTGCAGCTCAGTAACCAGCACTAAGTTACAGGGCCTTCCGTGACATCATACTCATGTGACCAGTCACGTGCTAATGTTGTATTACCTCATTGGCTACAGACTGGTCACATGACTATGACATCAAAGATCCTGGTGTGCCGTGATGCAGGTGTCACATCGCATTACGGCTAACAATCTCCCAACGGCAGCAGGTCAGCTGCGTTTATTTCCATGCAGCTAAGGTGCTGCTGTCGGGAGAGTGGGGAGATGCAATGCGAGACGCAAGTGCAATCATCCCCTCACTGTCATCCTGCTTCATCGCTCTGTGCAGAGTGATGTAGCAAAGCTAACATGGGTATCTTTGCTTCTCACTATGTATAGACTGTGTCTGTGCACAGTGATGAAGCAGAGTTCACATTGCTGTCCCAGTGGATTACGTCGGACTAAGATTTTTTTTATAATAAAGATGGAGTCTCTAAATATTTTTTTGTTTTTATTTCTAAAAAAAAAATTTCTGTGTTGTGTTTTTTTTTTTACTGTTTCCTGGAAATTCATGATGGCCATGTCTAAGTTGGAGTGATACCATGAATTTTGGACTTAGCACCATCTGAGAATACAAAACTGGTATTTAACCCCTTTATTACCCAGCGAGCCACCCGGCACCAGGACCGCTGGACGAGTCAGGAAATGCGCCTGGAAATGGTGCTAAGAAACAATGAGCCATTTCCAGGGGCGGCTGCAGGCTGTGGAGAATCATGGCCCCCAGCTGCCTGGCTTTACCTGACTGGCGATAACATTACGGTGGGAGCCCATGCATTTTTTTAAAAAAAATGTTTTAATTAAAATAATGAGTGGGCTTCCCTGTATTTTGATCGCCAGCCAAGGTAAATCAGGCAGCGGGGGTGGCAGCCCGTAGCTGTCTGCGTTATCAGTGCTGAGAATCAAAAATACTGCGGAGCGCTATGTCATTTTTTTTAATGATTTATTTATTTTTACAGTACTGTAATGTCACGCAATCACAGACCCGACACAGAGAATGTTTGGGCTCCTGATGCATTTTCTATTGCTATCTAAGGGTAAATATAGGGAAGCCCTTTTTTAATTATTTCATGAATTTCATGAAATAATAATAAAAAAAACAAAAATTAAAGCTTTGTTTTACCAGCTAGTATTAAGCCAGAGATTTTTAATGTCAGCCTAAGTTTGACCCAGCCATTAAGAATCTCCAATAAAGGGTTAAAAAAAAGACACCACACAAAGAAAAAATATTTTATTAGAAAAAAATACACAGACATTATTATTCCCTCTCACCCCTCCATGAACCTGGTCTTCTGTCTTCTTGAACCCATGAACCCATGCAGCTCTGCTATAACAGAATGCACGGGGGGAGGAATAACGCTTCTGCTCCCCGCACTGTCTAATCACTCAAGCGTTCAGAGGCTGCGGGTTGGTAAGTTGTGACGTCACCGCTACCACCATTGCCATAGTAACATACCGAGCAGGTTACCATAGCAATGGTGATATCCGATCACCTGATTCCCAATGCCGCTATTTACCGACTGTGGCATTATTGTGTGGAAGCCAATCTCTGCATGTGGGCTGACTCTGTAAAGAGCGTCAACATGCAGGAAGTGGGAGCCAAGTATTTGTCCAGGCATCTTGCCAGTATTCGTCGCTCGCTGAGTATATCGAGTACTGAGATGCTCAAGCGAACACTGAGACACTGACACTGCAGGACCTTGCATGACGTCATAGTCGTGTGACCAGTCTGTAGCCCATGAGATAATATAACATGATATATGATATATGATGTCACGGAAGGTCCTATCATCAGTGGTGATTACTGGGAGGGCATAGCGATGATCGTACTCGGCAGCAGAGGCGCCTGGAGTCTGCATGATGCTTCTTGGGACTTGTAAGTATAATGACAATGTTTATTATTAACTGTATTCTTTATTTTTCAGCGCCCCCCCATCCAAGTTCGGTATTCGGACGGAAGTACGCGTCATCTCAGAACTCAAACTCAAATTTTACAAAACGTTCGGGTGAGTCTCCACGAACATCGGGGGCTTCACCCATCACTACCCATTAGTATTACGGTCAGCTTCCACACATAAGAATTGATGAGTAAACATGGATTTCTGTCATCTATGAGTTTCCAAAAAAATATGAGGAAACAGTAAAGATGGTCGTTAGCGTCATCGCATCGTGTCACACGTACGAGCGACCTTCAAAAGAGGTAAAAATCGTTAGTTTTGGAGAGATCATTCATTTACCAAAAATCGTTGCTGCTGCAGGTACGATGTTGTTCATCGTTCCTGTGGCGCCATACATCGCTACGTGTGACACCGCAGGAACGACAAACATCTCCTACCTGCGTCCACCGGAAAAGAAGGAAGGTTGGAGGTGGGCGGGATCTTCTGCCCTCTCATCTCCGCCCCTCCGCTTCTATTGGACGTCTGCCGTGTGACGTCGCTGTGATGCCGCACGAACCGCCCCCTTAGAATGGAGATGGCTCGCTGGCCACAGCGAGGTCACAGGGAAGGTAAGTCCATGTGACAGGTGTAAATGATGTTGTGCGCCACGGGCACCGATACCAAAAATCTTTTTGAGTTGGATGCTGGCTCTAACGACGTAGGGTCCCAGCAGGATCCCAACCCTCGTTAACTGACGTTAACCCCCGGGGGTGGAGGTCATGATAATGAGGCTCAGATACCTGAGGCATATGCGTACTGTGCTGTGATGTCAGGTCAGGAAGAGGCGGACGTGGACAACAACAACAAAAAGAGGAATTAAATCCTCTAATAGCTAAGCAATTACTCACAGAAAAATGGCAGTAGATGTAAACTGACCAGGCCAAAAAAACTAATGCACTACCAGGATGTAGCAAGACCTCCAAGAAATGGAGGCATCACAGGTGCAAGAGGAGCAAATCACTCTACCATTTCCAATGATGGAGGGGAGCGATTGCTTGATGGTAAAATTGCATATTTGTGGCTTGCATAGGGCACCATTCACACATGCAGGTTCACAGTATCTGGTAAGCAGCCTATTAGTTGTGCCCATCCTTTTAGATGCCAGCGGGCTGTGCCAGTACTACATATGTGTACCATACAGGGACAGTGACTATAGTATGCAAAGACTAACAAAAAGAGGCCTGGCTGCATCCTGTATAAAATGTTTTGTGCAAACGTGGACAACATAGAGCATGACAACAAAGTTATAGATCTCACTTGGTGTGAAACCATAGGCACGCAGCTAAGTATCTCAGCAGATTACAAGGAGGAGGATGCAAGAATGTTACAGTGGTGATTCCTGAAAAAACACGTAGTGATGAGAAGCACTGAATCCTCACCCACAAATCTGGCTGTGGCCAGCAGCGGTTGTGGCTCTGCCGTTTGCAAGATAGGTTGCCTTGCCTGGATCTTTTTTGAGACTGCAAAAGATGACCCAACTTCTGTTATCTGCCAACGTTATAAACAACGACTGAGTAGAGGCAACAGTTCTAATAATTTGACTACTACATGCAGGCACATGCACAACCAACATGCATTACTGTGGGAATCTCACTATGCCAAAATGCGGACTAATGGGCCCACCCTACCACTGGTCGCCAAATCAACATCATCTGCTGCTTTTTCCTCCTATTGCATCACTGGCAAACTATTTTAACACAGGTCTCCGACCACAGAACTTCCTCTTGTGTACCCGCTACAGTAGGGTTGAGTGAGTACCCGTCAGATGCTATGGAAGTAACTGTGCCTAGTTATTTTGATCCATGTGAGACACTGAACACACCACATGTTTCTGAATTCAGCATTACATCTCCCACTACATCTCCCTCCCAGTACACTGCTCGGTTGTGTATACCTTACTCCATGCTCTCTCAGCACAGCAGCCAGCCTTCGGTCCCACAGTTTTGGTCATGTGAAAGACCATAAATCTTTGATGAATTCAGGTCATTTTAAAATTAAAATTTGAAATATTTTTTATTACTTTTCCTATTGTTTTATCAGCATAGAAACACAATTTTAAATAACTGCATTTTTTTCAAAGGTTTCTGTAAAGTTCAATTTTTTTAAATAATCTATTTCCCAATGTGCACAATATGGTCTCTATAATACATAAAAGCAACAAAAGGTGATTATTTTATAAAGTGACAAATGTTAGAAAATAGTGCTATGTCCACAAAGCTGAAACTTTTTGCATCGTTAAACAAATATCACCAGGTATCTCAATACAAACTGCAAGCAAATTTAAATAGATCTCAAAGATCTGATGAAGCTGATGTACTTACTGTGATATAGAAATCCATGTTAGAATGGTTTGAACTTTTTAATAATTTCCTTGCATTACATTAAATGTAACATTATATAACTCATACAATGATCATTTTAATATAAAGATTACCAGATATTCTGACATGCATTTTAAAAGTAAGTACACCAGCCTTATCCAATCTAAAATAATTATTTATTAGTGTATTCATTCAGTCTGTACAGTGAAAACTGGTGACAGATTAACTTTAACCCCTTCATGTCGTTACAATATACAGTATGTCATGTCCCTGGTTTGATGCATGCTCATATACCAGGTCCACATCTTTTCCTGCAAATGATGGCTGAATTATTTAGCAATCATCTATGTTCAAGAGCTGCAGGTTAAGCAGAGCTCCTCCTGTGGTTGTTAACTTGTTAAATGCCACTGTCTGAAAGTGGTATTTAACATTTGCCAGTGTGGGGGTGCGTCATTCCATGCGCCCATCAGTACACCTGTGATGTGGTCATAGGGTGACTATGGCTTGCCATGGAAGCTGGGTATCTGACCCCTGTGCCCTTTCACTCCTGTGAAAGCCAGCCTTTATCTCTTGTCCATAGGAGGCCATAATTTTCACCATACATAGCATTGGATATGGATATGTACAGTACAAGCCATCATATAATTGCAGCTTTATTAGACCCTAAAGGGATTAATAAAAACAGTTAAAAGTGTAAAAATAAATGTTTTTAAAAATTTTGAAAAAAAACAAAAAATATAAAAGTTCAAATCATTCTCCTTTTGCCCCATTGAAAAAGGCAATTAAAAATACACATATATGGTGTCACTGCACTCGTAACAGTCTAATTTATTTTAGATTTTTATAGTTTGATCTGTTTTGTAAATGATGTAATAATAAAAAGAATCAAAATGCCAGGATTACAGATTTTTTTTCACCACATCACTGCAATAAAATGCAATAAAAGACAATCAAAATGTATCTACCCCAAAATAGTATCAGCAACAATGTCAACTAAGAGTGCAAAGAATATGCCCTTATACAGCCCCATATCCTGAAAGTTGAAAAATGTACTGGTCTCGGAAAATGTTGACATTAACATTTTTTTTTTATATATTTCTGAATTATTTTTACCATTTAAAGTGAACCTGTCACCAGATTTTTCACTATTAAACTAAAAGTGTCCCCTTCTGCAGCTCCTGGGCTGCATTCTATGAAGGCGCACCTTGTGCCCTAAATCCCCTTCCAGACCCCAAAAATAACTTTATAAAACATGACTGTTATGTATGCTAATTACCTGTGGGGCTCAGATGGGCGTGCTTATTTTCTGCTCCTGTCCCCCGTCCTTCCGCTGTTCGCCGTCTTCCTTTATTGATTGACGTGATGACACCTCCGTCATCATCCTTGTTCCATTTTCAAATCTCGCACCTGTGCAGTTATTTCGGCTTGCGCAGGCACAGTTCGCTCTGCCATATTGTGGGCAGAGCAGAAAACATAGCTGCCCTCCCACGCACCAGTAAGCTAAATGCGCAGGCGCGAGATTATGGTCGGCGCTGTGCATGACCTCACCAGCGTCATCCTCGTACCCGACCACAATCTCGCGCCTGCGCATTTCAACTTAATCGTATTTACTCGGAGAATCACAGTGTCAGGTAAGCTTCGCCAAACTATATATATATATATATATATATATATATACACTGTGTTCCAAATTATAATGCAAAAAATATTTTTCCATATTTTCCTAAATTAACTTTATGAATTGCAGTCATTGTTATTTTCCAGTCATCTACTATTCGAGTATAATTGAAATGTTGTTGATCAAATTGCCTATGAAAACAGTATATTTTTAAAAATAATAATAATAATGGGGTCTGTGGAGATGCACCCTGTTCTTGCTGACCAGGTTACCATGGGTATGTGTCTCCCCCTAACTATTTGGAAATTTAAGCCTCTGTTGGTTACCGTTACGGGTAGGAGTGGATTTGAGCTCCTCTCCCCTTTTCACTTTGTGAGTGATATGCTCTGCACAATAGGCATTGTATACTGCACTTTTGCCTAGCATTAATCACATCTCCTTACTATGTTGTACTCTATGTACCCTGTAGGGTAACCACTGAGTGCTTTGTTTAGATTTACCTTGTATGACACAGAGTCCCCAGCCATAGGCTGAATTGCCTTTTATATACATAGTCAGCATTGTGGTGCATGTTCCACTCTTTTTGTATCCTTACCAGCACGTCCTGAACTTTTTAATCTTAATTCTGCTTGTCTATTTAAGTGATTAATAAAATTTGTATACTGTTTTGCATCAAGGTAGTATCACTGACTCTTTTCTATGGTTTTTTTTATATGTCATTGAGTCTCTACCAGGGATCTTGTACCCTTTATGTCCTATATAGGGGTTATGGTGATCAACTTTGACCACCAGAAATTTCCCCATGGTATTGTTCAGATGTTGTTTATAACTTTATGAATTGCAGTCATTGTTATTTTCCAGTCATCTACTATTTGAGTATAATTGAAATGTTGTTGATCAAATTGCCTATGAAAACAGTTTATTTTTAAAAATAATAAACACTCAAAATGCACTCAAAATGCATGTTTCAAATTATTATGCACAGCAGCGTTTTCAACCTTTTTATTTTTATTTTGAAAAACAAAATGGGGAATTGTGAAATTATAAGCATTATCGGCTTATTACAAAATGAAATCAAACAGTTTTCAAGTCAAAACTTAATTCTAGGTGATGTTACATTTGCACATAGGACCCGTTGTTCGAAAGAAGCTTCTGAACTCTCTCATCCATTGAATTTGTCAGTTTTTGGATGGTTTATGCTTCAATTGTTTTACATGTGGACAGAATACCCTCCCAGAGCTGTTGTTAAGATTTGAACTGCCTCCCGCCATCATAGACACTCCTTTTGATGATGCTCCAGAGGTTCTCAATGGGGTTGAGGTCAGGGGAAGATGGTGGCCACACCATAAGTTTGTCTACTTTTATGCCCATAGCAGCCAGAGATGCAGATGTGTTATTTGCAGCATGAGACGGTGCATTATCATGCATGAAAATCTTGCTGCGGAATGCACGGTTCTTCCTCCTGAACCATGGTAGGAAGTGCTGTTTTAGAAACTCCACATAGATTATGGAGTTCATCTTTACCCCTTCAGGGATCCTAAAGGGGCCAACAATCTCTCTCCCCATGATTCCAGCCCAAAACATTACTCCACCTCCTCCTTGTTGGCGCCTTAGCCGTGTTTTCATGGGGTGTCCATCAACCAGCCATCCTCCACTCCATCCATCTGGACCATCGAGCTTTGCACGGCACTCATCGGTGAACAAAACAGTTTGGAAGTCAGTCTTCATGTATCGTTTGGCCCACTGGAGCCGTTTCTGCTTGTGTGCAGTGGATAGAGGTGGTCGACAGGATGGCTTACGCACAGCTGCAAACCTCTGAAGGACCCTGCATCTTGTTGTTCGGGGGACGTTGAAGGCACCAGCAGCTTCAAAAACTTGTCTGCTGCTATGATAATGCATTTTAGCAGCTGTTCTTTTTACCTGACGCAATTGCCTGTTGGAAAGAGTCCTCAATTTTTCCTTATCAGCACGCACACGCGTGTGCTGTGAATCAGCTACATACTTCTTGATTGTGCGATGATCATGATGAAGTGTCTTGGCAACGTTGATTGTAGTCATGCATTGACCTAAATACTCCACAATTTGTTTCTTTTCAGCAGCCGACACATACTTTTTCTTTCCCATTTTGGCAAAAAATGTAGGCTGCTTAATAATGTGGAACAACCTTCTTAAGTAGTCTTGCCTTTATTTGGACACACCTGCCAAACTAATGTGCACAGGTGTCTGTAATTGCTTTCAGTGATATAAAGAGCCCTGCCACACATCACCATCAATGAGTTTACATGACAAACAAAAAATGTCTAACCTTATCACTCCTAAACTCTTTCTGCATAATAATTTGAAACACAGTGTATATATATATATATATATATATATATATATATACATATATATATATATATATATATATATATATATATATATATATATACAGTGCCTACAAGTAGTCTTCAACCCCCTGCAGAATTAGCAGGTTTGATAAGATGCAAATAAGTTAGAGCCTGCAAACTTCAAACAAGAGCAGGATTTATTAACAGATGCATAAATCTTACAAACCAACAAGTTATGTTGCTCAGTTAAATTTTAATAAATTTTCAACATAAAAGTGTGGGTCAATTATTATTCAACCCCTAGGTTTAATAATTTGTGGAATAACCCTTGTTTGCAATTACAGCTAAAAATCGTCTTTTATAAGACCTGATCAGGCCGGCACAGGTCTCTGGAGTTATCTTGGCCCACTCCTCCATGCAGATCTTCTCCAAGTTATCTAGGTTCTTTGGGTGTCTCATGTGGACTTTAATCTTGAGCTCCTTCTAGGAGACTGACTAGGCCACTGCAACACCTTGATTTTTTCCCTCTTGAACCAGGCCTTGGTTTTCTTGGCTGTGTGCTTTGGGTCGTTGTCTTGTTGGAAGATGAAATGACGACCCATCTTAAGATCCTTGATGGAGGAGCGGAGGTTCTTGGCCAAAATCTCCAGGTAGGCCGTGCTATCCATCTTCCCATGGATGCGGAACAGATGGCCAGGCCCCTTGGTTTAGAAACAGCCCCACAGCATGATGCTGCCACCACCATGCTTGACTATCTATATATATCTATATCTATCTATCTATCTATCTATCTATCTATATATATATATATATATATCTATATATATAATTACCTTATTCTGTCTGTCTGTCTGTCATGCTCCAAAATTGTGTCCTTACAGTGACACAAAGCTGATTGGCCGCTGGGCTCGCCATGGCCCCCCCCCCCCCCCACGGATTGGCCTCTCGCCCCGGCTCTCTGCAGGCCCCGCCCCCCTCACGCAATGCACGCTCGCTCTTGCCCAACTGACACGTAGCTCCGACTCCCAGGTGAGTACACACACACACACATCAGATCACACTCACTCTCACACACACCTCACACATCACATCCACACACTCACAACATCCTGGGATATCGCTTGCTTCTACACCAGCTCCGTCACGATCCCAGCAGCGCCAGACATAACCTTGCGATGCTGGGATCTTCACGGTGCCCGTGAACGCTGTTAACCATTATACACATCGGGTAACTAAGGTCCCTTGGTTACCCGATGTGTATCATAGTTAACAGTGTACACCGGCTCACACTCACTCTCACACACACCTCACACACACATCACATCGCATCCACACACTCACAGCATCCGGCGATATCGCTTGCTTCTCGGCCTCGATACTGTGCTGTTGTGACCTTCCAGGACCTGTCGGAGGATCACATGGCCAGAAGCATGTGGTATCTCTGGATGTTGTGAGTATGAGCGCGTATGTGCAATATCGTCAATGTGTGTGTGCGTGAGTGTATGCGATCGGGTGTGTGTGGGTGTGTGTGAGTGTATGCGATCGGGTGTGTGAGTGTCGGCAGAGGAGCATGGCGTGCTGGAGGAGGCTGGGAGGAGAGAGGCTGATCCTAAGGGAAGGCTGGGATGGAGAGGCTGATGCTGGGGACAGAGAGGCTGATGCTGGGATGAGAGAGGCTGATGCTGGGGACAGAGAGGCTGATGCTGGGGACAGAGAGGCTGATGCTGGGGACAGAGAGGCTGATGCTGGGATGAGAGAGGCTGATGCTGGGGACAGAGAGGCTGATGCTGGGGACAGAGAGGCTGATGCTGGGGACAGAGAGGCTGATGCTGCGGGGAGAAAGGCTGATGCTGGGAGGAGAGAGGCTGATGCTGCGGGCAGAGAGGCTGATGCTGCGGGTAGAGAGGCTGATGCTGGCGCAGCATGGCGGATGGAGCACGTTTGGGAGTGCGCAGCATGGCGGATGGAGCACGTTTGGGAGTGCGCAGCATGGCGGATGGAGCACGTTTGGGAGTGCGCAGCATGGCGGATGAAGCACGTTTGGATGGAGCACATTTGGGAGTGCGCAGCATGGCGGATGGAGCACGTTTGGGAGTGCGCAGCATGGGGGATGCCGCACGATGGGGAGTGCGGAGTATGGCGGATGGAGCATGTTTGGGAGTGCGCAGCATGGCGGATGGACCACGTTTGGGAGTGCGCAGCATGGCGGATGGGGCACGTTTGGGAGTGCGCAGCATGGGAGATGGAGCACGATGGGGGGTGCGCAGCATAGGGGATGGAGCACGATGGGGAGTGCGCTGCATGGGGGATGGAGCACGATGGGGAGTGCGGAGTATGGCGGATGGAGCACGTTTGGGAGTGCGCAGCATGGCTGATGGAGCACGTTTGGGAGTGCGCAGCATGGCGGATGGAGCACATTTGGGAGTGCGCAGCATGGGGGATGGAGCACGATGGGGAGTGCGCAGCATGGCGGATGGAGCACGTTTGGGAGTGCGCAGCATGGCGGATGGAGCACGTTTGGGAGTGCGCAGCATGGCGGATGGAGCACGTTTGGGAGTGCGCAGCATGGGGGATGCAGCACGATGGGGAGTGCGGAGTATGGCGGATGGAGCCCGTTTGGGAGTGCGCAGCATGGCGGATGGACCACGTTTGGGAGTGCGCAGCATGGCGGATGGAGCACGTTTGGGAGTGCGCAGCATGGGAGATGGAGCACAATGGGGAGTGCGCTGAATGGGGGATGGAGCACGATGGGGAGTGCGGAGTATGGCGGATGGAGCACGTTTGGGAGTGCGCAGCATGGTGGATGGAGCACGTTTGGGAGTGTGCAGCATGGCGGATGTAGCACGTTTGGGAGTGCGCAGCATGGCGGATGGAGCACGTTTGGGAGTGCGCAGCATGGCGGATGGAGCACGTTTGGGAGTGCGCAGGATGGGAGATGGAGCACGATGGGGAGTGCACACCTCCCCCCAACACACACACACACGCGCACACTGCACAACACACCACACACACACACACACACACTGGGAACCACAAACAACTGCCCTACACAGACACCCACACACAGACAACGCTGCACACACAAATATACGCACATACCGCACAACACACACATTGCACAAAACATACCTCCCCCCAAAACACACCACACACACACACAAACCGCGCAACACACACAAAACGCTACAGACACACAGCGCTCCACAAACAACGCAACACACAAACAACACCGCTCTCACCCCCCGCCACACCCAGACAACACCCAGAACATGTACAGCGCCCTACACAAACACTTGGTAACTACACACAACAACATCTATATATATATATATATATATATATATATATATAACAAAAATCATACATGAACTACACAATACGTAAATTCTAGAATACCCGATGCGTAGAATCGGGCCACCTTCTAGTATATATATATAGCTAGCTGTCTATATATATATATATATATATATATATATATATATTTATATATATATATATATATGTCTATATATATATATATATAGAGAGAGATAGCTATATATATATATATATACATATATATATATATATATATATATGTATATATATATATATATATATATATATATATATATATATTGCTCTCTCTCTCTCTATATATATATATATATATATATATATATACATACATGCAGAATGATAAATAAAATCTCCCCCAACAAAGGAATGTGGGATTACACTTTTTGCCAATTTCGATGAACTTTGAATTTTTTCACATTTTCTGGTGCATCAGATGATAAAATTAATGATTTTATTCAAAAGTACAACTCATCCCCTAAAAATCAAGCCCTTGTGTGGTATGTTGATGGAATAATACAAAAGTTATAGCTCTTGGAATAAAAGGAGTAAAAAACAAAAGCGCAAAAATAAAAAATCGCCCAGTCATGAGGGGGTTAATGATTAACTGTTTTTTTTTTAAACCTTTTCTGTAACATAGCTCTGCTGTCAATAAAATGAAGACACATTTCTGCCCTGACAGGTCTATTACAGATACTTCTTCCTTACCTACAGTGACACAACTTCAATGCCTATTGTTCATGCTAATAGGACTGAGATTATAATTTATTTCTGGCCATATCTCAGGCTGAGTGGTATCTAGCAATGCTATTTAATTATAAACTTTAAGAAAGTATTAATTTGACTTGTCGCTAACTCATTAATGTGAATGTGACTGAATCGGAAAACTTTTTTTTATGTAATCCTCATAGAATCATGCGGATATTATACATAATTAGGGATGAAAAATTCAAAAGAACAACTTAATATGCAGAAGACATTGCAACTGCAATATTTTACATGGAAAATCTAAAGCTATATAAAAAGACTAACTAACCATACACCAGCTTTGTCTGTACATGATAGATGAACTCATTTATCACTGCTTACAGATGCAAATCAAAAGAAGCATTCAATTGAAAATATAGCATATGTATCATCATCATAAGCCTCCTGTGTTTGGGCAATTTAACAGATGTGCATCAGTTTGTAAAAGAGCTCCTGGCTAAGTGTTTATTCAGTGACACATACAGGTGTCAAGTTCTCTTGCTTAGGACTTGAAATCTGAACAGGAAGAAGCTATTTTCCATAACTGTGATGACTAACACTAGCATAACCCCTTAACAAATAAAATCAGAATAATGTGAAATACATTCATAAAGTGAATGTTACTTTTCAGTAGAAGTTCTCTGCAAGACTATCAAATCATTAAGAGCTACCACAAATATTGTGAACAGCTGACGAAGGTTGTAAAAGTCAGGAATAATTTTACAGTTTTAGCAGATGGGTGGTAGTATGATTTCATTAGGATATACATAGATCGGGTAAAGGATCACAAACATTCGAAAAACCTATCTTAATAACATATCATAATTAGTGATGATCGAATATATTTGCCACTATTCGTTATTCACACGAATATTAAGGTATTCTGGATATTCGTCACTCATTGAGATTGAGTTTTTTGAATTTGCCTCAGTAGTTTTGAGTCAGCTCCCCACATGTTTGGTGCCTGATTTTCAGCTTATTTTCAGCCACTAAACATGTGGGGATTGCATACCAATCACAGTAATGCTGTATCCACTTTGCTACTGGCATTACTGTGATTGGCAGGTGTAGAGAAAAAAAAATGACGTGCCTTCTCCCTCCTATTTTTGATAACCAGCGCAACTGAAGGTGAAAGCTGGAGACTAGTATTCTCAGGCTGGAAAGGTCTATGGTTATTTGGCCCTCACCTGCCAAAAAAGAGCCTCCTGCAATGTCCCCCAATTGGCACATCAATTATTAAACCCTCCCCAGCTAAATATAGTATCCCACAGCCACCTCTGAATTGATGCAGCCATAAAGTACACCAATTGTGGAGTTTTACCTGGCTCATCCTGATTGCCCTGGTGCGGTGGCTATCCGGGTAATATATGAAGTTGAAGTCAGCTGTGATTTGTCAAAAAGTCTATGAGACACCCTGTTACCAACTATGTAAGTAAAAATAAAACAAAACACACATAAATCCTTTATTTTAAATATTAACAAAAAAATCAACACACCCTCTTTCACAAATTTATTAACCCCAAAAACACCCCCGCAGGTCTGAGATAATCCACGCAACATCGAACTATGATCCCGGCTCTGCTACATCCAGAAGCTGTAGTGATGGAAAACATGACCCGTCACTGCAGCTCTTGGGACACACTGACGGCAGCAGGGGACCCAGCTTCAAGAAGTAGTGATGTCAGTCAGGTCACCAGAGTTCACAGACGGGCTCCTATGGTACCAAGTGTGACCATCGATAAACCCGCTGCTCGATTGCTGACTGATGGATTGCAAGACATGGCCACAAAGCTGTCTGGCAATCTGGCAGTCAGATCACCAGAGTTAACAATCGGTGGCTCCGCCGTTGCCATCCGTGAGGTCAGTTGAACCCATTGCCAGATTTCAGGACTGCTGTGCAGCCATGTCCCGCAAACCAACAGTCCAGCAGTTTGGAAACAGGTACAACTTAGTTCAATGACAGCAGTGAGTGACCACCAAGTGTGACCTCTGGTGACTTGACTGCCAAATTGCCGGACTGTTTTGATTGCGGGACATGACAGCACAGCTGCCTGACAGTCCGGTAGCTTTGAGGCCCTGAAACCTTAAAGGAGCCTTAAAGGGAGCCTTTTATGTTCCTGGAGTTCCCAGCTGCTTTGATATCTGGAAGCTGTGAACTCAGGTAAGTGTTTACAGCTTCCAGATGTCCCAGTAGCTGGGAACTCCAGGAATATAAAAGGCTTCCAAAAAGCCTCTTGTAATGAGACTTTATGGGACAATTTAAGGTTCCAAGATTTAGCAGCTGCTTGGACATGTGGAGGCTGTGAATTCTTACCAGGGTTCAGAGCAGGTGGAAACTCCAGGAACCTTAAAAGTTCCCTTAAAATTTACCGGGTTGACAGCTGCAGCAAAACCTAAGCTCTGGTAATCTACCGGAGCTCACAGCAACTAAGTTTACCACCAGCTGTGAGTATCAGAAACCTTAAAGGAGCCTTTAAATGTAGCCTTATCTTTCCTGGATTTCCCAGCTGCTGAGACAACTAGAGGCTGTAAACTCTAGTAAGAGTTCACAGCCTGCAGATGTCCCAGCAGCTAGTAACTCCATGAATCTTAAAGGCTCCCTTAAAGATGCCTTTAAGGGAGACTTTAAGGTTCCTGAAGTTCATAGATGTTAGGACAACTGGATGCTTTGAACTCTAGTAAGAGTTCACCACCTCAAGGTGTCCAAACACTTGTTGAGAACTCCAATAACCTTAAAGTCTACCATAAAAGCTCCTTTAAGGTTTCTGGGCCTCAAAGCTACTGGACTGTCCGACTGTGTTGCAGCTCTGACACACAGTCTGAAAGTCTTTTACTGAGTTCACCTAAGGTCACTTCTGGTAGTTCCCACAGTACAATCTATGTGATGTGCCAGCTGTGACCTCAACTGAGCTCAGTGCTGGATTGTTGGACTTCCCTGCCACTGTGACAAGCAGTCAGACAGTCCAGCACTGAGTTCACCTTAGGTCACACCTGGCAACTCCCACGCTGCTCTCAGTGTGTCCTGTAGGTTGTGCTGAGTGGTCACATGTTCTAATGTCACTGCTTGCAATAGACTCCAAATGTAGAAGAGCTGGCATCATCATAGGTTTAATAAATTGATGAAAGAAGCTGTTTTTTATTATTTAAAATAAAGGATTTTTCTGTGTTTGTGTTTCTTTTCTTTTTACTTGCAGGGTTGGTAATGGGGGGCTTCATAGACACCTCTCCTTTGCCAACCCAGGGCTTGCTGTAAGCTATGATTTTTGACAGATAACAGCTAACATTAGCCCCCTATATTAGCCCAATTGCCCCCATACCAGTGCAATCGGGATGAGCAGGGTAAAGCTCCACAATTGGTGCATCTAATGAATGCACCAATTGATGGGAAGGATAGTATATTTGAGCTGGGGAGGCCTCAATAACAATAGGCCTTCCCAGACTGTGACTGCCAGTCCTCAGCTGTCTGCTTAATCTGCGCTGGTTATCAAAAATGGG
The DNA here is from genome assembly GCF_048569485.1 of Anomaloglossus baeobatrachus. Taxonomy (NCBI): domain Eukaryota; kingdom Metazoa; phylum Chordata; class Amphibia; order Anura; family Aromobatidae; genus Anomaloglossus; species Anomaloglossus baeobatrachus. The sequence continues at coordinate 154,278,501 of NC_134354.1, read as the reverse complement.
CAGGAGCCCACAATTTTTTTTATTATTTATTTAAATAAATAAAAAAAAACCTTTTGGCTTAGCCTCTATTTTTGAAAACCACCCAAGATAAAGCCCACAGCTGGGGGCTGCAGCCCATAGCTGTCTACTTTACCTTCTCTGGTCACTAGGGGGACCGCAGACCAAAGGTGCATAATACTTTGAAAACATTTTTCCCAGAAGCAAACTGTGTTTCAGAGATGCATCCCGGCAACTTCCACATGCTGTTCGCATTTAATGATAGCACTTTTCTATCCATTTCAGCATTTTTACAGCCCCAGCAAACATTCTGGGTGGGTCTGACAAAAATTATTTGAGTTTCCCATTGATTTGTATTAGATTTGTTATTTGTGAAAAATACAGTACATGTACAACAGTAAATATTCAAGATGAATAATCCCAACCCAAATATTTCACTATTTGCCCATCACTAATCATAATGCATCACTATAATCAAAGGATTGCAGCAACAAACTATAAATCATTAAAGCTTTTTTCCCTACATAGAATTGAAAAAGGCATTCAAAATACTTATGGTCCTGTTGGATACTCATTTAAATGCCATACTCCAAAAATGTAAAAGTCTATATTACAACAGTTATGGAATGCCATTAAAAAGAATAATTAAAAGAGAATCAGAAAGAAATCATCAGTAAGCAATTGAGAGATGCAACTTTATAGCTGCTGCTGACTTAATTGACAATATCCAAAAGGATCCAAATTTTACAATCAGCCATATTAGAAATAGCTTATAGAGGGAGTCAAAGGATACTATACTCAGAATACTCAATATTTACTTTAAAAATAACTACCCCATCTTTCAATAGATGCAGATAAGGTATTCAAGCATGTAAGACTGAATACAATATACGGTAATGGCCAAAAAGTTTGGCACCCTTGAAAGTGTTCTAGAAAATGAAGTATTTCTCCAAGAAAATGAATCATAAGTTATTCATAAGGATAAAAAAGGATGTAGAATCATGAGAAATACTTGGAGGATATAGGAAGGGATATTGATAAGTGGAATATGAGGTTACTAAAAATAAACTAAAAAGTATTAATTTGATGTGGGTTATTATGAAGCAAATAAAATATTTTGTTGCAAAAAAAAAGGTTAAAACCTTGATTGAAACACAAACACCATAGAAGTCCATAAGAGAGTTCTAATGTTCCCCAATCTGATACCGGTGCCTCATTCAGTGATGTGGAGAGATTTGGGGAAATCAACACATGAAGCAAAACTAAGAACAATAATGCTACAAAATGTGCGGATATATATACAAGGCCTACTGGAAATAGGAAAGAGGGTGATCAAATGAAGATGATTAATTTCTCTACCCATATTCTTTCTGATGTACAATTCAAGGTTTTGGAAAAGTGTCCAAACTTCTCTCCTTTTCATCGTTTTCATACATTCACAACGATAAAAGATGTGCATTTGGTTGCACAGAAACTGTTGCTACGAAAATTACAACATAAACAGCCTATTAATGAAATCTTTATTGCTAGAGAAAGAAAGGAAGCTCTTGAAACCCTTGAATCACTGGATAATGACGAGAGATCAAATAAGATTAGTAAATTTCCACTGCGACTGTGTAAGTAGTCTAAAGGCCCAGTCACACACAACGACTTACCAGCGATCCCTAAAACGATGCGACCTGATAGGGATCATTGGTAAGTCGCTGGGAGGTTGCAGGTGAGATGTCACACAGTCAGATCTTACCAGCGATGCAGGAACAGTACTGGTCGCAGTAGCGACCTGTATAACGATCTCAGCAGTCACTGTGACCCTGTCACACAGTGTCAAACACAGCGATGCGTCCTGCCCAGCAGGACATCGCCTTTGAAGAAAATGGCCTGGACCATTCTGCAACGACTAGAGATCTCACAGCAGGGGCCTGATCACTGGTAGGTGTCACACATAACAAGATCGCTAACGGGATCGCTACTGTGTCACGGAAACCGTGACTCAGCTGCGATCTCGCTAGCGATCTCGTTATGTGTGACGGTACCTTAAAACCTTTCCTGCCCTCAGTGTTTGCCCAGCTGTTAAAATATTCACCAAACTTGTCACTATGGATATTGAATCCATTCCACATAGTTTAGTAAGATCTTCAAACCTTAATTGGACTGAAAGAAAGGCTCTTAAAAATGTACAATATATGAAAGATATGGTCTTCAAACTCACTGATAAGAGGCAGAAAGGAACCTTCACACATAGCGAGATCGCTAGTGATATCGCTGCTGAGTCACAGATTCTGTGACGCACCAGCGATCTCGCTACATTTGACACATAGCAGCGACCAGGCCCCTGCTGTGAGATCTCTGGTTGTGTTGGAACGGCCTGGACCATTTTTTGATCGTCAAGGTCCTGCTGGGCAGGATGCATCGGTGTTTTTGACGCCTTACGAATGACCTCATTGACAACTCAGAGCTTAGACATGTACCACCAAGATCGTTATACAGGTCGCTATGGTTGCTGTATCATTGCTGCGTTGTTGGGAAGATCTGACTGTTTGACATCTCACCAGCAACCACGTAGTGACTTACCAGCCATCCTTATCAGGTTGTATCATTTTCGGGATTGCTGCAAAGTCATTAAATGTGACGATGGCTTTAGTCATTTGGCTTAAGCCGCTATATGAGAAGCAAGTCTAGATATTATTGAATGTCCAAAATTGTTATAAGTAATTGTCTTGCGATCCATCTTCACAATTTCATAATGTATACAGAATCTATGATCTGGATAATGGCCCATTATCCACCTTTACTAGTGCATCCCTGAGATTCCCTGGTATTTTGTTACATATTAAGGGGAATGTCTTGAATTCATTGATCATGGGGGGTGTGATAGTTATTGATTGGACCATTGTCTTTAAAAGCCATTTAATGATTAATTGATTGATTGATCTGTAACTACGAGGTTTATTCTGTCAGTATTAGATGTGACCATTGTCAATCAGATAGGTATTTTTCTGACATAGAACCTTACTTACAGTAAAGATGGAACTGCAGCTGTACATTGTCTAGGCCAAAAACTACTACTCCAGCAGGATACAGCTAAGCCCCCACTAGGTGGAGGCATCACAGGTGCAGGAGGAGCAAATCACACACACACTTCCAAAACATGGAGGGTGCGATAGCTGGATAGTAAAACTGCACACTGATGGCTTGCATAGAGCGCTGTTCACACTTGCAGATGCACAGTCACAAACCCGAAGCCTATTAGGCGACGCCCATACTATTAGATCAGGCAGGCTGCCAAACCGTAGTCAAACTGTGAACAGCGCTTTATGCAAGCCATCAGTGTGTAGTTTTACCAGCCAGCAATCGCCCTCTCCATGTTTTGGAAGCGTGTGCATGATTTGCTTCTCCTGCACCTGTGAAGCCTCCACCTGCTGGAGTAGTAGTTTTTGGCCTAGGCAATGTACAGCTGCATTTCCATCTTTGCTGTAAGTAATGATATTTATTCCTCTTTTGTGTTGTTTTTTTATATGACATAGAACCTTGCAAAATATTAATTTAATTTGTTACCACGAGGACTTTTTCTGTTAGTATTTTATGTGACCACTGTCAATCAGATAGGTATTGCATTTTTTTATCTATCACCTTGTGGACCTGAGGCATATTGCACTATTCTAACACCGTTTCTGATTTGTGGGTGCCTATTGATATGGAGCATTATCTGCAAATTTGGTTATGGCTATATCCAAACTGTGGAATAGATCTGGAATCCATGAATCAGGATTCACTGTAATTGATCCATATCTTGAGTGATCTAGTTGGGTCAGGATAGTGTCTGAAACGACCCCTTACTGGAGACACTGTTGGAATATTATTCTCCTGGCTTATGGTTGTCATTTTGTATTTCACTTAAATACACATTGTTTTATATTTTAAAATAGAAACTTTAATAAAAGTTATGTTTTAATTCTCACATCAATTTGCTTTTCTTTATAAATATACTTTTGAGTAACACTGGTTACCATCTTTTTTTTCCCTAGCCGAATACATTGAGTTCACATGCGCATTAATAAGACTGTTTTGGCAATAAAGAGCTGAAAAAGAGTTAAGTACATTCCTGTGTGACCTCACAGTGTTATACATGGCAATTCAAATTTGAGAGGAATATCCATCAAAGCTAGCAAATTTGAATGTCAAAGTTCTTTTCATGCCTATTTGCAAGATGAACAATAGGAATCTTTATCGTAGCCAAAAACTTGCACAATATTATATATATAAAATTGATATATAAAAAATTTGAATATTTACTCTGTAACTTTATTTTAAATTAATTCTTGTGTTTTTCTTTGCTTCTTCAAACTTTCCCTTAATTGCTTTTCTGTTATAGAAGGCCTGTGGATCTACTCTACATCCAGTAATAGTTCCTCATTATGTTTACGTTTTATCTACCTTGCTGTCATCATTCCATCTCTTTGATATCCTGATGAAATCTTTCTCCTCGCTCTTTGCTAACAGCAGTAAGGTTTTCAGGAGAGTAGACTAAATGAGAATGCAAAAACTTGTAACTCCAAATTCATGAGACTGACAAAGGTTTTGAACAGTTTCAACATGTTCTTCTCAATGGACTTAAATTTTGGATCTTTGTTACCTAAAAATTTCATCACAATGTCTTTAAAAGAATTCCAAACTTTTTTATCCACAACTTTCATTTGTAATTTCGAAAGTGTCATCCATCATGAGTTTCCAAATATCCAGACCTACAAAAATGTCTTCCTTCAGTTTTGCTTTGGAAAGTCCCTAAAACTAGGTACAAAGGTACTTAAAGTGAACCTGTCAGGTGCAATATGCACCCAGAACCACGAGCAGTTCTGGGTGAATATTGCTAATCCCTGCATAACAGTCCCTGTATCTGGTAGCATAGATAAAAAGATCTTTAAAAAAAGTATTTCTAAATATATTTTATCATATCTTAATGAGGTCAGTGACTAGTCGCAAGGACATTACTTTCCCCGACTAGTCCTCCGTCTTAGCATGGTAGCACGCCCAAAGGGATGTACTAACATGCTATTCAATGCAGCATCATCAGAAGTGATGTGCGCACCAGTATCCACTGTTATTGCTATTCAGAAGTCCACGGCACTTCCGGTCATGCGCTGTATGAAGCTGGGTGTACACGTCCCTTCTTCAGCGAGGACTAGTGCGCATGACCAGAAGTGCCAGGGACTTCTGAACAGCAGTAACAGTGGACAAAGGTGTGCACGTCACTGCTGGTGATGCTGCATTGAGTAGCATGTTAACATGCCCCTGTAGGCATACTACCATGCTAAGAAGGTGGGCTAGTTGAGGGGAAGTAACGATCTTGCGACTAATCCCTACACTCATTTCCATATGGCTGGGATGGTTAAGCAGGGATTAGCAATATGCACCCAGAACTGCTCGTGGTTCTGAGTGCATATTGCACCTGAGAGGTTCCCTTAAAAAGTCTCTCTTTCTTTCACTACAGCTTTCACAAACTGCTTCATCAGTCCAATTTTAAAGTGGAGTGGTGGCAGAAGAGCTATGGTGGGATCAACTAAACTTTCTACAGCTATGTTCTTGATTCAGGCTGCAAAGATGTTCTCATTGGCCAACATGTTGGCTCAAGATGATCCTGGCTGTCCCATTCACACAAAAAGCATTGTGTACTGTGTGTATCCTCCTTTCTGCCCAAGGAGCAAAGAGAGAATTTTCAGCTGACCTCCTTGATCCCAGTAGTTAAGGTTTTGAGAATGAAGTCTAAATTCTTATACCTTTTCTTCAAGTGTGCACAATGCCCTACAGGAACTGAAGCGTTCTTTCTGCCATTGTGCTATAGCACAGCTTTCAGACTTTTCTTTTGAATGAATTAATAAAGAGTCTTCACTCGCCCACATTGTACTCAATGTAAAATTTTTCTATCAGCTCAGGAATATCACTGCAACACACTAGAGCACTGTCTTAAGAAACAAATTTAAATAATTCCTATTTTATGCTTCTGTACTATGAAAAACAGATATCGGGAGCTACCAGGTTCTTTTCCTTTAGTTTAGAGTTTAAACGTTCTGCAGAATGTTTATCAAAGTTCAAGTTCCTGATTAAATCATTTAATTCGAGCTTCGGAAAAAGCTGTGGCTCATTTGGCTGGCATTAAATTCTTTGTCAGAATCCTGCTCTTCATGTTCTGAATCTTGTGCATCAGTTGTATCCCTCCACGATGCATTTACAAAAGTAGTCATCACTAAGATTTTGTGGTTCTCTACAGATCATAGGCACAGCAAAACGAAAATACTCTTTTTTTTCCTTTAGACCACTGTCACAGATCTATTACACAAACAGAGCACACTGCTTGTTGAGACCACATCTTCTCTTGATCACCCGGTTTTACACAAAAGTATACATAATACACTTTTCTAACAAAGTTTGTAATGTTACTATGTTGTTTTTTCACTACAAAACAACCACAAATGTATCAAAAGCTGTTGAGTGAATTACGACACCCTTTTGTAGCCAATTTGATTCCATTATTATAAACAGTAGCTTAATACCCCACAACGATTATATACTAAAAGGATTTATGGTAAGCACACCACCACACTTTTATGGACCCTGTCTAAAAAAAAAATCTGTCTTTACTCCCTATAGCAACCAATCAGAGTGCAGATTTCAGTTTTTATACTGCTGAGATAAATTGAAAGCTATGCTCTGATTGGATGCTATGGACACCACCACATTCTTCAAAAGTTGGGTTAAGAAAATCTTCTCTGCCTACAATATGGCGTCCATTAATTTCTAACTAATCTAGTCACGTTAAAATGATCCACTGAACGTCACGCAAAGGGGTCAAAGTATTGTGCAACAAAAAGCCTATGGAGTTAGTGTGACACCCTGGCCGGGCCAGGTAGTCACAAATAGGCCCCTGCACAACACGTTTCCCTCACAGGTGACATCAGACAACTTTAAAAACCCTAGTCACCCCCCTCAGGGCTAGATGGACACACCAGGGAGCGGAACCAGGTGGTTGGAAGACACCCACCAAGGAGTCTGGACAGCCCGGGGCGGGAAAGTAGTCAAACAGTGTTAAGAGTTCAAGTTGGAGAGGAGTGTGGGCTGGAGCTGTGTCCAGCTCTAGCAGAGGCGAATACCCCAAATTGAATGGCACCAGGGTAGGAGCCCTTGTGCTCTTGGCTAAGAGGCACACGGCAGTCTCCGTCTGCAGGAGCCGGGAAGACGGCTCTGTGGAACCAAGTTGGACCGGGACAATGTAGTGGCCCGCCGGTACCGCGGAACCGACTCGGAAACCGGAGCACACAGGGGGGGTACTCGGACCCTGAAGCGGGGACCAGAAGCGACTTGAACCAGCTAATTAACCGATTGAGGCCAGGACTAGAGGTCCTGTCCCACTCAAAGTCCCGACTGAAGGCAACAGCCCAACGAGGGGGATAAGCAGCCACCGCCACGGCTCAGAGATCCCACGGGCCAGTGTCTGCAGGCAAGGGCTCCTTAGGCAACATCCAGCCGGGAGCGGACTCCTGAAGTTGCAAGCACAGGCAGTCCACCATTACACAAATGTGCAGGAGAAAGACAGAGACCACCAGCCGGGTGGGGGACCAGAACGTAGCTGGCTGTGGGCACCGACCACCATCACCTTGGTTTACCAGAGACTCGTGTGTTTCCTTCAATAGTGAGTACACCAGCACCCTGCGGTCGCCCATCTCCCTGCACCAACTAAGCACCCAACGGGTCCCGGGGCCACCATCCCTGCCCACCGAGGGGTTAACAACTTGCTGCACAACAACTCCCCCAGGTGCCCCATAACTGCAGCGGTGGTGTCCAAACTCACCACATACCGTGGGTGGCATCACGAACCTAGTACGGCCCAGCCTGTACATATACGTCCTATATCCACCATCCCCCCATCCCCTTTTCATTCGGAGTGTCCACGGGATTCCCCGGGTCCGGAGACCCTCGAGCCACCCACCGGAAGGCCCGGACCCGAGCAGCGGCAGGCTGCCGGCACGGGGGCGGCACATTAGTGTTTGTAATAAAAAGCTGTATGTGATGGAATGTTTTTGATATCTTTACTGAGTTCGGCTATCAAAAGTATATATAATATAAAATATATAACAATCGCCTCTTACTTTTCAAACAGTTTTAATCTTGAAGACCTGAGTAATCAGTTTCGCTTACTTCTTTGAGAGCTATGATTTCAGTCTCACAAAATTATTTGTAAATGTCAGAACATGATAATATAATTCTGTGCTAATGTCTGGCTATGAATTTATTAAGTAATGATTTTCATGCAATGTTTACAAATATTAAAAAGCCAGAAGAATCTAAAAACAGCAATTTATATTTCTCTATTAATCCATTTATAACCCTTACTGTCTTTTTTTTCCCTTTTTTGATATTTGTGTAAGACAAGTTTCATGGCAAACAAGATGATGTTTTTATCTCATTTTTAGTGTGAGAATTAGAAATATTCACTTAGGGATTTTTTCTAGTATCAGATTCATTACCACTGAGAATAGATTAAAGATCATTTTCACAGTAAAGCTGTCCATCTTTTCCTGTTTGATAACCTCATTTGTCTCAATTAATCAGTGATATCTAACTAAATTCTAAAATAGAAGAAAGAAAACCTATAGTGGTGAACACTTAATGAACAGGAGGTATAGTAGAGCTAATTCCCAGTGTGTTCTATGCTTCCTATGGTTACTGCTCTTGGCATTGATAATGATTCCATGGAAACAATGAAGAAAGATGCTGATGGTGGAAAACATGTTTTATTATCTAAAAGGGAGTTATTCATATATTCCAGGGAATATAGGTAAAAACAAGAAATGAACATATCTTTTAAAAACAAGTTTGTCAGCTTTGCCAAATTGTACTGAAAATAAGGATGCGAAAAAGGTACAACATCGAAAGTAGTCAGTAAATAGACCATGGTCAAAACAGGTACTGAGTACACAAGATTAAACCAGAGAACAAGACTATATCTGGCAGTTAAAAATTAACTTTTAATAGATAAGTTAAAAAGGCCCAATGAGGACACACATTTAGATTAAAATTGAACGAGGTACCATAATATGTCAGGGGGCAATGACAGTCACATGAAAATATCAAAGATACAGTGACTAATACTAACATGCTAGGAAGGAAAAACAAGAAGTAACCCCTTTCAATCAATGGGTGTTCAGAGGGCAAATGACCCTAATGAGCCCTAGAAATCCCTACCTAGCAATGGAGGGTGTGGTACCATAACTGTGTGGCACCCATCCAACCAGTCTGCACCGCACCGCTCATTAGGTGAGTATTATAAAGTGATTTTTATGTTCTACACAGCGGCCTGGGCTCTTATATAGAGCATGTTAGAATGCTCCATATACAGTAAGAGCCCACTGGTGGTGGCCGCAGGTTATAGTCGCTAAATCTGATGACAGGTTCCCTTTAATAACTGCAAGTTTTCCCAACTACATAGAATGGAGACATCTGTAATTTTTATCATAGTTACGCTTCAACTGTTGCAGACAGAATTAAAAAATCCAGAAAATCACATTGCATGATTTTTAAATGTGTAATTTGCATTCTATTGCATAAAATAAGCATTTGATACAATAGAAAAACAGAACTTAAAATTTGTTACAGTATTTTATACAGTACTTTGTTTGCAATTACAAAGAACAGACATTTCCCGTAGTTCTTGACCAAGTTTACACACACTGCAGTAGGGATTATTTCTTTCTCCTCGATGCAGATTTTCTCCAGATATTTTAGGTATCGGAGCTGTTGCTGGGCTACATAGAGTTTCATCTCCCTCCAAAGATTTTCTATTGGGTTCAGGTCTGGAGACTGGCCAGGACACTTCAGGACCTTTAAAATGCTTCTTACGGAGTCACTTCTTAGTTGCACTGGCTGTGTGTTTTGGGCAGTGCTTTTTTTGCGGTGGTACGCGCCGGTACGGTGTACCGGAAAATCTGAAGAGTGCTGAGGCTAAGCACCTCTGGCTCTGTCCACATGGCTAATTTGTAAGTTTGCTATATCATCAGCCAATGGCTGGAGCAGGGTGACCTGCTACCATCCATGTGACGCTATCCCTCCAATCAGATGTGGAGGGGCGGTGGGTGCCCGCCCTCTTCAAGATGTTCATGCACGCTGAAGATCGTTGTCACAGCCGGTCACCTGATCTGCTGCCATCCGGTAAGGTATTTGCTCCCCTCTGCTGTCTTCCACTCCCCCCCGACCTCCGTTGCCCCCCGATGTCCGATTCAACACCCACCACAACCTCCGCTCCCTCCCACCTGCCCTGTAATCACTGTGCTGCTCCTGCCACCGGCGATTGGGTCCCCCAGTAATCGCCCCCCATCCCCAAGTGCTCACCACCCCCCCGTCCCCCAGTACTTTCCCCCCCGTCCCCTAGTGCTCACCCCCCCTGCTTTTCCCTGCTACCACCGGCGCCATGTCCGCTCCCAGCTGCTAAAAACGGGAACACTAGAAAAAAAAATCTCACACTTACCGGTCTGCAACCTCCCGGGACACGTGTGATCGGCTTCAGGACCTGCCGGTAATCAGCTGGTGCAGTCACGCTACAGCATCAGCTGACAGTCTGTGTCCAGCGGTGACACCGGCTTTTTACTGCCCAGCTGGTTTAAGCGATCAGGTGATGCTCTGAGGTGACTGCAGCAGCTGATTACCGGCGGCTTCAGGAGCGATCAGTCGTGTCCCGGGATTTTGCACACAGGTGAGTAGTTTGGGTTTTTTTTGCACTGATGCATCAGCTGATTGTATGAACGGCCTTTATACAATCAGCTGCTGTGTCATGTGATTCATGTCTTTTAAACTGACATTATCTGATCGCTTTGCCTTCCAGCAAACCAATCGGATGATATTGGATCCGGATTGGACGGCGCGGGACCCTGGACCCAGGATTACTGCGGAGGGGGGTTCTTTATTTCACTAAAGATGGAGTCACTAATTGTCTTGTGTTTTATTTCTAATAAAAATATTTTCTCTGTCTTGTGTTTTTTTTATCTTTACAAGAAATTCATGGTGGCCATGTCTAATATTGGCATGACACCATGAATTTTGGGCTTAGGGCCAGTTGATAATATACAGCTGGTCCTAACCCCTTATTACCCAGTGAGCCATTCATCACCAGGGCCGCTGGATGAGTTGGATACAGCACCAGAATATGGCGCTTCAATGAAAGCGCCATTTTCTGGGGAGGCTGTGGACTGCAATTCGCAGCAGGAGTGCCCAAAAAGCTTGGGCACTCTGCACTGCAGATTCCAATCTCCAGCTGCCAAGTTGTACCTGGCTGGACACAAAATTTGTGCGAAGCCTACATCATTTTTTTTCTTAAATTATTTCATGAAATTCATGAAATAATTAAAAAAGGGCTTCCCTATATTTCTGGTTCTCAGCTGGGTACAAACAGGCAGCTGGGGGTTGGGGGTAGTCCGTACCTTCCTGCTGTACCTGGCTAGCATACAAAAATATGGCAAAGCCCATGTCATTTTTTTTTTTTTTACATTTTATGTTTTTGGGCAAAAAACTCCTGCATACAGTCTTAACTGAAGGATGCTGAGCCTTGTAGTTCGGCAGCTGCTGTCTGCTCTCCTGCATACACTAGTGGATGGAGTATGCTGAGCCTTGTAGTTCTGCTAACCCTGCCTCTCTCTCCTGCATACTCTAGTAAATGGAGTATGCTGAGCCCTGTAGTTCTGCTCCCCCTGCCTCTCCTGGATATACTAGTGGATGGCGTATGCTGAGCCTTGTAGTTCTGCACCCCCTGCCTCTCTCTCCAGCATACAGTACCATATGTAGTATGTAGTAAACCATGCACAGGATCTCCCGGCAGCACGACAGCAACGACAGCACTTCCTCCCACTCCTCAAACTCGGCCGCCAGCTGAGAGATCCTCCCCACCCCCATCCTTAATCTTGGCCGCCGGTGCCTAACAGAACCCCCCCGCTCCTCGTCTCAGAGATGCGTACCAGAAAATATTTTTTTTACAAAAAAAGCACTGGTTTTGGATCATTGTCATGCTGGAAGATCCAACCACGACCCATCTTCAAAAGGAGGTTGCTGGCCAAAATCCCACAATACTTGACCCTATTCATCCTGCCTTCAATACAGTGCAGTTGTCCTGTTCCCTTTGCAGAAAAGCACCACCAAAGTTTGATGTATCCACCCCCATGCTTCACGGTTGGGACGGTGTTCTTGCAGTTGTACTCATCCTTATTTTTACTCCAAACATGATGAGCGGAACTGATATCACAAAGATCTAGTTTTGTCTCATCTTACCACATATCTTTCTTCCATGCCTCCTCTGGATCATCTAGAAACAGGCCTGTACATGTGCTGAAATAAACAGAGGGACCCTGTGTGCCCTGCAGGATTTTAATCCATGATGACTTAGTGTGTTAATAATGGTAATCTTTGAGACTGTGGTCCCAGCTCTCTTCAGATCATTGACCAAGTCTACCCATGTAGTTCTGGGATGATTACTGACCTCTCTCAGAATCATCCTTACCCCCAGAAGGTGAGATCTTGCATGGAGTCCCAGACAGAGTAAGATTGACAGTCATCTTGTGTTTGTTCCATTGTCTAATAATTTCGCCAACAATTGTTGTCTTCTCACCAAGCTGTTTGCTGTTGTTCTGGTTGTTCTGTAACCCATCCCATCCTTTTACACGTCTAAAATTTTCTTCCCGGTGTCCTTAGACAGCTCTTTGGTCTTGGCATGGTGGAGAGAATGGAGTGTGAATGATGAGTGTGTGGACACGTGTCTTTTATACAGGTAATGAGTTCAACAAGTTGCAATTAATATAGGTAATTAGAGCAGTGTAGGAAGACTTCTTAAAGTAAAAATAACAGGTTTGTGAGATCCAGAATTCTCACTGGTTGGTAGCGGATCAAATACTTCTTTCATGCAATAAAATGCAAATTAAATATTTAAAAACATGCAATGTGATTTTCTGGATTTTGGGGAGATTCTGTCTGTCACAGTTGAAGACTACCTACAATAAAAATAGAGACCTCTCCATTCTATGTAGGTGGGAAAACTTGCAAAATCGTTAATGTATCAAATACTTCTTTTCCTTTCTGCATAAAAATATACATACATATATACAGTATATATGAATTAACTGATATATACACACAGTATTTTATCATAGGCTATTGTTTAAAACGTTGTTTAAATGCATCTAATTGTAAGAAAAGGCCTGAGGGATTTAATTTTATGTAGTTGAATGTGGCTTAGCTACTAGGGCTAGGGCTTAAGTACTTACATCTTATAAAACGTTATTGGATTACAGAGTTTTAATTACAAATCTAGTCAGGAAATTTGGTTAGGATGCAGATAGGTTATATTTTCTATTAACGAAGAAACAGGGGGTCCAAATGTTAATGTGAGAAAAAGAATATCTTTATTTAATACCCATTGCTTTGAACGGATCCTGCTGGCAAGGGAAAAGGATGCCATATGCCCTAGTACGTGCTTTCACTATGTTGATGTTCAATATGTTATTGCCTACATATGTGTATGCATTGGTCTATAAACATTATAGATCTGTTTACATTTTTATTAAAATGTACAATTACAACCATGAAAGGGAGAAAATACATGGTATTATGTTATATACAGTTGAAACCAGAAAGCTTATACACATTATCTAAAAATACAAAAATACACATCTGCATGTTTTTCTCACTATCTGACATGTAATCAGAATAAACATTTCCCATTTTAGGTCAATTAGGAACAAACATTATTTATATTTGCCAAATGCCAGAATAATGAGAGAGAGAATGTTTTAAGGAATTTTTATTAGTTTTTGCAAAGTCATTGGTATTTGGTACCATTGCCTGTAAATTGTATGACTTGGGTAAGATGTATTGTATATCCTTCCACAAGCTTCCCAGAATAGTTGGTAAAAATTTGGGCCCATTCCTTTTGACAGAACTGGTGTAACTGAGCCATGTTTGCTGGTCGCCTTGCTCGCACCTGCCTTTTTAGCTTTGCCCATAAATTTTCAATAGGATTGAGATCAGGACTTTGTGAAGGCCACTCCAAAACAGTGACTTTGTTATCCTTATGCCACTTTGTAACCAGTTTTGCAGTATGCTTTGGGTCATTGTCAATTTGGAAAAACTACTGCCACCCAAGCTTTAAGTTTCTGGCTGATATCTTGAGATGCTGCTTCAGTATTGCCACATAATTTTATTTCCTTATGATGTCATCTATTTTGTGAATTGCACCGGTCCCTCCTGCAGCAAAACAACCCCACAACAAAATGCTTCCCCCATGTGTTTCACAGTTGGGATGGTGGACTTAGGCTTCAAAGCTTCTCCCTTTTTCCTCCAAACATAATGATGGTCATTATGGCCAAACAGTTCAACTTTACTTTGTCAGACCACAGGACATGACTCAAAAAATTAAGATGATCTTTGTTCCTGTGTGTATTTGCAAAAATTATTCTAAATTGTTTTGCTTCTTTTGAAATTATGGCTTCTTCCTGGCAGTGGCCTTTCAGCCCATGTTGATACAGTACTTGTTTCGGTGGATAATGACAAAATGTACCAGCTTCCACCAGCATCTTCACAAAGTATTTTGCTTTTGTTCTTGTAATTAGAATAAACCTTTCCCATTTTAGGTCAATTAGGATTACTAAAATTATTTATATTTTTTAAATGCCTGAATAATGAGAGAGAAAAAATGTTTTAAGGCATTTTTATTACTTTCTGCAATGTACCCTAAAAAAAACAGAATTGAATAACTGAGTAACATTTGACATTCAGAGGAAGCAAGTCGATTTTACGATGCATCTGTGAAAAAAAATTAACTAAACATACGGTCATGTTAATTTCAGTAAAGCAGAAGTAGTTGGAGTTCTGAGTTAATTAAAACTTCTGTCTTTCTTTATTTCCTAATTGAACTAAAATAACATCAGCAGAGCATGATAGTCCTGTTCATGCATTTCAACTCTAAACAGAGTCTTAGTTTTAAGTGTAACTTAAGACTAAGACTCTGTTTAGTGTTGAAACACATCAACAGGACTATCATGCTCTACGGATGTTATTTTAATTTAATTATGGAATAAACAAAGAAAGAAGTTTTAATTAACACAGGACTTCAACTACTAATGCTTTAATGAAATCTATGTGTTTACCCAGCCGACGGGTGTTAGAGAGCCTAAACTGCAATGGGCCTTCATGATGATGTAACGACTGAATGCCGGTCGTTATGACTATTAAAATATGATGGCACTATGAAAAACCCAGGGACACAAAGATGGGGAATAACAGTATTCTTTATGTCTCAAGAAAAAAATTTGACAATAAAACAAAAACCGTTCTCTTACAATTTATGGGCCACAACAGCCCGGAATAAACAATAACAGTTTATGCAACTTGGAGGACTTCAAGTGTCGGTCTGTAGGGATGAACTGGACTATACCCTTCCACTATTCTGCTCCCTGCCTTTTCTATTGATGGGGATTACCCGGGTACACTACTACAGATAATGGCACGTGATCCCTCCAAGGATATAATCTTACAACCACCTCCCCTTATGTTTACAATTCAATTAGGCTACCCGGCCAACTTCCCATATACAGTCAGAAACAAGTAAATAGTTGTACATGTACCTCTATTCAATATTCTATACCTCACTGCCTCCAAACAGTGTGATGAAGCAAAGGTAAAATTGTCAGGTAGTTTTAATCTGTTATGATCAGCACAACACAGCTTGACTTCTAATAAATTCCGGTTCAGAGCAAACACCTTAGGATAAACAAGCAAACACTGCTCCTTCTCAGTGAATAATTTTTTGAAGAATAATCTTCCTTCAATGCGTCTTTATCCTGTCTATCTATCTACCTATCTATCTACCTATCTATGTATCTATCTATCTATTTATCTGTCCCTAACTGTACACCAATTGGTCGCAGGTCAATTGTTACTCACAGAAGTCTTTCACCCAAGATGGCGTCTGTCTCCCTCAGACTGCTTCTGATTCACTCTTAGATGATTTTATCCAAGCACTTTCTGTAGAAAAATTCACTCAGATGAATTCCCCTCATCAGGGGCAGTAGGAGCTCCAAAGGAAAAAAAAACGAATAAGCAGTCCACAAAAGAATGAAAAAAAACCCAGGCAATCCTATTAGTACAAACACAGGGAAGCCACAAACTTCTTCCTCTTGCGCAGTCCCTCAGATCTTCACTGAACTTTTTAACCGTCTCTCTCTGTCTATGTTACCAGAGAAACTTAATGTAACCCCTTACTGTCTAGCAGTATACTTGCTCTCTGTGACACCTAGTGGCCATTTAAGGTATATCATATATTTATACAAAACATTAACAAACGTACAAGTTTATCTTATGTACATTTTCACCCTGTTACTCTGACACACGCTGAGCAGGCCATTATATTTATATGTATATGGACATGTGAACTTAGTCAATTAATTGGCCACTTCATTTTTTCAAATGTATTAGGGACAAGATTTTGAAGAACTGTTTAGGAGACAAATGCAAATGCAGAGTAGTATCACCTGGTACAAGTAGAGAAAAGGTGGGACTAAGGGGTCATAACAGAGAAAGGAGGAAACACTGGCACCATTCAGTGAGCTAGCCGCTCAATCTTCCTATTTCAGGTTTATAAACGCATTATATGGCTTGTAAAATTCCTTGCATTCTGGCCACGATGCTCATTCAAAACGACAACAAACCATACAGTCCATGTGAAAAGAAATGGAAGGCACTCACCAGATATGCGGTAAAAAAAAGCTGTTTAATTCGACCATCAGGTCAGGTGGAAAGGCGTGAGGGAGGAAGTAACACACAATCCATCGGACGACGGCCGTTTCGCGTGTTGGACTCATGGAAGCGTCGGTTGTAAAGACGTGAGAAAGCCGTCGTCCGACGGATTGTGTGTTCCCACCTCCCTCACGCCTTTCCCCCTGACCTGATGGTCGAATAAAACAGCTTTTTTTTACCGAATATCCGGTGAGTGCCTTCCGTTTCTTTTCACATGGACTGGTGGGACTAAGGGCTCACCTTTCCCTGTTGTGTAAAGGCACAATACCTATGGATGTGCATAACTGCTGCTACAGCCCTGTGATTGGAGTAGAGAAATCTTTTTCCAGATGAATAATAGTGGATAAGGACAATATCATTATGAGCGGGCTGCAGTGTGGTAAGTAGGAGGCCTATTATTTTCACGAATGATTCTTTTTTGTACCAACACTGGCGTATTTCTTAAGGTTAACTGACCATTAACCATTACCTCCCCATTGATAAATTGCTTTCCCATTAGAAGTACTTTTCAATTGAAGAAAATTATTTAACTTGTATGGTCACATGCTCCTCTAACAGCAACAATTTCAGGACAGCATTTCTGTGACATCCATGAGGAACGCTATACTATCTGGTGCAAAAGGAGAACCTGTAATGCTTTTAAATAAGGGACAAAAAACATGTTACTACCACATATGTTAAAGTAAGGAGAAGTTAACCTAACCTTTTCATCTCTATTTTTTTGGATCCTTCACTCCTCTTTAAAACATACAATCATAACCGCATTACTATAAAAAATAAAAATCTTGCCTCCATCACCTCCATCTGTTAGGTCCTGGATTTCTTGGGTCTAATGTTCCCTAATGCACTCTAGGTGTGAGAAAAGTGTGTACAAGATGGAAGGCACCTGAGGAAGTTCCTTCTTTTGATACAGAGTTATTTATGGATTATTATCTGTGCATATGCATTAGACCTTTCTCCACTATTGAATAGTATTTGACATCAGTCTTAGAAGAGAGTGTCTATTTCTACCTATTTCAGATATTCATTATATTTATATGGTTCTGCTGGTTATTATGCCAGTTGCATAAGTTGTACACAGTGCTTTTTTCACTATTTTGCATTTGTTACTTAATAACATAGTTACATAGGTTGAAAAAAGACCTTCAACCTTCCTCCACTAATTGTACATTTTGTCATTAAGTCACTTATAACCAACAATGTTGTGTGTACTGAGGAAATTATCCAACCCTTTTTTAAAAGCTGTTATAATATCTGTCATTACTACCTCTTGTGGTAGGGCATTCCACAGTCTGACTGCTCTAACTGTAAGGAACCCTTTCCTATTTAGCTACCAGAATCGTTTTTCTTCTACTCGCAGTGTATGCCCCTGGTCTTTAGTATTGTCTTTGGAAGGAATAAGTCATGAGCCAGTCCGTTATATTGACCACACATGTATTTATACATATAAATGAGATCTGTTCTGAGACGTCTTTTTTTCTAAGCTAAAGAAATCCAACTTTTTCAACCTCTCATCATATGGGAGGACTTCCATTCCTTGCAATAATCTAGCTACCTGCCTTTGAACGTTCTTTTTTAAAATGTGGAGCCTAAAATTGGATCCCATACTCTAGATGTGACCTTATAAAAGTGATTTATAGAGGTGACCTTACAAGTGATTTATAGAGGGGTAACAATATGTTGGGATCACGGGATCTACTCTCTCTTTTTATACACCCTAAAATCTTGTTTGCTTTAGCAGCTGCAACTTGAGATTGAGTACTGCTGCTCAGCTTACTTGTAACCAGAATACCCAAATCCTTCTCCTGTTCTGTAGTCCCGAGTTTACTTCCATTTAATGTACACACAGCTATAGGATTAATCCATCCTAGGTGCATTACTTTACACTTATCAACATTGAATCTCATTTGCCAAGTGTCTGCAGATTCTGATATCTTATCCAGATTGTTTTGGAATATTATACTATTAAGATCCATTTTTAATATTCTACAGAGTTTGGTGTCGTCAGCAGACTGATACTTTACAATAAATCCCATCCACAAGGTCATTAATAAAGAGATTTAAAAGAATCGGTCCTTGCACAGATCCATGCGGCACCCCACTGCTGACTATAGCCCATTTTGAGAACTTACCATATGATTACTCTTTGTTTCTTATCTTTTAGCCAATTCCTTATCCATTTCCATATAGTTTCCTCTAGCCCCTGCTTCTGGAGCTTCAGTATAAGGCTATTATGTGGTACAGCATTAAATGCCTTTGCAAAGTCCAAATAATTTACATCATTTGCACTTACTTCCTCATAGAACCCCAACATGGTTAGACACCACTTATATTTCATGAAACCATGCTGTCTGTCAGTTATTATATTTTTTTCTGCAATATATTTTTGCATGTCATCCCTTAAAATGCCCTCAAAAACTTTGCACACTACTGATGTCAGACTTACTGCCCAGTAGTTGCCTGGATCCACCCTCTTACAAATCTTAAATATCAGTACCACATCAACAATTCTCCAATCCTGAGGCACCAACCCTGTTACAAGAGAGTCTAAGAAGATGAGATACAGTGGTCTGTCAATCACTGAGCTCAGTTCCCTCAATATTCGTGGATGAATGCCATCTGGCCCTTGGGATTTGTCAATGTTTAATTTACTCAGACATAGGCATACTTCTTCTTGTGTTAAATTAATTATATCAGGTGGGGAACTTTAATTTTTAACTATTGAAATGATCCCTGGAACAGTCAGTTGCTTGGTGAACAATGATAAGAAGTGCCTGCTTAATATCTCAGTCTTTTCTTTGTCTTCTATAACTAACTTGTTATATATTTTAAGGGGCTGATACTAATCTTTGTTTTCCTTTTGGCATTAATGTATTTGTAACATTTTTTGGGATTTATTTTAATGTCCTTGGCGAATTTTGTTTAAGTAGCTAATTTTACTTGCTTGATTTTTTTTACATTTCCTATTGAGATATTTATACTCCTGGAAAGGCATTTCTGTATTCTCAGCTAGAGTTGAGCGTGGTTCGCCGTTTGCGGTTCTCCAGTTCGCGGTTCGAGTGATTTTGGGGCTGTTCTAGATCGAACTAGAACTCGAGCTTTTTTGCTAAAATTCGATAGTTCTAGATACGTTCGAGAACGGTTCTAGCAGCAAAAAGCAGGGCTTTTTACAGCTACAGTGTGCAGGAGCCATCGCTGGCAGCCTGCCACAAGCTGGTAACCAAGATAAACATCGGGTATCCAACCAAAGCGCTTTGGTTAGTAACCCGATGTTTATCCTAGTTACGTGCAGGAAGCCCACACTTCCCCGCTCAGCTCGCTCTGCCCCCTCCTGCCCGCGGCATGTACCCACGCACACACACACATACACACACACACACACATACACACTCTGCACACACACTCTGCACACATGGTCCCGCTCGGCTTACCTGTGGTGATGAAGTCCCGCCATCCCGACCTCAGCGCTGTCACTGTCCTCCATGGCCGCCGCTTGTCACATTACCTTCTCTCGCTTCCGACCCGAGACTGACTAGCGGTGACGTCACGGGCCTCTGGCGATACTTGGCTGTGAAGGCGCCGGTCATTGAACTCAGTGACAGGGGCTGTCAGCAGTGCAGGAGATCAGCGCAGGTAATGTACCTCGCTGACAGTAGCACTTGTCATGCCCTGCAGTGACCTGGGCTGACCCATTGATGTTTGCTCAGGTCACTGCATTGCTCTCCCAGCCAATGGGGAACATTCTGCTCTTCATTGTCTGGGACAGTGTGGATCGTCATGGCAACCCCTTGGATTACACCAGACCTGGATTTGTTTTTTTTCTAATAAATTGGTTAAAGAGGGAATGTTTTGGGGAGTGTTTTTTCAAATAAAAATGTGTTTGTCGTCTATTTTTTTTTATTACTGACTGGGTTGGTGATGTCGGGTATCTGATAGACGCCTGACCTCACCAACCCCAGGGCTTGATGCCAGGTGACATTACACATCTGGTATTAACCCCATATATTACCCCGTTTGCCACCGCACCAGGGCGCGGGATGAGCTGGGGCGAAGCACCAGGATTGGCGCATCTAATGGATGCGCCACTTCTGGGGCGGCTGCGGCCTGCTATTTTTAGGCTGGGGAGAGTCCAATAACCATGGACCTCCCTAGTCTGAGAATATCAGACCCCAGCTGTCTGCTTTACCTTGGCTGGTGATCCAATTTTGGGGGGACCCCTACGTGTTTTTTTTTTTTAACTATTTATTTAATTTAAAATAACAGCGTGGGGTGCCCTCAGTTTTGGATTATCAGCCAAGGTGAGGTTGCCAGCTGTGGTCTGCAGGTTGCAGCCGTCTGCTTTACGCTAGCTGGCTACAAAACTAGGGGGAACCCTACGTCATTTTCTTTTTTTCATTTTTTTGGCTAAATACAAAGCTAAGCACCCCTTAGTGCCACATGAAAGGCACCAAAGGGTGCAAAATTACAAAATGCAGGAGAGTGGGACATTATGTGTCTTTCTGCCATTATAATGACAGAAAAGACTGATATGAAGTGCACAAGCACAAGAAAATCACCAGAGCGCTCTACGCTGTGAAAAGCAGTAGAAAATGGCACTGGAGTGAACATGTGACCGCCTCATGTAGGATGAAGCTATGGATCCTGGGTAAATTTATGCATTTACCCTCCTTCAGTTTTTTTGCAGTACACAAAAAAAACGGAAGGCACACGGATGACAAACAGATGACATACGGACCATCTACGGAACGGAAACGGATGCCACACGGATGCACCCATGAAAAAAACCGGACTGTATTTGCAGACCGCAAAAATGGATCGGTCGTGTTAATGTAGCCTTATTCTGATCTGCCGTTTATAAACAGCAGGCAGAAATAAGTGAATAACGCCCTCCGGCGTCAGAAAATCTCCGGGGTTTCAGGGCTAGCTGAGACCCTGGAGATTATGATTCAGGACGGTTTTTCCGGTCCCCGCTCACGTGATCACAGGTATACACCGTACACCGATGATCAAGTTACAGTAAATGACAGCGCCGGTAAAAAATTATTTATCTCCCATCTGGCATGAACAAACACTTCTCCACTTCTTCTCCACTTCTTCTCCACTTCTCCACTTCTTCTCCACTTTTTCTCCATTTTTTCTCCACTTTTTCTCCACTTTTTCTCCACTTCTCCACTTCTTCTCCACTTCTCCACCACTTCTCCACTTTTTCTCCATTTTTTCTCCACTTTTTCTCCACTTTTTCTCCATTTTTTCTCCACTTTTTCTCCACTTTTTCTCCATTTTTTCTCCACTTTTTCTCCACTTTTTCTCCATTTTTTCTCCACTTTTTTTCCACTTTTTCTCCACTTTTTCTCCATTTTTTCTCCACTTTTTCTCCACTTTTTCTCCATTTTTTCTCCACTTTTTCTCCACTTTTTCTCCATTTTTTCTCCACTTTTTCTCCATTTTTTCTCCACTTTTTTTCCACTTTTTCTCCACTTTTTCTCCATTTTTTCTCCACTTTTTCTCCACTTTTTCTCCACTTTTTCTCCACTTTTTCTCCATTTTTTCTCCACTTTTTCTCCACTTTTTCTCCACTTCTTCTCCACTTCTTCTCCACTTCTCCACTTTTTCTCCACTTTTTCTCCACTTCTTCTCCACTTCTTCTCCACTTTTTCTCCACTTTTTCTCCACCTTTTCTCCACTTTTTCTCCATTTTTTCTCCACTTTTTCTCCACTTTTTCTCCATTTTTTCTCCACTTTTTCTCCACTTTTTCTCCATTTTTTCTCCACTTTTTCTCCACTTTTTCTCCAGTTTTTCTCCGTTCTTTTTCTATGGTCGGTCTACCCATTAGCTCTGCCATGCATAGTGTAGCTCTACACCTTCTGCACATGTTACTTTATGATTGACATCTCTATCGTACCAGAGCTGTCTAAGCCTACTCTGACCCCATATTTGTCATTACTATATTGTCCTTGTACTGTATTATGACATTTGTATCATGTGTTTCATTTCTTGCTGTGTTGCAATTTTTTTGCTGCATCCCAATTGTACCTCTACATTGTTCGAGTTTATGTTATTGTTCTCTCACTCTTATGTGATACTGATTATTGTCATTTTTCATGATTACATGCAGATAAATCCAATCTGACGAAGGCTCAGGCCGAAACATCATTTGTAACTTGTTTTGGACAAAAACATATATGCTTATGAAAAATTTTTTTTTCTTAATACGGACCAATAAAGAGTGATTTTGCATTACTATCCGTTGTGACTTACTGACTTAGTTTGGGAGATTTAGAGTGCCGAGGTTACTCACTAATTTTATCTATTATTACCTCTGAGCACCTATATACCAGTGAGCAGAGCTTCCTCTACAGTAGTTCTCCTGATTAGGCATGCCCTTACCTCATGAGCAGGGCATTGCAGCTTTGGTAGCAACCATTACGACATGGACTCTGCTGCTGTGGACCCGGGGAGAGTGAGTGCAGATTCATTGCACCCACACTCCTCACATGAAGGGTCCGCACTCCTAGCAAATGGGGGATACGTTCCCTGAGTGTCTCCCCCCCCATATTCTAGACGGTCCAGAGTCGTCGTGGGACCCCTGTATTATTTTTCTCACAATAAATTGGTGAAAGAGGAAATGTTTTGGGGACTGTTTTTTCAAATAAATTTCTTTTGTCGATTTTTTTTTTGTTAGTACTGACAGTTTATGATGTTGGGTATCTAATAGACGCCATGACATCACAAACTGCTGGGCTTGATCTCAGGTGACTTTGCAGCTAGTATCAACCCGATTTATTACCCCGTTTGCTACTGCACCAGGGCACGGGATGAGCTGGGGTGAAGCGCCAGGATTGGCGCATCTAGTGGATGCGCCACGTCTGGGGTGCCTGCGGCCTGCTATTTTTAGGCTGTGAAGGCCCAATAACTATGGACCTTCCCACCCTGAGAATACCAGACCACAGCTGTCCGCTTTATCTTGGCTGGTGATCCAATTTGGGGGGGACCCTACTTTTTTTGTGTAATTATTAATATTTATAAAATAATTATAAAAAAGAGCCTGAGGGGACCTCCACATTGGATCCCCAACCACGGTAAAGCTGCCAGCTGTGGTTTTCAGGCTACAGCCGTCTGCTTTACCCTAGCTGGCTATCAAAAATGGGGGGACCCAACGTCATTTTTTTTTAACTATTTTTTAAATAGAAAAAATTAATGGGCTTCCCTGTATTTTGATTGCCAACCAAGGTAACGGCAGGCAGATGGGGATGGCAACCCATAGCTGTCTGCTTTATCTGCGCTGAGAATCAAAAATACCGCGGAGTGCTACGTCATTTTTTTAAAGATTTATTTTTACAGCACTGTGATGTCCAGCAATCAAAATACAGGGAAGCCCATTTTGTTTTTAGTTATTTAAATAAATAATTAAAAAAAATATATATGGGCTCCCGCTGCATTTTTTGTATTGCTAGCTAAGGGTAATCCAAGCAGCTACTGGCTGCTAACCCCCACTGCTTGATGTTACCTTCGCTGGCAATGGAAAATCCAGGGAAGCATTTTTTATTTTTTTTGCCAAAAAACTACAAAAAAAGGACGTGAGCTTCGCCATATTTTTGTATGCTAGCCAGGTATAGCAGGCAGGTGCTGGAAGAGTTGGATACAGCGCCAGAAGATGGCGCTTCTATGAAAATGTCATTTTCTGAGGCGGCTGCAGACTGCAATTCGCAGCAGTGGGGCCCAGAAAGCTCAGGCCAACCTGTGCTGCGGATTCCAATCCCCAGCTGCCTAGTTATACCTGACTTGACACAAAAATGGGGCGAAGCCTACGTCATTTGTTTTCTAATTATTTCATGAAATTCATGAAATAATAAAAAAAGGGCTTCCCTTTATTTTTGGTTCCCACCCGGGTACAAAAAGGCAACTGGGGGTTGGGGGCAGCCGTACCTGCCTGCTGTACCTGGCTAGCATACAAAAATTTGGCGAAGCCCACATCATTTTTTCAGGGGGCAAAAAACTTCTGCATACAGTCCTGGATGGAGTATGCTGAGCCTTGTAGTTCTGCAGCTGCTGTCTGTCTGTATGGAGAAGAGCAGACAGCAGCTGCAGAACTACAAGGCTCAGCATACTCCATCCAGGACTGTATGCAGAAGTTATTTGCCCACCAAAAAAATAACGTGGGCTTCGCCATATTTTTGTATGCTAGCCAGGTACAGCAGGCAGCCACGGGCTGCCTCCCACCCCCAGTTGCCTATTTGTACCCGGCTGGGAACCAAAAATATAGGGAAGCCCTTTTTTTCTAATTATTTCACTTATTTCATGAAATAATTAAAAAACAAATGACGTGGGCTTCGCCCCATTTTTGTGTCCAGCCAGGTACAACTAGGCAGCTGGGGATTGGAATCCGCAGCACGGGTTAGCCCGGGGTTTCTGGGCGCCTCTGCTGCGAATTTCAGTCTGCAGCCATCCCAGAAAATGGCGCTCTCATAGAAGCGCCATCATCTGGCGCTGTATCCAACTCTTCCAACAGCCCTGGAGCCAGGTGGCTTGTTGGGTAATCATGAGTTAATACTGGCTTTGTTTTACTAGCCAGTATTAAGCCAGAGATTCTTAATGTCAGGCACGTTTGACCCGGCCATTAAGAATCTCCAATAAAGGGTTAAAAAAATGACACCACACAGAGAAAAAATACTTTAATAGAAATAAATACACAGACACATTAGAGACTCCATCTTTATTACCCCCTGTCAGCCCTCCACGATCCTGCTCTTCTGTCTTTCTCGTTCAACAAATGCAGCTCTGCTACATCACTGCTGCATGGGGGAAGACGCTGCTTCCCGTGGAGCATTCACTCCGTGAAAGCTGCACGAGAAGCAGCGTGCAGCCTTCACTCCGTGAGTGATCAGTGCTGCTAGCGGTAACAGCGGTAACGCTGACAGATGTGTTACCATAGCAACGGTGCTCCCGGAGCCGCGGTTAGCGGTGACGTCACCGCTAACTGCGTTGCTATGGCAACGGTGATCTCCGTTAATGACTGGCTGTGTCAGCCGGTCCCTAACGGAACGGGGAGTGGACCGTGTGCTAAAACATTTCGCCGGTACACGGCGATACACAAATGTGCACCGTGTACCGGAGAGATGCACTCGCAGGTCCTACATGACGCGTCATAGTCATGTGACCAGTCTGTAGCCAATGAGATAATAGCCACATGACTGGTCACATGGCTATTTTGACGTCACGATAGGTCCTGCATCTCTGCTGGCAGTGCCAGTCACCGGGAGGATTCAGTGATCATCGGATGGAATAGCGGCAGGAGACAGAGTGCAGGAGGGATCGCGGGGACCGGTAAGTGTTATGGCAATGTTTATTAACTGTATGTGTACATTTATAATGCATTTTTATGTGTTTGTGATTGCCTCCCATTATAGCCTATTGGTTCGAGTTCGGTTCGTCGAACGTTCGACAAACCAAACTCGAACGGGAGCTCCGTTCGGCGAACCGACCTCGAGCCGAACCGCGACCGGTTCGCTCATCTCTATTCTTAGCCTTTAAGATTTTAAACGTCCTTTGTTTTTGTTTTATTATACTTTCTGCAGTCTTATTTATCCATAGGGGTTTCTTTTTATTCCTGGACATTTTATTACCAGAGGGTATACATTTTTTACATGACTCTAGGAGTATATCCTTAAACTTGCCCCATTTATGTTCCGTATCCCCGGTTACCATGACAATGTCCCAATCTACACAATTAAGCTTTTCCCTTAATTTGTTGAAATCAGCTTTCCTAAAATTCCAGGTTTTAGCATTTCCCCTTTTAAATGTTCTATTGAATATTACCTTGAAGTTTGCCATATTGTGATGTAAGGTGCCCAAGTGCTCCCGGACTTGTACATCTGAAATTGTATCTAGTCTATTTGACGGGCATGTCCCAGCCCATCTAAAGCTTCATTGACCCCTAATGTCTCACTATCTCTATGTGCTATATCTAACCCCTTATTTGCTCCACTACCATCCCTCCCCCCAGATCCTAGTTTAAAAGCTCCTCCATCCGTCTGACCATTTTCTCCCCAGCACAGCTGCACCCTCCTCATTGAGGTGCATCCCGTCCCTACCTTAGAGCCTGTAGCCAACTGAGAAGTCATCTCAGTTCTCTATGAACCCAAACCCTTCCTTCCTGCACCAATTTCTAAGCCACGTATACTGTGTGCAGAATTATTAGGCAAGTTGTATTTTAGAGGATTTTTTTTATTATTGATCAACAACTATGTTCTCAATCAACCCAAAAGATTCATAAATATGAAAACTTAATATTTTTGGAAGTTGAAGTGTTTTTTTTAGATTTGGCTATCTTAGGAGGATATCTGTTTGTGCAGGTAACTTTTACTGTGCAGAATTAGCAGGCAACTTAATAAAAACCAAATATATTCCCTTCTCACTTGTTTATTTGCACCAGGTAAACCAATATAACTGCACCAAATTTAGAAATAAAGATTTCTGACATGCAGAAACCAAGCCCCAAAAATTAGTGACCAATATAGCCACCTTTCTTTATGATGGCACTCAATAGCCTAAAATCCATAGATTCTGTCAGTTGCTTGATCTGTTTACAATCCACATTGCGTGCCGCAGCCCGCACAGCCTCCCAGACACTGTTCCAAGAGGTGTACTGTTTTCCCTCCCTTTAGATCTTACATTTTATGAGGGACCACAGGTTCTCTATGGGGTTCAGATCAGGTGAACAAGGGGGCCATGTCATTATTTTTCATCTTTTAGACCTTTACTAGCCAGCCACACTGTAGAGTAGTTGGATGCATGTGATGGAGCATTGTCCTGCATGAAAATCATGTTTTTCTTGAATGATACTGTCTTCTTCCTGTACCACTCCTTGAAGAAGTTGTCTTCCAGAAACTGGCAGTAGGTCTGGGAGTTGAGCTTCACTCCATCCTCAAGCAAAAGAGGTCCCACAAGTTCATCTTTTATGATACCAGCCCATACCATTACCCCACCTCCACCTACTGGCGTCTGAGTCGGAGTGGAGCTCTGGCCCATTCATCTGGCCCATCAAGAGTCACTCTCATTTCATCCTTTGAAAAATCAGTCTTAAGATATTTCTTGGCCCATCTTGACATTTTATCTTATGTTTCTTGTTCAAAGGTGGTCGTTTTTCAGCCTTCCTTACCTTGGCCATGTCCCTGAGTATGGCACACCTTGTGCTTTTTGATACTCCAGTAATGTTGCAGCTCTGAAATATGGCCAAACTGATGACAAATGGCATCTTGGCAGCTTCACGCTTGATTTTAGTCAATTCATGGGCAGTTATTTTGCGCCTTTTTTGCCCAACACACTTCTTGCGACCCTGTTGGCTATTTGCCATGAAACGCTTGATCGTTCGGTGATCACGCTTCAAAAGTTTGGCAATTTCAAGACTGCTGCATACCTCTACAAGACATCTCACAATTTTGGACTTTTCAGAGCCTGTCAAATCTCTCTTCTGACCCATTTTGCCAAAGGAAAGGAAGTTGCCTAATAATTAAGCACACCTTATATAGGGTGTTGATGTCATTACACCACACCCCTCCTCATTACAGAGATGCACATCACCTGATATACTTAATTGGTAGTTGGCTCTCAAGCCTATGCAGCTTGGAGTAGGACAACATGTATAAAAATTATCATGTAATCAAAATACTCATTTGCCTAACAAATCAGCACACATTGTATTTATCTCCCTAACTGTATATTATTGCAATTTATAAAGTTCAAACAATCTTTTGTAAGTGACTTTCCTCTTTTTTAATTGGAATGTGTACAAGTGTAAAGTGTTTATGTGAGTAAAATGTGTGCAGATGTACAGACTCTGACTGGAGTGTGTGCAGGTGGACAGTGTTTGATGGGAGTGTGGGCAGTGTCTGATGGGAGTGTGTGCAGCTGGATATTTTCTGACTAGAGTGTGTACAGATGGACAGTTTCTGACTTGAGTGTGTGCAGGTGGGCAGTGTCTGACTGGAGTGTGTGCAGGTGGATAGTGCGTGACTGCAGTGTGTGCAGATGGGCAGTGTCTGACTGCAGTGTGTTCAGATGGGCAGTGTCTGACTGGAGTGTGTGAAGCTGGAGAGTGTTTGACTGAAGTGTGTACAGGTGGACAGTATCTGACTGGAGTGTGTGCAGGTGGGCAGTGTTTGATGGGAGTGCGGGCAGTGTCTGATGGGAGTGTGTGCAGCTGGATATTTTATGACTAGAGTGTGTACAGATGGACAGTTTCTGACTTGAGTGTGTGCAGGTGGGCAGTGTCTGACTGGAGTCTGTGCAGGTGGATAGTGCGTGACTGCAGTGTGTGCAGATAGGCCGTGTCTGACTGGAGTGTGTGAAGCTGGAGAGTGTTTGACTGAAGTGTGTACAGGTGGACAGTGTCTGACTGCAATGTGTGCAAGTGGGCAGAGTCTGACTGGAGTGTGTGCAGTTGGGCACAGTTTGACTGGAGTGTGTGCTGGTGGACACTGACTGGAGTGTGTGCTGGTGGAAAGTGTCTGACTGGAGTTTGTGCATGAGTTCAGTGTCTCACTGCAGTGTGTACAGGTGGATAGTGTCTAACTAGAGTGTGTGCACATGGACAATGTGTGATTGGAGGGTGATTGAAGACTGTTGAAGGATTCAGTCTGACTTACAGGAATGTTTCTATGTGTGCAGTGTGTGATAAAGAGTGCAATTATACAAATTATGTGAAGATATAATATCATAGCTTATATATTGTATTTAATGTAGGGTGTGTTATGATCCGGTGCCGCCAGTGCTGGAAACGGCGTGCTGCAGTTTCTAATCCACCTGGGCACCGGTCTCGGATTCTGGCAGTGCCTCAGGTTGCTCAGCTTGCTGCTCTGGCCTCCTTGTCTAAGTGGGAAGTGCCGGCTACTGAGCATGCGCGGCTTAAGATCCCATAGCCAGAGGCTAAGTCCGCTGAGTGCCCCAAGGTGCATGCGCAGGCTGAATTGCCAGTGCCTGGTTTTAAGTCCCATAATGCCTCTATGGCACATGCTCAGGCTGTTAGTGATCAGCCAGAGACTAAAGTGGGCTTTACACGCTGCGATATCGTTAATGAATTATCGTGGGGTTCACGTCCTTAGTGACGCACATCCGGCATCATTAACAATATCACAGTGTGTGACACATTCGAGCAATCTTAAACGATCGCAAAAGCGGACAAAATCGTTTGCCGCGGAGAGGTCGTCCTGAAACAAAAAATCATTCTTTGCATGTTAGCGATGTTGTTCGTCGTTCCTGCGGCACCACACATCGCTATGGGTGACACCGCAGGAGTGACGAACATCCCCTTAACTACCTCCACCGCCAATGCGGAAGGAAGGAGGTGAGCGGGATGTTTATGTCCCGCTCATCTCCTCCCCTCCGCTTCTATTGGCCGTGTGACGTCGCTGTGACGCCGCATGACCCGCCCCCTTAGAAAGGAGTTGGTCGCCGGCCAGAGTGATGTCGCAGGACAGGTAAGTGTGTGTGACGGGGTAAGCGAGGTTGTGCACGACGGGCAGCGATTTGCCTGTTTCGCACAACCGACGGGGGCGGGTACGATCGCTTGCAATCTGGCTAGCGAGATTGCAGCATTTAAAGCCCGCTTAAGTGTGGAAATCTGCTCTCTGAGCATGTGCGGAGACTTTACACTCTCTCTGAGGCCAAGTCCAGAAAGGTTTTGATTGACTCTCCTTCGTCAGCTGCCTCGCTGACGTGAAAGTTGATGATTTGCCACTGGACGCTCGCCTTCAGTACTATTGGACTTGGTCATCTGACGATGACTGACGTCCTTGTTTGGGTCTCCCGCCGGTGCAAAGATCAACTGCTATTAGGCAGGTACTGCTCATACTGTACATCTGGTGACCTGGTGCTGTTAACACTAGAACTACTGGACTCGTGAAACCTATATAGAAATACATGGTGCAAAGTAGTCAAAATGACTACCTCAGTAGTTCTAGTGTTAAAGGGTTACTTCACATCTTGTGCTGGTCACCTAGACAGGTACTGCTCGTATCATGGCCTGGTGCTGCGAGAGAGTCTCCGCACCTTATGCAGGCTACTTTGGTAGGTTAACCTTGGATGCTGCCTGTTGTAAGCACAGCATGTTCAAGGTAGTCTATGAACATTTTCTTTGTGTGCATGCGGGATAGGCGTGTCACACTGCACTGACACTTCAGAGTCACTCGTTGGGTGTGAGTTCTGAGTGTGGATGTGTGCATGAGATTTTACTTTGAGTTGTTGAGCTGCGTAGCCTCTGTGGGGTTAACATTGGTTATGGTGACTATCATTAATTAATTTGCATAACCTCTGTGATGTGAACACAGGTTATTGTGATCCACTATGTACTACTATGTGCCGTCAACACAGCCTATTGGGTTTATATTTATTTTTACCTATAAGCTGTTTGTCCGCCTTGTTCTCTGGACTGCTAGCAGAAATATACCATCTGTGCACAGTAGACCCCAGGTTGCGATTGAAGTCATTATATTTCCCTTCAAACCATCAGCCCCGTAATTGAGTGTGTTTGTTTGTGAAATATATTTCTCAACACTGAAATTGCAACACCAATATGGAAAGTCACATGATTATGGAAATGACAGGATCTATACACTTGTTAATGATATTCCAATGATAAAAAATTGAAACAAAATGTACAAATCATCTAGTTCTAGTCAGTTTCACATATGAGTGTCACATGTAAAAATACAAGCAGTAACAAGTATTGACATACTATCAATGAGGTCATTAATGGTTGTCTGATGAATGTTCTGTCACACTGAATGCACTTAGGCAAACAAATCATCAGAACAATCTGCTGGCGGCTCCCTTCTCAATTGCTGATTAATGACCAGATTTGTTTGATGTGAGTGAAGAGATGCAACAGGCCTTGGTAGCAAGTTCAGGCCACAAAGGCTGCTCACAGTAGAAGAAGTAACATGCAGCCTGACATTATTGAGTTGAAAAAAAGCTTCTGGACCATTTTGAAGAAATGGCATTACCACTGAATTCATGATTGATCTATATTGCACTACAAGTGGTCAGAAAACAAACCTAAAGTATCAAACAGTTTCTACACATTTCATCAGAAATAATTTGCATGATACTGAGCTTTGAGCCAGAAGTTAAGCTAATGATATTCATGCAACCACTCACAAATACTATCAGTAGCACAGCATGATGGCTAATGAATCTTTAATTGATGGTTTTTCTGCAGCCATGAGTCTCGATTTGGTTGTGGATGTAATGATAGCTGGAGATTGGTCTGAAAATCCCATGGATAGCACCATGAAAAGGCAGATATTTCAGCAGTAGAGTTTGATAATTTGCATACCTAAGAACATTCAGTGTGCTATAAAAATCAAAAATCCTCATAAAACTATTAATAGTTAAGGTACAATAACTATGACTGTAGCACCTAGAAAGACTATAACTACATTTTCTGAAGGTAACATCAGTCACAAATCAGTAGGAAGTGTACATGCCTTTGCTTTGAACGACTTCAGTACAACTGCAGCCAAAGAACATCACTAGTCGCTCACACTGCTCTGGTGTGATTTTGGTCCACTCTTCTTCCAGTCTCTTCCACAGTTCTTTCACTGTTGTGGGTTTCTTAGCCAAAACTTTGTCACCAAGGATGTTCAAGAGGTTTTCTAATAAGTTTAAATGAGGACTCTGAGCTGGCCAGTTTATTGTTTCAATGTTTTCTGTTTCAACAAACTACTTTACCCGCTTTGCTACATGACAAGGGGCATTGTACTGCATGAAAATTGTTGGCTGATTGAGTGATGAACACAAGTAAAGGACCACGTGCTGTTAAAGAAGGTTTTGATGCACACTTGCATTAACCCTGCCATGTATAAGAGATCCAACTTCTGCTGCAGAAAACATTCCCCAAACCATATTACTTCCTCCACCACCTTTCACTGACGTCTTAATACACTGTGGGTTCAGTCTTTCCCCAATGTTTAAACTGGCTTTCATCACTAAAATGAACTGTAGACCACTTCTCTGTCCACACAACATGCTCCTCACCAAAGGTGAGCCTAACCTTTTGATTCTTTCTGCTAATGAGAGGTTTGGTCACTGCAAAGTGGGCTTTCAGTCTAAATGCTCTTGAATGTTGTGTCTCTGTATGACGAGACAGATTGTTACCGTGTTCAGTGCTGAACTGGTGAGCAATTCCAGCTGCAGTGTTGAAATGATTACCCATGGAAATTCTCCACATTATCCTCTATTCTTTTGTGTTTGTCTTTTGAGGGCCACTAGCTTTCTTGAGGGACTTGAAAGAGTTTGTGATTTTGTAGAGATGCAATATTCTTGAAATCACAGACTTAGAACAAGCAACTTCTCTTGCTTTGGCTGGTAGCGTCACCACTTTGGTCTTCATCTGGAAAACCTGTTACCAGAGGGTTTCTGTCGCTTTGGAACAGCACACCATTTTTCCAAGGTCAGTGCAAACTGGAAAAATAGGATGCCAGTTAAATAGGGTTTGTTAGATAATTAAAGATATTAGCATCAGGTGCCAACTTACCACCAATAACTTGAAGGCATTTAAAAGTGTCCTCTAATTTTGATCAGTGTTCTTTTTTTATTCATCTCATTTACATTTTTATTATGTGCTTTGCAATATATTCAATTTATTAAACAAGCTTAAAATACTGCTAGTTTACTCATGTTAGGATATAATCACATAAGACCACACAATGACCTTAATTATTTAGAAAATTGTGTCTTGTTCCCTAATTTTGATCTCCAGTCAACATAAATTACGTTACATCATATTAGGTGTATTTATGATCTTTTTCAAATATTCATCATCTATAAATAATGTATAGATAACTGTATACTAATATGTATAAAAGCTCTAAACCTTTGGTGACTTAACAATCCTGTGTGAAATGTAAAACTAGGTATAATCAAGCTGTATAAAACTCAGGATACGCCATGATTTTATTATTTAGAAGTAGCTTTTAATATTTAACATGATGAGTACATTTTACCAGTAATACCCTGCCAATTTATACAGTCAATTATAGTGCTTGAAAGCTTGCTCATGACAGCTTACAACTCTGAGTGCATTTATATTGATAACTCTTAGGGGAAATTAATACTATTACAGATCAAAAAGCCACAATAATATTTTTTAGGATGTTGCTAATAATCATGTGAACTTCTATGTAAATGGATTAAAAACAATAACCATACCATATACAGTATATTTTCCATAACAAGACCCAAGTAATGTTTTGTCAGTTCTACTCTATTACAATGCAAGCCTTTAAAACTTTTCCCCTTAAAATTTGATGAAGAAGGAAGAGTTCTGCCCAGCGCAAGAAGGAGAAATACGTCAGTAAATTTCCAGGTGCTTTATTCTGCTTGGTTTCCAATAAAAACGGTCATATAAACATATGAACAGTTAAGACATAGTCCTCCATGGATATTGACACAACAGCGACGCGTTTCTGCTACTGGAGTGTAGCCTTTGTCAAGTGGCTTTACTATGTGAACTGAGTCCTCTTTATACCCATACATGAAAAAGTCCTCCAAACAAACAGGTGCAGGTTCTTGCTGAAATCCTCATAGTTAACCCATGATGGATCCACTGGCTCAAGACGTATCACAGCACATTACAGGTACATGGGTTCAAATACAATATAAAAATAAAAGATAGGCACATTATATAACAATTCTCTCATATCAAAAGACACTGCTTGAAAGTTACATTATAATATTCTATAATAAAAGTTACATGAAAAATACATGAATGTATAACAATTAGAGTGACGTGAACCATTACCAAAGAGAGTGTGTCACAGTATAGATGCATTGTTATAATTGCCCTGTTCCTTAGAAATGATGGAATAACATATGTAGTAAATATTCCATACCCAACGATCAATGCACAAATACAATTGAATCCAGGGCAAAAAAAAAAAAAAAAGGGGACATTTTGATGGGTGTATAAACCTTTTCTATGTCCCCAGAGCTGAAACTACTATTGTACAACAGTTCTCTCGTATCAACAGACACTACTTGAATGCTACATTATAATATTCACATGATAAAAATTACATAAAAAATATACAAATGTATAACAATCAGAGTGATGTGAACTATTACCAAAGAGAGTGTGTCACAATATAGATGCATTGTCATAGTTGCCCTGTTCATAGATATGATAGAATAACATATGTAATAGATATTCCATACCCAACGGTCAATGCACAAGTACAATAAAAAAAAAAATTATGAAAAAATACCTATGTGGTTGTTCTTTAAGTCCCACCAAACCGCAACTCCACTGAATTCAACTAACAATAGTATTGACAAATCTCCGCTATAGGGGGAGGAAAAAGGGGGGGGGGAGGAAGAGTGAGGGGAAAGGGGGGGGAAGTATATGTATATTTCTCTGTTCATTCATTATATATCATGTATAATTATAATTCTTTATTTTATTTTCGTATATATTATCATTTGTTTAATCAATTATATATGTATTACACCCTACGGAGACATGTCAATCAATTGTATTGCAATATCAGATCTTTGCGTATATTCAAACCATTTGGCTGTCTAGTTCCCAATTTAAAGATCCAAAAAGACTCACGATTTAAGATTTTACGTCTATAACATCCCCCTCTGATAGGTTTCTGAACCCTTTCTATGCCACAAAAACTGAAACTACTGTTGTCACCTCCATGTACTTCAGAAAAATGTTTTGATACCATTGAAGTACCAATTTTATTCGCTCCCAAGGCATCAGATAAGTGTCGCCTTATTCGTTTCTTAAGGGGACCAATAGTGCACCCTACATACTGGATTCGACATAGGGTGCATGTTAGTTATTAAATAAATTACTCCGGTGGTATTACAGTTGATGAATCCATTAATGTCATAAGTATGGCCATTAACTATAGAGGTAAATGTTTTCGTCCTACCAGCATGGGAGCAAGAAATACAAATATTGTGATGACATTTAAAAAAACCCTTAAGGTCCAACCATGTAGAACCCTTTTGCGGGGGAGATTTTAAAAAACGTGGGGATACTATATTACCAATTGTCGGAGCTTTTTTTGGGATGAATCTAATATCACACTTGGTCAGTACTTCTCTGGTTGTCAAATCACTGTTCAAAATGGGAATGTATTTTCTCACAATTTTAACAATGTCATTAAAATCTTCACTGTAAGTGGTGACAAAGTTTATGACATTGTTGTCATTACTGCATGAGGGTTTTACCCTATCTATTAACAGTGACTCACGTTTGATCTGAGAGACCTCCTCATATGTTCTAGCTAGCAAATCTTTGGGGTTACCCCATATCTCTTAGATCCTTACACTTGTCCCTTAATACTTCATCCAAATACCTGCTATCTGAGCAATTACGTTTAGTTCGAATTAACTCCCCCTTAGGGATGTTAGAAGTCACATGCCTAGGATGACATGAACCATATCTCAAAATGGTGTTCTCACTTATGTCCTTATGGTAAGGAGTAATAAGCACATCAAGAGTACCTCCGCCGGCCTGCAGGGTGATGTCCAGGAAGTTTATTTGGCTTTGATGATAATTTGAAGTAAAACGCAAATTAAAGTCATTGCGATTGATATACTCAATAAACAGACCGATTTCTTCCTGGGTACCACCCCACACCAACAGGAGGTCATCAATGTACTTTCCGTACCACATTATTTGCCGTTGCCACGGGTTACCATCATTCATCAGAAAAATCTCTTCCCAGAAACCCATAACGAGGTTAGCAAGGGAGGGTGAATATTTCCCTCCCATGCTAACACCCTGCTTCTGGATGTAAAAAGTTCCATTAAAGAGAAAATAGTTTTTATTCAAAAGATATTTAGTAACATCAAGTATAAAGGACTGCATGTAATTGTCATAATCGCTATATTTGCATAAAAAATGTTTGAGTGATGTCATGATGACCTCATAAGAGATAGAGGGATAAAGAGCTACCACATCTGCTGTCAGCCATATAAAACGATCCTCCCATTGAAAATTTTCAAAGGCACAAAGGACACTTTTAGTGTCCCTTATGTACCCCGGCAAAGATTTGACCAAGGGCTGCAAGGCATGGTCTAGCCAGGCCCCTATTCTCTCCGATAGAGACCCTATGGCCGACACGATGGGTCTAAATTTAGGGGGGAATCCACCCTTATGCACCTTGGGGAGGGAGTGGTTGATGGGGATAACAGGATTATCAGCGTATAAAAAATCCATTAATTTTTGCGTAATGGTCCCCATCTCCACTCCATCCCGTAGTACTGATAGCAGTTCCTTTTGAAAAAATGTGGTGGGATCCCCCCCAAAATACCATAGGTGTCACTATTGCTAAGAAGTTCTACATTGCACTTAATATACAGATCCATGTCCATAATTGTGATTGCGCCCCCCTTATCCGCCCTTTTTACCGTGATATGCCAGACATTTTTTATTTCTTTCAAAGCTGCTTTTTCTAGTTTGGTGAGATTAGATCTAATATCCCTGTGTGAGGAGTGCAGTTTTACCAAATCTTCCTCAATGAGATCTTGGAATCTATCAAAAATCAAGGGTCTAGAATTAATGGGATAGTAGTCCCTATTGTGTGTATGAAAGGAATTCATGTTTGCTTTAATAAAACCACCACTTTCTGCTTCCAATTGTCTCAAAGAAGTAATACCACACAGTTCAGAAAAACTGGGAATTAAAGTGGTAGTAGCAACACTAATCTCTTCCATTCCATCAATATTTGTAATGACATTTCCCCTTCACAACCCAAAAAATGACATTTCAATGTTAAATTGCGTGTAAACTTATTAATATCTAACAGGGTAGAAAACAAATTAAAGCATGTTTTAGGAGCAAATCCCAAACCTTTGGAGAGCGCAGACAAATGTTCAGGTTGAAAAATTCTGGTGGTAAGATTCCAAACGGTGTTCATATTTTCTTTTTCCTGGTAGATTGCCTTGTTTGTATTATGCTTTCTACCGGCTCTCCGTCCCCGTTTTTTGACTGCAATGGACCCAAATCGTCCAGACTGTCTCTCTGATCCAACTTCTCAGATGAGGAATGAGTAAGGGAATCCCCTGTTGTCTCCGGATAGGAAAAACTGACGCGTCTTTTGCTTTTATTCCTTTTAAATGCAAATTTGGATCCACTTCTATGTTTTTTCCACGTATAAACTTGATTTTTTGAATAATCCTCATTATCTCGTTCCCATTTACGTCTTTTAATGTCCACAATTTTATTTTCTAAATTTTCTATGTTGCTAGGCATTTTCTTCATTAGATTTTCATAGTTGTCGGGTTTGACCACATCAGACATTTTTTCTTCTATTTCAGTAATGGTTTGTTGTACTTTCACTAACTCCAATTGCTCATATTTAATAATGCAATTCATCAAACTCAATGAGCAGGTAGACAGAATGTCATTCCAATCAGAAAAAAATTGATCTGGATAAGGATAAGTGCAGTCTTTCGTGATTCTCAAACCTCTTGGCACCATTTTTTTATCCACATAATTACTGAGGAATTCAGCATCCAACCATAATTTTGTTTCTTTTGTTTTTTTTGCTGTTAGTTGTTTGTATAGGTTTTTAAAGTCCTCTTTAGCAATATCCCCTGGAGGAGTTGCTTGATTCTTGTTCAAAAAAACATTTTGTACCAAGCGTTTGCGTCTGTCCTGGACTGACATTGTGGGTTCTTGTCCGGTGTCCATATTATAGAAAAATCACCAAGGACAAAAATAACCCCGTCTCTTTTTGTCTCTTAAAATTTGATAGATCACTTTCACACTTATTTTTTTAATTCACAAAAGTAATCAACATGCACTGTTTTTATGTACAAAATGTTAGCAATCAGAATTTCAGATGTCCATGTAAAAATCAAGCTTTCACACAGCTCCAATGATTGTAAAATAAAAGAAGTTAAGGTCTCATAAAATCAATTTTTTACAACATTTTTTTTTCACCAATTAAACACATAAATATATACAAGTTTGATATTTTTAATCATTCTGTCTGGGAAAATCTTGTTATCAAGTTTATTATTTTACAATTAATTTTGTAAGAACAAACCCCCCAAAACATTGACAGAATTGCTTTTTTTCACCAGAATTAAATTTCTTTTTAAAATGGTAAAATGGACAGTGTAATTAAAACATAAGCCCTTGTATTTCTATGTGAATCAAAAATAATAAGTTACAAATCTTTGAAAAAGTAGAAAAATGTAATTTCTAAAATTAAAAATCACTCAATTATGAAGGAGTTAAAATATTTATTTCTTAAGAAAATAACAAAAATGTGGCAAAAATTACTATAATTTCAATTATCTGCTTACTAAATTAAAAAGTATTCCCATTCGATAAAATATTCACACTAAAGCCCCTTTACCTTTGTAAGAGAAAAAATGAAAAAAACACATTCTCTTGTTATAATGTTAAGTTGATAAAAAAAATCTAACTTTTAAAGTTGCAAAAGTGGAAAAACATAAATACAAATCACTGCATATATAACAAAGTTAAGATGCTATTTATTTTGCACTGAAAAAGGAAGGATTGTCATCAATAATCAATAAACAAATCTAAAGCTAAAGCAATAAGGGTGCCATTCATTACTACATTTGCACAATTTATCTATTTATTTTGAGTTTTTCACTTGTTTTTCATTTTGTGCTTTATTCTTTTATTTGCATACTTTTTTAAAGAGAATTTTACATGTTTTTGCCTTTTTGCCTGTTTTTTGCTTGCCATTGTGGGTACAGTCTGTAGTTTCCACATGCTTTTGAGTAATCAATCAACTGTGACTTTTTAACATGTGACAACATTTTTGCACAAAAGTACCTCAGCCCCACCCATGGAGTTACTTTACATTGATCTGAAATTTTTGAACAAATCTTGCTGCATTATTTCAGTGGAATATGAGTCTTTTTCTGCAAAGAATTTCCAAACAGGTCAAAGATAAAAGCTCATGAATCATGAATACCAATCAAAAAAAGTTTTTTTTAAAAAAATCAACCAATACAGAAGATAAAAAAAAAATAAATAACTTAAGCAATATATATAATTGATAAAGCCCCGCTACACAAATCTTGATGGAATTTCTCTGACTAACTTAATAGCTGAATAGCTGAAAAGACACAATTTAACAATTGCATCATATCTATCTTTGTAAATTCACAAAAAGGTCCATGTACAAGATGCCTTTGAGTTTTCTCCATTTTCTGTTTAGCTAGGTGTGCATGCTACATAGTTCACTGGCCGTTTGTAAGCTTCCTGTTTAAATGATAAAGGAGGGTCTCTGAACCTCACAAAGCCTATGCACACTATGATAGAACTGTCAAAGATTTAAAGCAAGAGGGTATCAGATCTGTATTACATGTAGAGGAGTTCTTCACAAAATCATTTTTCCCATTATTACTGAGTGGGACCCCTAGACTAGTAAAGCCTATGCAATATGTGCAAAGGCTGCCAAAACAAAAATAGAAGGGGGGACAGCAATACTCCCTGTAAAACACATAGAGGAGGGCCTCAGAATACTTTTTAGTAAAGCGCATGCACTATGTGCAAGGGCTGCCAAAATTTCAAAAAAGGGACTGCAATACACTCAAACAACAAGTAGAGAAGGGCTTCGGAATACATTGTTTTATAATCCCTGTCTATGTACCTCTAATCCACATCTATCCCTCCTCCAGCAGCTATTCTTACAGTGAATGCAGCTTACAGTGGTATTATTAGGGAATAGGATACGTGTAGCTCTGACAAAGTACTTTTGGTGTTAAGGTGCAGTAGCACAGTATGAAATGCGTAAGGTTTCTTTAGGGTTACATGTACTAATTTTTAATAGCATATATGAGGTTTTGATTTTTTTAAGTTTAATGATTTTTTAAATATATATTTTTTTTTGGTGCTGGATTTATCCTTTTGTTCATTTTCCGCTCACCTTTATGAGGACATTTCTGACAGTATTACAGTAGGCTGAAAATATTTTTTTTTCCTTTGAAAAGCATAGTCAAAACAACAGTACTACAAGCTGTTGAACTGCCACTTTTGTATTCCTGGGTGCAAAAATACCTGCCATTTTTTGTTTCCTCCTATTTGGCCAGTAATATTTTATTTGATTACCAAAACAGAACAAAAATTAAATTAAGTCTATACATTAAACTGTGTTCCTTGTTTATTCCTTTTTGCAAACATTTGGATCAGTGTTGCTGAACATTTTTGGAAATGTTGCATTTCTGTATAAAATGTATGGTAGATGAAAAAGTAGCACTGGCACTGGAGGGTGTAGTGGGAAAACAAAACAAAACAAACTATGACTCAGAATATGGGAGCCGCTAATAGCAGCAACACCACTGCCAATGCTGGCACAAGTCATCGTGGCAATAATTCTACCAAACATCTTACCTCTGCCAAGATGAAGAGAAAGAGAAAGGTGTAATAAAATATAAGGCACATTACAACCTTGTCACAGCAGGACCAGTTACCAAAGTAAAAATACAGGATATTGGTACCGCTACAGTAGTTCCCTTTGTAATTAGACATTGATTCTGTCCTAGATTTGCTCAATAGGAGACAAGTGTGGAAACATCGCAGACATTAGCACATTTAGGCCATCCATGCCGCTAACAATAGCACAAGCAACATTTACCTGGTGTTGCTTGCTTGCCAAACAGCTCCTGAGAAAAGGTCATACCAGGGGTTACATCACCAAATCTATTTAACAACAAACTGTTAGTTTATCTGGAATGTAGACAAGATGTACCTGGCTACCAAACATTATTCCACGCTACATTGTAATCCCAGGAGTAGGACCAGTGGGACATTCCCTCAAGATGGCAATTATAAGCATTGTCCACTTGGTCTAAAGATGGAAACTGGTAGCTGGAATGAAAGTCTCTCCTCTAGGCTGACATTACTGAAATTTTATTCTTTAGGAATACTTTTGAGGTTTTTAACAGTATTTTTTAAATCAGTTCAGTTATCCTTGTTTTCACAGTATATATAAACTTTTAGGGTGCTTATTAAGTACAGGGTAGACTGTTGATGTTCTTGTGTTCCTTGCTTTCAGGTTAGTTTATTTCTTGTTGTCTTTGTGGCAAATTATCCAATTCATTAACAGACAAACAATTGTTTCTAGTCCAATAATGTTGAAGAAGTCCTTTCAATAAATTACATTTCCTTTTAAAATTGTTTTCCTGTCTGATTATTGACAAGTTGTTATTGATGAAGCCATAAAATATGTTCAGATTTAACTCTCCAGATGGTCCAAGTGGAAATCTGAATACTTTAACTTTGTAAACAATATTTATCTACCTCTATAGATGACAGTCTTTCATCAAAATCTTTTTGAAATGCTTAACATTGAAAATATATATATCCACATTTTGTATTCCTTTACATATAAATCTATTTCAAGATAAGTTTATGTTTATATTATTACATTATTGTATATAAGTCATTCTGTTTGCTTTCCAATATAAGCAAAAATGACATGGACATGTGTTTACGTTTAAGGCATGCTTAGTCTAAATAAATAATGACACAGTCTTAAGATGAAAAGAATAAGTGAAGGGCTAATATTCAAAGCAAGAAGGCCTGCGGAGACACCATCACATGTTTCTCAACGCTGGCAGGAAACTAGCCAGGTCTTTCACCGGGAAGGAACAACCACGGGAAGGGCAGTCTCCAGTCAAGGAGACCACCTATGCCAAACATGGTATCCATCCACAGACAGCCGTTTCGGGGTATTGCTCTAGAATCACTGCGTTGAGAAACACGTGATGGTGTCTCCGCAGTGGTGGATGTTGATCTCCCTAAGGTCAACCATCCTTGCTCACATAAGTGAAGGGCTAAGCTGTAATACAAAAACAGCTTTTTATTCCTGAGTTGGACCCTCACCGATTAGACATGGATGGCTTATGCTTTGTGTCATTGTTTTAGTTTCAAAAACACTGATTACCTTAAGTTCAGCAAATCTCCTGACATTTGATTCAGACAGATTTACTAATTTCAGGGGTGGATTCAATTTGCATCAAATTAAATTTGTTCAAATCAAATCTGCCAGAATGTGTTAAAAATATTACATTATGAAACTCTTTTTCCTGTGCCACCTGGGCTCTCCACTGCATGTAAGATCCTCCAATCAGTTCCTCTTCCTTCTTCTTTCCTGTGTGGTCCTCTAAAGGACTTAGCCACTGGTGAGTGGCATCAGTCATCATGTGAGGTGTAATGCAATGCCAATGAGACGACAATGGAATAGGTATGTGGAGGGCCAAGGAAAGATAAGTATATTACTTTTAAATATGTCCCCAAACTCAAAATAAAATAAGCTGGTGTGTCCAGTTGCTGTTTTTAAGGCTTTATAAAAAGAAAGTAACCCAACATTTTGATTTTCCTGAATTCACAAATTTGAGGAGATAAGCAAATTTTGTATCTTTAATTGCTCATCTGTATTTTTAACTTATCACTTTTTGTATGTTCAATGTATTCAGTCATAAAGATTATTTAGAATGTATTTCCAACTTTTCATAAAATATACTCTATGAATTACCAATTTAAAAGCATTACAATAACTTTAAAAGCCTAATCAAAATTATCACTGAAAATGCCCTAGATAGGAAAACAGGAGGATACCTAAAGGGTAGATAGTTTAGATTTGCCATATGAAGCATTGGACCAACCAGACTCAAAACAATTCTATCTAAAATAACAATACAGAAGTTATAAAAAGTCTAGGAAGATGGGATAGATGGTTATGCTGCTTCTTGTGAAAGGTATTATAACAAGGAATGTTTAACCCAATCTGTAAAGTTCCGTGTCTGTACCAAACACCTTGTGTTCAATGCTAAATGCTGAACAAAGACTTTTACTGTACATCAGGTTCCTGTTAGGGTTTGCCTCGTGAATAAAGTTTGTTGAAAAGTTGCAGAGAAGTCAGTCAGCAAGCTTTTAGGCTGTGGGCACTTCCGGAGCCATTGAAGCCATGCTACTTGCCATGGCTGTGATTACAAAGGGAAATCAATGTAAATAAAAATGAATCAAAATGGCTAAAGCAGGACATACCAGTCTCAGCAGCACCTGCTGTGTCACTGCTTGCGGGTCTGCTCATTACATCTCATACTTATTCACTGCATTTCCCTCCACTGTCTGAGATAGCATCTGCGATTGGCTGTAGTCAGACTGTCGGCGCACCTGCGATTCTGTTTGTTTGCCCTCACAGAAGCTGTCTGTCTGCCCAAGCAAAGTGTAAAAATAAATAAAATAAATGACATAGGGTCCCCAATACTCAGTGCAGATAAATCATAAAGCTACAAGCTGCAGCCCCCAGCTGTGTGCAAAATCTTGGCTGTGTATCAAAATAAGAAGGACCCCATGCAGATTTTTTAATTATTTTAATAAATAAATAAATAATTTTAAAAAAGAGCATGCAGTCCCCTACCAATTTTTTGATATCCAGTAACAAAAAAGCCAAAAGTTGTGGGTCCCACCGGCCTAAAAATAACAGCCCATAGCCAACCAGAATTGTTACATCCATTAGATTCGACAATGCCGACACTTTACCTCATCCTGATTGCCTCCTAATGCGCCAGTGTGCTGTGACTTCTGTATGTTTCAGAGCTAGGATCGTCATGGGACTTCATATGGATTACATTGGATCTGCAAGGGTGTTTTGGACCCTAATAAAGGGATGAAATAGGGTGTGTGTATTTTATTTCAAATAAAAGATTTTTTTTGGTGCTTGCCTCTTATTTCTATTCACTTACCTGATTAGTAATGAGGTATCTCATAGATGCCTCCCATTACTAATCTAGGGCTTGATAGCAGCTTTTGTTTTTTGAGAGATCACAGCTGTCATTAACCCCTTTATATGACTTCGATGGCCAACATACC
The DNA here is from genome assembly GCF_048569485.1 of Anomaloglossus baeobatrachus. Classification (NCBI taxonomy): domain Eukaryota; kingdom Metazoa; phylum Chordata; class Amphibia; order Anura; family Aromobatidae; genus Anomaloglossus; species Anomaloglossus baeobatrachus. Next base: position 154,233,799 of record NC_134354.1, on the reverse strand, counting down.
AGGGCAATCTGGATGAGCAGAGCAAAGTGCCAGAATTGGCGCATTTAATGAATCCGACAATTCTGGGCAGCTATATGTTGTTATTTTTAGGCTGAGGATCCAACATCCATGGCTCCACCCATCCTGATTATGCCAACCACCACCTGTCTGCTTTATCATGGCTGAATGTCAAATCTTGGGGGAAATCTACATCTTTTCCCCCTCTATTTTGATATGCAGCCATGTTAAAGGTCACATGTAGGAGCTGCAAACTGCAGCTGTTATTTTACCTGTGCTATCAAAATATGACGGGAGAATATGTAATTTTTTACTATTTATTTATTTTATTTTTAAACTACAATACAGTAAACTGACTGCAACCAACCACTAATGAGGGCACAGGTTGGGGGGCAAATAATAGTCTGCAACCAATCATAGACCATGGCACAGAGGTTGGGTGGTGTAAGCAGTGAATATTGATGAACCTTAATTGGCAGGTCCAGAAGAAAGTCTGATTGCAGCGTGATCCTCTGGGAAACATGCAAAAACACAGTACGTACTATCATGTTCTTACTACCATGTAACTTCCATTTGCAGCCCCCTATATGGGGTCAAATTCACTGTATACAGGCATGGAAATGTACATATGTTTTGTATTTGTATTTTTTATATATATATATATATATATATATATATATATATCTATATATATAATTGCCTTATTCTGTCTGTCTGTCTGTCATGCTCCAAAATTGTGTCACCGTGACATGTCCTTACGGTGACACAAAGCTGATTGGCCGCTGGGTTCGCCAGGGCCCCGCCCCCCCACACGGATTAGCCTCTCGCCCCGGCTGCGCCCCCACACGGATTGGCCAGCCGCTCGCCCAGGCTCTTCCCCCCCCCACAGATTGGCCTCTCACCCCGGCCTCCTGCAGGCATTGGCAACTCGCCCATGCCACGCCCCGCCCCCCTCACGCAATAGACGTTAGCTCTCGCCCCCCCCCCGCATTGCCCGAACTGACACGGTCACGGAGCCACGAATCCCAGGTGAGTACTGTACTCCCCCCCCTTTCCCCCCTCACCAACGGGAGCCCACATCAGCGTAGGCCGCCGCCGTATGCTGGTGTTGGCTCCCGTGCGAGCGGGGGACGTGTTGCGCTGGTAACCATGCTTGCATAGTTACCAGTAAATCAAGGTCCTGCAGCGGCGGGACTTCCACACGCACACACATAACAGCACACACACACGCATACACACACACATCAGATCGCACTCACTCTCACAAACACCTCACACACACCTCACACACACCTCACACACACCTCACACACACATCGCATCCACACACTCACAGCATCCGGCGATATCGCTTGCTTCTCGGCCTCGATACTGTGCTGTGAGCTTCCAGGACCTGCCGGAGGATCACATGGCCAGAAGCATGTGGTATGTCCGGATGTTGTGACTGTGAGCGCGTATGTGCGATATCGTCAGTGTCTGTGTGTGTCAGTGTATGCGATCGGTTGTGTGTGAGTGTATGCGATCGGTCGGGTGTGTGTGAGTGGATGCGATCGGGTGTGTGTGAGTGGATGCGATCGGGTGTGTGTGAGTGGATGCGATCGGGTGTGTGTGAGTGGATGCGATCGGGTGTGTGTGAGTGGATGCGATCGGGTGTGTGAGTGTCGGCAGAGGAGCACGGCGTGCTGGAGGAGGCTGGGAGCAGAGAGGCTGATCATGGGGAAGGCTAGGAATGGGAGGCTGATGCTGAGGGAGGCTGGAAGGAGAGAGGCTGATGCTGGGGGAGGCTGGAAGGACAGAGGCTGATGCTGGTGGAGGCTGATGCTTGGGGAGGCTGATGCTGGAGGAGACTGGGAGAGGAAGGCTGATGCTGAGGGAGGCTGGGAGGGGGAGGCTGGGAGGAAGGAGGCTGGGAGGAGAGAGGCTTATCCTGGGGAAGGCTGGGAAAGGGAGGCTGATGCTGAGGGAGGCTGGAAGGAGAGAGGCTGATGCTGGGGGAGGCTGGAAGGAGAGAGGCTGAGGCTGGGAGGAGAGAGGCTGATGCTGGGGAAGGCTGATGCTGAGGGAGGCTGGGAGGGGAAAGCTGATGCTGGGGAAGGCTGGGAGGACGGAGGCTGGGAGGAGAGAGGCTGATCCTGGGGAAGGCTGGGAGAGGGAGGCTGATGCTGGAGGAGGCTGGAAGGAGAGAGGCTGATGCTGGCGGAGGCTGATGCTGGGGGAGGCTGGAAGGAGAGAGTCTGACGCTGGTGGAGGCTGATGCTTTGGGAGGCTGGGAGAGGGAGGCTGATGCTGAGGGAGGCTGGGAGGAGGGAGGCTGGGAGAGGTAGGCTGAGAGAAGAGAGGCTGATGCTGGGGGAGGCTGATGCTGGGGGAGGCTGGGAGAGGGAGGCTGATTCTGGGGGAGGGTGGGAGGAGGGAGGCTGATGCTGGGGACAGAGAGGAGAGGCTGATGCTGAGAGGAGAGAGGCTGATGCTAGGATGAGAGAGGCTGATGCTAGGATGAGAGAGGCTGATGCTGGGAGGAGAGAGGCTGATGCTGGGAGGAGAGAGGCTGATGCTGGGGGCAGAGAAGCTGATGCTGGGGGCAGAGCGGCTGATGCTGGTGCAGCATGGGGGATGGAGCACGATGGGGGGGTGCGCAGCATCGGGGATGGAGCATGATGGGGGGTGCGCAGCATCGGGGATAAAGCACGATGGGGAGTTCACAGCATGGGGGATGGAGCACGTTTGGGAGTGTGCAGCATGGCGGGTGGAGCACGTTTGGGAGTGCGCAGCATGGGAGATGGAGCACGATGGGGGGTGCGCAGCATAGGGGATGGAGCACGATAGGGAGTGCGCTGCATGAGGGATGGAGCACGATGGGGAGTGCGGAGTATGGCAGATGGAGCACGTTTGGGAGTGCGCAGCATGGCGGATGGAGCACGTTTGGGAGTGCGCAGCATGGCGGATGGAGCACGTTTGGGAGTGCGCAGCATGGGAGATGGAGCACGATGGGGGGTGCGCAGCATAAGGGATGGAGCACGATGAGGAGTGCGCTGCATGGGGAATGGAGCACGATGGGGAGTGCGCTGCATGGGGGATGGAGCACGTTTGGGAGTGCGCACCTCCCCCCAAAACACACACACACACACACGCGCGCGCGCACTGCACAACACAACACACCACACACCACACACACACACACACACTGGGAACCACAAACAACTGCCCTACACAGACACCCACACACACAGACAACGCTGCGCACACACAGCACCCAACACACAAACACCGCGGCACACACAAATATACGCACATACCGCACAACACACACATTGCACAAAACATACCTCCCCCCAAAACACACCACACACACACAAACCGCGCAACACACACACAATGCTACAGACACACAGCGCTCCACAAACAACGCAACACACGCAACACACATACAACACCGCTCTCACCCCCCGTCACACCCAGACAACACCCACAACATGTACAGCCCCTACACAAACACTTGGTAACTACACACAACAACATCTATATATATATAACAAAAATCATACATGAACTACACAATACGTAAATTCTAGAATAACCGATGCGTAGAATCGGGCCACCTTCTAGTATATATATATATAACTAAAATACTTCTTTTAAGAAATTAGTTTGTCATGTCCTGGTTCACATTGATAGTAATATTTTCACTTCTGCCTTTCAAATGGTAATATATAGTTTTATATGATAAATAAATATATATATATATATATATATATATATACTGGAAGGTGGCCCGATTCTAACGCATCGGGTATTCTAAAATTTACATATTGTGTAGTTAATGTATGATTTTTGTTATATATATATATATAAATGTTGCTGTGTGTAGTTGCCAAGTGTTTGTGTAGGGCGCTGTAAATGTTCTGGGTGTTGTCTGGGTGGGGGTGTGTGAGAGTGGTGTTGTTTGTATGTTGCATTGTGTGTTGCATTGTTTTTGTTGAGCGCTGTGTGTCTGTAGCGTTGTGTGTGTGTGGTGCTGTGTGTGTTGCGCGGTTTGTGTGGGTGTGTGTGTGGGGTGCGTGTGTGTGTTTTGGGGGAGGTATGTTTTGTGCAATGTGTGTGTTTTGCCAGTATGTGCATATATTTGTGTGTGCCGCGGTGTTTGTGTGTTGTGTGTGTGCAGCATTGTCTGTGTGTGTGTGGGTGTCTGTGTAGGGCGGTGTTTGTGGTTCCCAGTGTGTGTGTGGTGTGTTGTGCGGTGCGTGTGGGGCGGTGTGTGTGTGTTTTGGGGGGAGGTGTGCTCCCCCCATCGTGGTCCACCCCCCATGCTGCACCCCCCATCGTGCTCCTTCCCCCATGCTGCGCATCCCCCATCGTGCTCCATCCCCCATGCTGCGCACCCCCCATCGTGCTCCATCCCCCATGCTGCGCACCCCCAATCATGCTCCATCCCCAATGCTGCGCACCCCCCATCGTGTTTCATCCCCCCATTCTGGGCACCCCCCCATCAAGGTCCATCCCCCATGCTGCACCCCACATTGTGCTCCATCCCCCATGCTGCACTCCCCATCGTGCTCCATCCCCCATGCTACGCACCCCCCATTATGTTTCATCCCACCATTCTGGGCACCCCCCATCGTGGTCCACCCCCATACTGCACCCCCCATCATGCTCCATCCCCCATGCTGCACTCCCCATTGTGCTCCATCCCACAGGCTGCGAACCCCTCAGAGAGGAGTATAATAGGAGGATTATAATAGGAGTATAATGGGAGGAGTAGTCCTGCGGAATGAGGAGTATAATGGGAGGAGTTGTCCTGGGGGGGAGGTGTACAGGTGCCCGTGTGTGGGGGGGCGTGGCCGAGCGGGCATAGTGTGAGGGGGGCGTGGCCGAGTGGGCATAGTGTGAGGGGGCATGGCCTAGCGGGCATAGTGTGAGGGGGCATGGCTGAGCGGGCATAGTGTGAGGGGGTGTGGCCTAGCAGGCATAGTGTGAGGGGGCGTGGCCTAGCAGGCATAGTGTGAGGGGCCGTGGCCTAGCGGGCATAGTGTGAGGGGGTGTGGCCTAGCGGGCATAGTGTAAGGGGGCGTGGCCTAGCGGGCATCACATGCGGGGGGCGTGGCCTAGCGGGCATCACGTGCAGGGGGCATGGCCTAGCGGCATCGTGTGCGGGCTTGGCCAAACGGTTAATCCATGCGGGGGCCGGGGCCAGGCTGAGCCGAGCGGCCAATCCGTGTGGAGGGGCGGGGCCAGGCCGAGCCCAGCGGCCAATCCGACGGTTGTCACTGTAAGGACACAATGTCACTGTAACGACTCAATTTTGGAGCAAGACAGACAGACAGACAGACAGAATAAGGCAATTATATATATATATTTATTTTTTTCCCTACACGTTTTCTCATACACATTTTTTCATATATCACTTTATTTATCTCATTTTTTCTTATCTTAATACACTATAAATCTTGATATGGGCACTAGTGATGAGCGAGCATGCTTGTCACTACTCGGTACTCGCACGAGTATCGCTGTACTCGGGCTGCTCGGCGGGGACCGAGTAATCTCGCGATACTCGTGCTGTACTCGTGGTCTTCATTTCTGCATGTTGGCGCTCTTTTGAGAGCCAGCCCTCATGCAGGGATTGGCTGGCAGACCACTGCAATGCCACAGCCCTGTTAGTTGTGGAATTGCAGTGATTGGCCGGCCTGCACAGCGTGACCGAGCCTTTATATCGGCCGGCGCGCTGTGCTCTGCTCACAGCTATTCAGACAGTCAGTGTAGGGAGAGTGTCGCTGATTCAGGGAAAGCTTTGCGGCCCTTTATAGCTTTTTCAGTTGCAGGGCTGCAAACAGTGTGACCAAAAGTCCTTCTCAGGACTATTCTAGTTGTATACAGGCAGGCAGGGTATAGCCAGGTCGGAGTACAGTAGCAGAGTCCTTCTCAGGACTATTGTTGCTATATACAGGCAGGGTATAGCCAGGTCTGAATACAGGCTAGTGACCAAAAGAGTCCTTGTCAGGACTATTGTACCAGTATACAGGCAGGCAGGCAGGCAGGGTAGTGGTGACCGTATACCAGCCTTCATCATATCTGGGGCTGGTGTACACAGTGTAAAACAGTCCAGATAGTGTCTGACTTGTCTGTAATGGTCGCTCCCCAAAAAAACCTGTTAGGTTATTATTGCGTCCGTGCTTGGTTTTTAAAACCGCACGTGTGTGCCTGTTGGTGGCAGCGTACAGGTGCACTTGTGTGCAATTTCCACACACTTTGATATAACGCACAAGTAGTGAATATACACGTCAGCAGTGCACAGCATTGCAAAATGCGCAAGGGCATTGGCAAGGAACAAGGAAGTGGACGTGATGGTGGTGCAGGCAGAGGCCGAGGTCGTGGGCAAGCTCTAATTTCGCCACAACAAAGGGCCACATCTAGTCGCTCGCACGTCCTGTCCCAAATTCTTGGGGACCGCAGCAGTACACCGCTCTTGAACCAAGACCAGTGTCAACAGGTTGTTAGTTGGATAGCAGATAATGCTTCCAGTCATATTGGCACCACCACAAACACTCTGTCTTCCACACGGTCAAGTGTCAGTAGCCGTGATACTGCACCGCACATTTCTGAACCTGATCCTCCTTCCTACCACCAGGCTGAGTACACGTCCTCCTCGGACATTAATGATCCCACACTTGGACACTCGGAAGAGCTGTTCACGTTTCCATTCACACATTCTGGCCTCTCGCCAGCTCATATTGAAGTGGGTCATGAGGAGATCGTCTGTACAGATGGCCAAATATTTGAGCAGCCACGTTCTCACGAAGTTGGCAACGTGTCTCAACAAGTGGTGGACGATGATGAGACACAATTGTCAGCAAGTCAGGAGGAGGAGCAGGGTGCGGAAGAGGAAGACGACGTGGTGGATGATCCAGTAACTGACCCAACCTGGCAGGAGGATATGCAGAGCGAGGACAGCAGTGCACAGGGGGAGGGAGGCGTAGCATCACAACAGGCAGTAAGAAGCAGGGTGGTGGCCCCAGGCAGAAGTCAGGCAACCGTTCCCCGGAACAACACGACGACACAAGGTGCCTGTACAAATGTTAGGTCTTCCCGAGTCTGGCAGTTTTTTAAGTTGGATCCAGATGATTCAAAAAAGGCCATTTGCAACACCTGCCGTGCCAGCATCAGCAGGGGTACCAAAACTAGCAGCCTGACCACCACCAGCATGATCAGGCACATGTCAGCCAAGCACCCGACTTTGTGGGAAGTACAACAGAGTCGAGGAGCAGTGCTTGCTGATGTCACTGCTACGTCTTCGCTGGTTGTGCATGCGAGCCAATCCTCTGTCCATGCTGCCTGCGAACAAGCCTCCTCCACTCCTGCACCTGCAGTTGCCTACGCAGAAAGAACACCATCATCAAGCACGTCCTTGTCCCAGCGCAGTGTTCAGTTATCCATTCAGCAAACCTTTGAACGCAGGCGCAAATACACTGCCAACACCCCACATGCCACAGTTCTAAATGCTAACATTTCGCGACTGCTTGCGCTGGAAATGTTGCCTTTTAGGCTGGTGGAGACTGAAGACTTCCTTACAATGGGCACTTCAGGTTTACAGGCCATCATGCACGTCTCTATCCAGGGACAATGTGGAGCCTCCCAATTTTTGGCTGCCCTGGCAAAGGGCTATACTGAAATAGACCCACTTCCTTACAATGGGCACTTCAGGTTTAAAGGCCATCATGCACGTCTCTATCCAGGGACAATGTGGAGCCTCCCAATTTTTGGCTGCCCTGGCAAAGGGCTATACTGAAATAGACCCACTTCCTTACAATGGGCACTTCAGGTTTACAGGCCATCATGCACGTCTCTATCCAGGGACAATGTGGAGCCTCCCAATTTTTGGCTGCCCTGGCAAAGGGCTATACTGAAATAGACCCACTTCCTTACAATGGGCACTTCAGGTTTAAAGGCCATCATGCACGTCTCTATCCAGGGACAATGTGGAGCCTCCCAATTTTTGGCTGCCCTGGCAAAGGGCTATACTGAAATAGACCCACTTCCTTACAATGGGCACTTCAGGTTTACAGGCCATCATGCACGTCTCTATCCAGGGGCATTGGTGAACCTCACAATTTTGGACTGCCCTGGCAAAGGAAAATACTACAAAGACTCACTTCCTCAAAATGGGCACATTAGACTCAAGAGGCCTTCATGTACGTCTCTTCTCAGGGACATCGGAGTGCCACACAATGTTTTCACGTAAAATCTTTCATGTATTAATCTCAAAAAGTAACATACACCAGCTCTATCTCACTATTGGGTATGTGCCCTTAACATTTCCGCCATGAAAAATCATTTTGGGGTCATTTTGGAAGGTTTTCTAGTGAGTCCGTAAAAATGGCGTAAAACGCGGACAAAATTGTTCACAGCTGTGACTTTTCAGTGATAAATGCTTCAAGGGGTCTTCCCCATGCTATTGCCATGTCATTTGAGCACTCTTCTGAGACTTTTGTGACATTTTTAGGGTTTTTCCATGCTGCCGGGGGGTCATTTCACAAAAATACTCGGGTCTCCCATAGGATAACATTGGGCTCGTTGCTCGGCCCGAGTACACGAGTATCTTGGGAGGCTCGGCCCGAGCTTCGAGCACCCGAGCTTTTTAGTACTCGCTCATCACTAATGGGCACCATTCAGTATGTGTATATGCATATATATGTGAGTGCACAACATTTTTGGTTATGGAATTAATTTGAAAATCTCAAATCTTTTTTGTATCATAGCTGTATGTATATGTATATGTTTTCACACACACATGTAAATGTGTATTTGGCTGTGTTGTATTTGTTTTGTATGTTGTATGTATGTATTATTATTTTATTATTATTGTATTATTATCTTTTTTTTTTCCATTATATTCTTATATAAATTTATTCACTTGTTATGGATTCTCTGATACTAATTCATGATTATTGTAATAACATATGGTTTCATTCTTAATATTCTGTTCACTTCTTCTATACATTGTTAGCATCTTCTTTCTCACATATTTACTTAGTGACATATTTTGATTACACGTTTGTTTCAGTACGATATGCTGTCCCTGATTTTGTTATATTCCTAGCAGTGTTACCTGAGCGCATGCGCTGTCTCCATGCAGCGCATTGTCGGTGGGCGTATCTTTATTGTCCTGCTCTCAGCCTTGTCCTCTTCCTCACTGATGTCATTGTGTCATTTGATTCGATCACATGGGGCCGGGACACACATGGGGCCATGACATACTGGGGGCATGGACTGGGACCTGCGGGATGATGACGTGCTTTACTGATGGCGCGCTGTATTGTTGTTGCGCAGCGCATGCGTCACTTACATCTTTTCCACTGCTTTTTACTATTGCCCGGGACAGCATATTTAAGGTCAACTCCTGCCGGTGTGACGCCATGCCTTCTGACAAAGGTTTTTTGCTGAAACGTGCATTGGGTGCAGGTGGCGCCATTCCAGGAGGAGGAGATGATGACAGGTCAATCTTACTATTCATTCATTGTTTTTTTTACTGATGCGTTAGCACATCCATTCTCTTTTTTTAGCCACATATAATTGCATTGGGTGTTACTACACTGGGTTTTGGATTTGGCTTCATATTTATCTTTGTACACAATTTTGCCATTTTGGTGATTCCCCTTTTCTCCTGCTGTTGATGAGCGCTGCCATCTTATGTATCATTCTGTACTTACATCCTTTTGCTTTGAATTCTTATAATAAAGATTATTGCTATATTTTTGTTTCTGTGTCATTTTTGCTAAATTGTTTTGGTTATCTGTTTTGGAACCTGTATACCTTTGTTTCTTTTTTTGAGTCTGGGTGATGGATATATAGTAATTCCCAATTTGGTATACGGACATCTGTTATTTTTCCACCTTGTCCTCAAAGCTTTTGATTGAAAATTGGTTTGGCATTTAACTTCCATTTGCAGCCCCCTATATGGGGTCAAATTCGCTCTTCAAACCTATTTTTTTTTTCCCTTGCTGGATCAGTGAACTTTAATATCTATGGGTTCGCTCATTATTAATGATAATATAAGGGACACTCTTTTTTTTCATGTGTTGAGGCAACGATGGTCAACTGCTGCTTTTTCCCAATTAGTGCCTACTCATAAGCACCACCATTAAAAGATAAACCAAAAAGAAAAAAAAATACTGAAATGTTGCTAAAATCTTTAAAAGCCTTGCTGCCTCAGCTTACCAAAGCCATATTACAGTAGGAAATAACAGGCATTGTATAAATGATAAAACAGGAAAATAAATATATATTTTGAAGTTGGGTCAAAGGCCATGACACTATAGAGGAGAATATAAAATAAAATGAACATTTATTTAACACCTGGGCTAATTTCAATTAAGGACTACATTGCTAACCCCAGGCCACTAGGATATATGTTGAAGTCGCAAATCTTTTGTTTGAATACATAATTCATATAGTATCTAAAAGGGTGAAATGCAGACATTATATGTCCATTTAAAAAAGAATATGAAAATAAACAGAGACTATAAAATACACGATAAAATGGAAAGACAAATGATTTTAAAAATTTCCACATTTTTTTCATTGTTATTAATTAATTATTTTTTTTATTTGCGTTTTTTTATTTACATGGTGGTGTTTATGAGTAGCCACAAAAGTGGAAACAGCCAAAATTGACATTAGAATGTACCTAATACTACAATACATGTCAAAACAAGCTGTGCATTCCATCTTCCTATACTTCTTCCATTTTCTAAAGCCAAGAAATACAATCGCTTTGTTTTTATGCGATTTCCAGCAGAGATGACTATTGACTGAATAGATGTTTGGTCAGAAATACAATACCTCAAGGTGAGCTAGCTAAAACAAGGGAGGGATTGATTCTTGCTACCTTTGTCATTTTTTTAAACAGGATTATCCTACGAATACTTTTCTCCCGTACATAGCACTTCACCTTAAGATACATAAGAACAAGAGTAAGACTTATAACTGCATCATTATATGTTCGATTACAATTATATTGTATTATTGGACGATCTCTTTGATAACATTTTGCGGGTTAGGCCTAACAAAAGGATGTTGGTTGACTTGATACAATTTCCTAAAGACAATCTCAAAATCATGTGAACGAAATGCATACTGAGCTAAAGCTGGCCTCTCCATTTTGGAAGCCTATTATCAAATATTCTTATTCTCAGAGGATGCCACAGCAGACAAAACCATACATCCTGTCATATTACAGAAGCTCTTCCATCAAAATGTTTATCCTCTTAATATATTGCAGTCATCAAATTAAATAGCACTGTGTACTTACAATTGCTAATTTCTCCTTTCCACCTAGTTAATTATTTTCATTTCCATTAGGTATAACATCATGTGATAAAAAAAGATTATTTAAATCTTTCGAAGCTCTATGTAGAAAGAGGAATCTATTTTCCCTGCCTTAGTCATCACTGCAAAAGTCAATGGCAGGGGAGAAAAAGGGAGCAGCTGGGTCAGAAGATGAAGAGGTGCATTAGTCATGCAGGGAAAAGTGACTTCCTGTTTCTACATAGAGCAGGGAAAAGAGAAGAATTAACTGGGTAGAAAAGCAATATGAGCAATTGTAAGTACACAGTGCTATATAATATGATTGCAATATATAAAAGTTGTTGTCCATTACTAGGACAACTCTTTATGATTTAACATCTCTGCTCCAGGTAAAATAATAAATACTATACTCACCTCCAGTACCAGCGCTGTTCCATCATGTGCAGCTGCTCAGAGTGCATGGGCTCATGTGGGATGTTGACATCATGTGAGCCTGGCGTCCAATCAGCGCTGGCTTCCTTTCCTCACTTTTTAACCAAACAAGTTAATCAACAGAAAGTGAGGACTAAAACACTCACTTGGTGTTGATTGTTCTATTGGACTGAAGGAGGGGTGAAGGAAGCTAGCGCTGATTGAATGCCGGGCTTATGTGACATCACGACCCCATATGGGGTCGGGAACCAAGAGGACACGTCAGTACCGAGAAGAGAGCAGAGGATCACTAAGCAAGCCAGATGTCAAAGACACTGGGAGACAAAACAAGGCATGGGAAGCGAGGGAACGAGGAATGGAATGCTAGGCAACAGGACAAGCTTAGAATAGCAACTCACGGGAACCAAAAACGTACACAGAAAGCTGTAACTATCACTGGTGGTGTTCCAGGTGAAACAGCTTCAAGATAAAGTAGAGCTATCACCCGAAACGAGGCACCACCGAATAGGCCCCTTCCACCAGGCCTAGACCCGGAACATACAGACAGCAGGAAAACACACACTGGCTCTGCAAGAGAGCAGAGCCACAAGTGAATCATGACACATATCATCTATAATACATTAATAAGATAATGTTATACAGTACATAATATTATGTAATCTATTAATTCTCTAATATTGTTCCTATTGGAACAGTCAGTTGCTTTTTATTCTGTATGAACGATCCTGCTACAGAAACAGCACTGCTTAACTGGCATCCACTATACTGGATCATTTAGTTCAAGTATTATTCTCTGAAATTGTTAAGAAATCCTGCATTCCAAGAGAAAGCATTGAGAACGAAATAGGTCCAAAAGATATTAGGCTGATAGCTACATTATTGCAAACAAAAATAAAAGTAAAAGCAGGGAAAAGGAAGAACAAGGTAGCAATGTGTGCATTTCCGAGACAGCCTCATATTTTAAGAATAAGCACTGAGGTAAAGCATTTCTTTATGAGACAGGGGAAAGCTTATCTTTTTGAACATACAATAGGGAAGTGCTCACAGCTGGAAGCTTCTCAGAATGACAGAATATATCTATAAAATTGCAAACTTCATACTTTTTTCTGTTTTTATTTTGCTTACAGAGCTTTTCTGATTTTGTCTCAGAGCCATCAAAGTTACCCGAAGCTGACACTGCTTCCAGTACATTTTCTAACATAATGAATTTACAGCTCTTCAATATATCAACTGCATAGAATTCACATAATTAAGCAGAATAATATTCTGTTTTTACAGTAACAAATTCTAATATCGAACTTTGTGAGTATATAAAAATAAATATAGAGTATATTAAAACTTATAAAAGTCTCTCTGAGCCACAAAGCTCATTGTTTTGATATTGCAAGTATATTTGCTATACGTTTGCACTATTATCCATTTTATCTTGCAAGTTTTAGGCTAAGGTTACTCAGTGACACATGTCAAGCAACACTTACATAACTTTGACACATTGTAACATTGGATGGAATGGTTTCCAATAGTGTCGTGTTGCGAATTGCAACATGCTGCGACTACGACACTGAGTGTCTCCAAGTGTTTCCAAGTGTGTTGGATCTTCTATTGCTGGTCACAAGTTGCAAGCGATAAATTTGTCTTATACTTCAATACAAGTCACATTACACATGCAACTCCAGTGTGACTTGTCTGCAACTTCGCTATTTTATTTACAGCAAAATCAGAGCTCTAAAATAGTCAGAAAACTGCTGTCATGTGACACGTCTTGTAAGACCTAGTCTTTTGGCCTCAACTAGGGCTGGGCTATTAGTCAATCTTGGACACTTGAATTTCTAATTTAAAATGACTATAGATGAGTAAATCTGCCATAATTTGAAATCAGGAGATATCTAATCTTTCAGTTAGTACATTTATTTTGCCTTGAATTTATGTGATGATTCAAATTTGACATTTAAAGACATTTATTATGCTTGTAGGTGTACGAAGTATATAATATAATACAATTATACAACCCTCATCTACCCTGCCAGATAGTTGCATTAAGTTCTGCTCACTTTTTAGTCCACTCTGTTGCCTCCAGTGGTGACAAGGCCTGCTGATGTCATGTTGTGAGGTGACACACGCCATGACTTTGTTAGGCCACTGTAACTAACTAGATTTCATGTAATGATATGATGTATGTAATTTTGCCCCATCTTGATGTCTTGAGACTTGTTCAGCAACAGTGAACATATTGCAAAGTAACGTATGACATGACATCATGTAAGATTTAGGCTGCATACGCACGTCGTGTTTATTTTCACATTTTTGTTGCGTAAACTGCACTGTGTCAATGACAAACTGAATGCTTTTGCTTCTGCAGCAAAGTCTATGAGAAATCTGAATTTCCATGTGCACATTGCAGTTTTTTGTCTGCTTTTTTTTGTCAAATATTTGTCAAAATAAAAGCATGTCACTTTTTTTTGCTTTTGTCTCTGTTTTCACCCATTGATTTCAATGTGGTGTGTCAAAACACAAGAAAACTCTTATCTGTACGTTTGCATCATGTTTCTCCTGCATTTTGGATCCATTTTTGTCAACAAAAACGCATGCATTTTCACATTAAGTGAGGTCAAGAGGCTTCCTGTCAAAAACATGGCTAAAAACATATACAAAAAAATGCGTTTTTACAGTGTTTTTTTTTTGTCAAACGCAGAGTTTATAGTTGTCCAAGTCTGGCAGAGGGTACAGTTTTGTTGTCAAACCAAAACTGCAACATATACCCTAAGTCAGTGTCACTAAAGACTAGACCTCTGAGTAAGCCCCAACTGAAGATTAAGCTTGTGGTTCTGGCATTTCACAGTCTCGACCAGCTGAAGCACTGAGAGAAAGTGCGAAACGGCAATCGTCTGACATGTCGGGTGGTCCGCTCCCTCCCCGCCAGCCCCATAAATAAAGAATTCCCTGCACAGAAAGAACTGATGAGTGCCGTTTTCTCTATAAGTTCATGTACATATATTACAAAGTTGCTTATTTCCATGTGTATTATTGATTTCTGAAATACAGCATCTTCTCCCTCACCCACCACATCCGTGATGTTAAAGCATATCTTGTGAAATGGACTTTGGTTGTATGGGGAGATTTCTGATGTGTTGTACACATAACTTTTATTTGTCATGTTTTATTTTCTTAATTTTTGTCAGTTAATGGGGTATTATTTTTGTATTGTTTCACTGATTTAACACATTGTTTAAGTGAATTTACCATGCTTTAATTCCTTCCTCCTTTTTTTTTTTGCTCCCCTTCTTCCGAGAGCCGTAACTTTTTTTTTTCTGTCAATCTTGCCATATGAGGGCTTGTTTTTTGCGAGACAAGTTGTACTTTTAAATGAAACCATAACTTTTACCATATAGTGTACTGGAAAACAGCAAAAAAATTCCAAGTGTGGAAAAACTGCAAAAAAAAGTGTAATTGCACAATAGTTTTTGGGATATTTTATTCACCGTATTCACTATATCGTAAAACTGATGTATCATTGTGATGCATGAGGTTGGTGCAAGTTTGTAGACACCAAACATGTATAGGTTTACTTGTATCTAAGGGGTTAAAAAAATTCAAATTTTTTTCCAATAAAAGTGGCCCTAGGGGGATATATAGATCAACAATCCGATCGCTCTGCCCTATCTGTAGATCTCAGCTACAGAGCCGAGATCTGCAGATATGCTGCTTTACTCTCCGTGCTGGCACTATGCCAGCATTGAGAGAAAGTGACTCATGTTAGCTACAGGCATCATCACATGACCCTGCGCTACCATGGCAACCACCGAAAGTCACGTGATCACACACGTGACTTCCGGTGGGGGTGGCAGTAAGTGAAAGTAATGGCCGCGCGCATATACATCTTGCTGCCAGAGTTTGGCAGCGAGATCTAAGGGGTTAAAAGTTGTGGGTGGAATGCGATTCCACTCGTAACATGCAGGCACATATTTCTGCTGTTGAAAACAGCTGATATGTGCACGGATCGCCGAGACCTGCCCACGGCAGAGGGCGCAGATTAACCTCACACGATCCATGACTGATATATCCGTCATTGGTCGTGAAGGGGTTAAATACTGTAAGTGTGGATATAGATTAGAAATGAGAACAAGTCATCTTCAAACGCTTATTCTCTAATTTATATTCACAAGTGGGACAACCACAACTCCATTAGGTGACCAGCAGCTCACTCCCCTTATCATATACCTTAATGTCACCATGGGCGCTTGTCCCTTTTCTTTCTAATATACTATACATGACATAATATATCTATGGATGCATGTGCAAATTAGTAGTAGCTTTATCTTTTACTAGCTGTACTACCCTGCTTCGCCTCGGTTAATAACTGCTGTTAACAAAATAGAATGTATTAACAAAAATGTATTCTGCACACAAAAAAAACACAAAACAAATGTAAATATAATGTATGTCTCCCCCGTGTATATATCTCTCTGTCTCTCTCTCTCTGTCTGTCTGTCTCTTTCCCTGTCTGTCTCTGACTGTCTCTGTCTCTTTCTCTGTCTGTCTCAATCTCTTTCCCTGTCTGTCTATCTATCTCTTTCCCTGTTTATCTATCTCTGTCACTTTCCCTGTCTGTCTCTTTCCCTGTCTGTCTCTTTCCCTCTCTTTCCCTGTCTGTCTCTTTCCCTTTCTTTCCCTGTCTGTCTCTTTCCCTCTGTCTCATTCCCTGTGTCTGTCTCTTTGTCTCTTTACATGTCTTTGTCTGTCTCTTACCCTATCTGTCTCGTTTCCTTTCTTTCCCTGTCTGTCAGTTTCCCTGTGTCTGTCTCTTTGTCTGTGTCTGTCTCTTTCCCTGTCAGTCTGTCTCTTTGTCTGTGTCTGTCTCTTTGTGTCTGTCTCTCACCCTGTCTATGTCTGTTTCTTACCCTGTCTGTGTCTGCCTCTTTCTCTGACTGTGTCTGTCTCTTTCCCTGGCTGCATTGTGACACGCCAACATTCCATATAATCATAGTATCATAGTATCATAGTATCATAGTTTTTAAGGTTGAAGGGAGACTCTAAGGCCATCTAGTTCAACCCGTAGCCTAACATGTTGATCCAGAGGAAGGCAAAAAAAACCCAAAGTGGCAAACAAGTTCCAATGGGGAAAAAAATTCCTTCCTGACTCCACATCCGGCAATCAGACTAGTTCCCTGAATCAATACCCTGTCATAAAATCTAATATACATAACTGGTAATATTAAATTTTTCAAGAAAGGAATCCAGGCTCTGCTTAAATGTTAGTAGTCAATCACTAATGGCGTGGCTGCGCATTCTTCTGAAGTTTTGGCTGCACTGTGGCTCCCAGCTCCATTCGCTTTAATGGAGGCAGGTTTTTTGGTGAATAACTGTAAAGCGCGGGCTTAAAGTTTCCCCTCAAAACATAGCCTATGACGCTCTCAGGGTCCAGACGTGTGAGTGTGCAAAATTTTGTGGCTGTAGCTGCGACGGTGCAGATGTCAAGCCCGGACATACACACATACACACACACATACACACATTCAGCTTTATATAGTAGATTATATACACTCTATGATAACATTGCCATCTGATTACCCACCACTTATTTTTCTATTCTGTTTTAACTTCTTTTCAATTATTATTTACTGTGATCTCTTTAGTATGAAATCATAATAGCAATTCATGAAGACTGACCGTTTTCAGGCCAGTCTTGAAGTGGGGTCCTGCTTGAGTCAGATGCTCCTGATTTAATAACATGCCCGTGCCCCCTTATGTATGAAGAGCGTCTGAAAAGTGGCATGCCTCTCCATGAACGCCTCTACAAATTTACTCCAGAGACTGAAGTAAGACTTGATGCATAATAAACATTGCTGCTCATCATGAATTTGGTCTGTCTCACCCCCTGTTCCACCAAGTTCTGTCTACTTTGTTGGAACTAAGCAAAAATGGCATGAGCGTGTCAAAAGTCTGAATAAAATTAGCACAGCCATACAATGCGCCAAAACATGTTTTTTAAAGCTTTCTTTGTCAGAATTCTGGCTTAAAACCTTTGATGCGTTGGGCCGCTTTAATCAAACTTTGGTCCTACATTCTTCGTTTTTGGTGTCCAATGACAACTTACGTACTCTACTCTTTTTGCAATGAAAATATGCCAATGACACATAGCATTAAAACCCTTAACAGGTAGAAGAATTCACATTGAATATTTTAATACAATAGATGGGGGTCTTTTAGGCAGCAAATGACCAGTGAGTTCTTGAAGTTAAAGTGTGGTGCTAATAGACTAGGGATTGACAAAAAGAACACATATGACATTAACCAAATAGCATTTGGTTTTATTGCACTTTTTGCGCTCACCTTGTGTTGCTGTGAAGCCAAAATTATTGAATAGCCTTAGATAGCAATAACTGCTGCTGCTACGCTGGTTGGAGTAAACAATGTCAATTTCAATATGTACCTAAGGGAGAAATGTGAGTGTTTTGTGCTGCTGGTGATGAATTCATGGGATACAGATGACAAGGAATAGTTTGCATTTTATATTCAATGTTTTTATGTCGAATGGATCTTCTCCTCATGAGAACCACAGTAAGGATCGTTATTGTTATTTCCTGAGGAAGAGGTCCATTCGACCCAGAAACACATTCGTATATTAAAAACAATGTTTTTATATTCATATTAATTCTGTGACTTTTTAATCAGAAGCGCAGCACACCATCATTTCTGCCTTTGGTACATACCTCATGGTAATGTCAGATTACATAGGAAAAACTTGCTGACAGATTCCCTTTAGTGGCATTAAGCATTCCCTGACAGCTGTTACATGATAAAGAGTTTTGGTGTTGCCTCTCAAATCCTTAAGTTTCAATCTCAATTTTTATTAATCCCAAATGCAATTGCTCTTTACTAGTGATGAGCGAGCATGTTTGGCACTATTTGATATTCATACAGCATCGGGGTGCTCGGACACACTCGTTACTCGATCGAGTATTGCGGGTACTTGAGTGCTATGCTCAAGTCCCAGCCCACATGTTTGTAGCTGTTTTTTAGCCAATAAACATGTAGAGATTGCCTGCCATGCATGCTAATGCCTTAGTCTTGTTGGATATTGGCATTATTGTGATTGGCTGGCGGCACAGCATCATTGGGTCTTATATGAGACTCGGGGGTGCAATACTCGTTACATTATACCTCTGGAAGCAATTCAGGGATAGCTGATGTAGGGCATGATTGAACTGGCACCTCTGATGAGTGTTGTAGTCCCTACCCGGTGCCTTTGAATTGCTATACTTTTACTTTGTGGGAATTTTTTTTATAACACATTGGTGAACCAGGGACACTGTGGCATTCTTAATTAAAATAAACTATTTTTTCTGTGAAAGTATTTTAGGGGGTTTAGTAAGGGAGTGTTTGATAGACACCTCTTCATTACTAACCCTGGGCTTCATACTAGATGAAATTACACAGCTGACATCAACATATAAAATATTACCCTGATTGCCACCACACCTGGACAATCAGTAATATCTAATAGATGCACCATTTATGAGGATGCTGCAGGCTGGTAATTCTAGGCTGGGAAGAGAAAAATGACCATGGACCTTCCCAGCCTTAAAATATCAGCCCTTAACTTTACCTTGGCTGCTTATCAAAAATGGTGGTGGACTCCAAGTCATTTTTTAAAATTATCTATTTACTTAGTTCCCAGCAGTGACCTTGGTGTCAGAGATGAACCTAAATATCTTCCACATGCTGATCCCATTCCATTTCAGTGCTGTTTCCATCCATTTCAGCAATTTTTCAGCCCTCCTATGGAGTTTTCTGGAAAAATGTTAGAGTTTCCCATTGACTTTCAGAATATTCATTACTCAAATTGAGCCTGTCTGAGTGTCTGACCTAAACAATTAGACTAACGAGTACTCGAGCATTTTAGTGCTTGGTCCTCACTACACAATACTATTTCTGGGATATGATGCCATGCCCCTCTAGGAAATATTCAAATTATCTCTCCGGTAAAGGAGACAAACTCTAGCACTGCGCCACCTATTGGAAGTAGCGATCCTAAAAGTCACAAGTGGATTTTTAACAATCCTTTGCAATATGACTCAGGATATATAAGCCAGATCAGAATCCCAATTTGCAGACACGGTGTTTCGGGGTGCTTGCCCCTTGTCAGTGCAAAGTATGGGGGTGTCTGATCTGGCTCATGAGAAAGCTATGTGGGGACCACGGGGGAACACTATTCTCCTTAAGGAGACTTTGCAAGCCAGTCTGGCTGCCACGCCCCTCTATGAAATATTAAAATTATCTCTCCGGTAAAGGAGACAAACTCTAGCACAGCGCCACCTATTGGAAGTAGCGATCCTAAAAGTCACAAGTGGATTTTTAACAATCCTTTGCAATATGACTCAGGAAATATAAGCCAGATCAGAATTCCAATTTGCATACACGGTGTTTCGGGGTGCTTGCCCTGATCTGGCTTATATCGGAGTGACCTTTGACTCTGCCTTATCCTTCATACCACACATCCAATCCCTCACCACCTCCTGCCATCATCAACTCAAAAATATTTCCAGAATCCACCCTTTCCTCAATTCGCAATTTACTAAAATGCTAGTGCATGCCCTCATAATCTCCCACCTCGACTACTGTAACATTCTCCTCTGTGGCCTCCCTGCCAACACGCTCGCCCCTCTCCAGTCCATCCTTAACTCTGCTGCCCGACTGATTCACCTCTCTCCTCAATACCACCCCACGTCTCCTCTCTGCATGTCCCTCCACTGGCTCCCAATCTTCCACCATATCCAATTCAAACTACTAACACTGACCTACAAAGCTGTGCATAATCTCTCTCCTCCGTATATCTCCGAACTAATCTCCCACTACACTCCAACACGTCACCTCCGGTCCTCCCAAGATCTCCTTCTCTCCTCTTCTCTCATTCGCTCCTCACGCAACCGACTCCAAGACTTCTCCCGAGCATCCACAGTCTCCTGTAACTCGCTGCCTCCACACGTCAGACTATCCCCTACCCTTGCAAATTTCAAACAGAACCTGAAAACCCACCTGTTCAGAAATGCCTACAATCTACAATGAACTCGCTGCCGCCCGACCACCGTGCAGAGCTGCCGCCCGACCACCGTGCGGAACTGCCGCCCAATCTACACCCCACCTACTGTCTCCTCCCCATAATACTATAGAATGTAAGCCTGTAAGGAAAGGGCCCTCTTCCCTCTGTACTAGTCTGTCTACTGTAACTTCTATATGTATTTTGTATGTAACCCCCTTCTCATGTACAGCACCATGGAATTAATGGTGCTCTATAAATAAATAATAATAATAATAATCTCTGAAACACAGGTCGCTTCTAATGGTCAGAGTATTCAGCCAGGTTGATGTACGGTTTCAAACTTATTTGTGATAACCAGTATCTGCAGCCCCCAGCTTTGTGCTTTACCTTGGTTGGTTATCAAAAATAAAGGCACCATTAACAGTTTCTTTTAAATTATTTAAATAAATAATTAAAAATACAATCTGGGCTCCTGCCCATTTTTGATAACAGGAAGACCAGCCAGAGAAAACACTGCCGGCAGCCAATGAGGGCGCTCAATACAGTGAAATCCTAGGTGCACTGCCCCCTGGGAAATATGCAAATCAAAAAAGTCTGTGGAGCCTCTGTTAGGAGTCTCAACTAGCCAGATATCCCTCCGGAAAGGACCTAGCCAAGGAGCAGCTCTTTTTAGGAAACCACCATAACCACCATATGAAGTGGCCCTTTTAGTCAATATCTAACTCTTTGACAAGTTTAAAGATATGATAAGGGAAATACCAAGGCCAGGTATCGATCCACAGACAGCTGTTTCGGGGTATTGCCTCTCATCAGTGTGGAGTAGGATTCTGACCAGGTGAGAGCAGTGCCTAGTAAACCAACAAGACAAAATAATCACTGATCTCGGGGAGACCAGCCAGAGAAAACACTGCCGGCAGCCAACGAGGGCGCTCAATACAGTGAAATCCTAGGTGCATTGCCCCCTGGGAAATATGCAAATCAAAAAAGTCTGAGGAGCCTCTGTTAGGAGTCTCAACACAGAAACTAGCCAGATATCCTTCCGGGAAGGACCTAGCCAAGGAGCGGCTCTTTTTAAGAAACCAAACCTTTATTTTATTCCTTAAAATACACAAAAAGCAATATTAAAATACCAAAGGTTTGACCATGCAAGTCACAAATCGCACACTGCCCAGAGCTGTATATAAAGCTCAAAAGGGCTATAGATATGTCCCTTGGGCAAGGTAAACAATGGGACAGCTAAATCATGTGTTGAGAGCAAAGCGGGTTAACACTATCAGTGGATAGCACATAAACATAACGACAGTAGTTCCATTATGTTTAGACCAGGGTCATAAAATAACACAGGCAAAAGGATATATATTTACTTCCACTTCACTGAAGGTACGAAAAATATATACAAACGCCTATCACCTTTTGACTGTAATCAACACACAAATTAGGCAAAAAACAGGGAAGATCTCACCCATTCAGATGATCTTCTGTTGCTTATCACAGCATCTCTTGCTGACAGGGCCAGGATGGGGCTTGGATTCCAGGTTGATGTAACTCACCCTAAACCCTATTGACTCCCGTCCTTACAAGGACGGTCCACAACTGAACCTATTGTTGTCCTTGTACAAAACAGCCCCACATGCCTCCCGACGCGTTTCATCACGTTTTAGTGACTCCTCAGGGGACCAAGCATGGGTTAGAAGTATCAGGGCCAGTGATGGTATAATGCCTGCAAGGTCCACACACACCAAATGCTGCATTTGGTGTGTGTGGACCTTGCAGGCATTACACCATCACTGGCCCTGATACTTCTAACCCATGCTTGGTGTGTTGATTACAGTCAAAAGGTGATAGGCGTTTGTATATATTTTTCGCACCTTCAGTGAAGTGGAAGTAAATATATATCCTTTTGCCTGTGTTATTTTATGACCCTGGTCTAAACATAATGGAACTACTGTCGTTATGTTTATGTGCTATCCACTGATAGTGTTAACCCGCTTTGCTCTCAATACATGATTTAGCTGTCCCATTGTTTACCTTGCCCAAAGGACATATCTATAGCCCTTTTGAGCTTTATATACAGCTCTGGGCAGTGTGTGATTTGTGACCTGCATGGTAAAACCTTTGGTATTTTAATATTGCTTTTTGTGTATTTTAAGGAATAAAATAAAGGTTAAATTTTAATATAATCTCACTGGTGCTATTTCCCATACAAATTGTGAGCCCCTGTCCTGGAAGGAACACAAATCATTGGTTCCCTTGCTTACTTGCTTTTTAGGAAACCACCATAACCACCATATGAAGTGGCCCTTTTAGTCAATATCTAACTCTTTGACAAGATTTGCATATTTCCCAGGGGAAAATGCACCTAGGATTTCACTGTATTTAGTGCCCTCGTTGGCTGCCGGCATTGTTTTCTCTGGCTGGTCTCCCCGAGATCAGTAATTGTTTTGTCTTGTTGGTCTACTAGGAATTGCTCCCACCTGGCCAGAATCCTACTCCACACTGATGAGGGGCAATACCCCGAAACAGCTGTCTGTGGATACCTGGCCTTGGTATTTCCCTTGTCATATCTTTAAACTTGTCAAAGAGTTAGATATTGACTTAGGCCTAAAACACACTTCCGCAAAAAAAATGTACGTGTATTACGGTCCGTTTTTGGGTCCGTGTTCCGTTTTTTAGGGGTGTTTCTCCGGTACGTATGGCATCCGTGTGATGGCATATGCGAGCATGTGGAATGTCCGTATTGACATAAAATACGTACGTGTGCAGTCCGTATGCCGTCCGTTTTTCAAGATCCGTATTTTCACACAAATAACCTTGTAAGCCCATCATAATGTGCTCCTGGTGTGTTTAATTGGTCAATTAACTACCCAATTTAGTTAGTTTGCTTAAAAAACCTTTAAAAACATGGCTTCTGAGCTCATTCTCACATTATACACACTCCAAAATGTCTCTCTCCAATGAAGCAACCATGTATTTGCTCTGGTTGATATCTAGGAGATTTGGGGTTAGGCAACATATGATTGAAGAAGAGCCATAACTGGAGAGAAGGATGTGGATTCACCCCCTTGTGAAGCTCAGGAAAACACATGGGCATTTTAATATTCTCTATGGCGAAATGCGGAAATTTCCACCAAAATTCCAAGCCTACTGCCATCTCACCATGAATTCATTTGACAACATCCTTGGCCTTGTGTACCATCGTTTGAAGCATCAGGACACCTGTATGCGCCTCAGCATCTCACCTGAAGAACGACTGTTGGTGACTTTACGGTAGGTGTTGTCATGTATACTCATGCTTTATCTGTTATGAAATACATGTTAAATCTCAAAGGCATCATTTTGTAGAAATTATGTAATTTTAAATTTAGGTATTTGTTGAAAACGTATATAGATCAAATAACCTCATTGTAATTTTAAAATATGATCTGAGTGCTCATATCTACCATTCTAACTCTACCAAAATTAAAGAAACAAGAGTCATAAATCAAACAATCTTGTTTATTAAACAGAAAAGTAATTATTTTTCCAATATGGAAAGTAAATATCAACACATATGTATTTCCAACAAAAGCAATAAAATAATAGTCATACACAGTATCTCGCCAGTCATTGGATGACACAAATATTAGTTTTGAAAAACAACTTTCATGAATAGTCAAAGTAATGTCATGTTTTTTTTCTATTTCAGTTACCTTGCAACTGGTCAATCCATCAGCAGTCTATCGAATTCTTATTGGGAAGGTCCACAATTGGCAAGATTATCCTGCATACCTGCACTGTGCTATGGGAGACCCTTAGGCATCATGTCATGCAGCTGCCTTCAACACAGGAATGGATGCACATTTCAGATGAATTTTTGGAGAAAACAGCTTTCCCTAATTGTATTGGCATCATTGACGGAAAGCACATTAGAGTGAAGAAACCACCTAACTCTGCATCAAGATATTTTAATTATCATAAGTTTTTTTCTGTAGTTATTTTGGCCATCGTAGATACAAACTACTGCTTTTTATTTGCTGACATTGGGGCCCATGGCAGTGCCTCAGATGCACGCATTTTCAGAGGCTCACGTTTAGAAAAACGATTAATGTCTGATAGTTTAAGTTTGCCTCCACCAAGACCATTGCCTGGTAATAATGGCCCTATTGTTCCTTTTGTCATGGTTGCAGATCAGGGGTTTGCATTTTCTAGGCATTTGATGCGTCCATATCCCAGAAGGCGTCTGACAGATCAAAAGCCCTATTTAATAGCAAATTGGCCAGAGCACGTTGCTATGTTTAACGTGCCTTTGGCATTTTGGCCTCAAGATGGCGCATTTATCAAACCACCATCCAACTCCAACCAACCACCGTCAAGGCTGTCATTAAAGCTACAGTAATGTTACATAATTAGTGTAGATTACATGAAAGCAATGACGAAGACATTGAGGAGTTGCCAGCTTTAAATGCACCATTTGTAGAGAATGGTAGTGTTAGAACCAATGTGTCCTCTTCTGGTCTACAAGTAAGGAATCAGTTTAAAGATTATTTTAGTTTAAATCAACATAGTCATGTATAAATATGGCATTGTCATAGTTTTTGATCACTTGGTTACATAAGCACAAACACATATGTAAAACAAAAGAGAAAATGACCATACATAGGTATAAATTGTGGGTTTTTTTGTTGGTTGGTTTTGTTTGTGGTACCAATAAGCTATTGTGATTTAACTTTATTGCTATAAAATCAGGAATTTTTGTTTAGCAAATAACAGTACTACTGAATGTACATGACTAATAAAAATATGGCGAATTGGATTTGTAAAAATTAGTCCAGATTTTTTATTGAAGCTATGTATGTATGTTTTCTTTTGCAAAACACCCTGTATTCTATTTTTTTTTACAGAATTTTGTCAGGGACATTAGCCCATACAAAACACCATACTTTATTATGCAATAATGTCACGCAAACATAATTTGTTTGACACTATTGGAATACAAGTATGGGACCAGACCATATGCAAATACTGCATAGTGGCTGGATTTTTAATAATAAAGGTGTCTGAATGTTAGTGTAGTAGTTTATGTGCGTGCATTTTTTCCCTAAACCCAGTTTTTTCTAATGGATGGTCCAAACAACATGTCCAGAGCAAGGCAACATTCTAACAGGCAGGTAATGTTTTTGAAGTGATAGAGTAATTGTTATTGAATTTTTTGAAAGGAAAACACAAATATGACCCCATGCATATAGAGTAAGTAATGTGTTACATTTTGAAATGTTTTCCGACCAGCAATACCCTAGAAAACATACCAAAATGTAAAATAATACATACAATATCACATTATGATTCAACTAAATCCTCTAGGCTACTGATGCTGTCTCCATTGCATTGACACCTACAGAATATGTTTGCTGCACAACACTAGATGTTGTAGTGAGTGACTGATCAGTGTTTCCACTAGTAACAGTTGTTGTACTTGGAACAAATAATGATGCAGTTGTTTGAGCAGATGGAAGACCAAGTGTAGGTGGTACATATTGATGTGTTGGAAGAGGCTGAGTATGTGTGTATGTAAAGTTAGTTGGGTAAGTCTGATGTTGAAAGTACTGTTGTGGATTATTAGGAACATGGTAGGATGTTGTTTGTTGAAACATTTGAGGTAGTCTATGAACATTACTAACAATACTAGGATAGTTAACAGAGGTTTGCATTGGTGTCTGTTGGGGTACTTGTGGGACAAATGATGGCTGCTGAGATGGCCTTTGTGTCATTAATGTACCTGTTTGGTGTGGGACAATTGTTGGCCTAATTTGTAAATCACTTCCCATAGAAGAAGATGGATACTGTATATGTGTTTGTTGAACTACAGGATTTAGTTGAAAATTAGAGTAATGTTCATCAGTTTGGGTTTCCACAGTTTGTTGGGTTGTGTTTGTGTGTGGACCACGTGGATTAGCTCTCCATTGCTCTATCACTTCAAAACAATAAATGGGTTCTGGCTCACGTTGGGTAGCAGATATTAGTGTTATTAAGGACGCCCTCAATCTGTCCTGCCTATCAGGTGCAACCAATGCAAGAGAGGGATAAAGGGAGCGGCAATATCTCTCTCCATCACTCTCTGGTATCAGTGAATTCATCATGTGTATTATTCTGGTATCAATGATATCTGGCAGGGAACGTAAATCTTCATAACGCCTATGTCTGCGACCATGGATAGATTGGGCTACTGTGCGCATGGTATTAGTTGTTATTCTTGGCTGTGTGCCTGCCTGTTGCAGTGGACTACTCTCTGCAAGAACTGGTGAAGGGCCACTTTGTTGCCCTGTAGACTGGCCTGGAATTACATTAGTGGATTGACTTGTTCTCAAACCCAAATTAGAGGACATTTCTTCTGCGTCTGGCTGGCTGGTGTTGGGGATTGTTGGTGGTTGAAATGAGGTAGGCTCCATCTCAGAAGCAGAGGTCGCTGTTAATTCTGCTGACTGGGCTTCCTCACTATCTTCCAGATTATCCTCTGTACTTTAAAGAAAGAAAAAAAAAAAATTAATGTGTGCATTTCCAAAAAAAAACGCCATGTGATGTAATGGTTTAAACTTACTTTGGTACTTCCATAATGGGCATGAGGAAGGTGAGTCTTTGATAATGGACATATTTTTTCCTTTTGGCTGCGGCAGCTGTGGTTGCCACTGGGTTATATTCTCTTCTGAACTGGTCACGTGCTGAGTGCCATCGCCGTTTAACAAGATCCACTGTTTAAAAACAAAAAGTTGTATAATAAGGTCACAAATTATAACAATTGAACAATAAAAAAACCCAAAACATTATTCTTGTATTGCAGCAATTTAAATAAATTGGAACACACATCCATGTGTATGAAAACAACAACCCATGACACTCATATAATGACATAATAACACAATGAGCATGACAAAGTAAACAAGATCTCCAGTAAAAAGATTAAACCACTGTATAATCATTTAACTCCTTTTTACTTACAAAAATAAAAAAATTAAACCTTCAATAATCCATGAGAAACAAAATGTCTATAAACCCATGAAGTGCCATATGTTCCTCAAAGATTTTCCATTATACACTACACATTACTGTTACCATTCCAGACATGGTGACACCAAGGGACATGCATAATAAACCAAACATGAAAATACAACTCAAAATGTATTGACATGTCACAGCACATTTACAATATAAATAGCACAAAATTGAACACAAAAATATAAATCAAACATGTTTAATTGTTGCTTGACCACCCTGAAATGCCTTTTGTACATGCATAAAATGCTTTGCAGGCCACATATACACATGCTGACATTACTAGAAAACTGCAATGAATAGTTCAAAAGGCCAAAAAACTACACTATCCTGTTTGTGAGTCTCCAGTGTAGCTCAAAATGAGTCAGGCCCATTAATAGCTGCCAAACAAACTATACAAATATGGATATAATCTGCCTACAGAATGAGCACATGTAGTTAAAGATAGAGGCAATGCAAATATCTGTACTCACCATATCTATTTTTCTTTCCAGGGCTAGATTGAGACCATCCATTCCTACGGTAGACTACCTCTGCCACAGCCATCCATGCTCGATCCACCATTAACCTGTCATGGTAGCCGTCAACACGAGTGTCCCACAGCTCTGGATGCCTCTCTACTTCTCCAATCAGACTCTCTGTATCGATTCTGGGCGCCATGCTCAGTACCTGTGTTGTTCTCTGTGCTCAAAGTTCCCCTGCAGTGAGAGGACAGGTGCCCAGCTGCTGTCTGGCATGCAAATGAGACAGGAAATGTATGTTTGGCGCCAGAATTAATGGCCTAATAGATTGGTAACAAGTGTTTCAGATTTTGTGATGATAAACGGACACGGACGATACGTGCTGAACACGGACATACTCCGTGTGCTGTCCGTGCAGGCACGGATCCATAGACTAAAGCGGGTCGGTGCCTGTGTGCTGCCGGTCAAAAACGGACACGTCGTCCGGGTAGAAAAGCGCACACGTACTTACCACACGGACACACGTTCCGTGTGATTTTACGTGTGTGTGCCATCTACCATTGAATAACGTGTCTCCGTGTCTCCGTGTCTCCGGTACGTGCAAGTACGTACCGCACACGTACAAATTAAACGGATGTGTGTTGCGGGTCTAAAAGGGCCACTTCATATGGTGGTTATGGTGGTTTCCTAAAAAGGAGCCGCTCCTTGGCTAGGTCCTTCCCGGAGGGATATCTGGCTAGTTTCTGTGTTGAAACTCCTAACAGAGGCTCCATAGACTTTTTGGATTTTCATATTTCCCAGGGGGCAATGCACCTAGGATTTCACTGTATTGAGTGCCCTCGTTGGCTGCCGGCAGTGTTTTCTCTGGCTAAACTCCCCGAAATCAGTGATTGTTTTGTCTTGTTGGTCTACTAGGCATTGCTCCCACCTGGCCAGAATCCTACTCCACACTGATGAGGGGCAATACCCCAAAACAGCTGTCTGTGGATCGATACCTGGCCTTGGTATTTCCCTTGTCATATCTTTAAACTTGTCAAAGAGTTAGATATTGACTAAAAGGGCCACTTCATATGGTGGTTATGGTGGTTTCCTAAAAAGAGCCGCTCCTTGGCTAGGTCCTTCCCGGAGGGATATCTGGCTAGTTTCTGTGTTGAAACTCCTAACAGAGGCTCCATAGACTTTTTTTGATTTTCATATTTCCCAGGGGGCAATGCACCTAGGATTTCACTGTGTTGAGCGCCCTCGTTGGCTGCCGGCAGTGTTTTCCCTGGCTGGTCTCCCCGAGATCAGTGATTGTTTTGTCTTGTTGGTCTACTAGGCATTGCTCCCTCCTGGCCAGAATCCTACTCCACACTGATGAGGGGCAATACCCCGAAACAGCTGTCTGTGGATACCTGGCCTTGGTATTTCCCTTGTCATATCTTTAAACTTGTCAAAGAGTTAGATATTGACTAAAAGGGACACTTCATATGGTGGTTATGGTGGTTTCCTAAAAAGAGCCGTTACTTGGCTAGGTCCTTCCCAGAGGGATATCTGGCTAGTTTCTGTGTTGAGACTCCTAACAGAGGCTCCACAGACTTTTTTGGTTTGCATTTTTGATAACGAGAACAGATAGAGTGGGGACTAGTTTTCTCATGCTGGGTAGGTCCATGGTTATTGGGCCCTCCCCAGCCTAAATATGGCAGCCTGTAGCTGCCCCAGAAGTGGTGAATCCATACGATGTGCCAATTCCGGTGCTTTACTCAGCTTATCCCGATTACGCTGGTGCAATAGCAATCGGGGTAATATATAGAGTTGATGTCAGCTGTGATTTGTCAAAAGTGTCTATAAGACTCCTCCATTACCAACCCTGTAAATAAAAAGAAAAGAAAAAACACAACCACACAAAAATCCTTTATTTTAAATAATAAACACACACCCTCTTTCACCAATTTATTAACCTTCAAAACACTCCAGCAAGTCCGATGCAATCCACGCCACATCATACAATGATCCTGGGTCTGCTACATCCAGAAGCCATGGTGAGGGTTGACATTAGAACACGTGACCACTCACCACAACCTCCTGGATGCACGGAGAGCAGCATGGAAGTTACCAGAAATGACCTCACATGAACTTTGTTCTGGTGTGTCTTTTGCAGCGCAGTCCGACAGTCCGTCTCTGAGATCACCTGAGGTCACATCTTGTGGTTCTCGCTGTACCCTCTGTATGAGCCGCCAGCTGTGACCTCAGATGAATTCTTTGCCAGTCCAGCACTGAGTTCACCTAAGGTCACAGCTGGAAGCTCTAACAGATGGTACTGTGAGAACCACCAGAAGAGATCACAGGTGAACTTAGTGCTTGACAGTCAGACTGTGTGACACGGTGGCAGCACAGTCTAACAGTCCAGTAGCTGTGAGGTCCACATACCTTAAAGGACCCTTTAACATAAAGCTGCTTTACATGCTGTGATATCGTTACCGATATCGCTAGCATGCGTACCAGCCCCTATCGGTTGTGCGACATGGGCATATCGCTGCCTGTGGCACACAACATCGCGTGGACCCGTCACACTACTTACCTGCCTAGCGACGTTGCTGTGATCGGCAAACCCCCTCCTTTCTAAGGGGGCGGGTGCGGAGATGAGCGTGATGAACATCCCACCCACCTCCTTCCTTTCTCATTGCGGGCGGGACACAGGTAAGGAGAGGTTCCTCGTTCCTGCGGTGTCACACGGAGCAATGTGTGCTGCCGCAGGAACGACGAACTACATCATTACTGCAGCAGCAACGATAATTGAGATCACCGATTAGCGATTTTGAACGTTTTTGCAATGATTCAAAATCGCTAATAGGTGTCACACGCAACGACATCGCTAACGCGGCCGGATGTGTGTCACAAAATTTGTGACCCCAAAGAGATCGCTTTAGCGATGTCGTAGCGTGTAAAGCGGCCTATAGACTTTAAGGTTATGAGTTCCCAGCTGTTGGAACACCTAGAGGCTGTGAGCTCTGGAAAGAGTTCAAATTCTTCAGATGTACCAACAATTTGGAACTCAAGGAACCTTAAAGTCTGCCTTAAAAGCTCATTTATGGGAATTTTTAAGGGAGCCTTTAAGGTTCTTAGAGTTCACAGCTGCTGGGACATCTGGCATCTATGAACTCTTACCAGAGTTCACAGCTTCCAGGTGTCCTAGCAGCTTGGAACTCCACAAACCCTAAAGGCTCCTTTAAGGTTTCTGGGCTTCACAGCTGCTTGGAGACCCAGTGGTTTACCCGAGCTCTCAGCCACTGGATCTCGCAGCAGCTGTCAACACAGTAACTTTAAAGGAGCCTTTAAGGTTTCAGGAGTTACCAGCTGCTGGGACATCTGGAGACTGTGAACTCTGGTAAGAGTTCAGAGCCTCCAGATGTTCCAGCAGCTGGGAACTCCAGGAACTCTATAGGCTCCATTAAAAGCTCCTTTAAGGGAACATTTAAGGGAGCCTTTAAGGTTCATGGAGTTCTCAGCTGCTGGAACATCTGAATGCTGTGAACTCTTATTAGAGTTCACAGCCTCGAGATGTTCAAACATCTGGGAGCACTAGGAATCTTAAAGTTATGCTTAAAAATCAACTTTTAGGTTAACAGAGCTCACAGTCACCGGATCTCTCAGCAATTTTCAAGCTGGTAACTTTAAGGAAGCGTTTACCAAAGTTCACAGCTTTTTAATAAAGTTCACAGCCTCTAAGTATCCCAACAGCTGGGAACTCCAGGAACTCTAAAGGCTTCTTTAAAGGCTATTTTAAGGTTTTTGGGCCTCACAGCTTGCAGACTGTTGGACTACTATACCGCCATGGCCCACAGTCAGACAGTCTGGCAATCTGGCATTCAGATCTCCAGAGTTAACTTGTCTCAGTTAACTCAGTTGAACCTACTGCCAGATTAATGGACTGTCGAATTGTGGGACGCAACAGAACAGCAGTCCGGCAATCCAGAAATCCGGCAGCAGGTTAAACTGAGTTCATTGAGGGCAACAGGGAGTGAGTATGAATTCTGGTGACCTAACTGCCGGATTGCCAGACTGCTTTGCTACCGTGTCCCATAATCCGACAGTCCAGCAATCCAGCAGCGGGGTCACATGTGGTCACACTTGGTAAAGAGGGAAAGCCGGCTGTGGACTCGGTGACATCACTGGTTCTAACTGCTGGATTCCCCGCTACCCTCAGTGTGACCCAGGTCATGTTTCCCATCACTGCAGCTTCAGGATGTGGCAGAAACAGGATTGTCTTGGCACATCGTTCAGATTACATTGAAACTGCGAGGATGTTTTGGGGGTTGATAAATTGGTGAAAGAGGATGTGTTTTTTATTACTTATAAAAAATGATTTTTGTGTGTTTGTGTTTTTTTACTTACTGGGTTGGTAATGGGCAGTCTCATAGATACCTCCCCAATACCAACCCAGGACACGGTTTTTGTATTTTTTTTTTATTCAAAAAAACAAAAAGAAAACCATTGTGAGACACACTCTAATTTTGATAACCAGCTAAGACAAAGCACACAGCTGGAGGCTACAGCCCATCCATGTTTAGTTTACCTGTGCTGGTTAAACTAACATAAATAGCCGGGGGTCCACACCTCATCTTTTATTTTTTTTACTGCGCCTGCTAATCAGGGTAATGCCAGTAGCAAAGTTGGCTATAGCATTACTGATTTTCAGGTAATCCCCACATGTTTAATGGCTGAAAATCAGATGCCAAACATGCGGGGAAGGGACTTGGAACTCACGAGGCGAATACCAAAATACTATATGATTAACTAATATCTGAAACATCTTAATATTTGTCCGAGTAACGAATAGTGCCAAATATATTTGCTGATTACTAGTTATTATATGAATGATCTCACTAACTCCCCTATTTTTGTCCAGCCAATAACACTTGGTAATGATCACAATTTTACATTATTTAACCTTGACTTTTTTTCATATTGAAATGATAACAAATACGACATTAATTGAATCCAAAAATGGAAAATAGCCCTAGTACTAACCCCTCAATACATTGCAAACATTTGAATAAATTGTATTGTAAAAATTGTTGATGAAGTTAATTAATTTTCCACTTTGAACTACAGTAAATAGAGACAGATGATAAGTGTTTTAAATATGGTTTTCACTTGTTGGACATTTTAGCTCTTTACTATGTTGAAGTTTGGTAATTCAGGTAGCTTTTTATTTTGCCTTGAATTCCATCCCGAAGTCCCAAATATAATTGTTTGTTTTGAATAAAAGTAATACTTTTGTTGGTATGGAATGAAAGAGAAAAATACCTGGCATATATACTCCAGTAGTACTTAATTCCTATATAAAGAAGTGATATTTTTTAAACTATATTCCATTTCAAAAAGTTTCTGTTGCAGTGAAGTAGCTGTAGCCTGTAGCAAGATATACTGACGTTATTGTTACTACAGATCCATATGAGCTTTCCTTGTCTGATTCTAGATTCTACAAACGTGTTTGAGTTGAGTTTTTAGAGTTAGGTTACTTTTTTAAAGAAAAGAGAGAGCATGACAAATTAATATTCCTTCTCAAACTTTTTTTGTATTATTGTTTTTACTTCATCATAACTAAGAAAATTATTATTTGAAATATGAGGTATAACTTATATTATGAAAAAACGGAATCCAGAATTAATTCAAATTTTATTTTATTTTTAAAATGTCATTTTTTATGTTTCTTGATGATTTATTATGTTGTTCTCATTTGAAACCAGAGATACACAGGTTTAAAAATTGAAGGCTATTTCTGCTCTCATTCCTTCTTGTCTTTGAAGATAAAACCGTTATTGATTTTTGTTGTTCACTTTGGTCTAATTTTTTTGTCTCTGCCTTATGTACACTTTAATATTGATTCTTATTGGATCTTTAGAAACGTACATTTATATGATGATACAAATGAAGTAACCATTTATCTATGTCTTACATTAAAAGAATTTTAAAAATGAGTTGGATTAAACATTAAGTTTAGCAATTTAGGCATTTAATTTAATTTACAAGGGGGCATTCATATAAAGAAAATAAATACATGTTTTCAAAAAACAATTTTTTTCAGCATGATCACCTTTCAACTCTGTACATTTAATTAATGCATCGAGCAAAATGTAATTCTAATCATTATATATATAAAAAAAAAATATTCTGTTCTGCAAACCATGACTTCATCTAACCAATTATTGTCAGGCTGCCAGCAGGGGGAGCTGGAGTCCTGCAGGGAAAGACACTACACGGAGCTGAATGAGCAAGGAGGGGAACTCCCAGTGTGTGCTGATGTAGTGTCTGCTAGCATCAGCCGGACAGCTGAAGCTGTGGGGCATGCGGGGAATCGTCAGACGGGTCCGGGTCATACAAAGTACGGGCAGCAGGAAGGCCGGAGTAACTAGCAAAGGAGGAGTCGAGATCAGGCCGAGGTCAGTACCAGAGGAAACAACTGAGTGGGGAGGTAGGAGAGGGGGAACAATCAGGGCTATTGTGTGAAGGAAGGAGGTGGGACAGAGGAATGGCAGAACAACTAGGGGACAGAACACAGATAGAGAATTAGGGCACAGAGAGGGAACGGATCACGATCACACTTACAGGGACCAGCACTCACAGGCAAAGCAGAGCTAAGCTTATAGCCGGCGCTGGTTCATCAGAGATGACAGTATTTAAAGCATCCCGGCTCCAGAAGTGAGGCCTGAGAGAAGGCTCCACCCCTAGCCATGTGGACGGGGAGGGGAAACCGTGACAATTACCAACTAATTTGTTTTACATTTTTGCACTTTCAATGATTTAGGAAGAGATAATAATTAGGGCTGAGCAGATTCGAACTGTAAAAGTTCGGATCAGCGCGGTTTCAAAGATTTTCGGGTGCACGATCCAGAGACGGCACGAGGGAAAATAATTGAAAAATAAAGAAAAACAGGAATAAAACAGTGTTTCATACTTACCGAGACTCGGTGTCATGGCTACACACTGCTTCCAGGTCATGCATTAATTTCCTGTACAGTGCATCGTATACACACAGCTTTCCGTGTTTTCCCTGCCCATTGGCAGTCCTCTCGTATGTGATTGGTTGCAGGCAGACTGCGTCCCCAACCTGTGACAGTATCTGCCTGCCGTGCAGTCATCGCGGCTCAGTCATTGTCTGCACAGCCTGCAGTCGTACTCTATAGCCACTGGCTGTGTTATGTAGCAGAGCTAAAGTGGCGTGGGAGCTCGTGTGGATTACGCTGGACCTACAGGGTGTTGCGGGTTAATAAAGAGGTGAAGGAGGGTGTGTATTTTGTACTTTTTTCCAAGTAAAGGATTTTTCTCTGTATCTGTGTTTATTTACTGTCATTTACAGGTTAGTGTGATGCAGGCATCTCATAGACGCCTGTGCCATCACTAATCTAGGGCTTAGTAGCAGCTGTGCACTGCTATTAACTCCTTATTACTCTGATTACCACCGCTCCAGGGCAATCGAGAAGAGTCGGTAAAGCACCGGGATAGTCACATCTAATAGATGCGGCAATACCGGGCAGCTGAAGGCTGGAATACCAGCTCCCAGCCAGCTTTATCTTGGCTGGGTATCAAAATTAGGGGGGATCGCACGTTGTTTTTTTTTTAAGTTTATTTAAATAAAAAAAAACGCATCACCAGCACAGCCACGCACACTTCTGACAGGAGCGTGCATGTGTTTCTGTGTACATTCACACTTATGCTCAGATAGCGCAGACTGTGCCGGCTGATGTCATGACAGACTTGTACGAGTCTGACAGCGCATCACTGGCACAGCGCACACATCTGACAGGAACATGCATGTGTTTCTGAAAGACATGCACGTTCACCATACTGACCCACAGACACTTGCACTGCTTTCCCCACCCACCAGCTGTCCTGCCGCCTGTGATTGGTTGCAGTCAGCTGACATGCTGCCACTAAGGGTGGGAGCACATCTAACTGCAACCAATTACACGGGCTGGTGGGCGGGCAAAAGAATGAATATTAAAATGTCGACTCCAGAAGGGAAAAGCGTGACCCGGAAGGAGTTTGGTGCAATGACACAGCCTCGGGTGAGTACACCTCGCGCGCTCCTACCCCCGTATCCCTTCCACCAATGTTTTTAGTCTCTGCATTCTGGTCCTCATGGACTTATATGGGCACCGGAATCCGGAGAAGATCTGAATTTTTTTTTCAATCCGACAGTGATCTGCCGGTCTTAGATTTTGGTGGATTCGATTAACTCTAATAATAATTAATAATCAGTTGAATCCAAATCAGGTAAATATGGTGAATAACCAAAAATTTTAAAGCCAAATTCATTTTTTTTATTAGGCCAATACAAGTCTATCAGTGACCACATTGTCCTCTAAAAACAAGATGCCTTTTGGAAAGCTTGAATTTTCACCTTACATGGTTAATGATAATTCTAATTTTATTTATATTATATCATATATATTATATTATATCAGGGAACATGTACAGACAATATCAGACATGATAGAGCAACACAAGTCAACAAATACCAAAAGGAGAGAGAGTCCTCGTCACAAGCTTATAATCTATGAGTTAAAGAGGAACTGTCATTTTATTTTGTATGTAGAGCAAGCTATTTTAAGAAACTTTCAAATAATAAATCAAATCAGGAAGTAAACCTTTCAAAAACTTTCTAGAATATGTCGCTGTACTGCCCTGAGAGGGACCCAGCCTGCTTCTGCACTTGCCGATCGAGGTCCAGGCTCGGGTTGTCGGTGGCACGAGCACCTCCGGACCGGGGGGCCACGTCGCTCTGTTAAGGGGAGAGGCAGTGGGGTGGTGGTGGTGGTGACAGGGCAAGGCGCGCAGCCGGGGAGGGCCGCACTGTCGTCCAACGGGTTGTGATGCCACCCACAGGTCGTGGTGACGGGATGCACCACCGCTGCGGCTGGAGTGAAGGCGGGCTCGTCCGGGATCGGTGTTGCAGCCGCAGCCTGGATGTTAGCCCCTCCGTGGGTAGGGGCGGTGTGTCCCGGGGCCCGGTGGGGGACTGAAGCACTGATGTTGTTGTCGGGGTGCAGGGTGCCATGCCGCGTTGTGGTGTCATGCCCGGATGGCACTGGTATACTCATGATTGATTCACACTCAGAGTCACTGGTAAACCAAAGTTCGGATGTGGTCGGTTCCCACGGCCTGCTGCGGATGTCCCCTGTGGGGTTGATGGTGGCCCCTTTTCCCGAGCACCTCTGGTTGTTGTGTTTTGGCTCCCCTGCCTGAGGAGTGGTAGCCCGCTCCCCAGCGTTGAGCTGCCGGAGGAGCCCTCGGTTGCCCGCAGGCGCTGGCCCGTCAGGTGTTTGGCCCTTGGCGGTGGCGCTCACCCGGTCTCGGTGGGCTTTTGCCTTCTTTCGGGACTTTGGGTGTGGATGAACCCGTGAGGTCCAGCCAGCAATCAGTCAATTTGCCTATACTCAGTGGCTTCTAAGCTAGGACGGGGTCTGAGTACCCGGTTTCTGGTGCTCCGGTACACGGTTGACTCCCCGGTTCAGGACCGGCGGGCTCCAACCCAGGCCCGGTCCATACGGTTCTGCCGGTTGCTGTACCGGTACTCCTGCAGATCGCCACCACCGTCTGCCTGCCTGATGTTTCCAAGGGGCCCAGGCTCCTACTCTGGTCCCTGACAGCTTCTCCACTACCACTCACTGTCAACTCTAAAACGTAACTCTTTGAACTTCCTGCCCCAGGACAGTAGTCTCCTTGGTGGGCGTGTCTTTCTGCCTGACTCCGCCCACCTGATGTGCCCTACTGGCCCTGAGGGAGGCATCAGGTCTCTCTTTCGGGTGACGTGTGTGTGACCTCACAGGGGGTGGGGGTGTGTGTGTGTGTGTATGTGGTAGATGTATTTACTTGTGACCCCTGGGGTCCAGGGCGTCACATCGCCCTAGGCTGTTTCTGAACCAGACAGAAGCTGGTTTTCAGGGAAAATCCGTCTTCAGCTCCACACACTGAATATGTACTCCTGACGATCGGGACAGAGCCTACACAGTGTGCGAGCTCACATTAGCAGCTGATGCAGGGTCAGCACCTCTGCCCTTCCTCATACAAGCTTATCTGATCTGTCTTCCTCCACTGCTCAACAGTGATTTCTCAGTCAGCTACTGGCTTGGCACACAGCCTGTCCTACACTATGCACAGAGACAGTTCCCCCTGCCCTGCCCACAGGCTCCTCTGATGTCATCTAGCTCCTGCTCAGTGACATGGTACTTTTCAGCTCCTGCCTTCTGTTTTGTCTGACTGTGATGCAATTTCAGTCAATGCCTCAGCACTCAATAAATGTATTATGCACTACACAGAACAATTCTATCCAGCAGTCCACAGTCTGCTAACAATAGACAGATATGATTTAGATAGATATCTTTAGACATATCTATATTTACATATCTGTCTTATCTATCATATCTATAGTCTACCGGTTATGCACCTATTGATCAAATGTACATCAATTTCTATAAAAACACAAATAAATATATGTTCAGCTCACCACTCTAGAGCAGGTATCTCTAGCCTCTGGTCCGGTGCAAGGAACAAGTGGTTTGGCTTCCACAGCTGAGTAATCAGTACCATCAAGAGGAACAAGGGAGGAGAGAGAATTCAGCACCGATGTAGTAAAAGTATTTTCTTTATTCAAAATTCATAAAATGAAAATCTGACCAAGTGCAGAGTATAAATACGCTTAACACGTTTCGGAGAAGAACAGACTCCTTATTCATAAGCAATATTGCTTAT
Source organism: Anomaloglossus baeobatrachus (assembly GCF_048569485.1). Classification (NCBI taxonomy): domain Eukaryota; kingdom Metazoa; phylum Chordata; class Amphibia; order Anura; family Aromobatidae; genus Anomaloglossus; species Anomaloglossus baeobatrachus. Next base: position 154,194,805 of record NC_134354.1, on the reverse strand, counting down.
GAATAAGAAGTCTGTTCTTCTCTGAAACGCGTTAAGCGTATTTATACTCTGCACTTGGTCAGATTTTCATTTTATGAATTTTGAATAAAGAAAATACTTTTACTTCATCAATTTCTATCTGTATGTCTATTATATCTGTCTATTATATATCTCATCTATCTATATGAGATGAAAACAAAATATAGATATAGAAAGAAATAGCGATAGATAGATAGAAATATGAGATATGTACAGTATATATAGATAGATACATACAGTACATACATAGATATAATATATCCTATGATATACTGTGTATAGAGAGGGAAAAATAGATAGAGGATAGATAGATAGATAGATAGATAGATATAGAGAGGTAGATAAAATATAGATATAAGAGATGCAACTTATATATATGACGCACCCCAGGGCTTTGGGGTACTCTGTCCTGGGCTGTATCTTACTGGGATATTTCACTATGGGCGGTCGTTGCCCTGTTCCATGACCCTGGGGGTCGCTTAAAAGAGGGTTTTGTACAAGGGAAAAATTAAAAAAAGAGCTTTTTGTGACGCCACTTGCGGTATGCGGCTATATGGGGAAAGCCACCGCTGTAAAGTCTCTCACTGCTGGGGCTGGCGGTATTGGGCAGCTTAGGTGAGATGGCTCTCCACAAGTAGAGCTAGGCCCCAGGGGAGGATGATGGTGGTTGTAGTATATTGGTGCAGATGTGTAGGAAGAATTCAGAAAACACAGGGGCTGCGATTTAACTTTTGCTTTACTCACTAGTTTGGAGTTGCTGCTACCTGGTTTGTACTGGTCTTTACCAATTTGGTATTCCCTTTGTTGCAGTGCCGGTGTAGTGAACTGGTGAGCTTTGCTTCCATGCACCTCGTAGTAGTTGGTGGGTCCCCATGGCTTGGAGCATTTTGGGGTCCCCTCCTTTTGTCTCCATCCTGGCCCGTACAGCAGGCAGCTTGAACCTCTCTTGGGTCGGACCTCTTTCCCCGTTCCCAGATGCCCTCTCTTTTGCTGTGCCCTGGACAGTAACGCCGATAAGGTCCTTGATGGTCCCCTCACCGGGCAGATTGTTATCAGGTGAGCCTGAAGCATCTTCCTGAACTATGGCTCTGTACCCTGCTGGTGCTCCGTCCAGTGAGTACTTGCACAGTACTATCTTTACACTTTCCATCAGCACGTCAACTTCTGATTGACTGTCTTTTCACTTTCTATCTTTCTGACAAGATGTCCGTCATCTGTCCGCTTCACTGACTCGCCCCTCCTCCTCCCAGGTTTCTGACTAGTGTATTGGATGCATCCCAGCCAATAGGGGACCACCCATCAGATCCATCTCTAGCCAGTTACCCAGTCTGGGGAAAAGGGCATGGATTTGTGTGTGTGATGTGTTAGTTACCAGCACTGGTCTTCATGGAATCCGGGGTTAGATGTAGTATCCTGTGGCACCTGACACTCAGGGCAGCCACATATATATTGAGAGAGAGAGGGCAATGCATTATGGGAGGTGAGGGAAGCTTCGTAACAAGGGAGTGCTGGCCATGCCTACACAGCCATCAAAGGTAATTTTTAAAAGAGCACAACAAAAATAGAGAAAGTATGGGATATGGCACAAGAAAAGCGTAAACTTAGCTGCCATGTGACCCATCACTAACAACCAGGACAGTTTTCTTTGTTCAACAAAATGACATTACACTTTAACTTTTTGTAATAACAATTTAAAAACTACATAATAAACTTTTCTGCTAAAACTAACCATGTATACTTGTCAAAATTAATAATTGTATCCTTAGCAACAGGATTTCCTTTTGTCTGCTAGAAATAATCAAGGACAGCTATTTATTGATACCTCGTATGGTATTTTCATAGACATCACTATAAATTGTGAATGATGACATCTAAAGGATATGCAAAATCGTTAATCTTTTTTGGTTCAGTGCTTTGATTTTCAAAAATACTAAACATTGCCACTTTGCAATTAGTGATAAGAAAAAAGAATACAAATAATCTGTCATGCTAATTTATTTATTCCTTGCTTTAAAATGGCAAGAATGGCATTAGCAAACCCATAATTTGTAGATCCAGAAGCTACAAAGATTATGAAAATAGACATTGCCCACATTACCCCTTGAAGACATGCATACTGTTATGATGTGTAATTTTAATTGTGACATGCGTTATTTGTGATATATTGTATATTGCCTGACAGTAGGGAGAATAAGGGTTAATGTTTGGAAGGGGTTAAAGTAAAGGGACAGAGACAGTTTCATGTGAGGAGGTGATATATTGTCCAGGGTACAGAAGGTCTAACTAGTAAGTAGAGCTACATGACTTGGTTGTCTTTGATGTGAGAAGAGACTGCGTCAGTGGATTGCGTGATCCTGAAGAGTGAGAAACAGAGAGTATTGAAGGAAGGACAGAGTGATTGATTGTAGACTGGTCCTGGCATAGAATGCTGCTTAGCAGTAAGCCGCCAAGTTATTAACTCAGAAAAGTAATGGGAGACAAAGTGAGTGCCCCAGGTGGGAGTTCCAATGCTTTAGAAATAGAGAAGCTAAGTATCGGTCTTATTGACAAACTAGTTCCTTTAAAAGGGACAAAAATGCATAACCGTGGGTTGAGAATAGGACTTTCATAAAATGAACCTTAGTATACTACTGGGGTGTGATGAAGGAAATGAAATTAGTTGAGGGAGAAAAAAGTAAACTTCAAGAAGTAAAAATATTGTGGGTGGAAATGCTCTCTATTGTGAAGGAAATGTTCTTTAAGCTGTTTACCCCTTATCTACTGTACATAATCCCCACTAAGTTACCATTTAGTAAAAACATTATTTTTGAGTGGTGGTCTCCCTAACTGAACTGTTCAACTTATGTTCCTGGCCAGCTGAAGTCATCAGCACCATGCAGCCTGAAAGCACAAATCTATTAACCCAACCAGGACCCCCACCTGCATGTAACAGCCATGCAAAGAACTTGTCCATGGCTATAATCCCTTGCCACATTACACTTTGCAGAGTCAGCAGGATCATGTCTCTCACCAGTAAAGATGAGTGGATATGGGTAAGACTCGAGTTGCATGTAGGATGGCAACCATTATGCGGTCTAACATTGTGCCGAGATGGCGGTTAGTGGCACAGGACAGGAAGAAGGGTGCACAGAGCTGTTTAGCAGTCTGCATGTTATGCCTACCAATGGGATTTTTGTGTCTTGTAGTGCTGGCCCGCAGTAAGAGGTGTCTGCCTCAGTAAGGTGAAGTTGAAGAAGGTTTGCCCAGTGAGGTGTGACCCAGGAAAATTGGTGGAAGTGTGATTAAACTGGATAGTGAGCCAAAGAGATCCCACAAAGTTAGAGGTGGAGCAGTAATGTAGGATGCTGAGAAATGAGAGGGACTGTGCCACTAGTCTCCTAGGAGTTGAGGAGAAAGTGGTTCTATGTGACGGCAGAGTGGAAACTCATAAAGGCAAGAGAAGACCTTGAGCTCATGAAACCATCCGAGGTGAAAATAGAATGAGGTCGGTAGTGCTTATGGAGGAAGATATAAGGTAGTGTGGCTTGGTAGAAAAGGTCACTGTGTCCTCTAAGAAAAAGCCAGAGACAAGGTGTGAGATGGCATTTGAACCCCTGTCCACAGCTTGGTTAGTGGCCAGTGCAAACCTAGGAACCATAAACCTCCAAACAGTCCCTATCCTTGAGAGAGAGAGAGTTTAAGGTAACAAGGGTGTAGTTGATTGCAGATATGATCTGGGGCAAGAAGAGAAGGGAAGAGTGGGTGCAGGCCCAGTTAATTGGTCCAGAGGGCAAAAATGTCACTCAGCATGTGACACAGGGGATGGTCCTGTTCTATGACCGAGAGAGGGTATGGATTTTGGATGACTAACAAAGTAGGCATAAGGTGCTCTCATTCTCTTGAACAAGATTCATTCCCCTCCCATTCCCAGAGTCTAAAGCCTGGGAAGTGATTGCAGTTTAGTTGCATTTCAGGTGCCTTTTCTTCCTCTTGCCTGAGGGATTGTATGAAACATTACATCAAGGAGACAACATTGAATCTCTATGGTGCCAAAGAGGAGACAGGAGCCATGGGTGGAGTGTTCATGGCACTGCTGGTCATTGCAAGAAACCCAGCTGTTATCTATGTGGTACAGGGTGCCCACTTGCTGGTGGATGTATGGAAAGTGGAGCTACGGAAAACTTGCTTCTGAACGTGGTCAGAAGAGGACTAGTTAAAGAAAGTAGGAAGTGGAGTCACAAGTTGGTAAAGCCCATGTTTTAATCATTGGATCTTTGTTTGCAGCATTTTAAAATTCCTGAAGGGCTAAAAATCCAGTGAGTCTGTGACCCACATGTCTGGGATTCTGCAGAAATACTCATGGATGGCTGAAGTTGTTTACACCCTGCCTCCCAGTTTTTTTGCACTCACTTCACATTCTCTGCTCTATTGATAGATGTTGAAGCTGCAAGATGGTTGTGCTTCATCCACTTACTGAACTGAGCCTAATCCAGGATGGAAATTGTCAGTAAGGGACTGTGAGCCTGTCTTGTTTACAGGAGGCATGATGGCTCAGTGGTTAGCACTGCAGTCTTGCAGCGCTGGGGTCCTGGGTTTGAATCCCACCAAGGACACCATCTGCAAGGAGTTTGCATGTTCTCCCCATCTTTGCGTGGGTTTCCTCTGGTTTCCTCCCACACTCCAAAGACATATTGATAGGGACTTTAAAATGTGAGCCCCAATGGGGACAGTGTTCCTGATGAATGTAAAGTGCTGCGGAATATGTTAGCGCTATATAAAAGTAAAGATTTATTTTATTTATTTTTATTTAAGGAGTGAGTAAAAAGACCGCATCCCAGTCCTAAGAACTGATTATACAGTGAGTACGGAGAGTATTCAGACCTCTTTAAGGTTTTTCATTCTTTGATTCATTGCAGCCATTTGGTAAATTCAAAAAAGTTCATTTTTTTCTCATTAATATACACTCTACACCCCATCTTGACAGAAAAAACAGAACTGTAGAAATTTTTGCAAACTTTATAAAAAAGAAAAACTGAAATATCATGTGGTTGTAAGTATTCAGACCCTTTGCTTAATATTGAGTAGAACAGTGTTTCTCAACTCCAGTCCTCAAGACCCACCAACAGATCATGATTTAAGGTTTTCCTCAGTCAGGTTTTAAGGATTTCCTTAATGTTGCACAGGTGATAGAATAATTTCCTGTCTACTATTGAGGAAAACCTGAAAACATGATCTGTTGGTAGGTCTTGAGGATTGGAGTTGAGAAACACTGGAGTAGAAGCACCCTTTTGAGCTAGTACCGCCATGAGTCTTCTTAGGAATGATGAAACAAGTTTTTCACACCTGGTTTTTGGATCCTCTGACATTCTTCCTTGCAGATCCTCTCCAGTTCCATCAGGTTGGATGGTGAACGTTGGTGGACAACCATTTTCAGGTCTCTCCAGAGATGCTCAATTGGGTTTTAGTCAGGGCTCTGGCTGGGCTGGTCAAGAATGGTCACAGAGTTGTTCTGAAGCCACTCCTTTGTTATTTTAGCTGTGTGCTTAGGGTCTTTGTCTTGTTGGAAGGTGAACCTTCGGCCAAGTCTGAGGTCCAGAGCACTCTGGAAATGGTTTTCTTCCAGGATATCTCTGTACTTGGCCACATTCATCTTTCGTTCAATTGCAACCAGTTGTTCTGTCCCTGTAGTTGAAAAATACCCCCCTGGCATGATGATGCCATCACCATGTTTCAATGTGATGAGGTACCTGGTTTTCTCCAACCATACCACTTAGAATTATCACCAACAAGTTCTATCTTTGTCTCATCAGACTAGAGAATCTAATTTCTCATAATCTGGGAGTCCTTTATGTGTTTTTTTTGCAAACTATGCAGGCTTTTATATGTCTTGCACTGAGGAGAGGCTTCCGTCGGCCACTCTGCTATAAAGGCCCAACTGGTGGAGGCTGCAGTAATAGTTGACTTTGTGCAACTTTCTCCCATTTCCCTACTGCATCTCTGGAGCTCAGCCACAGGGATCTTAGGGTTCTTCTTTACCTCTCTCACCAAGGCTCTTTTCCCACATTGCTCAGTTTAGATGGACGGCCAGGTCTAGGAAGAGTTCTGGTGGTCCCAAACTTCTTCCATTTAATGATTATAGATTATAGATTATTAACCTTGGCCATCTGTGCCTTGCCACAATTCTGTCTCTGAGCTCCTTGGGCAGTTCCTTTGACCTCATGATTCTCATATAGTCTGAAATGCACTGTGAGCTGTGAGGTCTTATATAGACAGGTGTGTGCCTTTCCAAATCAAGTGCTATGAATTTAATTAAACACAGCTGGACTCCAATGAAAGAGTAGAACCATCTCAAGGAGGATCACAAGGAAATGAACAGCATGTGACTTAAATATGAGTGTTTGAGCAAAGGGTCTGAATACTTCTGACCATGTGATATTTCAGCTTTTATTGTTTAAAAAATTTTAAAAAAAATTTCTACATTTTTGTTTTTTTTTTCTGTCAAGATGGGGAGCAGAGTGTGCATTCATAAGAAAAAAAATGAACTTTTTTGAATTTACCAAATGTCTGCAATGAAACAAAGAGTGAAAAATTTAAAGGGGTCTGAATACTTTCCGTACCTACTGTATGCAGCATATAATTCACTTTATGATCTCATTTATTTTAGTTATGGTGTATGAAACATTTTGCCACCTTACCATCCTTATCTAATGCCAAGGCTTTAGCTCAAGTGTTTGTTTGTGAGATGGTTAAACTCTACATTTTTCCCTCTAATATTGTCTCGGATAGGTGAAGTCAATTTATTAATAAAATTTGGAGAGCTTTTTCCTCTCGGTTAGAGATAGATTAATCTTATTCTCCGGAGTTCCACCCTCAGACTAACGGGCAAACAAAACATGTAAATCAGCATTTGGATCACTACTTACATTGTTTTCAATCTGAAAATCAGGAAGAATGTTCCTCTTTCCTTCCTCTCAGTGAATTTTCCATTAATAAGCATTGTGCTGCATCTACTAGTGTATCACCTTTTTTTGTGTTTATGGTCAACATCCTCAGTTCTGTATCTATCAGGAAGTGTATTCATCTGAGGTATCTGTGGAGGATCTATTTCTCTCATTATTAGCTGCATGGGAGAAGGTTCAGCAACACTTGCTCGGCATAAGTTCTAAATATAAATCTGTAGCTGATAGCAAACATGTGCCTGATCAGGACCTGTGGGTAGGTGATTTGGTGTGTTTATCTACTAAGAACATTAACCCTAAAACACTTCACATGTATTGGCATGCCACCTCCTCATCTCATGGGCCTCATACTGGCCGCATGGTCTGCCGCCATTAGTAGTTTGCAATTGGTAAAGAATACCCCAGCCTCCAGTGTCTCCCACACAGAAAGTATAGGAAATTGAAAATTATGACCGAGAGGTTGAAAATTTAACTCAAGGCATTTTGGAGAAATTATATATTCATGCTCAAATGAGGAAATATAAAATGAAGCCAATACATATTGCAAGAAATACACTACATCAAAACAAACCCTTATCAGAGTAAAAGTAATTTTCCTACTGGTATTTTTAAGAAAATTATATTCAAGCATTAGGACATTTCACAGGTAGACAATATTTGACATTTAATTACTTAATTGCACTAACTATAAAAATTCTCAAAAATGCCATGCTTATAGGTAATAATATTAAGTGTAGAGTTGAGCGCGGTTTGCGGTTCGCGGTTCTCCAGTTTGCGGTTCGAGTGATTTTGGGGGCTGTTCTAGATCGAACTAGAACTCGAGCTTTTTGCTAAAGCTCGATAGTTCTAGTTACGTTCGAGGACGGTTCTAGCAGCAAAAGCAGGGCTTTTTACAGCTACAGTGTGCAGGGAGCCATCGCTGGCAGCCTGCGGTAAGCTGGTAACCAAGATAAACATCGGGTATCTAAGCAAAGCGCTTTGGTTAGTAACCCGATATTTATCCTAGTTACATGTGCAGGAAGCCGCGCTTCCCCGCTCAGCTCACTCCGCCCCCCTCCTGCACGCGGCATGTACACACACACACTCACACACACTCCTACACACTCACACTCACCTGTCCCCAGCCATGCAGTCCACGACACTGAAGTCCTCAGCGCCACATGGTCCCGCTAGGCTCAACCCACTTCACACTCCGCCACCCGCACACATAGCCCCGCTAGGCTCTGCCCACCTGGCACTGTGCACACATGGCCCCACTAGGCTCCGCCCACCTGGCACTGTGCACACATGGCCCACTAGGCTTCGCCCACCTGGCACTCTGCACACATTACCCCGCTAGGCTCCACCCACCTGGCACTCTGCACACATTTTTCCCGCTAGGCTCCGCCCACCTGGCACTCTGTACACATGACCTACTAGGCTCCGCCCACCTGGCACTCTGCCCACATTACCCCGCTAGGCTCCACCCACCTGGCACTCTGCACACCTTACCACGCTAGGCTCCACCCACCTGGCACTCTGCACACATGATCCCGATAGGCTCCGCACACCTGGCACTCTGAGCACATGGTCCTGCTAGGCTACGCCCACCTGGCACTCTGCACACATTTTTTCTGCTAGGCTCCGCCCACCTGGAACTCTGTACACATGACCCACTAGGCTCCGCCCACCTGGCACTCTGCCCACATTACCCCGCTAGGCTCCACGCACCTGGCACTCTGCACACCTTACCCCGCTAGGCTCTGCCCACCTGGCACTCTGCACACATGGTCCCGCTAGGCTCCGCACACCTGGCACTCTGAGCACACGGTCCTGCTAGGCTCCGCCCACCTGGCACTCTGCACACATAGCCCCTCTAGCTTTCGCCCACCTGGCACTGTGCACACATGGCCCGCTAGGCTCCGCCCACCTGGCACTCTGCACACAGTACTTTGCTAATCTCCGCCCACCTGGCACTCTGCACACATTACTTTGCTAGGCTCCGCTCACCTGACACTCTGCGCACATGGTTCCGCTAGGCTCCACCCACCTGGCACTCTGCACACATTCCCTTACTAGGCTCCGCCCACTTGTCACTCTGCACACATTACCCCGCTAGGCTCCGCCCACCTGGCACTCTGCACACATTAGCCCACTAGGCTCCGCCCACCTGGCACTCTGCACACGTTACCCCGCTAGGCTCCGCCCACCTCGCACTCGGCACACATGGCCCCGCTCGGCTTACCTGCGCTGATGAAGTCCCACCCTCCCGACCTCAGCGCTGTCACTGTCCTTCATGGCCGCCGCTTGTCACTAGAGATGAGCGAACCGGTCGCGGTTCGGCTCGAGGTTGGTTCGCCGAACGGACCTCCCGTTCGAGTTCGGTTCGTCGAACGTTCGACGAACCGAACTCGAACTGCATAGGAAACAATGGCAGGCAATCACAAACACAGAAAAACACCTAGAAAACACCCTCAAAGGTGTCCTAAAGGTGACAAACAACTCAAACACATTGGAAAGTGACAGGGACATATACTCATGCGAAAACAAAACAGCTGGACAAGGAAAAAGAGGAGGACACACAGATATAGGCATGGCACGCCCTTCTAAAATCATGTAAAACACCGCAAGGTGACTCCAAGCGGAGTCTCCATTTTTTCCAAAAATTGGGCCACACACACACCCACCCCTTCAGTGGCAGCAGTTGTGCCCCAGTTGTACACTTCACAGCTACATTTGCATCAAGCACATTCAAAAATACGCCATTCTTATCCATCCCCAGGATGACACCGGGGTAGGTAGCAAAGTCTTTGCTGACCCATGACTTGTTCATCTTGGCTTCTTTTAAAAACAATGTAAGCAAGGGTTACTCCAAGCGGAGTCTCCCTTTTTTCCAAAAATTGGGCCACACAGACACCCACCCCATCAGTGGCAGCACTTGGGCCCTAGTTGCAAACAGGATGTTTTGATTTGCATCAAGCACATTCAAAAATACGCCATTCTTATCCGTCCCCAGGATGACACCGGGGTAGGTAGCAAAGTCTTTCCTGATCCCAGCTCTGTTCATCTTGGCTTCTTTTAAAAACACATCAAGCAAGGGTTACTCCAAGCGGAGTCTCCCTTTTTTTCCAAAAATTGGGCCACACAGACACCCACCCCATCAGTGGCAGCACTTGGGCCCTAGTTGCAAACAGGATGTTTTGATTTGCATCAAGCACATTCAAAAATACGCCATTCTTATCCGTCCCCAGGATGACACCGGGGTAGGTAGCAAAGTCTTTCCTGATCCCAGCTCTGTTCATCTTGGCTTCTTTTAAAAACACATCAAGCAAGGGTTACTCCAAGCGGAGTCTCCCTTTTTTTCCAAAAATTGGGCCACACAGACACCCACCCCATCAGTGGCAGCACTTGGGCCCTAGTTGCAAACAGGATGTTTTGATTTGCATCAATCACATTCAAAAATACGCCATTCTTATCCGTCCCCAGGATGACACCGGGGTAGGTAGCAAAGTCTTTGCTGATCCCAGCTCTGTTCATCTTGGCTTCTTTTAAAAACACATCAAGCAAGGGTTACTCCAAGCGGAGTCTCCCTTTTTTTCCAAAAATTGGGCCACACAGACACCCACCCCATCAGTGGCAGCACTTGGGCCCTAGTTGCAAACAGGATGTTTTGATTTGCATCAAGCACATTCAAAAATACGCCATTCTTATCCGTCCCCAGGATGACACCGGGGTAGGTAGCAAAGTCTTTCCTGATCCCAGCTCTGTTCATCTTGGCTTCTTTTAAAAACACATCAAGCAAGGGTTACTCCAAGCGGAGTCTCCCTTTTTTTCCAAAAATTGGGCCACACAGACACCCACCCCATCAGTGGCAGCACTTGGGCCCTAGTTGCAAACAGGATGTTTTGATTTGCATCAAGCACATTCAAAAATACGCCATTCTTATCCGTCCCCAGGATGACACCGGGGTAGGTAGCAAAGTCTTTCCTGATCCCAGCTCTGTTCATCTTGGCTTCTTTTAAAAACACATCAAGCAAGGGTTACTCCAAGCGGAGTCTCCCTTTTTTTCCAAAAATTGGGCCACACAGACACCCACCCCATCAGTGGCAGCACTTGGGCCCTAGTTGCAAACAGGATGTTTTGATTTGCATCAAGCACATTCAAAAATACGCCATTCTTATCCGTCCCCAGGATGACACCGGGGTAGGTAGCAAAGTCTTTGCTGATCCCAGCTCTGTTCATCTTGGCTTCTTTTAAAAACACATCAAGCAAGGGTTACTCCAAGCGGAGTCTCCCTTTTTTTCCAAAAATTGGGCCACACAGACACCCACCCCATCAGTGGCAGCACTTGGGCCCTAGTTGCAAACAGGATGTTTTGATTTGCATCAAGCACATTCAAAAATACGCCATTCTTATCCGTCCCCAGGATGACACCGGGGTAGGTAGCAAAGTCTTTCCTGATCCCAGCTCTGTTCATCTTGGCTTCTTTTAAAAACACATCAAGCAAGGGTTACTCCAAGCGGAGTCTCCCTTTTTTTCCAAAAATTGGGCCACACAGACACCCACCCCATCAGTGGCAGCACTTGGGCCCTAGTTGCAAACAGGATGTTTTGATTTGCATCAATCACATTCAAAAATACCCCATAATTAACCGTCCCCAGGATGACACCGGGGTAGGTAGCAAAGTCTTTGCTGACCCATGACTTGTTCATCTTGGCTTCTTTTAAAAACAATGTAAGCAAGGGTTACTCCAAGCGGAGTCTCCCTTTTTTCCAAAAATTGGGCCACACAGACACCCACCCCATCAGTGGCAGCACTTGGGCCCTAGTTGCAAACAGGATGTTTTGATTTGCATCAAGCACATTCAAAAATACGCCATTCTTATCCGTCCCCAGGATGACACCGGGGTAGGTAGCAAAGTCTTTGCTGATCCCAGCTCTGTTCATCTTGGCTTCTTTTAAAAACACATCAAGCAAGGGTTACTCCAAGCGGAGTCTCCCTTTTTTTCCAAAAATTGGGCCACACAGACACCCACCCCATCAGTGGCAGCACTTGGGCCCTAGTTGCAAACAGGATGTTTTGATTTGCATCAAGCACATTCAAAAATACGCCATTCTTATACGTCCCCAGGATGACACCGGGGTAGGTAGCAAAGTCTTTCCTGATCCCAGCTCTGTTCATCTTGGCTTCTTTTAAAAACACATCAAGCAAGGGTTACTCCAAGCGGAGTCTCCCTTTTTTTCCAAAAATTGGGCCACACAGACACCCACCCCATCAGTGGCAGCACTTGGGCCCTAGTTGCAAACAGGATGTTTTGATTTGCATCAATCACATTCAAAAATACCCCATAATTAACCGTCCCCAGGATGACACCGGGGTAGGTAGCAAAGTCTTTGCTGACCCATGACTTGTTCATCTTGGCTTCTTTTAAAAACAATGTAAGCAAGGGTTACTCCAAGCGGAGTCTCCCTTTTTTCCAAAAATTGGGCCACACAGACACCCACCCCATCAGTGGCAGCACTTGGGCCCTAGTTGCAAACAGGATGTTTTGATTTGCATCAAGCACATTCAAAAATACGCCATTCTTATCCGTCCCCAGGATGACACCGGGGTAGGTAGCAAAGTCTTTGCTGATCCCAGCTCTGTTCATCTTGGCTTCTTTTAAAAACACATCAAGCAAGGGTTACTCCAAGCGGAGTCTCCCTTTTTTTCCAAAAATTGGGCCACACAGACACCCACCCCATCAGTGGCAGCACTTGGGCCCTAGTTGCAAACAGGATGTTTTGATTTGCATCAAGCACATTCAAAAATACGCCATTCTTATCCGTCCCCAGGATGACACCGGGGTAGGTAGCAAAGTCTTTGCTGATCCCAGCTCTGTTCATCTTGGCTTCTTTTAAAAACACATCAAGCAAGGGTTACTCCAAGCGGAGTCTCCCTTTTTTTCCAAAAATTGGGCCACACAGACACCCACCCCATCAGTGGCAGCACTTGGGCCCTAGTTGCAAACAGGATGTTTTGATTTGCATCAAGCACATTCAAAAATACGCCATTCTTATCCGTCCCCAGGATGACACCGGGGTAGGTAGCAAAGTCATTCCTGATCCCAGCTCTGTTCATCTTGGCTTCTTTTAAAAACACATCAAGCAAGGGTTACTCCAAGCGGAGTCTCCCTTTTTTTCCAAAAATTGGGCCACACAGACACCCACCCCATCAGTGGCAGCACTTGGGCCCTAGTTGCAAACAGGATGTTTTGATTTGCATCAATCACATTCAAAAATACCCCATAATTAACCGTCCCCAGGATGACACCGGGGTAGGTAGCAAAGTCTTTGCTGACCCATGACTTGTTCATCTTGGCTTCTTTTAAAAACAATGTAAGCAAGGGTTACTCCAAGCGGAGTCTCCCTTTTTTCCAAAAATTGGGCCACACAGACACCCACCCCATCAGTGGCAGCACTTGGGCCCTAGTTGCAAACAGGATGTTTTGATTTGCATCAAGCACATTCCAAATCCACAAGCATTTACTCTCCCCAGGATGACACAGGGGTAGTAAATTCCTTCTGGATCCATGACTTGTTCATTTTGATGAACGTCAGGCTGTCCACATTGTCACTGGACAGACGCGTGCGCTTATCTGTCAGCACACACCCAGCAGCACTGAATGCACGTTCAGAGACAACGCTGGCAGCTGGACACGACAAAATCTCCAAGGCGTAACTGGAGAGCTCTGGCCATTTTTCTATGTTTGAAGCCCAAAAGGAGCAAGGCTGCAGTTGCACAGTCATGGCATCGATGTTCATTTGGAGATACTCCTGTATCATCCTCTCCAGCCGTTGAGTATGTGTCAGACTTGTTGTCTCTGGTGGCCTTGCAAAAGAGGGTCTAAAAAAATTATGAAAAGATTCCATAAAATTGCTGTTACCGGCACCAGATACGGTCCTACTGGTACGGGTAGACTGGTGAAGATGACGAGACCGTCCCATGTTTGTCAAGTTACAACTGGGAGATTCCCTCCCTGCACCTGCTTGGTTGTTTGGTGGAAAAGCCGAGCTAAGATCGAGTAACAGCTTCTGCTGATACTCCTGCATACGTGCGTCCCTTTCTATGGCTGGAATTATGTCACAAAATTTGGACTTGTACCGGGGATCTAATAGTGTGGCAATCCAGTAGTCATCATCACTTCTAATTTTGACAATACGACTGTCATGTTGGAGGTAGTGCAACAAAAAGGCACTCATGTGTCTTGCGCAGCCATGCGGACCAAGTCCACGCTGTGTTTGTGGCATAGAGGTGCTACCCGTTCTTTCTTCCTCTGACATCTCCCCCCAACCTCTTTCAACTGAAATTTGACCAAGGTCTCCCTCATCCGCTGAGTCTTCCATGTCCATGGACAGTTCGTCCTCCATTTCTTCATGTTCTCCTGCACCTTGCTCAACATTTCGCCTGCTACTATGCGCCCTTGTCGATCCCTGTTCCCCATGGTCCCATGCCTGCTGCGTTGGTGATGATGAACGTCTGGACCTTGGTGATGTTGTTGTCCCTTGCACATATGAATCCTCCTGTAGTTCCTCCCCTTCATGTTGTCCCACCCCCTGACTACGAATAGTGTTTAGCGTGTGCTCCAGCATGTAAATGACTGGAATCGTCATGCTGATAATGGCATTGTCAGAGCTAAACATATTCGTCGCCATGTCGAAACTGTGCAGAAGGGTGCATAGGTCCTTGATCTGAGACCACTCCATCAGGGTGATCTGCCCCACCTCTGCATCTCGTTGGCCCAGGCTATACGTCATGACGTATTGCACCAGGGCTCTGCGGTGCTGCCACAGTCGCTGTAACATGTGGAGAGTTGAATTCCAGCGTGTCGCCACATCGCATTTCAGGCGATGAACCGGCAGGCCGAAAGACTTCTGTAGCGATGCAAGTCGCTCAGCTGCGGCGCTTGAACGCCGGAAGTGAGCAGACAGTTTTCGTGCCCTGTTCAGAAGGCCATCTAGGCCGGGATAGTGTGTTAAAAATTGCTGCACGACAAGGTTCAACACGTGAGCCATACAAGGTACGTGTGTCACCTTGCCCAGGCGAAGGGCCGCACCCAGGTTTGCAGCATTGTCGCACACGGCCTTACCAGGCTGCAGGTTGAGTGGAGACAACCATTTATTAAACTCGGACCGCAGAGCTGACCACAACTCCTCAGCTGTGTGACTCTTATTACCAAGACATGTCAAGCTAAAGACCGCCTGATGCCGTTGCGCTCGGCTGCCAGCATAGTAATGAGGCGTGCGTGATTCCTTCTGCGCAGTGAGAACGCTGGTGGCCTGACCAGGCAGGCTTGGGGCGGAGGTGGAGGACCCAGATGAGGTGGAGGATGCAGAAGCTGTGGCGGAACTTGGACAGACAGAGGATTGACACACAAGTCGTGGGGACGGCAAGACTTGTGCAGCAGACCCTTCACCCTCTATCACCATAGTTACCCAGTGCCCAGTCAGCGACATGTAACGTCCCTGTCCATGCTTACTGGTCCAAGTATCGGTGGTGAAATGCACCCGTTCACACACAGAGTTTCTCAAGGAAGCGGTGATGTTGTGTGCGACATGCTGGTGTAGCGCGGGCACACCTTTCTTAGAGAAGTAGTGGCGACTAGGCATCTGGTACTGGGGCACAGCGACAGACATAAGGTCTCTAAAATCCTGTGTGTCCACTAGGCGGAAAGGCAGCATTTCGGTAGCCAACAGCTTACAGAGGGATAGAGTCAACCTCTTAGCTTTGTCATGGGTCGGAGGAAGTGGCCTTTTATTTGACCACATCTGAGAGACAGAGATCTGGCTGCTGTGTGTAGACGGTGTTGAGTAGGGTGTCCCTGGAAAAATGCAGGTTTGTGAGGAAAGTGCAGGCGGAGACATGATGTTGCCTTCATCCAACGTTGGTGCTATCGATGTCTGAGAGAGCTGTACACACTCACTTGTTTCCCCTTCCAAACCAACTGACGACCTTACAAGCAAACTGCCTGTTGCGGTTACAGTGGTGGAAGTTTTGCGTGGAAAAACAGGTGTGACAGCTGTCCCCACAGTCCTAGAAGATGAAGAGCGCGCGGATGCACTGGAAGGGGCGGGCGGTGGATGGTTCGCTCCGCTAGCCGGCATTGCAGCACGGTGAGCTTCCCACCGGGACTTATGATATTTATTCATGTGACGATTCATGGAAGAAGTTGTCAAACTGCTGAGGTTTTGACCTCTACTAACAGAATCATGACAAATGTTACATATCACATGAGTTGGGCGATCTTTTTCGATGTGAAAAAAGGCCCAGGCTAGGCAAGGCTTAGAGGCCATGCGACCTGTTGATCCACCCCGAATAATGCTCATAGGCAGAGTGGTGGCTGAGGATGCAGTTGTAGACGTGCTACCAGTGCTCCGACTCTGTCCAGGAAGGCGCAAGGTAACTTCGTCGTCGGTTGCATCCTCCTCCACCGCCTCTGTTGACCTCCTCGAGTGCCTGACTGGGGGTTGACAGTAGGTGGGATCTAGAACGTCATCATCAATTGTTGTGTTCGCACTCCCCTCCCCCTCAGACCGAGCCTCTTCTTGCCCTGACCGAATATTTAAGTTGTCATCCCAATCGGGTATCTGCGTCTCATCTTCATCAGTATGTTCCTCATTGTCTATAACCACAGGTGTTACAGTTTGTGACAAAGGGTCAACATTATGCTCAGAAACTTGGTCCTCACGGCCTGAATCTGAGTCACAAAGGTTCTGGGCATCACTGCAGACCATTTCCTGTTCTGTACTCACTGTAGCTTGGGAGCAGACCTCTGATTCCCAGGCTATAGTGTGACTGAACAGCTCTGCAGACTCAGCCATCTCAGTTCCACCATACTGTGCAGGGCTGATGGAGACTTCAGAGCTGGGAGAAATCAAGTGTGATTGGGATGACAACTCAGAGGAATGGTGTTTTTTGGATGCGGTACTTGAAGTGGCTGAGAGGGCACTTGTTGGACCACTTGAGATCCATTCAAGCATTTTCCTTTTTTGCCCATCATCTACCTTTGTTCCTCTTGTTCGTGTCCGTAAAAAAGGGAGCACATCGGATTGTCCACAATAAGTAGTAGACATCTTACTTTTGCTAGTAGATGGTCTATCTTCAGCAGATGATAATGGAGCTTTGGCACCTTCCCCACTGACAAAACCTTTTTTGCCTTTTCCACCACGCCTCTTCCCCTTTCCACCAGCATCTGTCATTTTGCCACTCATGTTGATTGCGACAAGATTGTGGACTGAAAATGTGGTAGTAAAAATTGAGAGGTGGTGAAGATTGCAGTGGTGGTCTAGCTTTATTAACAGCAGAATAATAAAGAATAAATATCCCTGACAATGTAACTTAGTTATAATTCGTTGGAGTGTGCAACGCAGGCAGACGTGCTGCAAATGTCTTGGCACTAGTGGGACTATAGCAAAGTCCAATAGCCACGTATAGGATGCCACTAGGTACACTGAGTGTGTGCTAGTATAATGGCTTAGTTATAATTAGTTGGAGTGTGCAACGCAGGCAGACGTGCTGCAAATGTCTTGGCACTAGTGGGACTATAGCAAAGTCCAATAGCCACGTATAGGATGCCACTAGGTACACTGAGTGTGTGCTAGTATAATGGCTTAGTTATAATTAGTTGGAGTGTGCAACGCAGGCAGACGTGCTGCAAATGTCTTGGCACTAGTGGGACTATAGCAAAGTCCAATAGCCACGTATAGGATGCCACTAGGTACACTGAGTGTGTGCTAGTATAATGGCTTAGTTATAATTAGTTGGAGTGTGCAACGCAGGCAGACGTGCTGCAAATGTCTTGGCACTAGTGGGACTATAGCAAAGTCCAATAGCCACGTATAGGATGCCACTAGGTACACTGAGTGTGTGCTAGTATAATGGCTTAGTTATAATTAGTTGGAGTGTGCAACGCAGGCAGACGTGCTGCAAATGTCTTGGCACTAGTGGGACTATAGCAAAGTCCAATAGCCACGTATAGGATGCCACTAGGTTCACTGAGTGTGTGCTAGTATAATGGCTTAGTTATAATTAGTTGGAGTGTGCAACGCAGGCAGATGCGCTCTGCAAATGTCTTGGCACTAGTAGGACTATAGCAAAGTCCAATAGCCACGTATAGGATGCCACTAAAAAACACTTAGTGTGTGCAAGTATAATGGCTTAGTTATAATTAGTTGGAGTGTGCAACGCAGGCAGATGCGCTCTGCAAATGTCTTGGCACTAGTGGGACTATAGCAAAGTCCAATAGCCACGTATAGGATGCCACTAGGTACACTGAGTGTTTGCTAGTAAAATTGCTTAGTTTAAAAAAGTTGTAGTGTGCAATGCAGGCAGACGTGCTCTGCAAATGTCTTTGCACTAGTGGGACTATAGCAAAGTCCAATAGCCACGTATAGGATGCCACTAGGTACACTGAGTGTGTGCTAGTATAATGGCTTAGTTATAATTAGTTGGAGTGTGCAACGCAGGCAGACGTGCTGCAAATGTCTTGGCACTAGTGGGACTATAGCAAAGTCCAATAGCCACGTATAGGATGCCACTAGGTACACTGAGTGTGTGCTAGTATAATGGCTTAGTTATAATTAGTTGGAGTGTGCAACGCAGGCAGACGTGCTGCAAATGTCTTGGCACTAGTGGGACTATAGCAAAGTCCAATAGCCACGTATAGGATGCCACTAGGTACACTGAGTGTGTGCTAGTATAATGGCTTAGTTATAATTAGTTGGAGTGTGCAACGCAGGCAGACGTGCTGCAAATGTCTTGGCACTAGTGGGACTATAGCAAAGTCCAATAGCCACGTATAAAAAGCCACTAGGTACACTGAGTGTGTGCTAGTATAATGGCTTAGTTATAATTAGTTGGAGTGTGCAACGCAGGCAGACGTGCTGCAAATGTCTTGGCACTAGTGGGACTATAGCAAAGTCCAATAGCCACGTATAGGATGCCACTAGGTACACTGAGTGTGTGCTAGTATAATGGCTTAGTTATAATTAGTTGGAGTGTGCAACGCAGACAGACGTGCTGCAAATGTCTTGGCACTAGTGGGACTATAGCAAAGTCCAATAGCCACGTATAGGATGCCACTAGGTACACTGAGTGTGTGCTAGTATAATGGCTTAGTTATAATTAGTTGGAGTGTGCAACGCAGGCAGACGTGCTGCAAATGTCTTGGCACTAGTGGGACTATAGCAAAGTCCAATAGCCACGTATAGGATGCCACTAGGTACACTGAGTGTGTGCTAGTATAATGGCTTAGTTATAATTAGTTGGAGTGTGCAACGCAGGCAGACGTGCTGCAAATGTCTTGGCACTAATGGGACTATAGCAAAGTCCAATAGCCACGTATAGGATGCCACTAGGTACACTGAGTGTGTGCTAGTATAATGGCTTAGTTATAATTAGTTGGAGTGTGCAACGCAGGCAGACGTGCTGCAAATGTCTTGGCACTAGTGGGACTATAGCAAAGTCCAATAGCCACGTATAGGATGCCACTAGGTTCACTGAGTGTGTGCTAGTATAATGGCTTAGTTATAATTAGTTGGAGTGTGCAACGCAGGCAGATGCGCTCTGCAAATGTCTTGGCACTAGTAGGACTATAGCAAAGTCCAATAGCCACGTATAGGATGCCACTAAAAAACACTTAGTGTGTGCAAGTATAATGGCTTAGTTATAATTAGTTGGAGTGTGCAACGCAGGCAGATGCGCTCTGCAAATGTCTTGGCACTAGTGGGACTATAGCAAAGTCCAATAGCCACGTATAGGATGCCACTAGGTACACTGAGTGTTTGCTAGTAAAATTGCTTAGTTTAAAAAAGTTGTAGTGTGCAATGCAGGCAGACGTGCTCTGCAAATGTCTTTGCACTAGTGGGACTATAGCAAAGTCCAATAGCCACGTATAGGATGCCACTAGGTACACTGAGTGTTTGCTAGTAAAATTGCTTAGTTTAAAAAACTTGGAGTGTGCAATGCAGGCAGATGTGCTCTGCTAATGTCTTTGCACTAGTGGGACTATAGCAAAGTCCAATAGCCACGTATAGGATGCCACTAGGTACACTGAGTGTGTGCTAGTATAATGGCTTAGTTATAATTCGTTGGAGTGTGCAACGCAGGCAGATGCGCTCTGCAAATGTCTTGGCACTAGTGGGACTATAGCAAAATCCAATAGCCACGTATAGGATGCCACTAGGTACACTGAGTGTTTGCTAGTAAAATTGCTTAGTTTAAAAAAGTTGTAGTGTGCAATGCAGGCAGACGTGCTCTGCAAATGTCTTTGCACTAGTGGGACTATAGCAAAGTCCAATAGCCACGTATAGGATGCCACTAGGTACACTGAATGTTTGCTAGTATAATGGCTTACTTAGAATGAGTTGGAGTGTGCAATGCAGGCAGACGTGCTCTGCAAATGTCTTTGCACTAGTGGGACTATAGCAAAGTCCAATAGCCACGTATAGGATGCCACTAGGTACACTGAGTGTTTGCTAGTATAATGGCTTAGTTAGAATGAGTTGGAGTGTGCAGAGGACAAGAGGGTACAGTGGCAGGATTGTGGTGCTCTGGGTAGAGGAATGGAAGCCTGCCTTTCTATTCCCTCCTAATGGTGAAATGCAGGGAGGAAATCCCTGACCTGGGCTACACAGACGCTGTTGCTGTTTGCAGGACCTGTCACTTATGGCTCTCTGACCCTGCCGCTTTGAGCCCTTAAAAGGACTGCTAGAATGTGCTCTCCCTAAGCTGTCTAACGCTGTGTATGCAGCGCATACAGCTGTATCGGCTATAGAACTCAGGAGGACGGAGCTGCGACACTGATGTCTGACACCAAAGACGCAGAAGGCAGATAATGGCGTTCGTGAAGAAAATGTCCGGTTTTATAATGCAGGGACATGTGACATGCAGATCCTATCACACATGCCGTTGCTTCTCTGGCTCAAAGTCCACTTAGGTGTGTGTGTGTCTGTGATTGGCTGACATGCTGGCCCGCCCCACAAGACGCGCGCGCTTAGGGAAGGAAGACAAGGAAAAAAAAAAAAAAAATGGCGATCGCCATTATAGAAACAGCAGTGATCTGAAGGCGCTGTTCACGCACACTATACACTGAAATGTGATAATAGTTTGATTCACAGAGTGACTTACACTATTACAGCAGAAACCAAGCTAGGATTTAGCTGTTTTTTGGCTGCTAGAACCGTTCTCGAACGTTTCTAGAACTATCGAGCTTTTGCAAAAAGCTCGAGTTCTAGTTCGATCTAGAACATGCCCCAAAATCACTCGAGCCGCGAACTGGAGAACAACGAACCACGAACCGCGCTCAACTCTACTTGTCACTAGAGTTGAGCGCGGTTCGCGGTTCGAGGTTCTCCAGTTCTAGGCTCGAGTGATTTTGGGGCATGTTCTAGATCGAACTAGAACTCGAGCTTTTTGCAAAAGCTCGATAGTTCTAGAAACGTTCGAGAACAGTTCTAGCAGCAAAAAAACAGCTAATTCCTAGCTGGCTTTCCGCTGTAATAGTGTAAGTCACTCTGTGACTGACACTATTATGACATTTCAGTGTATAGTGTGCGTGAACAGCGCCTTCAGATCACTGCTGTTTGGATAATGGCGATCGCCATTTTTTTTTTTTTTCCTTGTCTTCCTTCCCTAAGCGCGCGTCTTGTGGGGCGGGCCAGCATGTCAGCCAATCCCAGACACACACACAGCTATGTGGACTTTTAGCCAGAGAAGCAACGGCATGTGTGATAGGATGTCCATGTCACATGTCCCTGCATTATAAAAACGAGTATCTGCCCGTCCGGACGCCATTATCTCTTCTGCGTCCTTGGTGTCAGACATCACTGGCGCAGCTCCGTCCTTTGTCCTATTGCCGATACTGGATACGCTGGACAGCATAGGGATAGCACTATCTATCAGTCCTTTTAAGGGCTCGTACCGGCAGGGTCAGAGCCATAGGTGACAGGTCCTGAAAACAGAGACAGCGTCTGTGTAGCTAAGGTCAGGGATTTCGTCGCTGCATTTCCCCATTAGGAGGGAATGGAAAGGCAGGCTTCCATTCCTCTATCCAGAGCCCCACAATTCAGGCACTATACCCTCCTGTCCTCTGCACACTCCAACTCATTATAACTAAGCCATTACACTAGCAAACAGTCAGTGTACCTAGTGGCATCCTAAACGTGGCTATTGGACTTTTGTCTAGTCACACTAGTGCAAAGATATTTGCAGCACATCTGCCTGCATTGCACACTCAAACTATTTTTAACTAAGCCATTATACTAGCAAACAGTCAGTGTACCTAGTGGCATCCTAAACGTGGCTATTGTACTTTTGTCTAGTCACACTAGTGCAAAGATATTTGCAGCACGTCTGCCTGCATTGCACACTCAAACTCTTTTTAACTAAGCCATTATACTAGCAAACAGTCAGTGTACATAGTGGCATCCTAAACGTGGCTATTGGACTTTTGTGTAGTCACACTAGTGGAAAGATATTTGCAGCACGTCTGCCTGCATTGCACACTCAAACTCTTTTTAACTAAGCCATTATACTAGCAAACAGTCAGTGTACCTAGTGGCATCCTAAACGTGGCTATTGTACTTTTGTCTAGTCACACTAGTGCAAAGATATTTGCAGCACGTCTGCCTGCATTGCACACTCAAACTCTTTTTAACTAAGCCATTATACTAGCAAACAGTCAGTGTACCTAGGGGCATCCTAAATGTGGCTATTGGACTTTTGTGTAGTCACACTAGTGGAAAGATATTTGCAGCACGTCTGCCTGCATTGCACACTCAAACTCTTTTTAACTAAGCCATTATACTAGCAAACAGTCAGTGTACCTAGTGGCATCCTAAACGTGGCTATTGTACTTTTGTCTAGTCACACTAGTGCAAAGATATTTGCAGCACATCTGCCTGCATTGCACACTCAAACTCTTTTTAACTAAGCCATTATACTAGCAAACAGTCAGTGTACCTAGTGGCATCCTAAACGTGGCTATTGGACTTTTGTGTAGTCACACTAGTGGAAAGATATTTGCAGCACGTCTGCCTGCATTGCACACTCAAACTCTTTTTAACTAAGCCTTTATACTAGCAAACAGTCAGTGTACCTTGTGGCATCCTAAACGTGGCTATTGGACTTTTGTGTAGTCACACTAGTGGAAAGATATTTGCAGCACGTCTGCCTGCATTGCACACTCAAACTCTTTTTAACTAAGCCATTATACTAGCAAACAGTCAGTGTACCTAGTGGCATCCTAAACGTGGCTATTGGACTTTTGTGTAGTCACACTACTGGAAAGATATTTGCAGCACGTCTGCCTGCATTGCACACTCAAACTCTTTTTAACTAAGCCATTATACTAGCAAACAGTCCGTGTACCTAGTGGCATCCTAAACGTAGCTATTGGACTTTTGTCTAGTCACACTAGTGCAAAGATATTTGCAGCATGTCTGCCTGCATTGCACACTCAAACTCTTTTTAACTAAGCCATTATACTAGCAAACAGTCAGTGTCCCTAGTGGCATCCTAAACGTGGCTATTGGACTTTTGTCTAGTCACACTAGTGGAAAGATATTTGCAGCACGTCTGCCTGCATTGCACACTCAAACTCTTTTTAACTAAGCCATTATACTAGCAAGCAGTCAGTGTACCTAGTGGCATCCTAAACGTGGCTATTGTATTTTTGTGTAGTCACACTAGTGCAAAGATATTTGCAGCACGTCTGCCTGCATTGCACACTCAAACTCATTGTTACTAATACATTATAATACCAAAAATTGAGTAAACTTAGTGGCATAGAAGAAGTGGCTGTTGTACTCCATTAATGCCCCACTGGTGCAAATCTATGTGCAGCACCTCTGCATGACACCCTCCTGCTCTGTTTTTAATAAGCTATAATGATAGCAAAAAATACTGCCATTTAGTGGCATCATAGAACTGGCTGTTGTATTCCATTAGTGCCCCACTGGTGCCAAGCTATTTCTAGCACCTCTGCATGACACCCTCCTGCTCTGTTTTTAATAAGCTATAATTATAGCACAAAATACTGCCATTCAGTGGCATCATAGAACTGGCTGTTGTATTCCATTAGTGCCACACTGGTGCCAAGCTATTTCTAGCACCTGTGCATGACACCCTCCTGCTCTGTTTTTAATAAGCTATAATTATAGCAAAAAATACTGCCACTTAGTGGTATACAAAAAATGCCTGTAGGACTCCTTTATTGTGCCACTGGTGCCAAGCAATCTCAAGCACCTCTGCATTCTACACTCATGCCCATTTTGCTATGCTAATTTTATAGCAAACTCAGGGAATTCCTTGCTGCATTTGATCATTACGAGGGATAGAAAGTGAAGCTTCTTTTACTGTCCTGGTACCCACAGAACACGGCCACTGTACCCATCTGTCCACTTTTGCCACGCTATTTAATTTGCACAAAGAGCTGACTCTTTTTCTGCCTTCCTAAAATTGTCTGGAATACTAAGTTAGTGTTCCTTTGCTGCCAAGCAAGGTACAACACATGTGCATTCTACACTCCTTTCCATTTCTGGAATGCAATTATTAACTGCAGGTAGTCCAGGCAATCTGTGACGAAGGTGCAGGCGTGGATATAATGTAGCCTCCATCCAATGATGGTTCTCTCGATGTCTGACAGCTCAACAATACCTTCTGTTTCCACTTTCAAAACAAGTGATGACCTGCCAATCACACTCCCTGTTGCGGGTTAAGGAGTGGAAGTTCAGTGTGAAAAACCATGTGTGACTGCTGTCCCCACAGTCACAGAGAATGAAGAGCACGCAGATGCACTTGATGGGGCAGGTGGTGGTTGCACAGGCACGCTAGTCCGCATTGTAGCACAGTGAAATTCACATTGCGACTTATGCTTCATTTTAAGTCGTGTACAGGGTGGGCTCCCCAGTATGCAGCAAAACCAGGCAAAAGGAAAAGGACTCTAGCCAGTTGGGTTGATAAATGATTGTTTAACTTTACCAAAACAAACAATAAGAACCATGCATACAATTAAAATAATTGAACAATCTATTCTGTTGCCTACTACCTGCTAATCCCTCTGTGTAGCAGTAATTGTGTGTTTGTGCGTGTGTGTGTGTGTGCGAACACGACTTACCAGTGGCGCATCACAAGAGCTTCCAAGTTATCTACCTAAACATAGACAAAACACATGACCCCCCCTGAATACCCTTGTTAGCTGAAGCCTCACAGATATTGCAGATGATAACAGTGTGAATGCAAACCACACAGCTCTGCAACACAGTCATGGAAATCTTGAAAAGCAACAGTCAATGCAAACATGTGTTGCTGTCCCTCTATGATTTAAACTGTACGTGACAATTTGACAGTGCAGAGGCAGCAAGTCTTATTGTCTATATAGTCGGCCTACCCAGAACAGATATGTGTTTTGCTAATAAAACAAAGTGTTTAGTGCCCGCATTATTGTCTGGGCACAGCCTACCGTACCCGGGTACTGTGATGTCCAGTTGCCAGAAATACAGACTTTACGCTCCTCTCACGGTAAACAGTATAGACAGCACTGTAAGAATGTTGGTCTGTGGCACAGGATGCTGCTCACTGACGTTACAGTGCTCATCATCAAAGTACAACACAACTCCCCTCACGATTGAACAAAGTGTTTCCGCGGTGGCTCCTTGCTGTAACACACACCTTTAGCTTTTCATTCTGTTCATAGACAGCATCTCCAAGTCCACCCCCGAAGAGCAATTTTCTATTGCTATAGTGACCAAAGGCAGATCCAAAAAAACAGCAGCCCCTTGTGTGTAGTCTGCAACAATGCATGCAATGAACGGCAAATAAGCATATTGCATTGACAGTTGCTAAAGCTGAGCAATACACCTTCACGCTGTCAATTCATATCCATGTGATACTTCATGGAGGAAGTACTCAAAAGTGTGAGTTTTTGCCTTCTACTTACAGATTGTTGACACATCTTACAGATTCCATGACTTGGGTGATCCTTTGCGATGTCCAAAAATTCACAGGCTAGGAAAGGCTTACAGCCCATGCGACCTGCATAGCCAACACGACATCTGCTCAGAGTCAAAGTTGTGGTCCAGGATTCAGTTGTTGACGTGCTTCCAGTACTTTGTCTCTGGCCAGGAAGACGCAACGTAACCTCGTCGTCAGTAGCATCCTCCTCCACCTCCTCTGCTGACCTCATCGACTGGCTGACTTTGGTTTGACAGTAAGTGTTGTCTCCAACCTCATCAATAACCCTGTGTGTTTTCATTCCCCTCGTCCTGAGTCCTCCGAGACAACCTCTTCCTGCCCTGACCGAATAGTAAAGTTGTCCTTCCAATCAGGTATCTGTGCTCCTCATCATGTTCCCCATTGTCTCCACCAGGAGGATTTACTATTTGGAAATGAGGGTGTAGATTAGGCTCAGCACCTTCTTCATCAGGGCCTTGATCCCAGTCACAAAGCTTCAGGCTATCTGCGCAGATCATTTCCCCTGTCTCATGGAACTCACTACCTTAACACGTTAGATTATCTGCTACACACGCAAGCTTCAAACTGAATCTGAAAACTCATCTGTTCAGAAATGACTATAACCTTCAATGACACCACCACCATACGTACTTGACGCTCAACCTAAACAACTCCTACTGTCTCCTCCCAAAAATCCTTTAGAATGTAATCCCGCAAGGGCAGGGCCCTCTTCCCTCTGTACCAGTCTGTCTATAGTTACTTGTATATGTATTCTGTATGTAACCCCCTTCTCATGTACAGCACCATGGAATCAATGGTGCTCTATAAATCAATAATGATAAAAATAATAATAACTTCCTTGTCTGTACTCATTGCAGCTTTGGAGCAGAACTCTGATTCCCAGGCTATAGTGCGACTGAACAGCTATGCAAACTCAACCATCTCTGTCACCCCATACTCAGCAGGGCTGGTGGAAACTTGAGAGCTGTTAGGAAGCAAGTGCGATTGGATTGACACCACAGAGGAATGGAGTATTTGGGATCTTGAAATTGGGGTGGAGGAGAGGCCACTTTATGGAGCAATTCAGATACATTGAAGCAGCTGCTGATTTGGCCTTATCTACATTTTTTAGCGATCGTCGTGTCCATGAAAAAAGGGATCATATCAGATTATCCATGGGAAGAAGTACACCTGTTCTTTTGGATGTTATTTGTTGTTACAAAACGGTGATGCCTTAAACGCAAGCAGCCTGCTGCGGTTTCAGTTGCGCCCAGGCATCAGCTGCCATTTAGGCCTGTGCCTCGGGTTGTCCAGCTGGCTGCTTTCTCCTCCACGAGTAAGTGTGGAGAGGCAGCTAGTGCGCATGCGTGTGACGAATTACCCCAGCCGCAGCCTAACTCCAGTGTTTCGCCTAGTGAGTATGCTAAGCCTGACTGTGCCATTCCTGAGGCTAAGTCTTCATTTCGGGCTACAGCGCATGCTCCCACACTTAGTGCGAAAAGCCTCTTTGCACAGGTACTTGCACTCCGTGACGGGTCTAAGTCCTGTGTTGTGCATAGACACCATGCTAAAGCTGATAGTCTTTTTTCAGAGACTGTATTTCATGCAACTGACTATGGTCAGGCACTTACTGCATCAGAAACTAGGTCCAGTAATGAACTCTTTGGCCCTGCCCGTGATGTGGGGGGCCCATTTAGACCACAGGGCATCAGGTGTCCTGACGATGTGGCCAGGCCACTCCCAAAAGGCTTGCAGAGGCCCGCCCCTATGACTTATCACCTCATTATTGATGGTCAGACGATGACTGGTGAGGTGTTTGGGTCATGACAGCCATGAGGTCATCATTGAAGTTGTGGTTCTAAATAGGACGCTAGTTATGCCACTCATGACGTGTCACTCTGCTTTTGTCTCCAGGAGGTGCATTGTGGTCCACCCTGGTTTGGGGCGGACCCAGGTTATAGAAGGTGCTGAAGACAACAAGGAGGTGCACAGTCTTCTATTATGCTCCGAAAGAGCACACCTCCATGTGTTGAACCCATTGTGGCTTTAGGCCAGAGGTAGGCAGGGATAGGGCGTTGATGCAGGCCGCCACCACAGTTGGTAACGCAGAACGGTTAAGACCAGCTCCTGTCCTACAAGTCCTGCTTGTGCAGCCCAGTGGCATTAACAGGCCTGCTGCTGCTGATGCGCCTGCTGTTCACAGGTGTGGCCCCAATGCACATGGTCAGCGTACTGAATGGCCCCTGTGATGTTAACAGGGAGTTCCTGGGCTGGGTGGGCGTGTGGACCCTGTGACGCTAACAGGGCTCCCAGTCTCAAGATCCGAGTGGCGTCTAACTTGGTTCAGGCTACTATTAGTTTCATAGCCACACAGCTCTGTATCCTCCACCGAATCTTCCAGTTGCCAACCTCTCCTTTTCCATCTGGGAGCACGGTGGACACTGACTGCTGATGGGGATATATACCTTTATCTTTCTTTTCTTATTAATTTTCGTTATATAGCCGTAACATAGTATATACCACCTTATCCAAATCTGCCAGTCCCACCGTAACAGATGGCGTTTCTTCATCAAATGTTACTTTTGCTTAACCACCAAACCCACGGACCAAAACTTTTTTCCCCTTTCCAACACACCTGTTCCCCTTTTCACCCGCATCTGTCCTTTTTCAACTCATTTTGTATATGACCAAAAGTGCAACTCTGCAGGGACACCGTACTCAATGGCATCTCAGCACAACAGCCACCCCTCGGTCCCTCAGATGTGGACAAGTAAAAGACCATTTCCTCCTATCCATGACAAACCGTTGAGATTCCCTCTGTGCAGCACTGGTGTTTAGTGGAAAAGCAGATCGAAGATTGCGTAACACCTTCTGAAGATACTCCTGTACACGTGCGTCCATTTCTATGGCAGGAATTATTTCGCCAAATTTTGTCTTGTACCGGGGATCTAACAGTGTGGCAACCCAGTAGTTAGCATTACTTCGAATTCGTACAATCCGAGGGTCATGTTGTAGGTAGTGCACCAAGAAGACGCTCATGTGTCTTGTGCATCCAGGAGGACCAAGTCCTTGGTGTGTTGGTGGCAGAGAGGTGAGAATCGTGCCTCCTTCCTCTGCCCTCTGCCCCCAACCTCGCACAACCGAAATGTGAGCAAGCTCTCACTCATCTGCTGAGTCTTCCATGCCCATTGCAAGTTCGTCCTCCATTTCTTCATGGCTCCTGCACCTTCCTCAACAATTTTTGCTGATACTATGCGCCCTTGTTAATCCCTATCCCCCACCATAACTGCTGCCTAGGTGCCGCTTACCGTATGGACCTTGTAGATCTTATTATCCCTTCTGCATATGACTCCTCCTGTACTTCCTCACCTTCCTCTTGGACCAATACCTGACTCCGAATAATGCTTACAGTGTGCTCCATCATGTAGGTGACCAGAATTGTCACGCTGAGAATGGCATTGCCAGTGCTAAACATCTTCGTCGACATTTGGAAACTGTGTAGAAGGGTGCATAGGTCCTTGATCTGACACCACTCCAGCAGCGTGATCTGCACCACCTCTGGATCAAGTTAGCCCAGGGTATATGTCATACCGTATTTCAGCAGGGCTCTGCGGTGCTGCCACACACGATGCAACATGTGCAGATTCCAATTCCTGCGTGTCGGAACATCGCATTTCCGGCGTTTAAATGCCAGACCCTAAGACTTCCGGAGCGATGAAAGTTGTTGAGCTGCTGGGTGCGAAGGATGAAAGTGACCACATAGCAGCGTGCCCACTGCACAAGGCCATGTAGGCCGGGATGGTATTTTAAAAATTGCTGGAGAATCAGATTCAACACGTGAGCCATACAAGGCCCGTGTGTCACATTGCCCTGACGAAGGGCCGCAGACAGGTTTGCATCATTGCCGCACACGGCTTTTAAGTCACCAACGTAGTCCACTCAATCAATTTGTACTCTGGTCCCAATGGGAAGACACCACACCCTTTTTTAGGCCCCTCCTGTCTGCAGACCACTGCCAGACAAAGCTATGAACCTCTTGTTACTGTTACCCCCAGTTCAGTTTTATGAGTTTGTGTGCTTGTTACCTGACTACGTTTTCTGCTTGCTGTTTATGTACCTCGTTGGCCGATCCGCATTTCACCTCTGCTTGTTTTCTGATTAAGTCCTGGCCATCCCATTCTGTTCCTCTTCCTCAATGAATGTTTTTGAACCTGCATGACTACTATTCTCTGGATCTGCAGCCTTCCACAGGTATTGATCAACGTGGGCCCTGTGTAATTCCAAATTACTGTATAGGGTTTAAAGGGTTTCAGGGTTCTGGGTGTCCAGCTTGGTGAGTGGCTTGCCTCTAGCCTATCCTTTACAGGCCATCTGAGTGTGTCGATCCAGGCAGGCGGTACACCGTGCCCTCTGCAGAAGGCCATGTAGGCAGGGATAGTGTTTTAAAAATTGCTGGACAACCAGGTTCAACACGTGAGCCATACAAGGCACATGTGTCACATTGCCTTGAAGAAGGGTCGCAGACTGGTTTGCATCATTGTCGCACCCGACCTTCCCTGACTGCTGGTTGACTGTAGACAACCATTGATGAAACTCGGTCTCACTCTCCAGAGCTAACCGTCCACAATTCCTCAGCGGTGTCTCACATTTCCCCTACATTTCAAAGTAAACATTTGACCGCATAATGGCCTTGAGCTCTGCTGCCAGCATAGTAAGGAGCTGTGTGGGATTCCTTGGGCGCAGTTACAAGGAAGGGTGGCCTGACCACACAGGGTTTGGGTCGAGGTGGAGGACTCACACGAGGTTGAGGAGGCAGAAACAGTGGAAGAGCTTGTACATACAGAGGAAGGATTGACACACAAGTCGTGGGGACGGCAAGACTTGTACAGCAAACCCTTCTCCATTTCTCACCATAGTTACCCAGTGCCCAGTCAGCAACATGTAACTCCCCTGTCCATGCTTACTGGTCCAAGTATCTGTGTTGAAATGCACCCTATAACACACAGAGTTTCTCAAGGAATCGGTGAGGTTGTGTGGGACCTACTGTGGTAGCGCGGGCACGCCTTTCTTGGAGAAGGAGTGACGACTGGCCATCGGCTCTTGGGGCACTGCAATGGGCATAAGGTCTCGAAAATCCTCGGTCTCAAAAGGGTGTAAAGGCAGCCTTTCTGTTGCCAACAAGTTGCAGATGATGAAACTCAACCTCTTAGGCATGTCATGCCCTTCGAAAATCATGTAAAACATAGCGAGGGGACTCCAACCACAGTCTCCCTCGTTTCCACTAATTGGGCCACACACACCCCACTTGACTGGCATCAGTTGACCCCCATTTTCAAGATGAAAAAGATGCTTTGCATGAAACACTCTCAAAAATACGCGTGCCTTTGCCGTCCCCTGGCTGACCCAGGGGAAGAAAAGTCCTCTGAGAGCCATGACTTGTTCATCTTGGTTCTTTTAGAAACACAGCGAGGGGACTCCAACCACAGTCTCCTTCGTTTCCACTAATTGGGCCACACACACCCCACTTGACTGGCATCAGTTGACCCCCATTTTCAAGATGAAAAAGATGCTTTGCATGAAGCACTCTCAAAAATACGCGTGCCTTTCCCGTCCCCTGGCTGACCCAGGGGAAGAAAAGTCCTCTGAGAGCCATGACTTGTTCATCTTGGTTCTTTTAGAAACACAGCGAGGGGACTCCAACCACAGTCTCCCTCGTTTCCACTAATTGGGCCACACACACCCCACTTGACTGGCATCAGTTGACCCCCATTTTCAAGATGAAAAAGATGCTTTGCATGAAGCACTCTCAAAAATACGCGTGCCTTTGCCGTCCCCTGGCTTACCCAGGGGAAGAAAAGTCCTCAGAGCCATGACTTGTTCATCTTGGTTCTTTTAGAAACACAGCGAGGGGACTCCAACCACAGTCTCCCTCGTTTCCACTAATTGGGCCACACACACCCCACTTGACTGGCATCAGTTGACCCCCATTTTCAAGATGAAAAAGATGCTTTGCATGAAGCACTCTCAAAAATACGCGTGCCTTTGCCGTCCCCTGGCTGACCCAGGGGAAGAAAAGTCCTCTGAGAGCCATGACTTGTTCATCTTGGTTCTTTTAGAAACACAGCGAGGGGACTCCAACCACAGTCTCCCTCGTTTCCACTAATTGGGCCACACACACCCCACTTGACTGGCATCAGTTGACCCCCATTTTCAAGATGAAAAAGATGCTTTGCATGAAGCACTCTCAAAAATACGCGTGCCTTTCCCGTCCCCTGGCTGACCCAGGGGAAGAAAAGTCCTCTGAGAGCTATGACTTGTTCATCTTGGTTCTTTTAGAAACACAGCGAGGGGACTCCAACCACAGTCTCCTTCGTTTCCACTAATTGGGCCACACACACCCCACTTGACTGGCATCAGTTGACCCCCATTTTCAAGATGAAAAAGATGCTTTGCATGAAGCACTCTCAAAAATATGCGTGCCTTTGCCGTCCCCTGGCTGACCCAGGGGAAGAAAAGTCCTCTGAGAGCCATGACTTGTTCATCTTGGTTCTTTTAGAAACACAGCGAGGGGACTCCAACCACAGTCTCCCTCGTTTCCACTAATTGGGCCACACACACCCCACTTGACTGGCATCAGTTGACCCCCATTTTCAAGATGAAAAAGATGCTTTGCATGAAGCACTCTCAAAAATACGCGTGCTTTTCCCGTCCCCTGGCTGACCCAGGGGAAGAAAAGTCCTCTGAGAGCCATGACTTGTTCATCTTGGTTCTTTTAGAAACACAGCGAGGGGACTCCAACCACAGTCTCCCTCGTTTCCACTAATTGGGCCACACACACCCCACTTGACTGGCATCAGTTGACCCCCATTTTCAAGATGAAAAAGATGCTTTGCATGAAGCACTCTCAAAAATACGCGTGCCTTTCGCCTCCCCTGGCTGACCCAGGGGAAGAAAAGTCCTCTGAGAGCCATGTCCACATTGTCAGTGGACAGACGCGTGTGCTTATCTGCCAGCAGACCCCCAGCAGCACTGAAGACAGGTTCCGAGAGAACGCTGGCTGCAGGACACGACAAGATCCCCAAGGCGTACGTGGCGAGCTCAGGCAATTTATCCAGATTGGAAGCCTAAAATGAGCAGGGCTCAAGTTGCACAATAATGGAATCGATGTTTCCTTGCATATACTCATATATCTGTGTGTCCTCCTCTTTTTCCTTGTCCAGCTCTTTTGTTTTCACATGAGTATATGTCCTTGTCACTTTCCCATGTGTTTGTGTTGTGTTGTGAGTTGTTTGTCACCTTTTGGACACCTTTGAGGGTGTTTTCTAGGTGTTTTTATGTGTTTGTGATTGCCTGCCATTGTTTCCTATGCAGTTCGAGTTCGGTTCGTCGAACGTTCGACGAGCCGAACTGGAACGGGACCTCCGTTCGGCGAACCGACCTCGAGCCGAACCGGGACAGGTTCGCTCATCTCTACTTGTCACATCACCTTCTCTCGCTCTCTCTCTCGCTTCCGACCCGAGACTGTGGCTAGCGGTGACGCCACGGCCTCTCGCCATACTTGGCTGTGAAGGTCATTGAACTCAGTGACAGGTGCTGTCAGCAGTGCAGGAGATCAGCGCAGGTAATGCACTTCGCTGACAGCAGCACTTGTCATCCCCTGCAGTGACCTGGGCTGACCCATTGATGTTCGCTCAGGTCACTGCATTGCTCTCCCAGCCAATGGGGCACATCCTGCTCTTCATTGACTGGGACAGTGTGGATCATCATGGGAACGCCTTGGATTACAGCAGACCTGGATTTGTTTTTCTTTCTAATAAATTGGTTAAAGAGGGAATGTATTGCGCAGTGTTTTTTCAAATAAAAATGTGTTTGTCATCTATTTCTTTTTTATTACTGACTGGGTTGGTGATGTCGGGTATCTGATAGACGCGTGACATCACTAACCCCAGGGCTTGATGCCAGGTGACATTACACATCTGGTATTAAACCCATATATTACCCCGTTTGCCACCGCACCAGGGCACGGGATGAGCTGGGGCGAAGCACCAGGATTGGCGCATCTAATGGATGCGCCACTTCTGGGGCGGCTGCGGCCTGCTATTTTTAGGCTGGGGAGAGTCCAATAACCATCGACCTCCCTAGTCTGAGAATATCAGACCCCAGCTGTCTGCTTTACCTTGGCTGGTGTTCCAATTTTGGGGGGACCCCCACGTGTTTGTTTTTTTTGTTTTTTTTTTAATTATTTATTTAATTTAAAATAACAGCGTGGGGTGCCCTCAGTTTTGGATTACCAGCCAAGGTGAAGCTGCCAGCTGTGGTCTGCAGGCTGCAGCCGTCTGCTTTACTCTAGCTGGCTACAAAAATAGGGGGAACCCCACGTCATTTTTTTCATTTTTGTGGCTAAATACAAGGCTAAGCATGCCTTAGTGCCACATGAAAGGCACCAAAGGGTGCAAAATTACAAAATGCAGGAGAGTGGGACATTACAGTATGTGTCTTTCTGCCATTATAATGACAGAAAAGACTGATATGAAGTGTACAAGCACTAGAAAATGGGGGTTGGTTGTTTGGTTTGGGGTGGACCGGTTTTACGGCCAGAGCCGCGGTGACCGGTAATAGTTCGTGACGCTACCCACGGGTCGTGGTGAGGTGATGGGCACCACCGCTGCGGTGAGGGTGCGGGGGCTTGTCCGGGATCGGTGGTGGGTCGCAGCTAGGTGTTGACCCCTCCGTTGGGTAGGGGGTTTGTTGGTCCCGAGGCCAGGTGGCAGGAGCGGGGGGTTGCAGGACGCAGGGGCTCGCTTGCAGCGCGGTGCCTGATGGCACTGGTGTACTCACGATTAAACCACACAGAATCAATGGTAAACCAAAATCGGTGTAGATCGGTGCCTGCAGCCGGCTGCGGGTGTCCCCAGTGAGCCAGTGAGGTTGGTGATGTCGCCTTTCTCCTGCACCTTTAAATTTGCTATAGTGACTCCTATGCTTCAGCAACGGTAGTCTGCTCCCCGGCTTTTGGGTACCGGAGGAGCCCTTTTGCCCTCAGGCACTGGCCCTTTGGATCTCTGGCCCTTGGCGGTGGCTCTTATCCGGAATCGGTGGGCTGTTGCCGTCTATTGGGACTTTGGGTGGGATTGAACCCATGAGGTCCAGACTGCAATTAGTAGATTTGTCTGAGCCCGGTTGCTTCTGGGCTAGAACAGGGTCTGAGTACCCTGCCTAGTGCTCCGGTTGACTTGTTAGCTCCCCGGTTCGGGTCCAAAGGGACACCACCCTCTTCTTGATCCCTACGGTTCCGCAGTTGAGTCCGCAGTTCAGTCCCTGACCAGACTCCTGCAGATGGCCACCACCGTCTGTCTGCCTGACCGTTCCAAGGGGTCCTAGGCTCCGTCCTAGGCCCCTGACTCTCAGCTCGCCACTTTTACTCCTCTCACTACTCCTCTCCCCACTCGACTCACTTGTCCTTTCCCTGCCTCAGGCCAGCAGACTCCTCGGAGGGCGTGCCTGTCCGCCTGGCTCTGCCCACCTGGTGTGCCTTGCTAGACCTGAGGGAGGCGGTCAGGACTTGTGAGCTGCTGGTGCCTCACTGGGGTGGGTGTGTGTGTAGTGTTGTGTGTTGTTACCTGTGACCTCTGAAGGTCCAGGGCATCACAGATCCTGGGTAAATTTATGTATTTTCCCTCCTTCAGTTTTTTTGCAGTACGCAAACAAACGGAAGGCACACGGATGACATACGGACTGTATATGGAACAGAATCGGATGCCACACAGATGCACCGGTAAAAATACAAACCGTTTTTTGCGGACCGCAAAAACGGATCGGTCGTGTGAATGTAGCCTTATTCTGATCTGCCATTTATAAACAGCAGGCAGAAATAAGTGAATAGCGCCCCCCAGTGTCAGAAAATCTCTGGGGTTTCAGGGGGTAGCTGAGACCCTGGAGATCATGATTTAGGCCGGTTTTTACGGTCCTCGCTCACGTGATCACTGGTACAGTAAATGACAGCGTCGGTAAATAATTATTTATCTCCCATCTGGCATGAACAAACATGATAAATCTCCTCCCCGGTCCCCTCCGGTCCCCCGGTGTCGCCAAAGTGCCCCCCTCACCCCCTCCCGGAAATCCAAGATGGCCGCGCGCACAGCAGCGTGCCGGCCGCATTCACCCTACTCCTCTGAATTCTGTCGCATGTGCCATGACACATGCGACAGAAAACTCCTCCCCAGGCCCTGCCAGGTCACCCCCTATAACCCCACCGGTGTTCCCCGGTGTCCCACGGTACCTGTGCAGCGTTGATCCCCCGCGGCCCTCTCCTTCACAATAGACGCTGCCGCATGCACAGAGCGGTTGTCAGCTCAGCTTCCTGTGTTCAGACACAATGAGTGGTGGTTATGCATCTGTAAGCTAAATGGGCGGCTCGGTGGCTCAGTGGTTAGCATTGCAGTATTGCAGCGCTTAAGGCCTGGGTTCAATTCCCACCAAGGAGTTTGTATGTTCTCCCTGTGATTGCGTGGATTTTCTCCGGGTACTCTGCTTTCCTCCTACACTCCAAAGACATACAGATAGGGAATTTAGATTGTGAGCCCCAATGGGGACAGTGTTCCCAATGTATGCAAAGTACTATGGAATTAATAGCGCTAACTAAATCAATAAATTATTATTACTGCAATGCCCTGCTCATGAGGTAAGGAACATAGTTGATCAGGAGAGCTATATACTACATTTCCAAACAGAGGTATTTGATTTTATAGTTGCCCTGCTGAACGTGAGAGTCCGTTATACGCCACAAGAAAACACATCTAAATAGCGAGATCTGTTGTTTAGTATTCATTCAGCTGGATAACTGGACTTAAAGGGGTATTCCATCTCCAAGATCCTATCCCCAATATATAGCAGGTGGAATAGCAATAATATCAGCAAATACCAATATTTGGAAATGTAGAATAGTTCTCCTGATTAGGCATGCCCTTACCTCATGAGCAGGGCATTGCAGCTTTGATAGCAACCGTTACGACATGGACTCTGCTGCTGTGGACCCGGGAAGAGTGGGTGCAGATTCATTGCACCCACACTCCTCACATGGAGGGTCTGCACTCCTAAAAAATGGGGGACACGTTCCCTGAGTGTCTCCCCCCATATTCTAGACGGTCCAGAGTCATTGTGGGACCCCCTTATTTTTTTCTTACAATAAATTGGTGAAAGAGGGAAAATTTTGGGGAGTTTTTTTTCAAATAAATTGTTTTTGTCGATTTTTTTTGTTAGTACTGACAGTTTATGATGTCGGGTATCTGATAGACACCATGACATCACAAATTGCTGGGCTTGATGTCAAGTGACTTTACAGCTAGCATCAACCTAATTTATTACCCCGTTTGCCACTGCACCAGGGCACGGGATGAGCTGTGGTGAAGCGCCAGGATTGGCGCATCTAGTGGATGCGCCACGTCTGGGGTGCCTGCAGCCTGCTATTTTTAGGCTGTGAAGGCCCAATAACTATGGACCTTCCCAACCTGAGAATACCAGACTACAGCTGTCCGCTTTACCTTGGCTGGTGATCCAATTTGGGGGGGACCCTACTTTTTTTTTGTAATTATTAATATTTATAAAATTATTATAAAAAAGAGCCTGGGGTGACCTCCACATTGGATCCCCAACCACGGTAAAGCTTCCAGCTGTGGTTTTCAGGCTACAGCCGTCTGCTTTACCCTAGCTGGCTATCAAAAATGGGGGGACCCAACATCATTTTTTTTTTACCTATTTTTTAAATAGAAAAAAATTAATGGGCATCCCTGTATTTTGATTGCCAGCCAAGGTAACGCCAGGCAGATGGGGGTGGCAACCCATAGCTGTCTGCTTTATCTGCACTGAGAATCAAAAATACCGTGGAGCGCTACGTCATTTTTTTTAAAGATTTATTTTTACAGCACTGTCATGTCAGGCAATCAAAATACAGGGAAGCCCTTTTTGTTTTTTAGTTATTTAAATAAATAATTAAAAAAAATATATATAGGCTCCCGCTGCATTTTGTGTATTGCTAGCTAAGGGCAATCCAAGCAGCTACTGGCTGCTAACCCCCACTGCTTGGTGTTACCTTCACTGGCAATGGAAAATCCAGGGAAGCATTTTTTATTTTTTTTGCCAAAAAACTACAAAAAAAGGACGGGCGCTTCACCATATTTTTGTATGCTAGCCAGGTACAGCAGGCAGGTACGGCTGCCCCTAACCCCCGGCTGCCTATTTGTACCCGACTGGGAACTAAAAATTAGGGAAGCCCTTTTTTTTACTTAATTCATGAATTTTATGAAATAATTAAAAAAAAAACAAAACGACGTAGGCTTCGCCCCATTTTTGTGTCCAGCCGGGTACAACTAGGCAGCTGGGGATTGGAATCCACAGCACAGGTTAGCCTGAGGTTTCTGGGCCCCTCTGCTGCGAATTGCAGTCCGTAGCCGCCCCAGAAAATGGCGCTCTCATAGAAGCGCCATCATCTGGCGCTGTATCCAACTCTTCCAACAGCCCTGGAGCCGGGTGGCTTGTTGGGTAATCATGAGTTAATACTGGCTTTGTTTTACTAGCTAGTATTAAGCCAGAGATTCTTAATGTCAGGCAAGTTTGACCCGACCATTAAGAATCTCCAATAAAGGGTTAAAAAAAAACACCACACAGAAAAAAAATACTTTAATAGAAATAAATACACAGACACATTAGAGACTCCATCTTTATTACCCCCTGTGACCCCTCCACGATCCTGCTCTTCTGTCTTCTTTCCCCTTCAACACATGCAGCTCTGTCTGCTCCATCAGACAGCACAGCTGCATGGGGAAAGACGCTGTGCTCCGTGCAGAAATCACTCTGTGAGAGTGACCACAGGCTCCCGTCTGTAAGCGGTGGCACGGGTTGCCATAGCAACGCTGCTCCGATCACATGATTCCAGTGCCGCTGCGTGCTGGTAGCGGGACGTCCCCGTCACCGCTACCAAGCGCGTTGGTATGGCAATGGTGATCTCCGTGAATGACCGGCTGTGTCAGCCGGTCAGGAGCCGGCTTCTGCGGACGCTGGTAACTACGGTAAACATCGGGTAACCCAGAAGCCCTTTCCTCGGTTACCCAATATTTACCTTCGTTACCAGCGTCTGCCTCTCTCGCTGTTAGTGTCGGCTCCCTGCACACATAGCCAGACTGCACATCGGGTAGTGTACCCGATGTGTACTCCAGTCTCCAGCTACGTGTGCAGAGAGCAGGGAGCCGGCACTGGCAGTGTGAGAGCGGTGGATGCTGGTAACAAAGGTAAATATCAGGTAACCAAGGAAAGGGCTTCTTAGTTACCCGATATTTACATTGGTTACCAGCATCCGCAGAAGCCGGCTCCCTGCTCACTGCACATTTAGTTGTTGCTCTGTCGCTGTCACACACAGCGATGTGTGCTTAACAGTGGGAGAGCAACAACTAAAATATGGTCCAGGACATTCAGCAACAACCAACGACCTCACAGCAGGGGCCAGGTTGTTCCTGGATGTCACACACGGCAACATTGCTAGCAAGTTGTGCCTCAGCAGTGATGTTGCTAGCGATGTTGCTTATTGTGACGGTACCTTTAGGGGTACTTTGCACGCTGCGACATTGCAAGCCGATGCTGCGATAGTCCCCGCCCCCGTCGCAGATGGGATATCATGGTGTTAGCGGGCGTAGCAAACATTATCACTACGGCAGCTTCACATGCACTCACCTGTCCTGCGACGTCGGTCTGGCCGGCAATCTGCCTCCTTATTAAGGGGGCGGGTCGTGCGGAGTCATAGCGACGTCACACGACAGGCGGCCAATAGCAGCGGAGGGGTAGAGATGAGCAGGATGTAAACATCCCGCCCACCTCCTTCCTTCCGTATTGCCGGCCGGGACGCAGGTTGGAGATGTTCCTCGCTCCTGCAACTTCACACACAGCGATGTGTGCTGCCGCAGGAACGAGGAACAACATCAGACCGTCGCAGCAAGGTAATTATGGTTTTCGCCGACGCTACACCGATGATACGATTACGATGCTTTTGCGCTCGTTAATCGTATCATCTAGACTTTACACACTAAGATGTCGAGAGCGATGCCGGAAGTGCGTCACTTTCAACATGACCCCACCGACATCGCACCTGCGATGTCGTAGTGTGCAAAGCCCGCCTTAGTGTGACGTGGCCTTAAGAATAAAAAACAGTGCTAATCCCATGCTGTCCTGTCTGATTATCTTTTGAATCTTATCCAAGAGACTTGGTATGTGCTGACCTTGTTCCTGCATGGTCAGATGCTGCAATTACACAGTGCATAGCAGGCACACATTTCTAAGACTGTCTAAGCACAAGAACATTTTTTTTAAATGCCACTTATTGGGACTTGCTGAGCTTCGAGCAGTTCTAAAATCTCTTTACAGTCATAAGTCTGACAGATATCAGGACTCCAAGAATCTTGGATGTGCCGGTATTCCAGTGCAGAACACTAGCTTTGACCAGTAACATCATAGGGAAACATTTGCCTCAGGTTCTAGTAATGTTATCCATCTGCTGTCTTCTAGATGGTTGTGATCAATAGCAATTGTGGCATATAGGATTTTGTGAGAGAAAGAGGGCACCTTCTTCCACCTCTCC
Organism: Anomaloglossus baeobatrachus; assembly: GCF_048569485.1. NCBI lineage: Eukaryota > Metazoa > Chordata > Amphibia > Anura > Aromobatidae > Anomaloglossus > Anomaloglossus baeobatrachus. The sequence continues at coordinate 154,154,257 of NC_134354.1, read as the reverse complement.
TGCACTCCTGCAACGTGATCAGGAAGGTCAACATTGCAACCGGAGCTCAAGTAATTACATCTGGTTTTGCCAATCACAGTGCCCTGTTAGACAATGCCAGAAGCAGGGTCTAACAGGCATTTTGCCCATGTAAAGCTGACAGGTCTCATACATTGCAATGCTTGTGCATTGCAATGCATTATACCATTGATGAGAGCAATACAAATAAAAGTCGCAAAGTAGGACTAGCTAAAAAATTGTAACAAAGATTAAATAAATTGTACAAATAATTAAAAAAAAATGTTTATATATATATATATACGTATATTTAAGTAAAAACAAAAATAAAAAAGACACATATTTGACATTGCCGTGTCCAGAATAACCCGATCTATAAAACTTTAACCCTAATTAACCTCTTCAGGGAACATCATTAACAAAATTAAATAAAAAAAGTGGCAGAAATCATGGTTTTTCTTCATATCTGCAAAAAATTAGAATACAATGCAATCCGAAAGTGAAATGTAAAAAAACCATAGTGTCGCTGAAAACGTATTTTTTCATGCAAAATACAAGGCAACATCGGGCTCTATCAATGGAAAAATAAAAAAAGCTATAGCTCTCAGAACTTAGAAAAGCAAAAATATTTTTTTCTATAAAATAATTTTTGTTGTTTAAAACCATTCAAAGTATAAAAAATAAATAAATGTGGTATCGCTGTAAGTGCACTGAAGCAAAGAAAAAAGCTGTCTTATTATTTTTCACAAATGGTTAACAGCATAAAAAAAAAACTCCAAAAGAGAATTTCTGAAATGTTGTTTTTTGTTCATTCTAGCTCCCAAAAATCATAATATAAAGCAATGAAAAGTTATTATATGTCCGAAAATGATTAAAATAAAAACTTCTTCTCACAAAACACAGGTCCAAAAATGTGTGTTGACAGAAAAATGGAAAAATTATAAATCTGTAAATATGATGATGCCACAAATTTTGTAAAGCTTTTTTTATTTTATGTTTGAAGCCAAAAATGAAACCAAATTTCAATCTGACATCACTGTAATCATACTGACCAGAAGAGTAAAGCTGTCTTATCAATTATACTGCACAATGAACAGCATAAAAAATAAAAAAATATACAGTGCCTACAAGTAGTCTTCAACCCCCTGCAGATTTAGCAGGTTTGATAAGATGCAAATAAGTTAGAGCCTGCAAACTTCAAACAAGAGCAGGATTTATTGACAGATGCATAAATCTTACAAACCAACAAGTTATGTTGCTCAGTTAAATTTTAATACATTTTCAACATAAAAGTGTGGGTCAATTATTATTCAACCACTAGGTTTAATATTTTGTTGAATAACCCTTGTTTGCAATTACAGCTAATAAACATCTTTTATAAGACCTGATCTGGCCGGCACAGGTCTCTGGAGTTATCTTGGCCCACTCCTCCATGCAGATCTTCTCCAAGTTATCTAGGTTCTTTGGGTGTCTCATGTGGACTTTAATCTTGAGCTCCTTCCACAAGTTTTCAATTGGGTTAAGGTCAGGAGATTGACTAGGCCACTGCAACACCTTGATTTTTTCCCTCTTGAACCAGGCCTTGGTTTTCTTGGCTGTGTGCTTTGGGTCATTGTCTTGTTGGAAGATGAAATGACGACCCATCTTAAGATCCTGGATGGAAGAGCGGAGGTTCTTGGCCAAAATCTCCAGGTAGGCCGTGCTATCCATCTTCCCATGGATGCAGACCAGATGGCCAGGCCCCTTGGCTGAGAAACATCCCCACAGCATGATGCTGCCACCACCATGCTTGACTGTAGGGATGGTATTCTTGGGGTCGTATGCCGTGCCATCCAGTCTCCAAACGTCACGTGTGTGGTTGGCACCAAAGATCTCGATCTTGGTCTCATCGGACCAGAGAACCTTGAACCAGTCTGTCTCAGAGTCCTCCAAGTGATCATGAGCAAACTGTAGACGAGCCTTGACATGACGCTTTGAAAGTAAAGGTACCTTACGGGCTCGTCTGGAACGGAGACCATTGCGGTGGAGTACGTTACTTATGGTATTGACTGAAACCAATGTCCCCACTGCCATGAGATCTTCCCGGAGCTCCTTCCTTGTTGTCCTTGGGTTAGCCTTGACTCTTCGGACAAGCCTGGCCTCAGCACGGGTGGAAACTTTCAAAGGCTTTCCAGGCCGTGGAAGACTAACAGTAGTTCCATAAGCCTTACACTTCCGGATGATGCTCCCAACAGTGGAGACAGGTAGGCCCAACTCCTTGGAAAGGGTTTTGTACCCCTTGCCAGCCTTGTGACCCTTCACGATCTTGTCTCTGATGGCCTTGGAATGCTCCTTTGTCTTTCCCATGTTGACCAAGTATGAGTGCTGTTTACAAGTTTGGGAGGGTCTTAATTAGTCAGAAAAGGCTGGAAAAAGAGATAATTAATCCAAACATGTGAAGCTCATTGTTCTTTGTGCCTGAAATACTTCTTAATACTTTAGGGGAACCAAACAGAATTCTGGTGGATTGAGGGGTTGAATAATAAATGACCCTCTGAATAAACTTTTCACAATTTAAAAAAAAAAAAAGAAAAGAAATAACATTCTTTTTTGCTGCAGTGCATTTCACACTTCCAGGCTGATCTACAGTCCAAATGTCACAATGCCAAGTTAATTCCGAATGTGTAAACCTGCTAAATCTGCAGGGGGTTGAATACTACTTGTAGGCACTGTATTTCTTGACCTGCTGTTCATACGTTCATTTTGTCTCCTATGAATTGCATTAATACCCCTTAACGACCGCGGGCAGTAATATTACGTCCATAGTGTTACTACCCGCAGTCTGCTGCCAGCAGCATGCAGTGATCGGCGTACAACTCAGCTGATTTTTACAGATGAGATGTGTGCCTGCAATCGTTATCTGCCCATGCCGTTTAACCCATTAAATGGCGCTGACACTATGTGACAGCGCCATTATAATGGCATTGGCGGTAAACATTTACTTACCGATACCGAAAGTCACGTGACGTGATCATGTGACTTCCGGTGGTTGTCATGATAGCACAGGGTCATGTGATAACACCTGTTGCTCACATCACTCACTTTCCGTTTCACCCGGCTGAGAGCTGGGTGAGACATAAAGTATATCTGCTCTTCACAGCTCTGTAGCTGTGATCAGCAGATATTGCAGAGCGATCAGATTGCTGATCCATATACTCCCCTAGAGGGACTAATAAAATAAAAAAGAAGTAAAAAAAAGTTTTAAAAAATAAAAAACCTAAAATTTCAAATCACCCCCCTTTTGCCCCATTGAAAATTAAAGGGTTAAAATATTAAAAAATATGCACATATTTGGCATCGCCGCATTCAGAAATGCCCTATCTATCAAGATATAAAATCAATTAATCTGATCAATAAACGGTGTAGTGGCAAAAAAATTCCAAACGCCAAAATTACATTTTTGGTCGCCACAAGTTTTGCGAAAAATGCAATAACAGGTGAAATAATGTAGCATCTGCGCAAAAATGGTATCATTAAAAATGTCAGCTCGAGACGCAAAAAATAAGCCATCACTGAACTATAAATCCCGGGTCATGGAATATGGCGTAAAACGTGCACCACTTTTTTTGGACAAACTTCTGATTTTTTTAACCCTTTAGATAAAAGTTAACCTATACATGTTTGATGTCTAGAAACTCGCACTGACCTCAGGCATCACACCAAACATCAGTTTTACCATAAAGGGAACAGAGTTAATAAAATTTCTCAAAAGCAATAATGCTATCACACTTTTTTTGCAATTTTTCTGCATTTTGAATTTTTTTGCCGTTTTCCAGTACACTATATGGTAAAACTTATGCTTTCATTTAAAAGTACATCTTGTTCCACAAAAAATGAGCATTCACATGACCATATTGACTGAAAAATAAAAAAATTACATGTCACGGAAGAAGAATGGCGAAAAAAAAAACAAAAGCAAAAAATCGGCTGGTCATGAAGGGGTTAAGGTTTGTTTCGACATTTATCCTGTGCTCTATGCTAAGCACTAACTTCAAGTTTAACATGTAAATGCAAAAATACGGGATTTTGACAACACCCTTGGTGGAACATATACTATTATGAGGTAGAAAGTCAGCTTATGATCTAACGGTGTCCATATTTTTAAGCATTTCTAAAAGTAGGTCTACCATAGTTTTGTGCACTTCTGAAAAAACAGACACCACAGAACAGAGGCCAGACAGAGTCAAAAGTAACTCTGCCTGCATCATTATAGTGAACAGATACATTGTGGGTTTCATCTGAATCACGTCATTTGGAGATTTATATGTAAACCCCCAATGTAAGTGCTCAGCATAGAGCACAAGATTAATGTGATCCAAAATGTAATATAAAATGTTCCCAATAAAAGCTTTAACTCATTCCACAATAAACAGGTCCTTACTCCATCATTTGTTAACAGTAATGCAGGGGGATTACACAGTACTGGTGGCACAAAGGCTCTTTAACAGTGTCTTTGCTACTCTTCCTCCAACCCTTAAAAGAAATCAAGCTAAATCAGGGCTCCCAAGTGCAAAGTACCCCTCTCCTTTCTGAGCCTCAAACTCATTTAGTGTCGACATATTTCTAAAGGCCGCTTTACACGCTACGATATATCTAATGATATGTCGTCAGGGTCACGTCGTTAGTGACGCACATCAGGCCTTGTTTGACATATCGTAGTGTGTAACACAAATGAGTGACTGTGATTGAGCAAAAATACTCACCTTATCGTTGCTCGTTGACACGACGCTCATTTTCAAAAAATCGAATGTCCTTCTGTGCTCCGGTTGTTCATTGTTCCCGAGGCAGCACACGTCGCTCCGTGTAACACCCCGGGAACGATGAACTGCAGCTTACCTGCGGCCGCCGGCAATGCGGAAGGAAGGAGGTGAGCGGGATGTTTACGTCCCGCTCATCTCCGCCCCTATGCTTCTATTGTGTGATGTCGCTGTGTCACCAAACGCCCCTCCCCCTTCAGGAATAGGATGTTCGCCGCCCACTGCGAGGTCGTTCGGGAGGTAAGTACGTGTGACGGGAGTTACTGACTTTGTGCAACACGGGCAACAAATTGCTCGTGCCGCACAAACGATAGGGGCGCACATGCGAACGCACGATAGATTGATACGTGTAAAGCAGGCTTCAGTACTGTAGCAAGGAGAAACAACTTAATTACTGGGTGTATGTCTCCAGAAGCGCAAGACGGGCACAATATATGAGCACTACAATTTACAAATATGCAGACATAGCAAAGAACGGCCACAAGCATGGCAGATTTTCAGTTTTTATTTGTGCAACATCCCCTGCTGATTTCTGGAAACCACCCATGAAAAACGTCACTTTATCTGTATACAAATTTCCAGAGGGGTTTCATTTCTTAAATGGGTACACGTGAGGAAGGCTTTTGCTGCTACATTGTGTATTTGTCAATAGAGTCTGCAAAGTATTCTAGGAAATTATGCACTGCAAAAGCCAAAAAGTGATCCTTCTCTCCTGAGTAGAGATGAGCGAACCAGTCGCGGTTCGGCTCAAGGTCAGTTCGCCGAACGGGGGTCCCGTTCGAGTTCGGTTTGTCGAACGTTCGACGAACCGAACTCGAACCTATAGGCTATAATGGGAGGCAATCACAAACACATAAAAATGCATTATAAATGTACACAAACAGTTAATAAACATTGCCATAACACTTACCGGTCCTCGCGATCCCTTCTGCACTCTGTCTCCTGCCGCTATTCCATCCGATGATCGCTGAATCCTCCTGGTGACGGCACTGCCAGCAGAGATGCAGGACCTATCGTGATGTCAAAATAGCCATGTGACCAGTCACGTGGCTATTATCTCAATTGGCTACAGACTGGTCACAGGACTATGACGCGTCATGTAGGACCTGCGAGTGCATCTCTAAGGTACACGGTGCACATATGTGTATCGCCGTGTACCGGCGACATGCTCTAGCACACGGTCGACTCCCCGTTCCGTTAGGGACCGGCTGACACAGCCGGTCATTAACGGAGATCACCGTTGCCATAGCAACGCAGTTAGCAGTGACGTCACCGCTAACCGCGGCTCCGAGAGCACCGTTGCTATGGTAACGCGTCTGTCAGCGTTACTGCTGTTACCGCTGACAGCCAGCACTGATCACTCACGGAGTGAAGGCTGCACGCTGCTTCCCGATTGTAGTGAGGATTGTAGTGAGGATGAGGTTCCCCAGCCCCAAGTGATGAGCTGGTGCACCTCATCCTCACTACAATCGTCACTACTACTACACTAGTGAGGATTGTAGTGAGGATGAGGTTCCCCAGCCCCAAGTGATGAGCTGGTGAACCTCATCCTCACTACAATCATCACTACTACTACACTAGAAAGAAAGAAGACAGAAGAGCAGGATCGTGGAGGGCTGACAGGGGGTAATAAAGATGGAGTCTCTAATGTGTCTGTGTATTTATTTCTATTAAAGTATTTTTTCTCTGTGTGGTGTTTTTTTTCAACCCTTTATTGGAGATTCTTAATGGCCGGGTCAAACGGGCCTGACATTAAGAATCTCTGGCTTAATACTGGCTAGTAAAACAAAGCCAGTATTAACTCATGATTACCCAACAAGCCACTCGGCTCCAGGGCTGTTGGAAGAGTTGGATACAGCGCCAGATGATGGCGCTTCTATGAGAGCGCCATTTTCTGGGACGGCTGCAGACTGAAATCCGCAGCAGAGGCGCCCAGAAACTTCGGGCTAACCTGTGCTTCCAATCCCCAGCTGCCTAGTTGTACCCGGCTGGACACAAAAATGGGGCGAAGCCCACGTCATTTGTTTTTTAATTATTTCATGAAATAAGTGAAATAATTAAAAAAAAATGGGCTTCCCTATATTTTTGGTTCCCAGCCGGGTACAAGTAGGCAACTGGGGGTTGGAGGCAGCCCGTGGCTGCCTGCTGTACCTTGCTAGCATACAAAAATATGGCGAAGCCCACGTCATTTTTTTGGTGGGCAAAAAAATTCTGCATGCAGTCCTGGATTGAGTATGCTGAGCCTTGTAGTTCTGCAGCTGCTGTCTGCTCTTCTCCATACAGACAGACAGCAGCTGCAGAACTACAAGGCTCAGCATACTCCATCCAGGACTGTATGCAGAAGTTTTTTGCCCCCTGAAAAAATTATGTGGGCTTCGCCATATTTTTGTATGCTAGCCAGGTACAGCAGGCAGGTACGGCTGCCCCCAACCCCCAGTTGCCTATTTGTACCCGGCTGGGAACAAAAAATAAAGCCCTTTTTTTATTATTTCATGAATTTCATGAAATAATTAGAAAACAAATGACGTAGGCTTCGCCCCATTTTTGTGTCCAGCCAGGTACAACTAGGCAGCTGGAGATTGGAATCCGCAGCACAGGTTGGCCTGAGCTTTCTGGGCCCCACTGCTGCGAATTGCAGTCTGCAGCCGCCTCAGAAAATGGCATTTTCATAGAAGCGCCATCTTCTGGCGCTGTATCCAACTCTTCCAGCACCTGCCTGCTTTACCTGGCAAGCATACAAAAATATGAAATGACGTAGCGCTCCGCGGTATTTTTGATTCTCAGCGCAGATAAAGCAGACAGCTATGGGTTGCCACCCCCATCTGCCTGCCGTTACCTTGGTTGGCAATCAAAACACAGGGAAGCCCATTAATTTTTTCCATTTAAAAAATAGTTAAAAAAAAAAATGACGTTGGGTCCCCCCATTTTTGATAAGCAGCTAGGGTAAAGCAGACGGCTGTAGCCTGAAAACCACAGCTGGCAGCTTTACCGTGGTTGGGGATCCAATGTGAAGGTCCCCTCAGGCTCTTTTTTATAATTATTTTATAAATATTAATAATTACACAATAAAAGTAGGGTCCCCTTCCAAATTGGATAACCAGCCAAGGTAAAGCGGACAGCTGTGGTCTGGTATTCTCAGGGTGGGAAGGTCCATAGTTATTGGGCCTTCACAGCCTAAAAATAGCAGGCTGCAGGCACCCCAGACGTGGCGCATCCACTAGATGCGCCAATCCTGGCGCTTCACCCCAGCTCATCCCGTGCCCTGGTGCAGTGGCAAACGGGGTAATAAATCGGGTTGATACTAGCTGTAAAGTAACCTGAGATCAAGCCCAGCAGTTTGTGATGTCATGGCGTCTATTAGATACCCAACATCATAAACTGTCAGTACTAACAAAAAAAAAAAAAATCGACAAAAGAAATTTATTTGAAAAAACAGTCCCCAAAACATTTCCTCTTTCACCAATTTATTGTAAGAAAAAAAATAAAGGGGTCCCACGACGACTCTGGACCATCTAGAATATGGGGGGGAGACACTCAGGGAACGTATCCCCCATTTTCTAGGAGTGCGGACCCTTCATGTGAGGAGTGTGGGTGCAATGAATCTGCACTCACTCTTCTCGGGTCCACAGCAGCAAAGTCCATGTCGTAATGGTTGCTACCAAAGCTGCAATGCCCTGCTCATGAGGTAAGGGCATGCCTAATCAGGAGAACTACTGTAGAGGAAGCTCTGCTCACTGGTATATAGGTGCTCAGAGGTAATAATAGACAAAATTAGTGAGTAACCTCGGCACTCTAAATCTCCCAGACTAAGTCAGTAAGTCACAACGGATAGTAATGCAAAATCACTCTTTATTGGTCCGTATTAAGAAAAAAATTTTTTTCATAAGCATATATGTTTTTGGCCAAAACAAGTTACAAATGACGTTTCGGCCTGAGCCTTCGTCAGATTAGACTTATCTGCATGTAATCATGAAAAATGACAATAATCAGTATCACATAAGAGTGAGAGAACAATAACATAAACTCGAACAATGTAGAGGTACAATTGGGATGCAGCAAAAAAATTGCAACACAGCAAGAAATGAAACACATGATACAAATGTCATAATACATTACAAGGACAATATAGTAATGACAAATATGGGGTCAGAGTAGGCTTAGACAGCTCTGGTACGAAAGAGATGTCAATCATAAAGTAACATGTGCAGTAGGTGTAGAGCTACAGTATGCATGGCAGAGCTAATGGGTAGACCGACCATAGAAAAAGAACGGAGAAAAAGTGGAGAAAAAGTGGAGAAAAAATGGAGAAAAAAATGGAGAAAAAGTGGAGAAAAAGTGGAGAAAAAGTGGAGAAAAAATGGAGAAAAAGTGGAGAAAAAGTGGAGAAAAAGTGGAGAAAAAATGAAGAAAAAAATGGAGAAAAAGTGGAGAAAAAGTGGAGAAAAAGTGGAGAAAAAATGGAGAAAAAGTGGAGAATAAGTGGAGAATTAGTGGAGAATAAGTGGAGAAAAAATGGAGAAAAAAATGGAGAAAAAGTGGAGAAAAAGTGAGGAAAAAGTGGAGAAAAAATGGAGAAAAAAAATGGAGAAAAAGTGGAGAAAAAGTGGAGAAAAAGTGGAGAAAAAAATGGAGAAAAAGTGGAGAAAAAGTGGAGAAAAAGTGGAGAAAATGTGGAGAATAAGTGGAGAAAAAATGTAGAAAAAAGTGGAGAAGTGGAGAAAAAGTGGAGAAAAAGTGGAGAAAAAGTGGAGAAAAAGTGGAGAAAAAGTGGAGAAAAAGTGGGGAAAAAGTGGAGAAAAGGTGGAGAAAAAGTGGAGAAAAAGTGGAGAAAAAATGGAGAAAAAAATGGAGAAAAAGTGGAGAAAAAGTGGAGAATAAGTGGAGAATAAGTGGAGAAAAAGTGGAGAAAAAGTGGAGAAAAAGTGGAGAAAAAGTGGAGGAAAAAGTAGAGAAAAAGTGGAGAAAAAGTGGAGAAAAAGTGGAGAAAAAAATGGAGAAAAAGTGGAGAAAAAGTGGTGAAAAAATGGAGAAAAAAATGTAGAAAAAGTAGAGAAAAAATGTAGAAAAAGTGGAGAAAAAATGGAGAAAAAGTGGAGAAAAAGTGGTGCACCCTTTGGTGCCTTTCATGTGGCACTAAGGGGTGCTTAGCTTTGTATTTAGCCAAAAAAATGAAAAAAAAAATGACGTAGGGTTCCCCCTAGTTTTGTAGCCAGCTAGGGTAAAGCAGACGGCTGCAGCCTGCAGACCACAGCTGGCAACCTCACCTTGGCTGGTAATCCAAAACTGAGGGCACCCCACGCTGTTATTTTAAATTAAGTAAATAATTAAAAAAAAAACACGTAGGGGTCCCCCAAAATTGGATCACCAGCCAAGGTAAAGCAGACAGCTGGGACCTGATATTCTCAGACTAGGGAGGTCCATGGTTATTGGACTCTCCCCAGCCTAAAAATAGCAGGCCGCAGACGCCCCATAAGTGGCGCATCCATTAGATGCGCCAATCCTGGTGCTTCGCCCCAGCTCATCCCGCGCCCTGGTGCGGTGGCAAACGGGGTAATATATGGGGTTAATACCAGATGTGTAATGTCACCTGGCATCAAGCCCTGGGGTTGGTACGGTCAGGCGTCTATCAGATACCCGACATCACCAACCCAGTCAGTAATAAAAAAATAGACGACAAACACATTTTTATTTGAAAAAACATTGCGCAATACATTCCCTCTTTAACCAATTTATTAGAATGAAAAACAAATCCAGGTCTGGTGTAATCCAAGGGGTTGCCATGACGATCCACACTGTCCCAGTCAATGAAGAGCAGGATGTTCCCCATTGGCTGGGAGAGCAGTGCAGTGACCTGAGCTAACATCAATGGGTCAGCCCAGGTCACTGCAGGGCATGACAAGTGCTTCTGTCAGCAAGGTACATTACCTGCGCTGATCTCCAGCACACTGACAGCCCCTGTCACTGAGTTCAATGACCGCCGCCTTCACACCAAGTATCGCGAGAGGCCCGTGACGTCACCGCTAGTCAGTCTCGGGTCGGAAGCGAGAGAAGGTGATGTGACAAGCGGCGGCCATGGAGGACAGTGACAGCGCTGAGGTCGGGATGGCGGGACTTCATCACCGCAGGTAAGCCGAGCGGGACCGTGTGTGTGTGTGTGTGTGTGTGTGTGTGTGTACGTGTGTACAATACATGCCTCGGGCAGGAGGGGGCGGAGCGAGCTGAGCGGGGAAGTGTGGGCTTCCTGCACGTAACTAGGATAAACATCGGGTTACTAACCAAAGCGCTTTGGTTGGATACCCGATGTTTATCTTGGTTACCAGCTTCTGGCAAGCTGCCAGCGATGGCTCCTGCACACTGTAGCTGTAAAAAGCCCTGCTTTTTGCTGCTAGAACCGTTCTCGAACGTATCTAGAACTATCGAGCTTTTGCAAAAAGCTCGAGTTCTAGTTCGATCTCGAACAGCCCCCAAAATCACTTGAGCCTAGAACTGGAGAACCTCGAACCTAGAACCGCGCTCAACTCTACTCCCAGTCCGTGTCGTGTTGCCAATCATTACAACATAACCACAGAAACTGTGTAACAAATTTTGTTTCCATTTTTACCTATTCCCGCTTTTTAAAATGTAAAATCTAAGGCTAAACAAAATTTTTGTGATAAAAATGTAATTATGCTTTCTTCAACATCCAATGGTAAAAATTTCCATGAAGGACCTGTGATATCAATATGTTCACTTCACCCATAAATCAATTCAGTTTGCAAAAAGGGTCTCTTATTGAAGGGTTCTGCTAATTATATGGTCCATTTTCTCCGGTCACACTTGTGAAATGGAAAATTTTGGGGCTAAAGCAACATTTTTATTGGAAAAATTATGTTTTTCATTTCATGGCTCAGCATTACAAAATTCTTTGAAGAACCAGTGGGTTCAATGTGCTAATGAAATATGTAGATAAATTCCTTAAAGTGGTTTAATTTCCAAAATAGGGTAACTTATGGTGGATTTCTACTTTTAGGCACATCAGCGGCTCTGCAAGTGCTAAATGGCATCAGCTATCTATTCAAGCCAATTTTGTACTCCAAAAGTCCCTTCCAAGCTCTGCCGTGTGCTATCGGAGTGCTCAAGAGAAATCGCACACAATAAACTACATTGTGCATTTTTTCATTTTACCCTTGTTAAAATGAAAAAAATTAGAACTAAAGTACCGTATTTTCCGTCATATAAGATGACTTTTTAACTCCTGAAAGTCTTCTCAAAAGTCGGTGGTCGTCTTATATGCTGGATGTCGTCTTATATGGCGGTGCATGGTGCCATCGTTTATACGCAATTAAAGATATTCTCACCTGTGTGCCTGTGGAATGCAAGAAGCAGCTGGAGGCACCATGGGAATGGAGGACAGGTGAGATTTTCTTTTATTGTGTGTAAATAATGGCATGATAGGAGACAGAAAGGAGCCAGCAGGGGGACATTATTAAAAAATGGGCTCATTAGTGCTCGGAACATTACAGCAGGGGACATTACTAAACAATGGGCACATTACTGCAGGGGACATTACTAAACAATGAGGACATTACAGCAAGGGACATCACTAAACAATGGGGATATTACTTGTGTTGGCTTACACTCGAGTATATATGACATATTCCAAACTCTATATTTTAACTGTAAAAGTTGGGGGTTGTCTTATACGCCCAGTCGTCTTATACGCTGGAAAATACGGTAACATTTTTGTAGGAAAAATTAAAATGATCATTTTTCCTTCTATGATGCTCTAACTCCTGTAAATCACGTAAAGGATTAAAAAACTTTTTTAAATTTGGTATTGAGCACTTTGAACAGTACAGTTTTTAAAATGCTAACTTCTTTTGGTATTTTCTGCCACATACACCCCTCAAAGTCAATAAAATTTTATGTGGTCCCTAAAAAAATTGGTTTAGTACATTTTGTTTCAGAAAAATGAGAAATTGCTAATAAATAGTGATGGGTGAACCCCCCCCTCCCCCGATGTTCGTGAGACTCGCCCGAACGTTTTGTAAAGTTCGAGTTCGGGTTCTGAGATAACGCAAACTTGCGCCCGAACACCGAACTTGGACTTTACAGTTATGGGATAGGTCAGGGGGCTGTAAAATAAAGAATACAGTTAATAATAAACATTATGATTCTACTTACAGGTCCCGTGACGCGTCCTGCAGACTCTGTCTCTCGGCACTTCTGCTGCCAAGTTCGATCATAGCTGTGCCCTCCGGGTAACCACGACTGATGATAGGACCTTCTGTGACATCATAGCCATGTGATCAGTCACATCTGAATGTTATATTATCTCATTGGCTACAGACTGGTCACATGACTATGACGTCATGCAAGGTCCTGCAGTGTAAGTGTCTCAGTGCTCGCCGGTACTAGGAGCTCGCCTGTGCAGCTCAGTACGAATATCGGCGAGATGCTCGGACACATTCTTGGCTTCCCCTCCCTACATGATGGCGCTCTTTAAAGAGTCAGCCCACATGCAGGGATTGGCTGCCACACACTAATGCCACAGCCAGTGAATAGCGGTTCCAGGAATCAGGTGATCGAAGTTCACCATTGCTATAGTAACCTGCTCGTTAGGTTACTAAGGTAACGGTGGCAGTGGAGATGTCACCACTTACCAACCCCCATTGAGAGATTAGACAGCATGGGGAGCAGAAGTGTTCTTCCTCCCCCCGTGCATTTTGATATAGCAGAGCTGCTGCATTGGTTGAAGAAGACAGAAGACCAAGATCGTGGAGGAGTGAGAAGCAGTAATAAAAATGGAGTCCCTTATTGTGTCTGTGTATTTATTTCTAATAAAGTATTTTTTCTCTGTGTGGTGTCTTGTTTTAACCCTTTTATTGGAGATTCTTAATGGCTGGGTCAAACTTGGCCTGACATTAAAAATCTCTGGCTTAATACTAGCTGGTAAAACAAAGCTGGTATTAACCCCTTATTACCCAGCGTGCCACCCAACACCAGGGCCGTTGGAAGTGTTGGATACAACACCAGAAGATGGCGCTTCTATCAAAGTGCCATTTTCTGGGGCAGCTGCGGACTGCAATTCGCAGCGGGGGACTCAGAAAGCTTGGGCCAACCTGCGCTTCGGATTCCAATCCGCAGCTGCCTAGTTGTACCTGGCTGGACAGAAAAATGGACGAAGCCCACGTCGTTATTTTTTTAACATTATTTCATGAAATTCATGAAATAATTTAAAAAATGGCTTCCTTATGTTTTTGGTTCCCAGCCGGGCACAGATAAGCAGCTGGGGGTTGGGGGCAGCCTATACCTGCCTGCTGTACCTGGATAGCATACAAAAATATGGTAAAGCCCATGTCATTTTGGCAAAAAACTTTAAAAAAAAGGGCTTCCCTGAATTTTCCATTGCCAGTGAAGATGACACCAAACAGTGGGGGTTAGCAGCCAGTAGCTGCTTGGATTAACCTTAGCTAGCAATAGAAAATGCAGTGGGAGCCCACACATTCTCTGTGTCGGGTCTGTGTTTGCCTGACATCATAGTAAGGTAAAAATAAATAAATCATTAAAAAAATTGACATAGCGCTCCGCAGTATTTTTGATTCTCAGCGCAGATAAAACAGACAGCTAGGGGCTGCCACCACCCACTGACTGATTAAACCTTGGCTGACAATCAAAATACAGGGAAACCCATTAATTTTTTTTATTTAAAAAAATAATTTAAAAAAATGCGTGGGATCTCGCCGTAATTTGATCGCCAGTCAAGTAAAGCCAGACAGCTGGGTGCTGGGATTCTCGGCAGCCTGCAACCCCCCATGGAAATGGCGCATTGTTTCTTAGCACCATTTCCAGACGTGTTACCTGGCTCGTCAGCAGCCCTGATGGTGATGGCTCGCTGGGTAATAAAGGGGTTAATACCAACTTTGTATTCTCAGATGATACTAAGCCCGAAATTCATGGTGTAACGCCAAATTAGACATGGCCACCATGAATTTCTAGATAACAGTAAAAAGAACACAACACAGAGAATTTTTTTTAATTAAAAATAAAGCAAAAAAAACATTTAGAGACTCCATTTTTATAATAAAAACAATCCTTAGTCCTACGTAATTCACTGGGACAGCAATGTCAATTCTGCTTCATCACTGTGCACAGACATAGTCTATACATAGTGAGAAGCAAAGAGACCCATGTCAGCTCTGCTACATCACTCTGCACAGAGTGATGAAGCAGAGGCTGACAGTGAGGGGATGATTGCACTTGCATCTTGCATTGCATCACTCACTCTTCCAAGAGCAGTGCCTCAGCTGCATGGAAATAAACGCAGCTGACCCGCTGCTGTCGGTAGATTGTGTGCCGTGATGCGATATGACAATCGCATTATGGCTCACCAGGACCTTTGATGACATCATAGTCATGTGACCAGTCTATAGCCAAGGAAGTAATACAACATTCACACGTGACTGGGCACATGGGTATGATGTCACGGAAGATCCTGTAACTCAGTGCTGGTTACCTGGCGGCACAGCAATGATTGGACGGACGTGGAAGTGACTGGGGGACAGAGTCTGCAGGACACGTCGTTGAATCTGTAAGTATGATCATAATGTCTTTTAATAATGTGCTTTTTTTTTTACAGCCCCTGGACCCAAACTGTAACATGAGATTCCCAGGAAATCTCATATTCGGGATCGTGTGCACGAACACCATGTGTTTGGTACGGACCCCAAACTTTACAGTTCAAGTTCACCCATCCCTACTAAAAAACTTTAAAGCCTTCTAGGTTCCTAATAAAAAGGTTTAAAAAAAATATACTGATATAAAGGTGAAATAGGGTTATTGTTATATATTAACTATTTTGTGTGGTATAATTATCTGTTCTAAGGTCATAAACATTCAAAGTTCTAAAATTTCTAAATTTTCAAATTGTTTGCCAAATTTTCAATATCTTCATAATTAATTGAAAATCTTATGGTCCAACAGTTACCACAAGCATGATGAACAATGCATCGCAAAAAAACAATCTGAGAATCACTGTAAATGTTGAAACATTTCAGAGTTTTTACCTCATAAATTGACACTGGTCAGAGTCTTAAAATTTGGCCTGGTCAGGAAGGAGAAAACAGTCTCTGGTGCAAAAGGGTTGATTACAATGAAATTTATTCGTAGTTAAACATAGTTACAAAGTTACATAGGTTAAAAAAAAAAGGTTCATCAAGTTTAACTTTCCTCCACCAATTATACAGTTATGTCACTAAATTACCTGCAGCGCACAATGTTGTGTTTACAGAGGAAATTATTCAGGTCTTTTTTAAAAGCTGTTACAGTTTCTGTCAACACTCCTTCTTGTGGTAGGGTATTCCACAGTCTGACTGCTCTAACTGTATCCCTTTCCAATGTAGCTGTCGTAATCGCCTTTCATCCACCCGCAGTGTATGCCCCCTTGTTCTTAGCATTGTCTTTGGAAGGAATGTCATTTGACAGTCCTTTCTTTTGACCATACATGTATTTATACATTTAAAAGAGTTCTGAGATGTTTTTTTTCTAGCAAAACAAGCCCAACTTTTCCAACCTCTCATTATATGGGATCTGATTCATTCTGTGAGGTAAAATATTGTTTTTAAACATGCAGGGAAATGTTTTACTTTATAAAAAGCAACATCTGTAATCCCATGCTGCAATGTCTCTATACTCTCTTTTATGATACGGAACTAAAATATTATTTCAATATCTATTTATTAAAAATCACTTTATTTGTAGGACAACCCCTTTAAACACATTTTTGAGACTTTCAAGATCTCTTTCTTAATAGCCTATTCTAAACAATCTCGCTGAATCTTTTAAATTAAAGAGGTTGTCCAGTAAAAACAAGTAATATCTTTTCCCCAGAATAGAAGATAACATGTTGATCTGTGGGAATGCTACCAAATGGGGCCCTCAGCAATCAGCTAGTAAGAGATCATACAGAGTTAAACATCCAGAAGAAAGCCAGAATCATGACGAATCACATTCCGGCCCCATGGGTGACATTCCATATTGAGAGACCGTTGGACGTGACTGGGAATTATATTTTAGAAAAAACGAGGAATGGCAAGTTTTGTGCAAGCAGACTGGTGAGTAGCACATGAGCACTGATAACAATGACCCTCAGTCCAGTACACCACTGCGCAACCAGCTCTGTCCTCACCTCTTGTACCATCACTGTGAGCCTTCGCGGGCAGGGTCCTCTCTCCTCCTATACCAGTCTGTTTTGTATTGTTAATGAATGTTGTACATATACCCTCTTTAACTTGAAAAGCGCCATAGAATAAATGGTGCTATAATAATAAATAATAATAACTTATTTTATACAAAACTTCCTTAAAGAAAGCATCTTATATTTAAAAGGAGTTACAAAAGCAATAAAACATATGGACTTTATTAGAACAATAGCATAAAAAGTCCAAAAGAACTGATCAAGACAATCACAAACAATATATATGAATTACAATGCATGGGAAAATGAATGGGTACAAGCACCCAGATAACACACCGTATGAAGGGCAAAAGCACTTGGAAAAATTGAATCCCTTGTAAAAATTAATACTCTTATAATGGGGATAATGACTGAGTAAACAAGTCCAGGGATTTCAAGATGCATAATACATACAAAAGTGCTAAGTGCTATAAAGTGCAAATAATCTGTAACTTTCCCTCATGATTAAGCGATGACCTGAAAACACGAAACTGTGTCGAAGTCTATTCACTGGAGAATTCTATGGCACCTCTGGGTTAACTCCTGGAACGGATTATTTATACTTTATTACACTAAGCACTTTGGTATGTATCATGCATCTTGAAATCCCTGGATTTGTTTACTCATTATCCCGACTATAAAGGCCCCGTCACACTAAGCAACATCGCTAGCAACATCGCTGCTAACGAACAACTTTTGTGACATTGCTAGCGATGTTGCTGTGTGTGACATCCAGCAACAACCTGGCCCCTGCTGTGAGGTCGTTGGTTGTTGCTGAATGTCCTGGGCCATTTTTTAGTTGTTGCTGTCCTGCTGTGAAGCACAGATCGCTGTGTGTGACAGTGAGACAGCAACAACTAAATGTGCAGGCAGCAGGAGCCGGCTTCTGCGGAGGCTGGTAACCAATGTAAACATCGGGTAACCAAGAAGCCCTGTCCTTGGTTACCCGATATTTACCTTTGTTATCAGCCTCCTCCGCTCTCACTGTCAGTGCCGGCTCCTGCTCTGTGCACATGTAGCTGCAGCACACATCGGGTAATTAACCCGATGTGTGCTGTAACTAGGAGAGCAAGGAGCCAGCGCTCAGTGTGCGCTGCTCCCTGCTCTCTGCACGTGTAGCTGCAGCACACATCGGGTAATTAACCCGATGTGTGCTGTAACTAGGAGAGCAAGGAGCCAGCGCTCAGTGTGCGCTGCTCCCTGTTCTCTGCACGTGTAGCTGCGTGCGGTGGTAACCAAGGTAAATATCGGGTTGGTTTCCCGATATTTACCTTAGTTACCAAGCGCAGCATCTTCCACGCGGCGCTGGGGGCTTGTCACTGGTTGTTGGTGAGCTCACCAGCAACTCGTGTAGCGACGCTCCAGCGATCCCTGCCAGGTCAGGTTGCTGGTGGGATCGCTGGAGCGTCGCAGTGTGACATCTCACCAGCAACCTCCTAGCAACTTACCAGCGATCCCTATCGTTGTTGGGATCGCTGGTAAGTTGCTTAGTGTGACTGGACCTTAAGGGTATTATTGTTCACAAGGAATTCAATTTTTCCAAGTGCTTTTGCCCTTCATATGGTGTGCTACCTGGGTGCTTGTACCCATTCTTTTTTGCATGCATTGTAATTTATATGCATTGTTTGTGATTGTCTTCGCCAGTCCCTTTGGACCCTTTATGTTATTGTTCTGATAAAGTCTATATGTTTTATTGACCTTTTAACTCCTTGTCCTCCTGGTTTATAAGTTTCATGAAGTGGTCTTATATGTAGCTGTTAGTGTTTTGTGATTGTTCACACACAGCTTTATTTTGATTAAGCTCCTTTTGGAATATTTGTGTTTAATTATATTTAAAAGGGATGCGCACTACATTTACATGGGTTATCAATCCTTGAGTAGCTCTATAATATAAGGCTGTACAATGTTTAGTGGCCAGTGTAAGTCAAAGCACATAAAACCCCTTGTGTGAACTCATTAGTTAAGAAGCGTTAGACTGGCAGCTACTGTATCGCTCATGACTCAGTCATAAACATATTTTTGCACCAAGCATTCATGTTTTTCAATAGGGAGAAAACCACTAAGATCTAACAATATAATATCTCTAGTGGAAAAAAAAAGTATAGAGTATTTATATTTATGCTGACCAATGCTTCTCTTTGCCAATCATAATCTTTTGCAGAGAGTTGAGAGACCACTATACACATTAGATTATTGACTTTTCCACCCATTTTGGCAAGTTTTTCTGTTTTTAATACAATGTATATGGGATCTTCTCTATGACCAAGTTTTTCCGTTTGTTAGGTAACAATACACTAAAGATAATTCTATATGAAGCATGTATAATATGCTTTTTTAAAACTAGTGTTATAAATACATGTGTAATATAATTGGCTTTAAGCAACAGCTCATCACCATGACTATTATTATTGCCACATTTTACAGTGTCCTTTAGCTTAATACAACATTTTTTGTTAAAACATGTTAAAACATGAGGATTTTTTTTATGGCTTTTAAAGTACTGTTCTATAAGACTCTTTGACTTAACACATTACACCCTGTCAATTTAAGAATCAGGGCTATAATTAAACCATAGATGTGAATGTAGTGATAAAATTGTTCATTGTGCATTAATACCTTAAACTGTTTAACATTTGCTGAAAAAACAAATGGCTGACAAAATGACATTTTAATTGTTGCAAGCTTTCTGAGTAGATGATTATTGCACAGCAAATATAGATGTCTAAAAAGGCAAGGTCAGATCTAGGTTATGTTAGACACTATTTCAATAAAATAGGAAGAAAAACTTTAAGATATCAACCACTTACTATTGTTAACATAGCTTTTCTAATAAACTAACCAGCTCTTCTATTCAAAAAATGGCTTCTGACACAAGAGCATGTGATTGGTCAGTCCATCAGCCTACTTTTCCATCTACAGTTTTCCCATGTAAGGCGTTTTATTATTGGAGGAGGCTAATAATTTGGTCTGGTCCCATGTTTCTCCATTGGCAGCCATTACATGGACAAAGGTGCTGGTTAGTTTGTGAGGAAACTATATTAACAAGAAAAAGTGGCCAATCCTTTTAAGACCCTAAGTACAGATGGGCAAATTGTCAATTATTCGTGTTCGGATTATTCTCGCAGAATAATTTCTCCATTTGTGTATTCATACCAAGTAATGAACCCAATGCAAATCAATGGGAAGGTCAAATAATTTCCAGGAGGACCTTGGAGGTTGGTCTGAGATGCCAGTAAAAATGCTGCTATGGATGGAAAAATGTTGAAACTGAATGGAAACAGCATGGGGAAGGTGCCTGGATGCATTTCATTCTCATTTTTGGTCTCTGGTAAAAATGTAACTTGTAATAATAATGTAATAATGCAACTTTTATGGAATGACACTAAAATCTCCAAAACCCAATCTAAATTGCATTTTACAGAAAAAAGTACCACTTTTTTTTCTGTGTAATGTATTGTATATAAAGCATATACATATACATATAAGAGAAAAAAAAACCTCCCCTTTAGCCTATGTTCATACATACAGTTTTTGCTTTTGTTTTATCTCATTGCCTTTAATGCTGAGAAAAAGTTCACAAGGGAATGTAAAGCCTGCTTTACATGTTACAATTTTGCATGCGATATCGTATGCGATTGTAACCGCCCCCATCGTATGTGCGGCACGTTTAATTTGTTGAATGTGCCGCTCAAACGATTAACCCCCGTCACACGTACTTAACCATCCATACGACCTCGATGTGGGCGGCAAACGTCCACTTCCTGGAGTGGGAGGGACGTTCGGCGTCACATCGACGTCACGCGGCAGCCGGACAATAGAAGCGGAGGGGCAGAGATGAGCGGGACGTAAACATCCCGCCCACCTCCTTCCTTCCTTCTGCATTGCTGGCCGGGAGCCGCAGGATGCAGGTAAGATCTGTTCATCATTCCCGGGGTGTCACACACTGCGATGTGTGCTACCCCAGGTACGATGAACAATCTGACGTTCAATTTTTAGGAATTGAACGACGTGCATGCGATGAACGTTTTAACGTTCAATCGCAATCGCACGTACCTGTCACACACTTCAATGTACCTTACAATGCCGGATGTGTGTCACTTACGACGTGACCCCGCCGAAACATTGTAAGATATATTGTAGCGTGTAAAGCGGGATTAAGACTGTGTGCATGCAGTGCATTTTTGTTAAGTTTTTGATGTGTATGCTGGTGCAGAGTCAGTGCAGATGTGTCACAAATCTGCATATTTATCGTTATTTATCAAAAAAAAAGTAGAAGAAATAATCAAATGTGCTTGACATTTAATAAATATTTAGCAAAAAATGCATACACAGAGGACTATTGGGTAAAAAAGAGAACACCAATTAATGTCAGGATATATAAAATTTCTAAAAGGAAATACTCCTTTAAGGTGCATAAGGTACATAGTTGCTGGAAACATATATATATATATATATATATATATATATATATATATATATATATATATATACTGTACATACTGTATATATTACATAGTATACCCAATTGATGTATGCTGACGTATGGAATTAAAGCCATAATAAAACAGACTATGTAGTTGTGTAGGTGGTGTGCTCAAATAGCTCACTCAATGGATACATATCTCATGTGTGTATAATACCTCAGTATAGAAGATATAGATGTGAGGAGCTCCCCCAACCGGGTGTCTCTCTACCCTGATGCATGGGTCACCCAGCTTCTTCCAGGGTGTTTCCAGGGGTTTTGGAGAAAATCTTTTTCCATATGTCCAGGCATTTGCATGTATAGCATTGCCTTGAATTAGGAAAGTCACAGGCCGTGTTTGTAAGCCTTTGTCCTGGTGGGACTTTTGATGGGTAGTGAGATAGTACAGGTTGAATAGCTGGCAGTAGGCAAGCTGAAACTCCCAAAACTGATTTCAGAACACAAGCCTTCTCCTTGCTTTATACTTCAGGTCCAATTGTGGCCAACAACTCCTGAATTTGAGTTGCTGGGGACTGGGTTGTTGATTGCAGACTGCCATTGGATCCTTGATTTGGCATGCAGTTTTTCCTCTGTCTCATCCTCATCATGGTCCTTGTCATCCACCACAATGTTCTGGGCATCCCAACGAACCAATTCCTGGAATAAATTTGACCGGGTGTATGTGCGCCTGCATTCGATCTTTCAAAACTAGCACAGCTCCTGTAGTACCCGTTTATTGCTAACACTATATTCCCACTCTGGTTCTCTTCCCAAGGCTAAACTGGTAGTGTTGGACATGGTGGTGTCAGAAACATGTAGGAATTATCTATGGCCTGCTGGTTATGCCTAAGTTCTTCCCTAGTTTTGAAGTGCTTGGATGATGTGTACAAACACCTGTCCCCTGCAGCTTCCCTGGATCAGCCTGGCTGAGTAATATTTCATCGCTGCCACCATTTGTGGAAACATGAGGGTCAGTAGGTGCTCTTGTCTGCTCTTTTGGCTGTTTTTATAAAGTTTGCACAGACCAGGGCTCATCTCACTGGATGTTTGCTCTGTTTGTTTACTTTCCCGTGACCAAATCTCTACTAAGACAACACAGGGTGAGTAAACTACACATTGGTAAAACTTTATTGGTTCACCAACAGACAAGAACATATTGTAGACTTGCACCAAGAACACAGGATGGGAAGCAGGGAAACGCTGTCCTGCAGAGCTTGTTTGTGACTTGAGGAACGGATACTAGAAGAGGAGGCCCAAAGCACAGAGCTCTCCTTCAGCACCATTGTTTGAGACAGACAGTTAAGTGCACGGGTGGTGATGGGGGCTGTGGGGTGCCTGGGGCTAGAGGAACACCGTAAATTAACAGGGTCAGACATAAGAGTCACTTTTGAGTCAGGGGGGTGAAGACCTACAGCAACTGCATAAAGAGAACTGGAGTTGCAGGCATACACCTCCCCCCTTTTCCTCCTGGCAGCTGCTTAAACAAATATTAACCAGATAAGGTCCAGTACTTAGTGACTCTTAAAGGGGACACACCTGATTATATTGTGAAGGGGAAACGATCTACATCCTAGCAAGTAGGTCATACGAAGAAGATATCCCCTTACATAGATCTCTTTACTGCTTGTCTCAGAAAGTCTGGTCACTGAACATACCCCCTGGGACACCAGGGTCATACATACACCAGAACCAAGCACCTAACTTAAACGGACAAGCAGGTACTGGGTCTTAGAGGAATGCAATAAATCAATCTCTCTGCTACCTGGGAGAACCCCAGCTCAACCTACAGATGAACAGGATAAAACATGGTTAAGTTTGGCCAGAAACCCGCATCAACAGAGGTATATCACGCATCCAAACCCCACAAGAAAGAGATGGACAAATTCGTTAACAAGCAATCGAAAAATAAACAACAAACAGAGCAGAGCAAAGGAGGACAACATACACTTGACCACAATTCAGATGTCTCTGACACAGAAGCAGAACTGCTTGATAGCCCAGACAAGCCAATCTCCAGGGCATTTATTACAGAATACTCAAAACAGCCTTAGCACCTCTGGCAAAAGATCTATCTGACATTAAAAGAGACATTCACCAACTGGGTCACAGAGTGGAGGAGCTGGAGCAGTCTCAGACAGTCATCATATCCCATGCCCAAGAGCTGGATGCCAATCTTCATATACATGATGATCACATCTATAAAATATATGCCGCAATGGAGGACCTGGAAAAAAGGAACAGACGCAACAATCTCCGGATACGGGGTCTTCCGGAAACGGTAATCATGGAGGACATCTCTAAAACACTAACTACCCTCTTCTCAAACTATTTTTATGGTGAAGAAAAACACCAGTTAATCATAGAGAGGGCAAACAGAGCACTACGCCCAAAACCCAATCCCAACGATCCTCCCAAAGATGTTATCTGCCGAATTCTAGATTTCCGCCTTAAGGACAAAGTCTTCCAAAAAGCCAGATCAGACCCTAACATACAACATGAAGGATTTAACATTGCAATCTTCCAAGACATAGCCCCTTCTACATTAGCCAAGAGGTGCCTCCTTAAACCTCTCACGGACGAACTGCGGAAACAATTCCAATTCCTTTGGCTGTTCCCCTTCGGTATTTTGGTCTCGGCCAAGGGGAAGAAGCTCACTGCAAGATCTCCCAAAGACTTCTCCAACCTTTGCACAGAACTGGACATCCCACCAGGATCTACTCCAGATCTGAATCTCCTCCAATCTGCTCTACATCCTCCACCACTCCCCACGCAGCAGCCATGGCAAACAGTGGAATCTCTGAAAAGTCAACGCCCCAGACGAAGACCTACCAGGCCACCTCTGTCTGAAAACAGACACGAGGCTGTTTGACAGATAGCGCCTGTTCCATCTGTATAAAGACTGCATATGTGATGAGTATACCTCTGACAAATTTGAATATTTGACCTGTTGTCTTTTGTTCTCTCCCTCTTATCATCCTACAGATTTAAAATGTTTTTCATTTAGGTTGAACTTCTGCATATATTGTTATATTTAATTATTGGGTTCACCCTGGCAGACCAAAATTGTCCGCTTATTTGAATGAACCCCAAGAAATCCCCCATGGTTACGGTTCACAAGGACAAGACTGCTATACACACCATTCTCCTCTCCTTCTATGTCACTCCTTCCCCCTCTATACCCCTTCTCTTAATACTCTCTCTTTTGCCTTTCTCTGTGTATCACTTTTACATTGGCTCGTGATCCATGGTGGGAGTGGGTTGACCTGGGCATCCACACAGTTTAGCTATGGCTAAACAACACAACCTGCTGACACTCGCCTCTTACAATGTAAGAGGCCTTAACTCTCCCGTCAAGCGCTCACAAATTCTAGTGGGTTTTGTGAAGGGAAGAGAGGGACGAGATAACTCCATACACATACTCCATCTAATGCAGCATGCCCTTATTCACCACAGACCCTTAGTGCTATTAGGCACTGATGCGGAAAAGGCTTTTGACAGGATTGATTGGATATTCATGAGAGAAACACTATGGCACTTCGCCTTTCCTACCCCATTCATAGAGGCAATTTTTCAGATGTATACACACCCGACAGCACGTATTAGGATAAATGGGGATCTTTCTAGCCCATTCAACATTAACAATGGAACTCGGCAGGGCTGCCCACTTTCTCCATCTCTGTTCATCTTAGTGATGGAGACCCTCATTCAATGAATCCGACAACACCCAGACATAAAAAGGGCTTCCATAGCTGGAACTACACATAAAGCGGCAGCTTTCGTCGATGACCTTCTTCTCCTGTTGACGGAAACTCTCAAAGAATTTTCAGCTATCTTGGATATCTTCGAACATTTTGGCTCACTGTCAAATTTCAAAATTAATTTGGACAAATCGGAGGCTTTGGGTATACAGCTCCCTCAAGCAACAATGGATACCCTAAGAAATAAATGCCCCTTTATGTGACCCCCAAGTTTATTACCTACCTAAGAATAAAGATATGCTCACATTGGCCATCTTTAGTCTCTTTAAACATTTTCCCGTTATTAAAATCTTTGCTAAAAGTAATAGCCTCATGGTCAGCCCCATTTGTCTCATGGATGGGAAAAACCTATTAAAAAGCTTTGTGTTACCAAAATTTAGTTATGTATCACAGATGTTACCAATTCAGGTACCACAGACCTTTTTCCATAAAGCTAGAACCCTCTTCATCATCTATATTTTGAAGGGTGGGCGCCTGAGGTATAATTACAATACCCTAGTACTACCTAGGTCCAAAGGAGGAATGGGGACACCAGACCCACAAAAATATCACACAGCAGCAATACTATCAATGATAATAGATTGGACTCACAAATCTCCAAACTTTGGACCTTGATCGCAGATTCCATCAGTCCGATGAACTTCAGACCCATCCTTCACTCGGCAAAACATTTTCATCGAGACCTGACGACGGGAAATTTAATCTTTAACAATGTGCTTAAAACTTGGACAAAACATGCAGATTATCTTATTCCCCCACCTTCCCCGATAATTCAAATAATGGATTTGCCGGGGCTGTACTCAGATAGCACACAATCACGCACTCTTGATCAGCTTCATACACTCACTACGCCAGTGGAACTAGTGTTAGAGGATGGAACATTAACACCCCTGACTCAGCTTAATAAGATCATAGCCCCAAACTCACTCAACTTCCTTCAATATGAAAGACTAAAGTTAGCGGTACGGGGTCACTTACCAAATGGGCTGCCCCGAAGGGACCTTTCCACTTTTGAATCGATGATTACGCAAACAAAATGCCCTCAGAAAGTCCTGTCTAAATTATATCAAATACTGGTCTTAAATAAGCTCCCACAGAAACGGGCATTTATATCTTTATGGGAAAAAGATCTAGGCAGGAATTTTACAGAAGGAGATTTGATCCAAATTTATAAGAGATCCTTTGGCCCATCACATTGCGTGAAGGTACAGGAAAACTCATACAAATTAGTTACCAGATGGTATGTATCACCTTCTCAAATTAACACATGGTTCCCTTCCTCTTCAGATTGATGTTGGAGATGCAATAGAGAACGAGGTACATACTTCCACATTTGGTGGCAGTGCGACCAGTTGCAGCCCTTCTGGGAAAATGTGATTATCTACACCAAGCAGATCTGTAAACTGTCCTTTAACCCCCAAAGCCTAATCTTCCTGAACTTGGTCAGCAACCCACAAAACACTCCGAACAAATCTCTCCTCCTATTCCTACTAGCGGCGGCCAAACAGCTCATCCGCCCCCTTTGACGCTCGACAAGTATACCTACTATCCAAACTTGGATGCTCAAAATCGACCAGTTATATCATATTGAAGAGCTGGCAGCTTTAGCTTATCACTCGCAAGATAAATTTAGACTCATCTGGGCTCCCTGGTTGAAGTTCCGAGAATCCTCTGAGTACTTTGAATTGGTGGCATCTTGACCTGCTCCTACCCCCCTCCCCCCGAGCCAGTAATGATATATTTCTTATCTAGATTAAACCCCACTCACACCTCCTGTCTCTCACTATCTTCTTGAAACCATCCTTACCTTTCTTTACACCCCCCATTTTACTATTGACATGTTTTACATATGCTCATTTCACTAATGTTGATTATTCACAAAAGTTTATTGTTGATTTCACATGGACTGCAATGGTAAACACACCTAACTGAGGTAATTCCGACAAGGGAAGAATGATTATCCAGAACTGTGGACCGAACTTTGGATCTAAATCCTTCCCTCCAGGATTCGAATGCCTTTATATTTTCTCACATTTATTCATTGTTTTATGTTACGTTATATCATTTTTTTGCTCTGAACAATACTTGGAAGGTGTGCATTGTGTTTCATATGCTATTTTTCACTATAATAAAAAGAATATTGAAAAGAAAAGAAGAACACAGGATGGTACAAGCAACAGAGTCTCACCCTTCAGCTGGCCTGGCAGTTATTAGAGTCTTTGTGACTTCATGGCTTCTGAGACCAACAATACCAGTCCAGCAGCACACCACTTTTTGCGGGCACCCAATCAGCTCTGTGAATCTTCAGCTGAAACTGTGGATCCCAAGCTGAAATCCTGCAGAATATCCAAAGTGAAGCAGTTCCGTGTTTCTGCAGTCAAAACCAAAGCTCCTCTTCTGAGATTATGTAAAATCTTTCTTTAATGAAGCTGGTCAGTGATTTCCCCAGCTGGAAATGAAGCTCCTCAGCTGGGGTCATGTAGAGTCTAATCCTGGTGACAGAAGCAAGACTCTTTTATACTACTCAGTTATTTTACAGAATTGGGGGAGATAGCTGCTCTCTCATTGGTCTCAAGTTCCATCCGACTGCATAATTTTCTTCTGAACTGTGCAGCCAGAGGCACAGAGACAGTGGATATTTACAGACAATAAGTCTCTGAATAGTCTGGGAAGAGTCAGTGGTTAACTTCTCTTGATTTAACAAACAACAGGACCCATACGTCTGGCATAATTAAGAACAGTGCATCCCCACACAAGTGGCCAAATGCTGAGTCGTCACACCTCCCCTATCACACATTTGGGAGGGCCCTCTCTCATACATTTGGGAGGGCCCTCCCGCCCTCCCTCCATCATACATTTAAGAGTGCATACAGGTGACTCTCTACCAGAAATTTGGAAGGGCGCTCCGTCTACTTCCTTTCTTCCATGTCTGAATTATCTTGCCCATCAGTCCCAAGCTGGAAGCACTACAGCACTGCCTTTTTTGTTGCACATTCACAAGCACAATGAGCAACATTGTCAGATTTTTTTCCCAGCCCAGCATTCAGGCATCCCTAGGCATCCATTCAGGTCTTGATAGGGAAATTAAAATATGCAGCCGGCACCCAACCTCAGGCCCACACACTAAGCTGACATATTTATAGACTGCTTTCCCTGGAAATGTGACTGTTTATGCATGAAGACAATGAAGCTTGCCACAACCTCATGGCAGTGGCTGGCCTTTGGGACCTACTCCCCAGCCACCACTATTTTTTGCTCTACAACAGCACAAGCATTATAACATTAGCCATGCCAGCACCAACGTAGTTAATCACAATGTCCACTGAAAGACAAATATGTGCACAAGTGTTTGTGGCCAGAAAAGTTGATTCTTTTACCACTGTATCCCTATACAGTTAAGGAAATAATGCTATTTTTGTAAGTTTGCCCCCTGGCAAAAGTCTATCATTTTATTGGTAGGTTATTTTTAACACTAAGAGAATATAAAAAATAAAATCCAGAAAATCACATAGTATAAATTATATAAATTTATTTGCATTTTGCAGAGAGAAATAAGTATTTGATCCCCTACCAACTGTCTCCTACTGACCACTTATACGTTCCTAATCAACTTGTTACATGTAATAAAGACAGCTGTCTTAAATTGTCACCTGCATAAAAGACTCCTGTCCGCAGACTCAATTAATCAGTCAGACTCTAACCTTTAAAACATGGTCAAGACCAAAGAGATTTCTAAGGATGTCAGGGACAAGATCATAGACATACACAAGGCTGGAATTCACTACAAAACCATATGTAAGATGCTTAATGAGGAGACAACTGTTGGTTCAATAGTAAGAAAATGAAAGAAATACAAAATGAGTGTCAATCGACATCGATCTGGAGCACCATGCAAAATCTCACCTCCTGGGGTATCCAGGATCATGAGGAAGGTGAGAGATCAGCCTACAACTACACCGGGGGAACTTGTTAATGATCTCAAGGCAGTTGGGACCACTGTCATCAAGAAAACCATTGGTAACACATTACGCCGTATTGGCTTAAAATCCTGCAGTAATCGCAAAGTCCCACTGCTCAAGAAGTCACATGTGCAGGCCTGTCTGAAGTATGCCAATGAACACCTGGATGATTCTGAGAGTGATTGGGAGAAGGTGTTGTGGTAAGGTGAGACAAAAATTTAGCTTTTTGGCCTCAACTCAACTCGCCGTGTTTGGAGGCAGAGGAATGCTGACTATGACCCAAAGAACAACACCATCACTGTTAACATTATGCTTTGGGGGTGTTTCTCTGCTAAGGGCACAGGACTACTTCACCGTATCAATGGGACAATGGATGGAAACATGTACCGTAAAATCCTGAGTGACAAACTCCTTCCCTCTGCCTGAACATTAAAATGGGTCATGGTTTGGTCTTCCAGTACGACAATGACCCAAAACATACAGCCAAGGCAACAAAGGAGTGGCTCAAAAATAAGCACTTTAAGGTCATGGAGTAGCTTAACCAGTCTCCAGACCTTAATCCCATAGAAAACTTATGAAGAGAGCTGAAGCTCCTAGTTGCTAAACGACAGTCTCAAAATCTTAATGATTTAGAGATGATCTGAAAAGAGGAGCAGACCAAAAATCCTCCTGACATGTGCGCAAACCTCATCATCAACTACAAAAACGTCTGACTGCTGTGCTTGCCTACAAATGTTTTGCCACCAAGTATTAAGTCTTGTTTGCCAAAGGGATCAAATACTTATTTTTCTCTGCAAAATTCAAATACATTTATCTAAATTATGCAATGTAATTTTCTGGGTTTTATTTTTGACATTCTCTCACTGTTAAAATTAACATACTATTAAAATTATAGCCTATTCATGTCTTTATCATTGAGCAAACTTTCAAAATCAGCATTAGATAAAATAATTACTTCCTTTACTGTACACACAATGATGGACAAATAAGGAGACATCTATTAAAATGAGTCTAAACAGGCTAAAGGGGGCTTTACACGCTGCAACATCGCTAATGCGAAGTCGTTGGGGTCACGGAATTTGTGACGCACATCCGGCCGCATTAGCGATGTTGCTGCATGTGACACCGATGAGCGATTTTGCATCGTTGCAAAATCGTGCAAAATTGCTCATCGGTGACATGGGGGTCCATTCTTGATTATCGTTACTGCAGCAGTAACGATGTAGTTCGTTGCTCCTGCGGCAGCACACATCGCTATGTGTGACGCCGCAGGAACGAGGAACCTCCCCTTACCTGCGTCCCGGCCGCTATGCGGAAGGAAGGAGGTGGGCGGGATGTTCCTGCCACTCATCTCCGCCCCTCCGCTTCTATTGGGCGGCCGCTCAGTGACGTCGCTGTGACGCCGCACGGACCACCCCCTTAGAAATGAGGCGGTGCGCCGGTCACAGCGACGTCGCCGGGAAGGTAAGTATGTGTGACGGGTCTGCGCGATGTTGTGCGGCACGGGCAGCGATTTGCCCGTGTCGCACAACAGATGGGGGCGGGTACCCACGCTAGCAATATCGGGATCGATATCGCAGCGTGTAAAGTAGCCTTAAGAGTCCTCCATGGGAAATGGTGTTGCTAAGAACTATAAATGCATATAAAATAGATTTTATAAAGTTTAAGTCACACAGATTCATCTAGTACACAATGCCAATTTACAGTTTAGTTGTCACATCCATACTTTTAGATTAGGTGGGCTGCCCAGCATTATATAAGTGCACCCCACAAGTAAGTGAAAGCTCATCAACATTACAAGACCTAGTTAGATTTTGCAATGATAAAATAAAATACATTAAGTATTATTTGATTTATTTTTTATTTATTTATTTTGCTAAAATATGCAAACATCCAACCAGTGTCAAGATTCTACATTGTCTTGCGAGTGCTTAGATGAAAAGTAAAAGCAATTCATTGATAATGACATTACATGCAGTATACCTAAAAAACATCAAATGGCCCACACTTGCCAATACGACAATACTAAAGTACCGCAGGATACAACGGACCCCTATAATAAATGTCAGAGAAACAATCTCTTCCTTTATTCCCGCAAAATTGTCATTTTTTTTCTCATGAACCTTATAAATCTATGCTTATTAACAAAATCACTAAAAACTACACCTGATATATTAGATCCAAAGAGAAAAAAAGATAGAAAGAATGGCCGGAAAGAAAGATTAAAAGGAAAAAATAAAAGAAAGAAAAACAAAAAGGGAAAAAAAAGAAAAAAAGAAAGTAAAGAAACAATTATTTATTAAGCCTCCCATAAAGTGTACTAAATATAATTTGTTTTCGCTATCATTACATTGGCTTTTTACACAGGATTTGTTTTCATTTCCAACTTATGCTATGAGCAGCATTAAACTGTATCAGTGGCCTTGCACCTGCCAGTAATTCTACAGATGGCAAATGTAAAATCGGTTGTTGCATTCAAAACAGGAAAGATGGGATGAACATATTGCTGGTGCAAGATGAACACATATTTCCAGAATGCTAATGCTAATTGTTTCCTACAGTTCCTCATATAAATCTATTTGCAATGTATCATGCATACATTAGGTATCATAACTTCTGTTCTGGCAGTATGCTGACAAATGTATTATTTTAATACTAAATTGAAGATGTACTGTAAGGTCTTAAGAAATTACATGTTTCTTAGATTTGGCCTAATTTATTTTTTCAAGGTACCAAGGGAAGGGTTTTTAAATAATTCTGAAATGTGGCAATTAAATGAAATATAGAAAGCTTGAAGATTTACTGTATATACCTTGTCCAAAGCACTGCAAAGACCAGCTATATGGGCACACAGTAAACACTCTCAGATGAACAATAGAAGAACAATGCCTTTATGAAAATTGCAAAGAATTCTTTTTTGTCTATAGTTTTGTCCCCACCTTCTTACAAGAGCCATAACATTTTTTTTAATCAATATAGCCTCAGGAATGCTTATATTTTGTAGAAGGAGGTATTGTTTAAAATGACTATGTTCATTTTAATATATAATGCCTTGAATAATGTGAAAATAATTCAAAATGGGGGACATTGTGAAATTTTGGCAATTATGTCATTGTTTATTTGGGTTTTGTAATTTTTCTTTTTTATTTTACAAGACCTGGGTATTGGATATTTGAGTTCGGTATGATAATGGAAAACCAAGGTTAAATTTCTTTTCCTTTAAAGCCTGTGCATTGCTACTTTGTTTTAATGGAGCTGTGTGTAGGCTTGTTTTTGCATGGCAAACTTGCTTTTATTGATAACATTTAGAGGTCAAGATGAAGTTATAATTGCTACCATCAGCTATGTATGTAGGTAGCTCAGCTCTTAAGCCCACTCCAATATTGTTACCCCAGCACACAACATACAGTTGCATCGATATGCACAAAGGTGTTAATAGTACATGCTAATTCTGAGGAAATGTTAGCCATTTTGCATTTGCATCCTGGAATTTCACACTACACTTTCCCTACTTGTCCATAAAGCAAACTATAGTAATACAAAAGTAGCAAAATTATTTTAACTCAATCAGTAAAAAAAATGTCATCTAGCTTCCGAATCGAGAACACATGCTCGGGGCGTCCATTAACCCCTTCACGCTGATTTTGCGCTTTCCGTCCTTTGTTTTTTTTAATCATTCTTTTTCCGAGAAACGTAACTTTTTTATTTTTCAGTCAATATGGTCATGTGAATGCTCATTTTTTGCAGAACAAGCTGTACATTTAAATGAAATAATGAGTTTTACTATATAGAGCATTGGAAAACGGCAAACATATTCAAAATGCAGAAAAATAGCAAAAAAAGTGTGATTGCACAATTGTTTTTGAGATATTTTATTCACTGTATTCACTTTATGGTAAAACTGATGTGTTGGTGTGATGCCTGAGGTTGGTGTGAGTTTGTGGACATCAAACGTGAATAGGTTTACTTTTATTTAAGGGTTAAAAAAAATCAGCCGTTTGTCCGAAAAAACCTATAGCATTCTTTTCTTATTTTTCGTGGTTTATGGCTCAGTAATGTCTTATTTTTTTGCATCTCAGGCTGACATTTTTAACGGTACCATTTTTGCGCAGATGCTACTTTTTGATCGCCTGTTATTGCATTTTGCGCAAAATTTGTGGCAACCAAAAAACTTAATTTTGGCGTTTGGATTTTTTTAGTCGCTACGCCGTTTACCAATCAGAATATTTGATTTTATATTTTGTAGACCAGGGATTTCTGAACGCGGTGATACCAAATGTGTGTACATTTTTTTATTTTTCTTAACCCTTTAATTTTCAATGGGTCAAAAGGAGGAGGATTTAAACTTTTAGGTTTTTTATTTTTTTAAATTTTTCAAAACTTTTCTTACATTTTTTTTATTTTACTAGAACCTCTTGGTGGCTATAAGGATCAGCTGTCTGATTGCTCATTCATTTCTCCTGATCACAGCAGCACCGCTCAGACCAGAAGAAATGATCATCTCTTGTAACAGCCAGTACTCGGCTGTTTCTTACAGGATCTAAGTCATGTGAGTAACAGGAGTCATCACATGACCCTGTGCTACCATGACAACCACCGGATATATGTGAACACATCACATAACTTCCGGTATTGGCCTGTAAGTAAAGTTTTAGCGCAATCGTGATTATAATGGTGCTGTCACATATTGACAACACCATTTAAGGGGTTAAAAAGCAGGGGCAGATTGCGATTCCACTTTTGCCTGTCAGGCACACATGTCAGCTGAATGTCTTTGATTTTACAAAATATAGCCTCCTCCTGTTGGATGGTGTGTTCATTGATAGCGGAATGGGGTTGCCCTGGAATTGGAGCCATTCCCTCTGAAGTTTGATTACATTTGAAATGATGATTCCAGCTCTTCACTACACAATATGATGGGGTATTGTCACCATACACCTCTTTCATCTCATCAAACCACTCCCTTAGTGTGCGGCATTTCAAGTAATAGAATTTGATGACTGTTCTGTATTCCATTGTGTC
The DNA here is from genome assembly GCF_048569485.1 of Anomaloglossus baeobatrachus. Lineage (NCBI taxonomy): Eukaryota > Metazoa > Chordata > Amphibia > Anura > Aromobatidae > Anomaloglossus > Anomaloglossus baeobatrachus. The sequence continues at coordinate 154,120,049 of NC_134354.1, read as the reverse complement.
CATTATACCACCTCACACCCGAGACTTATATAATTACACATGTGGAGTTTCAGCTTCCTCCGATAAATAGAAGTGGGTTAAGGGAAATCTTTAATGAATGCCCCTTGTATAATGGAATTAATCACTATAATTACAACAAGTAAAGCTCCCAGTGTTGGATGTTCGGTAACCAGCTTTTTCTTCAACTTTTTCCACAACTGTTTGATTAGGTTGAGGTTTGGGGACTGTAGGGCCAATCCAACACCTCTAATTCATTGTCAATAAACCAATTCTTTGCCAATTTAAATTTATGCTTCGATTGTTGCCCTTTTGTAACACTATGTTATTCTTTTTATACCCAGAATACTCAAGTGTACAAAGAAACTTGTCTAGTATGATACTTGCATATAACGCAGCATTTTTCCTGGTAAAGTATCCAATACCTTTGACTGTGAAACAACCCCATACCATCAGGTTTCTTCCATTGAATTTGCAGTTTCTCAATTTCTCAATCAGTTAGCCCCTTTTTGCCTTGTTGACCCATTTGCACCCATCAAAATTTTGAGAATTTTTTTTAGTTAATAAATTTGTGAACAAGGAAATGTCTTAATTCAACAAACACTTTTCTCCTGTGTCTTTAGACGCTTATCCATTATTAACATAAAAAATATTACCCTTATTGCCACCACACCAGGGCTATTGGGAAGAGCAAAGCAAAGAGCCAGATTTGAGACATCTAATTGGTGTCACTTCTGGGGCAACTGCAGGCTGCTATTTTTAGGCTGGGAAGAGCAAAAATTGTGAATTAGAAATTGATAAAATTGGCAGGATTTCTATATGTTGCAGGATGAGAGTTATATGTACTAAAGGACGGAGGGCTGGGGTTGGGACATATGTTGCCAGTAACTAGGAGAAGGAGAAAAAGAGAGAGCAGGTGGTTCAGTGATTTGTGTGAGCCTTTTGTATGCTGTATGGTGTAGTGGATAGTTTAGAGAAGTTGAGAAATTTCATTAAGGCCTCAGTGTTGTAAATGGGAGTGGAGAGGAGAGAGGGGCTGATATAGAAAGAAGGCACATAGTGTGTAAGAGGTGGGTATAGGTGAGAAACTAAAAATAAGAGACAAAGAGATATAACAAATGAATAGTGTAGTAGAGCAGAAACAGAATCATGCTTGTGAAAGTGTCTGGCGCAGTATCCCTGTCTTTTGCCCTGTATACATGTCACATTTAACTAGTGAGACACTTCAAACTTGGAATATTTTTGAGGTATCTGCTGGGATGTAGGACACAATTTGCTTTGTTGATAAAGCCAGTGAGTATTTACCATTTAATTTTTTCAAAACTACTGTAGCAAATAAGCTGATTGATTTGAGGAACTCTGGTCCATTGCCTAGGACAGTGGTACCTGATGGCTAGAGGTCCATAAATCCCTTACCTTTTGGCATCACTAAAGTGGCTTTTGATTAGCAAGGCCTGACACAATGTCATGTGTGTGACATGACAAATAGACAATGTTTCAGCAACCATGACAAATCAAATATCATGCCAGTGACGCTGGATGGTAATAAGTCCATTGGCCTTCCATTTAGCTGCCAGGAACCACTGATCTGGATATGGGATGGAGTTCTGTGAATCCATCTGTTCATCTCCTTTCAAAACCTCTCCTCATGTCTAAAAGATTTTTTTATCAAGGAGGCAACTTAAAACCCTCTTTAACGTTATAAAAAAAAATTGAAATCCACTTTAAGGCCATGTGCACAAAGTGTGTTTCTTAAAGGGAAGGTATCGCGTTTTTTTTATTTTTGTATTAAAAATAGTGATTATGAAATCAAGTATTTCTAATACAAAATGAAAATCGCAGCTTATTTAGTTTTTATTTAATTCTAATTTTACTGGAGGCACTGGGGGCTGCCATGCTGGATTTGCTGTGTGTAACAACAGTAACTCATTCCTTTATGGCAGCCCCTGTGCATAGAGAACAGTAGTTGGGATCAAACCCCAACAGTAACGTTACAGTGGGTGTGTGCTGTGATCTACATGTGCCCCATGGGCTGTCCAGATCACAGCAGAGGAAGGAGATCAGCGCCATCATTGTGATGCTCACAGCGTATGCTGTTTGCTCCACTATACCCCTGTCAACCCGCCGGGATGTGCGAGTACAAGCCGCCTCCCCTCCCCTTCCCTCCCCCGTTACCATCTCCGATGACACCCCTCCCTCTGCTTTCCCCAGCCCCCTCTCTGCCCCCGCTACTGCAGTGCTACTGCCACCCCTCACCCCCTCCCTTACCGTCTCCAATGGCACCCCCTCCCTCCATTCTCTCCAGCCCCCAACACTGCTACTGCCGCCCCCCCCGCCATTACAGTCTCTAATGACACCTCCTCCCTCCGCTCTGCCCGCCGCCGCTGTATGTGTGTGTGTGTGTGTGAGCGCCACTTCATGTGAGTACCTGTGTGTGTACCGGTGATACTGTCTGCAGGTATGTGTATCTAATCCTATCCTGTGTGATACTGTCTGCACAGCTGTGTATCTAATCTCCTGTATGATACTGTCTGCTGATCCGTGTATCTAATTCTATCCTGTGTGATACTGTCTGCTGAGCCATGTATCTAATCCTCTCCTGTGGGATACTGTCTGCATGGCTGTGTATCTAATCCTATCGTGTGATACTGTGTGCACGGCTGTGTATCTAATCCTCTCCTGTGTGATACTGTCTGCTGAGCCGTGTATCTAATCCTATCCTGTGTGATACTGACTGCTGAGCCGTGTATCTAATCCTATCCTGTGTGATACTGACTGCTGAGCCGTGTATCTAATCCTATCCTGTGTGATACTGTCTGCTGAGCCGTGTATCTAATCCTCTCCTGTGTGATACTGTCTGCATGGCTGTGTATCTAATCCTCTCCTGTGTGATACTGTCTGCACGGCTGTGTATCTAATCCTCTCCTTTGTGATACTGACTGCACAGCTGTGTATCTAATCCTATCCTGTGTGATACTGTCTGCGCGGCTGTGTATCTAATCTTATCGTGTGATACTGTCTGCACGGCTGTGTATCTAATCCTATCATGTGATACTGTCTGCACGGCTGTGTATCTAATCCTATGTTGTGTGATACTGTCTGCACGGCTGTGTATCTAAACCTATCCTGTGTGATACTGTCTGCTGAGCCGTGTATCTAATCCTATCCTGTGTGTTACTGTCTGCTGAGCCGTGTATCTACTCCTATCCTGTGTGATACTGTCTGCTGAGCTGTGTATCTAATCCTATCCTGTGTGATACTGTCTGCACAGCTGTGTGTCTAATCCTCTCCTGTGTGATACTCCTGCTGTCCTTGGTGACACTTTAGACATTTGTGGTCACCAACCAAATGGCTCTACACTGTGTCCCTACATGTTAGTGATGTGTCGGTCGCGAACGATCCGACACAAAGATCCGACTCCCTGCTGTGAACGACAGGAGCCGGATCACCAGTGTGAGCCACTAAAATATCTAACCGGCTCTTTTTGCCGTCAAATCCCCGCCCACCCGCGGCTAAACTCTGCCTACTCAGCAATTTATTAGGCTGCGTGTAAGTGGGCGGGGTTTAGCCGTGGGTGGGCGGGGCTTTGGCGGCGTTACTATAATCTTAAATATGTGTTCACCTGGGGTGAACACATATTTAATAAGGAGCCGAGAACGAGCTGAAAGAGCCGGCTCTTTTTGGTGAGCGGAGCCATGGGAACCGGATCAACAAAAAGAGCCGGACTGCCCATCACTACTACATGTCATTCTCTGTTATCTGTTGTAAACACTCAGATTGGGAGGGTGAGGTGACATCACACACAGGAGAGCAGACTCTGCCCACTTTACTGCAGGTTGTAATATGAGTTTTTTCTACAGTCTGATTTCTGTAGGATTTCAGAAGCTGCTCCCCCTAGTGTTTAACAGTGGAAAATATTAAACTTTTTAATTTTTTTTTTTAATTTTGCTTAATTAAAAACAAACAATAATATTTAAACAAAGCATTAAAACATTATTACTTTACATTTTTTCAGATATTGAATTTTTTTTTGATGATACCTTCCCTTTAATGCATTTTTTGGTGCAGTTTTGTCACAGATCTGTATGCCTATCCTTATGCCAGCAAAGTCAATCAGAATTCTGAAGTGCTGTGCTTATGTTGCTTATTTTTCCTTGCAGATTTTTCTGTAACATCAATTCTTGGTGCGTTTTTCAGCCCTGACAGGCATTGATTTGATTATGAAAAATGCATGGTAACTAATGCACCAAAAACAAGGGAAAAAGTTTTCCTCATTTTTGGTATGTTTTTCTGCCAAAAGATGCAGATTTTTTCAGAAAGTTTTTGCACCACTCAGAGTGCACATATAGCCTTAACCCCTTAACGACCGCGGGCCGTAAAATTACGTCCTAAATGACATAATCTTACTGCCCGCGGTCCTCCGGCGGCAGCATGCCGCGATCGGCACACATCTCAGCTGATTTTCACAGCTGAGATGTGTGCCTGCTAGGCACGAGCAGAATCGTTATCTGCTCGTGCCGATTAACCCCTTATAATGGCGCTGTCAATACATGACAGCGCCATTATAAGCGCAATCGCGGTAAAGTTTTACTTACCGCCGAAACCGGAAGTCACGTGACGCGATCACGTGACTCCCGATAGTTGTCATGGTAGTACAGGGTCATGTGATGACTCCTGTACTACACATGAATTGGTTTCACTTTCGCTGTGCCCGGGGCACAGCAAAAGAGAAAGAGAGCGTATCTGCTGTTTACAGCCTTCCAGCTGTGATCAGCAGATACTGCAGAGCGATCGGAATGCTGATCGCAATAGCCCCCTAGGGGGACTAGTAAAAAAAAAAAAAAAAGTAAAAAAATAAGTTTTAAAAAATTAAAAAAAAACAAAAAAACCTAAAAGTTCAAATCACCCCCCATTCGCCCCATTAAAAATTAAAGGGTTAAAAAAATAAAAAATATACACACATTTGGTATCGCCGCGTTCAGAAACGCCCGATCTATCAAAATATAAAATCAATTAATCTGATCAGTAAACGGCGTAGCGGCAAAAAAATTCCAAACGCCAAAACGACGTTTTTTTGTCGCCACAACTTTTGCGCAAAATGCAATAAGAGGCGATCAAAACGTAGCATCTGCGCAAAAATGGTACCGTTAAAAACGTCAGCTCGAGACGCAAAAAATAAGCCGTCATTGAGCCTAAGATCCCGAAAAATGAGAACGCTACGGGTCACGGAATATGGCGTAAAACGTGCGCCACTTTTTTCGGACAAACTTCCGATTTTTTTTTAACCCCTTATATAAAAGTAAACCTATACATGTTTGGTGTCTACGAACTCGCACTGACCTGAGGCATCACACCCACACATCAGTTTTACCATATAGTGAACACAGTGAATAAAATATCTCAAAAACCATAGTGCTATCGCACTTTTTTTGCAATTTTTCAGCATTTGGAATTTTTTTGCCATTTTCTAGTACACAATATGGTAAAACTGATGGTTTCATTTAAAAGTACAGCTCGTTCCGCAAAAAATGAGCCCTCACATGACCATATTGACTGAAAAATAAAAAAGTTACGTCTCTCAGAAAAAGAATGGCGAAAAAAAAAAACGGAAAGCGAAAAATCGGCCGGTCGTGAAAGGGTTAAAGCATGCACTCAACATTTTAACAATTTAACAATACTGTGCATTAATTTTTATCAGAACAAATCAATTTTAAATCTGTGTAAATTTGTAATGTCTCTCGGACACTGCTTTGTAATGAAAATAGCTGAATTTACTGAATCTCTTTTGCAGTTTATTTTGCATGTTTTAATGAATTTTATAGAACTAAAATTGGGAGTGATACACAAATGCATAAAAGTATGAGTCTTTATTTTGTTTTTTTGTTTTTATTTCAGAGTTATTTCTCTCATTTGCTTAAAAGATCATTTTTTTTTTTTTTGTAAATTCTTTATTTAAGATGTTTCTTAATATTACAGAAATGAAATTGCAACAACAAATAAGCATAAACATGTATTTTTCAGATGAAAGGAAATAGAAAAGGAAAGAGGGAGAGATGGGGACGTGAGGTTGGTGTAAAGTAAAGAGAGGACAAAGGGTTGGGAATGTAGAGGGGGTAGGGGAAGGGGAAAAGGTGAGATTCCCACCTATTTCTAAGAAGGTGTCTGGTTACTAGGATATATATATGAAAGTATGAAAAGGCTTTGTTTTCAGAGGTGTGTATGAACAACGTGTTTGTTTTGCTTAACTGTCTATTCGGTTTCTGAGCTAATGTGTTATCTTTGGATGAGAAAATTTGTCAAGAGATTTTAGTTAGCTTTTGGTATCTGTCCCATTTGTCCCAAGATTCTAAAAGCTTCGCATTTTTCCTAGTGTAATGCAATCGGGCTTTTTCATGTACGCTTATAAGATTTGATTCATTGAACCACTCGGTTAGACTCGGTGCGTCACCTTCTTTCCAGTGTCTGGCTATTAGAAGTTTTGCTGCATTTATGAGATGAGGTATTATTGAGAGTTTGTTTAGGTGTTCCTTTTGTGGATCTAGATTGAGGATAATAAAGTTTGGGTTGAAAGGGAGTTTGGTCTTGAGAGCATTTTCTATGTGAATTTTAATAGAATCCCAATATTTTGCTATTTTTGGGCAATGATACCAAATGTGTGAAGGGGTGCCAGTCATTTGATTACATCTCCAGCAGTGTGGTGACAAGGAGTTGTCAATTTTGTAGAGAATGTCTGGGGTTTTATACCACCGGGAGATAATTTTATAGTTGAGTTCTTGATATCTAGATGCGGTTGATAGGTTGTGGGCGTTGTTGAAGATCATTTGAATTTCACTAGGGTTGAAGGTGGTGTTTAGTTCCATTTCCCATCTATTAATGTAAGAAGGTTTTTCCGAAGTGTTATATAGTAGTTTGTATATTTTTGAGATTAGCCTATTCTTCCCTTGAGCATGTAGTAGAAATTCTTGTTGGGGGGACGGGTTTGAAGGGGAAATATCTGGGATGTGATATGAAGCTAGGTCTCTAATGATGGCTAGGTCTTTATCTTTTAAATCTATTGGATTAAAGATGGATTTTAGTTCTTGTATAGTTAATGGTTCATGGTTATGGATTATCTCTGACAGTGTTATGTTGCAGAGATTTTTTGATGTCCTAATTTTGTTTTTTAGGAGTCTAAATTTTTGCGGGATTACATGTAAAATGGGGGTGGCTCTGCAAATATTCGGAATTAGATCTAGTTTTTTATTAAATTTGTGCCAAAGCTTAAGTGTTACTTTGGTAAAAGGGTTCAGTATGTCTTTATATTTGAATCTGTTGTGAGGGGTTGGCCATAGAAAATGTGATAGGTCTCCTTTTAAGTTGCTGATTTCCAAGGTAGTCCACAGTTTTCTAGGGGGGTTTGTCCTCATCTCCATGAGTCTGGCTATGTGTGTGGCTAGCCAATAGCGTTCAAAATCTGGGAGTCCTGTACCTCCTTTAGATTTAGGAGCAGTCAGTATAGTGTACTTTAGTCTATGGCTCTTTTTAAGCCATATAAAATTTGAGATCATGTTTTTCAATTTGCTGAAGAAATGTTGTGGGATATCTGTAGGGATTACTTGTAGAAGATATAAGATTTTTGGCAGAATGATCATCTTGATTAAATTGGTTCTCCCAAACCACGAGATTGGTAAACTGCTCCAAGCGGAAATGTCGGCTTCTATTTTGTGAAAAAGTGGCTTGAGATTCAGATCGTATAGTTGAGATAGGGAGTTGCTAATTCTTACGCCTAGGTGGGTGATGGAATTGCTAATACTGAAAGGGGATGATTCTGATACATTTTTCCATATTTTGGGGGGAATGTTAATGTTTAATAAATGGGATTTTGAAAAATTTATTTTGAAGTTGGAGACTTCACTATATAACTTGAAATCTGCGGAAGAGCCTTAATTGAATTTGAAGGGTTCGTTAAAATGAAAAGTATGTCATCTGCAAATGCCGCGGATTTGTATTCTATTTGGGTGCATTTCAGGCCTGAGATCTTGGGATTTTGTCTTATTTTCTGGAGAAAGGTTTCTATTGTTAGAATAAATAGAAGTGGTGAAAGGGGACAGCCCTGTCTGGTTCCATTTTTTATGTTAAAACTAGAGGAGAGTTCATTATTTATTTTTAGCTTTGCGGTTGGGGTGGTATAAAGTGCCAGGATTTTGTCAATGAATAAGGGTGGGAAGCCAAATTTTTTTAAAGTTTGTTCGATAAATAGCCAATTGACGCGGTCGAAAGCTTTTTCTGCATCTGAGGTGATGATTGCAGTTTCAATATTGTTATGTTTTGCATATTGAATGGCATTTAGTGTTTTAATTACATTATCTTTTGCTTCTCTCTCTTTTGTAAATCCCACTTGTTCTAGGTTTATAAGATCAGGTATTATGTTTTGCATTCTTTTTGCTATGATTTTGGCATACAGTTTTACGTCATTGTTAATCAGCGAAATTGGTCTATAGCTTCCGCAAAGGGATGGATCTTTTCCTTCTTTTGGGATTAGAGTTATGTGAGCTGTTAGGGCTTCTTTATTGAATGGGTTATTCTTGTTTATATAGTTAAAATAGTTTGTCATATGGGGAACTAGTTCTGTTTTAAAAAATTTGTAGTACTCAATTGAAAAACCATCCGGGCCTGGACTTTTCCCTCCCGGAGTTGAGTTTATGGATGATTCTACTTCTTGGGAGGATATTGGGATCGTTAGATTTTGTGCTTGTTGGGTTGTGAGTTTAGGTAATTTCAGGTCTTTTAGGAAAGTTTTTATGAGTTTTGTTTTCCCCTCTTGAGACTCTTGTGCTGTTGTGAGGTTGTATAAGTTGGAGTAGTATGAAGAGAAAATATTAGCAATGTCTTCTGTTTTGTGATGTACTTTGTCATTCGTATTTTTAATTTTTGTGATATATGTTGTATTTATTTGTTTTTTAATCATGTTTGCTAAATTACGTCCACTTTTGTTGGAGTAAAGGTAGGATCGAAACCTTGCATAGTTAAGGTATTTTTCGCTTTTTTGATTTAAAAGAGCTCTGAGCTCAGATCTTAGCTTGAATAAGTCCTTCTGTAATGAAGGGTTTTGATTTGTTTTATGTTGTCCTTCTAAGTTTTTTATTTGGTCTAGAAGGGAAATTGTTGTTTTTTCTCTTTCTTTTTTGGTTCTAGTGCCGAGTTCTATTAAAGTACCTCGTAGAACTGCTTTGTGGGCTTCCCAAATGTTAGGGTCACATATGTTATTGAAGCAATTTTCTCTAAAGTAGTTTTGGATGGACGTTCTTATGTAGTCTTGAGAAGTTTTGTTTTTTATTAAACTGTTATTGAGTTTCCAATTGAGTGGGCATCTTCTGCCTTGTGAAAGCTTTATGTTTAAAAGTAGGGGGGCATGATCAGAAAGTAATATTATATCATAATGTATTTTTTCAACATTGCTTAGAAGTTGATGGGATATGAATAGATAATCTATTCTGGAGTATTTCTTATGGACTTGTGAGTAATAAGAGTAATCTTTGGTTGAGGGGTATGAGATCCTCCAGCTGTCGACCAGAAGTAATTCTGTGAGGGATTTTTTAATGAAATTTACTGTTTTAATTGGGATCATTGAATGTCCATCTGAGGTGTCTGATGGAGGGTGTAGAGGGATATTGAAGTCACCTCCTAATATTATATTCCCTTCTGAAAAAAGATGCAGAGTGTTGAATATTTTCTTAAAGAAGGGCAGCTGGTTAGTATTTGGGGCGTAGATGTTTATGATTGTGTATAAGGAGTTGTATAGTTGGCATTTCAAGAAGATGAACCTGCCGTCTGGATCATAAATGACGTCTTTGAGGTTAAAGGGTATCTTTTTATGGATAATAGTCGAGACCCCTTTATTTTTCTTGATTGGGGAATTGGCATTAAACCATCTAGTGTAGACCTTATTTTTTGTTACTGGTGTGTACGTCTTCTTGAAGTGAGTCTCCTGGAGAAGAGCGATATCTATTTGGTGTTTGTTAAGATAGCTCAGTATTTGTGATCTTTTTTGGGGGATGTTCATGCCTTTAACATTGAACGTTATAAAGTTAAGATTAGCCATAGTTAACATGAAATAATTGATAATTTATCTTTGAAATTTGGGTAGGTATCTGGGAAGGGTGAAAAAGATTTAGTATAGGGAAGAGTGTGAGATATTTGAGTCTCTTAGCCATAGCCTTGAGACGTTGTGGATTTCTCAAATTGAGAAATGAAAAAACAAAGAAAATTTGCAGCTGGAAGGGATAGGGTAAGCCAAGCCAATCCCTTCCAGTGTAATCTGCAATAGTGGATTTTCCGGTCCGTGGGGGCGTGGACCTAGGATGTAGTACTTTTAGACAGTATATGTACTTGACACTTTCAGTGAAGTGAACTAGGGGGCACTATCTCCCAGCTAAGTCTTATCAGTAAATGTAATGTAAGAGGGTGAGATAACAAGTCAGTTATAAATGATGAATAATAACCAATTAAAGCAAACATTCCATATTTGTATAGTTACAACCAATGGTCTTCGGTTCTGTTGCTTGAACGATGAGGATAGAGGTCATGAGCGTCCAAGAGAGTTCTTTGTAGAATTGTGATTTGATTGAACGATATGCACAAATCACAGGCAGATAGAAAGAGGACTAAGTCCCGATGTCTCTATTTCAACAAATTTAATGTCTTTAGAACAGGAACTGAATTGGGAACATACGCAATCATGTGGTAAACTTAGACAAAACTATGACTTCTCTCCAATTCTCTCCTCCTCCCCCGAACGAAAACGTTGGGTGGAAGGTTAACAGAGGGAGAGGAAGGAGAGAGAGAGAGGGAAAAAAAAAAAAATAGGATTTTTTTTCTTTTTTTTATATGAATATCTTTTCTTTTCCGTTTCTCATCAGGGTATTTCTTAAACTTGAATGATGAGGTCAGGTATATAAAGGTATTGGAGAGTCATCATCCATTTTCATCTTGTTCCCCTTGTCTTTTTCTTGGAGTCTTCTTTGGCCCCTGATTCAGTTTTCTCACTTTACTTACTCTGGGTGGTGGTGTTGTGGTCCATTTGTCACGTTTAGGTAGTGCAGGCAAGTGAAGGAAATCTTCAGCGGAGGTCCAATCTGGTATCTTTATATGCATTAAGTCCAACTTATTGAGGACAAAGGGAAGATCGTCTGGAGTTCTGATTATTAGATTTTTGTTGTCAAAGGTGATGGCTAAACCAAAAGGAAACAGCCATCTGTAAATTATATTTTTTTCTCTCAGTATTTTTGTTAAGGGCTGTAATTGTCTTCTCAGATCTAAAGTAAGCTTTGAAAGGTCCTGATAGATTTGTATTTCTGTCTCTTCATATTCAATCTTGCGGGTGTATCTCGCTTTTTGGTAGATTTGTTCCTTTATTTTAAAGCTTTGTAAACAACATAGAACATCCCTTGGTTTATCCCAGTTTGCTGTTTTGGGTTTGTAAACTCTGTGGGCTCTTTCTAACCCTATGTCAATGGTTTCTTCTTTGCCAAGTAGAGTATTAAATATCTGTGTAAGGGCTGTGTGAATGTCTTTGTCTTCTACTGATTCTGGTAATCCTCGAATTCGAAGGTTATTCCTTCTGGACCTGTTCTCGAGATCATCTATGTGAAGTTTTTGCAAGAAGATCTCTTTTTGATTGTCGATCAGTATTTCTGTCACTCTCTCTGAGTGCGTTGTAATTTGGTCAAAGTCGTTTTCAAGGGTATGGACTCTTGTATAGATCTGTTTTATGTCACTTTTAAGTTCAGCCATCTCTTCTTTTATGGTCTGCGTGAATTCCTTAAATAGGTTTCTGATGCAGTTTGCTGTAGGAAGGGTTTTGATATGATCCATGAGATTGGCATTTCCGCTTAGTGTCTCTTCATCCTCATCACTGTCTGACAGTGTGAAGTTGGTGGTTGGTGCTTGTCTGGATTTTTGTGCTGACATCTCTTGGGTGTGTTGTTTTTTAGATTTATCCCCTTCCTGGTTCTTCTTTGGAGTTTTCAGGGTTTTGTTTGGCTCGTCAAATTGTAATTTGTAGTTTTTCCCCATTTTCTAGACCTGGTCTTAATAGAACTTTGCTGGGAGAAAGTACGTTGGGTTAACGCATTTGGAGTAAGCTTGTCCTCTTTTTTTTTTGTTTTCCTTTCCCCTTTTAACTTTCTATATCTCAGCTGCTGCAGCCCTTTTCTTATCTTGACCACTAGATGTCACTGTTCACCACTGTTGCACATTGTTCTTGCACCTTATACTGGAGCTTCTGTTTGTTGTATGCTTAGAATCGTCAGCTCTAGCTGTATTTTTTATATATCAATGTATAACCTAGAGGGGTTTCATGTCCAGCCACTTATGTTTTGCTGCATTAACATGGGGTGAGCAGCATCTGCGATCCAGCAACAGGCAGCTTGGGATGAGTTAAATTTCCCCTGTGCTGGTTTTTTATTGTCCAGATGAGCACAGGGGAGGGAAGCAGGCTGCTCTGGTCTTGGTGCTGTACTAGGAACTTAACCCCTTACAGTTCAGTCTCCTCTCCCTGAGCCTTTCCCTCCTCTCTGTAAACCCCAGTACAGGAGTGGATCCCAGGCCAGTGTCTCTGTTCCTGTTTTCCAGGTACCTCTGCTGATTGATGGTGTAGCAATCTGCTGTGCTCTGCTATCAGCAGTCTCCTCTCCTCACAGCGTTACAAATGGTGGTGCAGGGTGAACTTGGGGTCCCACTCTCTCAGGTGGCAACCCAATCCAGGAGCAATTAGGTGATATTTATCCTTGGGCGCAGGTCTCCTCTCCTCCAGAGCCCCTCTCTCTAGCTCCAGCCAAGAGAAATGAAGGGGGGAGGGAGGTTGGAGTGGTGCAGGTGCTGTGCCTCTCTGCTGGATTCTAATGGCAGCTGCTCCCATACATCTAGCAAGCCCTCTCTCTTCTGGCTTTCTCCCTCAGTCCCTGCAGGCAGTGGGGCAGGAGGGAGCTTGGAGCAATGCTTCTTCTGTCAGTAAATCGCAGTGCTGCTGCACCCTCCTAGTCTCTGGGGACTGGTAGTTGTATGGTTGGTGTGGCTGCTACTTTAGGCCCTGGCTTCAGCACTGTAATCAGGCCACTACTCACTCAGTCTCCACAACGCTCCAAAGTTGTTTTCCTGGGCTCCACAGCAGATGTAGGGAGATGGATTTTGTTTTGGGGCCACTTTTTTTAAGGATCAGCGTTGGATGTCACTAGATTACAAATTGAGATGCAGGAGCTCCTCCATGTGCATCCTTCTTCTTCCCCAGCTAAGCCACGCCCCCAAAAGATCAATATTTTATGATGATGAGACCTGAGTTTTTAATTTTTTTTAATTATATATAATATTCTGGAATTTCCATTCCAAAAATAAAGTCAATGCTTGTAATTAGGTATATGGGAAAGTCAGCAACAGAGATATAAATTTAAATCATTATATAATAATAAAAAAAGGAAAGGCAACATTTATAAATTAGTTACTTCTCTGTGTATGAGATGATAAAGAGGTAATGCTAAATTATTGTTCATTTCAGAATAAAACTGAAGAATTAATTTAATTACTCTTAACTTTTAACCTTTGTCCGGCTGAATAGGTACAATTGTAACTATTCCGTTTTAAAATTGCAATACATTTTTTTTTCCAAAAGCCATAGAGGGCTGAAATTTCGTGACATCTCTGCAGTTTTGGTCCAGAATTTATTGGCCAAATTTCAATAAAATAGCTCAACCCCCTTCTGAGATAAGGGGTCGCTGTTAACGTTGTAAAATTATGCAGCCTGACGTAGGTTAAAGACATTTTACAACACGTTAAATGAGTATAGATATACAGTATCAAGTGTCAACTTGTCTTTCATAAATGATGTTGCTGACATGATAATATATCCATCTGAAAGTCTTTAAGGATTATGTGGAAGCGTATTTAGTGTTACATATCTTTACAAGCTTTTGAAAAAGTATTACATAGAGCTGCTATACTGATCCTGTGCTTATTGTGGTAGACATAAACAGGGGAGGTTGCTAATGATTAGTGCACTTTTGTTTGATTTTCTTTACAAAAAAAGCCAAATTTAGAAACTCTGAGAAATACAGCTTCTATTATGCAGTAAAATATATTAATTATTTTACAATACAATACCAATGTCAATTTATGTCAAGCTCTGAAATACTTTATTTCCTAGCAACCATTTTTCTTAAAGAAAGGAAGTTTTTTTTATAAAACAAAGGACAGATGATTGTTTCTGTAGCATAAAAGATTCTGTAAGCTGGATTTATCATGTAAAACTAGAGTGAAACACTTTACCTAGTATTCGTATCTCTATTATGGATATACTGTAAACAATATGATACAGTTGGTTAAAATGTGACAAAACAATACATTTAGCCTTGATTGTCTAAAGTTTTGTGTTTAAATAAGATTTCGAAAGCGAGAAAAGTTCATTAAACATATGTATGAAATATTAAATAAAGCATTATCAATTAGAGATGAGCGAATCAATTTAAGAGAAGCAAATTTGCATAACACTTTTAGAAAACTTTGTAACACACCAAATTTGGACAATTTATGACTTGCTTTGTTTAACCCCTTCCTGACATTGAAAGTGCTACACACATCTTAACAGCCAGTGCGCTCCTGACCAAGGATACACGGGGTATGTCCTGGCGATCAGGAGGGCACAGTAGCTGTGCCCGGCATGATTGCCACCAGCGTTTCTGCTTCCTCGACAGCCAAACCTGGGCTTTCACAGCAAGGAAAGTGCCCAAGCGGTCCCTGGCTGTTTAATCCTTAAAAGGTTGAGATCGATATTGGATCACAGCATTTTAGGGTTTGGGAGAGGGATCCGGCTCACTCTCTTTTCAGATTGGTGCCCCGTGATGTGATGGCAAGGGCCCGATTGTTGTCATGGCAAATCAATTTCATCATAACAACTTCGGGGTAAGCAAGGCATGTAAAGCCTCTGGGATCATGCTAGGAGCATGACTCCTGATTCTTTTATCAGTGCTGCATGGACAGCTATAGTGTATTAATGTCCCATATAGACATTAAGTAAGAATGTAAAAAAAATAAAATTAAAAAACAAATATACCATAAAAATATATAACATGCAATTATCAAATTAAATAAAGTACATGGTGCAAAAAGCTTTTTGCACTATGCACTTTATTTATTTCTGATATTTACAGAATTTACTATTTTTTCATAGTAATATATGTGATTTATATTTATTTATATTACCTATAAATATCAATTAATCCTTATCTATATACTCCATAGCATTTATTCTTTGTGTGTTGATGCCCCATTTTGTAACCATTTTGTCACATATTTTTAAATAATAGAGATGTTATATTTATGACCTTTTTCTGTGGCCTTTTATCTATTGGATTTGATTAATTTTCCCGATTTGGTCCAATTAATTAAGTAATCCAAAACAATGCACTCAATATACTTTATACTGACCTACCACATACTTTTATTCTTATTATGTGCATGTGTAGTTTCTTTTACTTGAATTAATTGGGTATTTCCTCAATATAGTGAATGGATCTATCAGGGAAAATCACTAGTTGGATTTGGAATCAATATGGAGGTAAGCCAGCTACACTTGCTCCGGCTAGCACCAGCAAGTTCCTATTGTAGTGGCTCACTCATGCTGCTCAGTGTTTATCTTGGGAAACTGAAGCATTTATTGTGAAAAAATAATGGAATAAGACTCTGTTTCCATTTTTGCGTTTGGTGGTACTGTGGTAGTGATGAAGAGGGAACTCTGCCACGCTTCAGTGATAGAAGTAACCATGGCACTTTGACAAAGTAGCGAGCATCTGGCAGGATGGCCACCCAGTAATCAGCATTGGCAACAGTCAGGGAAACTTGGTGGTCACTTGGCAGTTAGCCAGGCTGCCCAGAGACAACAAGCTTTCATCAGTTGGAGGTGTACTACAATTTAATATTTTCAGATTCCCACTTCCCCTAAAGATAACCTTTTGTGAAAAGGGCCCTAAATAGTCATTTTACCCAGTTAACCGTCATAGCCAAGATTGCCCAAGATGCAATTCTCTTGCACAGTGCTGTAATACAGATAGTTTCAGAGCTCCTTATCACTGTGCCTGCTGCAGCGCAGTTACAGATTTGTGACAGAGTAATCCCGTATACCTGGTGCATAGTGACTACTGTTTTTCTTTCTTATTTTTTGTTAAAGTAAATTAACAGTCATGGCTTCAGACTGGTCACAAGAACAATTTTGTTAAAAACTAAGGCCACAGACCCTGGCGAGAGGTGGAGAGAAGTAGTTTTTCCTAAAATTTAAGGCCACAGACCCTGGTGAAATGTGGCGAGAGGGTTGTTTTTCTTTTTTTTTCAAATTAAGGCCATAGACCCTGGTGAGAAGTAGCGAGAGGTAGTTTTTCCCAAAAATTAAGGGCACTAACTATGGTGAGACGTGGCAAAAAGTATAACGTGGCTACTAGGCTTTCACTGGCATGACAGGCAGTAGCATCTGACTTACATGCTTTGGTCCATCCACAGGGCCTTTATCTCATGCTTTCTCATTTGTTGTGCTACTGTTTTGTCTGCCTGAACACTTCCCCTTCATGGAAACTACACATGTCACTTTCACAGCCTTTGTTCAAGCAACTCATTGTCATCCCTCACATTATCTTACACCCACTCCTCAGCGCTGCCGGCCTTCCCAATGTGCACACTGACAAAAAACACAGCAGTTGGCACTTGTATTTCATCATCCACTCAGCTGTCATGTGGTGATCAACAGACCGGGTACATCAGCCCTTCTATGGACTGATCCTCCAACGCAACAAGTGGTTGGGCATCAGAGCACTTTGTCTCTTCCCCCTCTAGGGCAGGACTAGGTGGATGGGCCATGGAACCCCAGCTAGCAGAGTAATCAAAAAGCATAAGTGAGTGCTGCATGACTTGAGTCTCACACTTCTTGGCTGATTTTGAATGGGTCCTTCAACCGTAGAAGCGCAGGTTGCGCAAAACGGCCATGGTCCTCTGGAGTGCCTGCACCTGGCCTTTCCCCCACATGTTCTTAACACAATGTTTCCAATAAAGTGGACTTTTATGCAAAGCAATGGGGAGTGCTGCTTTTTTCCACTACTTCTGGATGTTGTTGTATTGTTTGTATTGCTTCATTAAAACAGTGAACTTTCCTTCATGATATGAAACCATGAGCCATTGTGATCAGCATATTACCCTTCATCTTTTTTATATGTACATACATAAGCCCCTATTAGTATTATGTTCACCCTCACCCATGGTCCCGACAGTTTAATGCATGGCTTTATGGGTTTAATAAAGATTAAATCTCTTTAATGTAAAAAACATTGGGTCACTCAACTCAAAACGCTTTCCTGTAGCAATGTGCAATATTTTAATGTGTTGTCATGATCTGCAAATACAGTAGCTTACAGAAAATACAGTAAATACAGTTGATTACAGAAAATACTGAACAGAAAAAAAGTGTATAGTTGTGTCAAGCAGTCAAATGTATACCAAAAGTTTGGCTAATTTATGTAACAATAGATATACAGTATGTAGCAGATATACAGTATGTCTTGTGAATGATTTATTTCTGTTAGATTTTTGCAGTTACTATTGTTTTTAATTTGAATGCCTTTTAATTCTGTTTTGCTTTTTGTTTTTGATCTGTTATTTGGGGAGATATAACATTATGACTAGATTGTTCTTATTTTACTTTTTATTTTTTTCTGCTAGTTGATATAAACTGCATGATTAAATCCTTCAGATTATAATAGATCTCATCTAAAACTGCCTTTGAACAATACAAACTTCTACAGCAATCTAATGTAAAATCCTTTTATATTTCAGTGTGGAAATAGCAGCTTACAATCCTCGTGTCTAGTGATTACTTTTCAAAGTGCATTTTAACATTACTCTGTTTTATTGCCTGTAATGGCTTTCTTAAGAATTGGAAACATTTCAAATTATAGTCAATGAAGGTAACTAATTACACTCTGATCCATACAAAATATCAATCATATAGAAGAAGATTCACAACTTTTTTTTTTTAACTAATACAATGCAATCTGAGAAATGACCAGTGTTTTGAAAAATAGGATACAGCTCAAAAATTAATTATTGATGGATTATACAAATAAAATTCCATCTGGGATAGATTTTTTTTCTGTGTTCTTATCAAACAGAGCAAAGACATAATGTTCCACTTGTTCTTTCATTTTTAAACCATCTGTTCTTTACAGGCCCTTGTACTACAATCATCGACTGAGAAACATATATTTCTCATGTCAAGATGCAAAGTTTGATGTGATGGAATTTAGCTATTAGCTAAATTCTCAAATAAAAGGTTTACTTAGCAAAATATACTGCTAAAGAAAAAAGTATTGTGGTAAAATATGGTATGTTAATTGATACTTTGGATGAAAAAAAAAAAACAACACAATTTATTTATGATTTGTACTTTATATACTAGTATTTAGTGGTTTATGTGCCCTTTCATTAGTAATTGAAAAAACTGAATTACCACAAAAATGGTATGTTCTGCTCTTGTAAATAGGAAAGATTTACAGGAAATATAGTGTGACTATCAGTTGCATTTACTTAACTCCTCCATGTACATCATTGTTCATCAACAATGTAGATTACAAATAAATTACAAATTACTAATAGATTACAAATACAAAGCTGAGGAAGAAGATGTGTTTTCCAAAACGCGTAATAATCAAATCACGATTTAACTATTACTGCTTACCTACTTCATATGACAGCATGGGAGTCCACTTCTACATTGAATTGTTGACGCTGATCTCCTTGTGGTGCCTGCTGCAGCCATAACCTACATGCTTTCCATAGCAGTTGTAACTAGAGATGAGGGATGTTCGAGGCTCGAGGTTCACTAATTTCATGTTCGAGTGATTTTGGGGGGTGTTCGATACGTTCGACGAACTCGAGCATTTTGCTAAAAGCTCGACAGTTCAAGTTACATTTGAGAACGGTTCGAGCACCAAAAACATGGCTTTTCACAGTAAAGCTATGTGCACACGTTGCTGTCTGCATGCGTCCTGCATCCCCAGCACAATCCCTCTCTCTTTCCTACTCACCGATCACGGGCGCCTCGCTACACGGCTGTCACAAATCTGCGGCGTCTTTTCCACTTTTGAAAATGGCTGCTGCTTCATTATTCAATCAGTTATTCTGTGCTTTCCCCGCACACCGGCGCCCATGATTGGTTGCAGTCAGACACGCCCCCACAATGAGTGACAGCTGTCTCACTGCAACCAATCACAGCCGCCGGCGGGCGTGTCTATATCGTGCAGTAAAATAAATAAATAATAATAAAAAAAAAAATGCGGTATCCCCCATATTTGATACCAGCCAGGATAAAGCCACACGGCTGGAGGCTGGTACTGAATTTCATGAAATAATTAAAAAAAAAATTGACATAGGCTTCGCCCCATTTTTGTGTCCATGTCCAGCCAGGTATAACTAGGCAGCTGTGGATTGGAATCTGCAGCACAGGTTGGCCCGAACTTTTTGGGCACCTCTGCTGCGAATTGCAATCCGCAGCCGCCCCAGAAAATGGTGCTTTCATAGAAGCGCCATCATCTGGCGCAGTATCCAACTCCTCCAGCAGCCCTGAAGCTGGGTGGCTTGCTGGGTAATAATGAGTTAAATCTAGTTTTGTTTTACTAGCTAGTATTAAGCAAGAGATTCCTAATGTCAGGCAAGTTTGACACAGCCATTAAGAATCTCCAATAAAGGGTTAAAAAAGACACCACAGAGAGAAAAAATACTTTAATAGAAATAAATACACAGACACACTTAGAGACTCCATGTTTATTACTCCCTCTCATCCCTCCACGATCCTGCTCTTCTGTCTTCTTTCTCCTTCAACCCATGCAGCTCTGCTACATCAGACAGCACTGCATGGGAGGAAGACGCTGCAGCTTCCCGTGCAGTCTAATCACTCAGTAAGAGTGAGCAGAAGCTGCGTGCTATAATCGGTGACATCACCGCTGACAGGTGGGTTACCTAGGCAATGGTGCTCCTATCACGTGATTCCCGGAGCCGCTATTTACCGGCTGTGACAGCTAGTCCCTACATGTGGGCTGACTCTGTAAAGAGCGCACACATGCAGGAACGGGGAGTCGACCATGTGCCAGAGCATTTCGCCGGTACACGGACATGCTGGAATGATCACCGCATACCGGAGAGATGCACTGACAGGACCTAGCAATGACGTCTAGCCATGTGACCAGTCTGTAGCCAATGAGATAATAGACACGTGACTGGTCACATGCTATTTTGACATCACGATAGGTCCTATCATCAGCGCTGGTTACCGGAAGGATGCAGCGATTATCGGAAGGAAAAGCGTCGGGAGAAAGAGTGCAGGACATGTCGCGGGGACCTGTAAGTGTTATGGAAATGTTTATTAATTGTATGTGTACATGTATAATATGTTTTTATGTGTTTGTCTTTGCCTTCCATTGTTTTCAATGGGGTTCGAGAGGTTCGTCGAACGGTTCTTCGAACGAGGCCTCCGTTCGACGAACCAAACCGAACTCGAGCCTTCAGAGGCTCGCTTATCTGTAGTTGTAACTATTTTCACAACTGCATCAGGAGAGCAAATCTGACATTTTTTACCATTGCTCTTACTCTATTACCCTATTAGCGCCTTTTGTTTTTTCAGTTTTCTTTTAAGTGTTAATTGAGAGCAGGTGTGTTAAATTTGGTATTATCACCCACACACACATATACTGGTCACTGAAAGTTCAACATGGAGCCTCATGGCAAAGAATTATCGGAGGATCTGAAAAAAGAATTGTTGCCCTACATAAAGATGGCCTAGGCTATACAAAGAATGCAAACATCCTGAATCTGAACTGCAGCATAGCGGCCAATACCATACAGCTGTTTAGCAGGACAAGTTCCACTCACAGCAGGCCTCGCCATGGTTGACCAAAGAAGTTGAATGAATATGTTCAGTGTCATATCCAAGGGTTGTCTTTTCAAAAAAGACAACCCTTGCTGCCAGCATTGCTGCAGATTTTAAAGATCAGTGGGTCAGCTTGTCAGTGCTCAGACAATACACCGCACACTGTATCAAATTGATCTGCATGGTTGTCCTCCCAGAAAGTAGATTCTTCTAAAGATGATGCACACAAAAGCGTGCAAACAGTTTGCTGTAGACAAGCATAATAAGGACATTGATTACTGGGACCATATCCTGCGGTTTGATATGACCAAGATAAACTTATTTGGTTCAGATGTTGTCAAGCGTTTGTGGGGGTAACCAGGTGAGGAGTACAAAGACAAGTGTGTCTTGCCTGCAGTCAAGCATGGTGGTGGGAGTGTCATGGTTTCGGGCTGCATGAGTACTACCGGCTGTGGGGAGCTACATACAGTTCATTGACGAAACCATGAATGGAAACGTACTGTTACATCCTTTAGCAGAGCATAATCCCCTCCCTTTGGAAACTGGGATGCAGGGCAGTATTCCAACATAATAATTACCCCAAACTCACCTCCAAGATGACCCCTGTCTCGGTAAAGAAACTGAAAGTAAAAGTGCTAGATTGGCCAAGCATGTCTCCAAACTTAAACCCTGTTGAGAATCTGTGGAGAATCATCAAACGGAAAGTGGAGGAGCACAAGGTATATAATTCCAACAGCTCTGTGGTGTTGTCCTGGAGGATGGAAGAGGATCCCACTGGCAACCTAGTAAACTCCATACCCAAAAGAGTTAAGGCAGTGCTTGGGAATAATGGTGGCACAAAAAATATTGACACTTTGGGCACAATTTGAACATTTTACTTATGGATGTACTCATGTTTTTTGCCAGAGATTTTGATATTAATGGCTAAGTGATGAGCTATTTAGAAGGCACACCAAATTTATACTGTTATACAACCTGTATTCTAACTAAATTACATTTTATCAAAGTATAATACCTTCAGTGTTGTCCCATGAAAATATATAATAAAATATTTACAAAAATGTGAGCAGTGTACTACTCACTTTTGTGATATACTGTATGTTTGGATGGGGTTTGCAATATCTGTAAGTTCAGGTCATAGCTCCACAACCAAATAGTAAAAACTCTGTATAGATATGTGCCACACAGCTCAGCAGTGATCACAATGTGTGGAAGTGTTAATTTCATAAGCATTACTCCATTTGTTTTTAAAACTCCAAGACACTTGTCTTGGAGCGGCAAAAGGGTAAACTATTCATATATGTTTTGAATAAGAGGAAAACATATCGGCACATCCAACGTAAAATAATTTATTTCTTTATTTTCACATAGTATTAAAAAAGTCCATCCATATTCAGAATGGGGAGATAAGGTATGCACACCAGTGACAATGTAAGGGGAATACATGAAATAGCAGAAACTGCTGTGTGAATACTGACTTGAAAAATCCAATAGCTATATGTAAGAGTGAAAATGTGAAAAATGGAATCTGCATTACTGCCATGAACATATGAATCAAGAGAAATTTAGCTACTGAATTGATCAATGCAATAGAGCCCCAACACTACGCCAAAGTATTTCTCTACGTTGGGGTCCCTAGCTTGTGTGTGTCCTCTCATGCAGTTAAAAAAACTTACCGTGTATGGGAAGCTGAGACCCAGGCTATTTATGCGTATGATATGGATTGGCAATAGGTGTGGTTGGGGAGGGTTCACAAACGAAAAACTACTAACAAAGAAGGAATAACATTTGGAACACCATTCTAAGTCTGAACTTGGTGCAAAAACCTAAAAAACATCACTATGGGGAGATAAGGTATGCACACCAGTGACTATGTAAGGGGAATACATGAAATAGCAGAAACTGCTGTGTGAATACTGACTTGAAAAATCCAATAGCTATATGTAAGAGTGAAAATGTGAAAAATGGAATCTGCATTACTGCCATGAACATATGAATCAAGAGAAATTTAGCTACTGAATTGATCAATGCAATAGAGCCCCAACACTACGCCAAAGTATTTCTCTACGTTGGGGTCCCTAGCTTGTGTGTGTCCTCTCATGCAGTTTTTTAGGTTTTTGCACCCAGTTCAGACTTAGAATGGTGTTCCAAACGTTATTCCTTCTTTGTTAGTAGTTTTTCGTTTGTGAACCCTCCCCAAACACACCTATTGCCAATCCATATCATACGCATAAATAGCCTGGGTCTCAGCTTCCCATACACGGTAAGTTTTTTTTAACTGCATGAGAGGACACACACAAGCTAGGGACCCCAACGTAGAGAAATACTTTGGCGTAGTGTTGGGGCTCTATTGCATTGATCAATTCAGTAGCTAAATTTCTCTTGATTCATATGTTCATGGCAGTAATGCAGATTCCATTTTTCACATTTTCACTCTTACATATAGCTATTGGATTTTTCAAGTCAGTATTCACACAGCAGTTTCTGCTATTTCATGTATTCCCCTTACATAGTCACTGGTGTGCATACCTTATCTCCCCATAGTGATGTTTTTTAGGTTTTTGCACCCAGTTCAGACTTAGAATGGTGTTCCAAACGTTATTCCTTCTTTCTTCATCCATATTCAGAAGACCCTGACGCGTTTCCGATGCAAAAGAGCGTCCTTAATCATAGGCTAACATTTTCAGTGAACTCTAGACATTTATAGGTAAACATCAACAATATAGTTAGAGACAATTGGCAACACATGATTAAAAATCACACACTAAAAACAAAAAGTAGGATTGGACAAAAAGAAGGGGGAAGGGATTGTGAAACACTATTGTATAGAGCATCTCATATAAAGTACCATTAATAGTATTTCAGCAACGACATAGAGCAAGTCATATTTAATCTCATTGCAATGAACTGTGTGACTGAACACATTGGAGGGAGAGAAAAAAAAAAAAAAAGGGAGATTTTTTTTCTTTTTTCTTTTTATTCAATATATTATCCTTTGGAGGCTCGTGTTCCATCGCTGGATCTCTTTCAGTCCCTAGTTGAGAGGGATCTAGTGAGGTTGCATGAGGAATCCTTTACAGATAATCGGTTCAAAAATTTTGATAAAAATGAATTTAAAGCATTACATGAATTGCAGCACAATAAAAACCTTGTTATACGCCAGAGTGACAAGGGAGGCTGCGTGGTTGTCTTGGACTCCATTCTTTATGCCACACAGGTTATGTCAATTTTGTCCAATTCTAGAACATATGTACGCCTTTCTAATGATCCCTCAGTGAAATATAAAGAGGACTTAAAGCGGTTAGTGGAGGAAGGTATTGCACTAAATTTTTTTGAGTCTAAATATAAAAAAGTTTATTTGCCTGATCATCCTGTAACTCCCATTTTTCATGGGTTGCCAAAATTACACAAAAACATCTTTCCTCCTCCACTCCGACCCATAGTTGCAGGGATAGATTCCTTGAATGAGGGTATTAGTTCATGGCTGGATGGTGTTTTACAGCCATTAACCCATAGAGTCCCTGGCTTCTAAAGGACACCAGTGCAGTGCGGAAATGCTTTGATAATTTTGTTTGGTAACAGCATTATAGATTTTTGACATTTGATGGGGGGAATTTATACTCTGTTATACCCCACCAACTAGCGGTACTGGCTATTGGTCACCATTTGAGGAAATACGGTAATTACAGTGAGGAATTTATCAGTTATATTTTGGAAGTCACTAATTATCTACTCAGGAGCAATTTTTTCATGTTTGATTCTTCTATGTTCTGACAAGTAGAGGGCGCCCCGATGGGCTAGAAATTCTCCCCCACTTTAGCTATATTATATATGGCTTGGTGGGAGGAGTTATTTCTCTTTGCGGACTTCATATCGTTGCACTCCATGGATGTGTGGTGACCTATTCCATTGGGCGTGTCAAGCTTTCTTCCACTTTGTCTGTTGTTATTCATATATGTATATAGGCTTTCACATGAGAAACCTCTAAAGATTACAGAAAGGCCTAGAGTTGAGAATCGCCTAAAGGTACCGTCACACTAAACAGCTTACCAGCGATCCCAACAACGATACAACCTGATAGGGATCGCTGGTAAGTTGCTAGGAGGTCGCTGGTGAGATGTCACACTAAGCGAGACTCCAGCGATCCCACCAGCAACCTGACCTGGCAGGGATCGCTGGAGCATCGCTACACGGGTTGCTGGTGAGCTGTCATACAGGCAGATCTCACCAGCAAGTGACCAGCCCCCAGCCAGCAGCGCTGCGTGGAAGCATGCTGCGCTTGGTAACTAAGGTTTAATATCGGGTAACAAACCCGATATTTACCTTGGTTACCAGCGCACACCGCTTAGCGCTGGCTCCCTGCTCTCCTAGCCACAATACACATCGGGTTAATTACCCGATGTGTACTGCAGCTACATGTGCAGAGAGCAGGGAGCTGGCACTGACAGTGTGAGAGCGGAGGACGCTGGTAACGAAGGTAAATATCGGGTAACCAAGGACAGGGCTTCTTGGTTACCCAATGTTTACCGTGGTTACCAGCGTCCGCAGAAGCCGGCTCCTGCTGACTGCACATTTAGCTGTTGCTCTGTCGCTGTCACACACAGCGATGTGTGCTTCACAGCGGAAGAGCAACAACTAAAAAATTGCCCAGGCCATTCAGCAACAGCCAACAACCTCACAGCAGGGGCCAGGTTGTTGCTGGATGTCATACACAGCAACATCACTAGCAACATCGCTGTTACGTCACAAAAGTTGTCCATCAGCAGCGATGTTGCTAGCGATGTTGCTTAGTGTGAAGTGGCCTTAACAATGCAGATTAGTGACATCTGTAATCTCAGTGGCATCTGTGACTCCTAGGGTCTTTAAATCCCTACAGGAACAAGCAAAGCAGTTTGAGATGCAGGAATTCCCAATGAGTGAGGAAGGTCTGTGAATGAAGGGTAGTAAGCTTTCTCTGCCATGAGCTCTCTTCTCAGTGATGGCCCAGGTAACCCATGGACTAACACCCCTTTCAAGACAATTATATGTGCATCTGCTTTGGTGGACAAGGGTATGGGTAGAATCAGGGTTCAGTATCCAGGTGACCAGACACACCCAGCCTTGTAAGATGTATGTTAGCAAAACTCCATAATGCCATAATAATCATAGTTGCGGTCAAAGTGCCATCCATAGGTCACATGCCGCAAGCACAAATTCCATGTAGACATATAATAAACAGGAGGAAAAAGGAATAAATAGTGAAAATATTTTGTCAAAAATGGGGAACAAAAGCAGGTTCACGTGGTTATACATAAAACATTAAGTGATTAAAAACATACAGAAATGGGAACTGGGTGCGGGCATATGATACACGTATTATGCATAGCTGTAATTGAAAGAGATAGGTACATAAAGATAATAAATACAAATAGGGTAAATGGTATAAAAACTGCAGGCAAAATACTGTATTAAAGTGTCAGTGCATATAATTCCAGAATATTTCATAAAGGGAATAAACGGTAAGATGCCTGCATGCCAAATAATGATTTTAAAGTGTCACATGCATGAATAGCCTCACTCACAGAGCATAGTAGCCACCATTAGATGTAGGTACCCACCAATAAAGTGCAATCGTGCAGATATCAGTAGCAGGAGCCCAGACAACCAGATCCCAGGAAGGAGAGTTCCCCCCAACCCACCAACACGTGTTTCGCACCCCGTTAGCTTCATCCCTCCCTGATGAAGCTAACGGGATGCACAAGCCCCCTAATAGCGAAACACGTGTCGGTGGGTTGGGGGGTGGCTACTCTGCCCTTTGAGTCAGGCTATTCATGCATGTGACACTTTAAAATCATTATTTGGCATGCAGGCATCTTACCGTTTATTCCCTTTATGAAATTTTCTGGAATTATATGCACTAACACTTTAATACAGTATTTTGCCTGCAGTTTTTATACCATTTGCTTATTTATTTTTATGATGGAAAAAAAAGGGAATGAGGTGTTGTCCTAGTAGTTGACAACCCTTTAAATTCTTTTCCTCTGCATCTCTGAAAATGCTATTTGTACCTTGGCACTAGAGTTGAGCGCGGTTCGTGGTTCGTGGTTCTCCAGTTCTAGGCTCGAGTAATTTTGGGGCCTGTTCTAGATCCAACTAGAACTCGAGCTTTTTGCGAAAGCTCGATAGTTCTAGAAACGTTCGAGAACGGTTCTAGCAGCAAAAAAACAGCAAATTCCTAGCTGGCTTTCCGCTGTAATAGTGTAAGTCACTCTGTGACTCACACTATTATGACATTTCAGTGTATAGTGTGCGTGAACAGCGCCTTCAGATCACTCCTGTTTGTATAATGGCGATCGCCATTTTTTTTTTTTTTCCTTGTCTTCCTTCCCTAAGCGCGCGCGTCTTGTGGGGCGGGCCAGCATGTCAGCCAATCCCAGACACACACACAGCTAAGTGGACTTTTAGCCAGAGAAGCAACGGCATGTGTGATAGGATGTCCATGTCACATGTCCCTGCATTATAAAACCGGACATTTTCCTCCAGGACGCCATTATCACTTCTGCGTCCTTGGTGTCAGACATCACTTGGGCAGCTCCGTCCTGAGTCCTATCGCTGATACAGCTGTATGCGCTCCATACACAGCGCTGGACAGCATAGGGATAGCACTTTCCATCAGTCCTTTTAGGGGCTCGTACGGGCAGGGTCAGAGTTAAGGTGACAGGTCCTGAAAACAGCGACAGCATCTGTGTAGCAAAGGTCAGGGATTTCGTCGCTGCATTTCCCCATTAGGAGGGAATAGAAAGGCAGGCTTCCATTCCTCTACCCATACCCACAATCCTGGCACTGTACCCTCCTGTCCTCTGCACACTCCAACTCATTATAAGTAAGCCATTATACTAGCAAACACTCAGTGTACCTAGTGGCATCCTAAACGTGGCTATTGAACTTTGCTATAGTCCCACTAGTGCAAAGACATTTGCAGCACCTCTGCCTGCATTGCACACTCCAACTCATTATAACTAAGCCATTATACTAGCAAACACTCAGTGTACCTAGTGGCATCCTAAACGTGGCTATTGGACTTTGCTATAGTCCCACTAGTGCAAAGACATTTGCAGCACCTCTACCTGCATTGCACACTCCAACTCATTATAACTAAGCCATTATACTAGCAAACACTCAGTGTACCTAGTGGCATCCTAAACGTGGCTATTGGACTTTGCTATAGTTCCACTAGTGCAAAGACATTTGCAGCACCTCTGCCTGCATTGCACACTCCAACTCATTATAACTAAGCCATTATACTAGCAAACACTCAGTGTACCTAGTGGCATCCTAAACGTGGCTATTGGACTTTGCTATAGTCCCACTAGTGCAAAGACATTTGCAGCACCTCTGCCTGCATTGCACACTCCAACTCATTATAACTAAGCCATTATACTAGCAAACACTCAGTGTACCTAGTGGCATCCTAAACGTGGCTATTGGACTTTGCTATAGTCCCACTAGTGCAAAGACATTTGCAGCACCTCTACCTGCATTGCACACTCAAACTCTTTTTAACTAAGCCATTATACTAGCAAACAGTCAGTGTACCTAGTGGCATCCTAAACGTGGCTATTGGACTTTGCTATAGTCCCACTAGTGCAAAGACATTTGCAGCACCTCTACCTGCATTGCACACTCAAACTCTTTTTAACTAAGCCATTATACTAGCAAACAGTCAGTGTACCTAGTGGCATCCTAAACGTGGCTATTGGACTTTGCTATAGTCCCACTAGTGCAAAGACATTTGCAGCACCTCTACCTGCATTGCACACTCAAACTCTTTTTAACTAAGCCATTATACTAGCAAACAGTCAGTGTACCTAGTGGCATCCTAAACGTGGCTATTGGACTTTGCTATAGTCCCACTAGTGCAAAAGACATTTGCAGCACCTCTACCTGCATTGCACACTCAAACTCTTTTTAACTAATCCATTATACTAGCAAACAGTCAGTTTACCTAGTGGCATCCTAAACGTGGCTATTGGACTTTTGTCTAGTCACACTAGTGCAAAGATATTTGCAGCACGTCTGCCTGCATTGCACACTCAAACTCTTTTTAACTAAGCCATTATACTAGCAAACAGTCAGTGTACCTAGTGGCATCCTAAACGTGGCTATTGGACTTTGCTATAGTCCCACTAGTGCAAAAGACATTTGCAGCACCTCTACCTGCATTGCACACTCAAACTCTTTTTAACTAAGCCATTATACTAGCAAACAGTCAGTGTACCTAGTGGCATCCTAAACGTGGCTATTGGACTTTTGTCTAGTCACACTAGTGCAAAGATATTTGCAGCACGTCTGCCTGCATTGCACACTCAAACTCTTTTTAACTAAGCCATTATACTAGCAAACAGTCAGTGTACCTAGTGGCATCCTAAACGTGGCTATTGGACTTTGCTATAGTCCCACTAGTGCAAAGACATTTGCAGCACCTCTACCTGCATTGCACACTCAAACTCTTTTTAACTAAGCCATTATACTAGCAAACAGTCAGTGTACCTAGTGGCATCCTAAACGTGGCTATTGGACTTTGCTATAGTCCCACTAGTGCAAAGACATTTGCAGCACCTCTACCTGCATTGCACACTCAAACTCTTTTTAACTAAGCCATTATACTAGCAAACAGTCAGTGTACCTAGTGGCATCCTAAACGTGGCTATTGGACTTTGCTATAGTCCCACTAGTGCAAAAGACATTTGCAGCACCTCTACCTGCATTGCACACTCAAACTCTTTTTAACTAATCCATTATACTAGCAAACAGTCAGTTTACCTAGTGGCATCCTAAACGTGGCTATTGGACTTTTGTCTAGTCACACTAGTGCAAAGATATTTGCAGCACGTCTGCCTGCATTGCACACTCAAACTCTTTTTAACTAGGCCATTATACTAGCAAACAGTCAGTGAACCTAGTGGCATCCTAAACGTGGCTATTGGACTTTGCTATAGTCCCACTAGTGCAAAAGACATTTGCAGCACCTCTACCTGCATTGCACACTCAAACTCTTTTTAACTAAGCCATTATACTAGCAAACAGTCAGTGTACCTAGTGGCATCCTAAACGTGGCTATTGGACTTTTGTCTAGTCACACTAGTGCAAAGATATTTGCAGCACGTCTGCCTGCATTGCACACTCAAACTCTTTTTAACTAAGCCATTATACTAGCAAACAGTCAGTGTACCTAGTGGCATCCTAAACGTGGCTATTGGACTTTGCTATAGTCCCACTAGTGCAAAGACATTTGCAGCACCTCTACCTGCATTGCACACTCAAACTCTTTTTAACTAAGCCATTATACTAGCAAACAGTCAGTGTACCTAGTGGCATCCTAAACGTGGCTATTGGACTTTTGTCTAGTCACACTAGTGCAAAGATATTTGCAGCACGTCTGCCTGCATTGCACACTCAAACTCTTTTTAACTAAGCCATTATACTAGCAAACAGTCAGTGTACCTAGTGGCATCCTAAACGTGGCTATTGGACTTTGCTATAGTCCTACTAGTGCAAAGACATTTGCAGCACCTCTACCTGCATTGCACACTCAAACTCTTTTTAACTAAGCCATTATACTAGCAAACAGTCAGTGTACCTATTGGCATCCTAAACGTGGCTATTGGACTTTGCTATAGTCCCACTAGTGCAAAGACATTTGCAGCACCTCTACCTGCATTGCACACTCAAACTCTTTTTAACTAAGCCATTATACTAGCAAACAGTCAGTGTACCTAGTGGAATCCTAAACGTGGCTATTGGACTTTTGTCTAGTCACACTAGTGCAAAGATATTTGCAGCACGTCTGCCTGCATTGCACACTCAAACTCTTTTTAACTAAGCCATTATACTAGCAAACAGTCAGTGTACCTATTGGCATCCTAAACGTGGCTATTGGACTTTGCTATAGTCCCACTAGTGCAAAGACATTTGCAGCACCTCTACCTGCATTGCACACTCCAACTCATTATAACTAAGCCATTATACTAGCAAACAGTCAGTGTACCTAGTGGCATCCTAAACGTTGCTATTGGACTTTTGTCTAGTCACACTAGTGCAAAGATATTTGCAGCACGTCTGCCTGCATTGCACACTCAAACTCTTTTTAACTAAGCCATTATACTAGCAAACAGTCAGTGTACCTAGTGGCATCCTAAACGTGGCTATTGGACTTTGCTATAGTCCCACTAGTGCAAAGACATTTGCAGCACCTCTACCTGCATTGCACACTCAAACTCTTTTTAACTAAGCCATTATACTAGCAAACAGTCAGTGTACCTAGTGGCATCCTAAACGTGGCTATTGGACTTTTGTCTAGTCACACTAGTGCAAAGATATTTGCAGCACGTCTGCCTGCATTGCACACTCAAACTCATTGTTACTAATACATTATAATACCAAAAATTGAGTAAACTTAGTGTCATACAAGAAGTGGCTGTTGTACTCCATTAATGCCCCACTGGTGCAAATCTATGTGCAGCACCTCTGCAGGACACCCTCCTGCTCTGTTTTTAATAAGCTATAATGATAGCAAAAAATACTGCCATTTAGTGGCATCATAGAACTGGATGTTGTATTTCATTATTGTCCCACTGGTGCCAAGCTATTTCTAGCACCTCTGCAGGACACCCTCCTGCTCTGTTTTTAATAAGCTATTATGATAGCAAAAAATACTGCCATTTAGTGGCATCATAGAACTGGATGTTGTATTTCATTATTGTCCCACTGGTGCCAAACTATTTCTAGCACCTCTGCAGGACACCCTCCTGCTCTGTTTTTAATAAGCTATTATGATAGCAAAAAATACTGCCATTTAGTGGCATCATAGAACTGGATGTTGTATTTCATTATTGTCCCACTGGTGCCAAGCTATTTCTAGCACCTGTGCAGGACACCCTCATGCAGATTTTGCTACGCTAATGTTATAGCAAACTCAGGGAATTCATTGCTGCATTTGATAATTCGGAGGGATATAAAGTGAGGCTTTTTTTAGCTTTTCCTTCTGTTCATAGACCGCATCTCCAAGTCCACACCCGAAGAGCAATTTCTCCTCCACGTTTAAGTGTGGAGAGGCAGCTAGTGCGCATGCGTGTGCCTATTTAACCCAGCTGCAGCCTAACTACAGTGTTTCGCCTAGTGAGTAGGCTCAGCCTGACTGTGCCATTCCTGACGCTAAGTCTTCATTTCGGGATACAGCGCATGCTCCCACACTTAGTGTGAAAACCCTCTTTGCACAGGTACTTGCATTCCGTGCCGGGTCTAAGTCCTGTTTTGTGCCTAGACACCATGCTAAAGCTGATAGTCTTTTTTCAGAGACTCTATTTCATGCAACTGACCATGCTCAGGCACTTACTGCATCAGAGACTAGGTCCGGTAGTGAACTCTTTGGCCCTGCCCCTGATGTGGGGGGGCCCATATAGACCACAGGGCATCAGGTGTCCTGACGATGTGGCCAGGCCACTCCCAAATGGCTTGCAGAGGCCCACCCCTATGACTTGTCACCTCATTATTGATGGTCAGACGATGATTGGTGAGGTGTTTGGGTCATGACAGCCATGAGGTCATCATTGAAGTTGCGGTTCCAAATAGGACGCTAGTTATGCCACTCATGACGTGTCACTCTGCTTTTGTCTCCAGGAGGTGCATTGTGGTCCACCCTGGTTTGGGGCGGACCCAGGTTATAGAAGGTGCTGGAGACAACAAAGAGGTGCGCAGTCTTCTATTATGCTCCGAAAGAGCACACCTCCATGTGTTGAACCCATTGTGGCTTTAGGCCAGAGGTAGGCAGGGATAGGGTGGTGGATGCAGGCCGCCACCACAGTTGGTAACGCAGAACGGTTAAGACTAGCTCCTGTCCTACAAGTCCTGCTTGTGCAGCCCAGTGGCATTAACAGGCCTGCTGCTGCTGATGCGCCTGCTGTTCACAGGTGTGGCCCCAATGCACACGGTCAGCGTACTGAATGGCCCCTGTGATGTTAACAGGGAGTTCCTGGGCTGGGTGGGCGTGTGGACCCTGTGACGCTAACAGGGCTCCCAGTCTCAAGATCCGAGTGGTGTCTAACTTCGTTCAGGCTACTATTAGTTTCATAGCCACACAGCTCTGTATCCTCCACCGAACCTTCCAGTTGCCAATCTCTCCTTTTCCATCTGGGAGCACGGTGGACACTGACTGCTGATGGGGATATATACCTTTCTCTTTCTTTTCTTATTAATTTTCGTTATATAGCGGTAACATAGTATATACCACCTTATCCAAATCTGCCAGTCCCACCATAACAGATGGTGTTTCTTCATCAAATGTTACTTTTGCTTAACCACCAAACCCACGGACCAAAACTTTTTTCCCCTTTCCAACACACCTGTTCCCCTTTTCACCCGCATCTGTCCTTTTTCAACTCATTTTGTATATGACCAAAAGTGCAACTCTGCAGGGACACCGTACTCAATGGCATCTCAGCACAACAGCCACCCCTCGGTCCCTCAGATGTGGACAAGTAAAAGACCATGACAAACCGTTGAGATTCACTCTGTGCAGCACTGGTGTTTAGTGGAAAAGCAGATCTAAGATTGCGTACCACATTCTGCAGATACTCCTGTATACGTGCGTCCATTTCTATGGCAGGAATTATTTCGCCAAATTTTGTCTTGTACCGGGGATCTAACAGTGTGGCAACCCAGTAGTCTGGATTACTTTGAATTCGTACAATCCGAGGGTCATGTTGTAGGTAGTGCAGCAATAAGGCGCTCATGTGTCTTGTGCATCCAGGAGGACCAAGTCCTTGGTGTGTTGGTGGCAGAGAGGTGAGAATCGTGCCTCCTTCCTCTGCCCTCTCCCCACAACCTCGCACAACCGAAATGTGAGCAAGCTCTCACTCATCTGCTGAGTCTTCCATGCCCATCGCCAGTTCGTCCTCCATTTCTTCATGGGCTCCTGCACCTTCCTCAACACTTTTTGCTGATACTATGCGCCCTTGTTAATCCCTCTCCCTCACCATGACTGCCGCATAGGTGCCGCTGACCATCTGGACCTCGTAGATCTTGTTATCCCTTCTGCATATGACTCCTCCTGTACTTCCTCCCCTTCCTCTTGTCCCAACACCTGACTCCGAATAATAATTACAGTGTGCTCCATCATGTAGATGACCAGAATTGTCACGCTGAGAATGACATTGCCAGTGCTAAAAATCTTCGTCGACATTTGTAAACTGTGTAGCAGGGTGCATAGGTCCTTGATCTGACGCCACTCCAGCAGCGTGATCTGCACCACCTCTGGATCAAGTTATCCCAGGCTATATGTCATAACGTATTGCAGCAGGGTTCGGCGGTGCTGCCACAAACGCTGCAACATGTGCAGATTCAAATTCCTGCGTGTGGGCACATCGCATTTCAGGCGTTTAACCACCAGACCTAAAGACTTCTGTAGCGACGAAAGTTGTTGAGCTGCTGTGTGCGCACGATGGAAGTGAGCACATAGCAAGCGTGCCCGCTGCACAAGGCCATGTAGGCCGTGATGGTGTTTTAAAAATTGCTGGAGAATTAGGTTCAACACGTGAGCCATACAAGGCACGTGTGTCACATTGCCCTGTCGATGGCCCGCAGCCAGGTTTGCATCATTGCCGCACACGGCTGTTAAGTCACCAACGGAGTACGCTCTGTCAATTTGTACTCCGGTCGCCAGGTGACAACGTGTTCCTTTCATGCATAGTGCTGATGATGGGAGAGGAGTCGATGCCAGCGGCGCAGGTGGACGCAGGTTATGCTCACCCACTGGGCTGCATTACCTTGACAGATGCAGAATCTCTGGCTGAATGTAGCTGGTGGGTATCTCACAGATGAAATACCATCATTCAGCTACAACCAATGGGAAGACACCACACCCTTTTTTATGCCCATCCTGTCTGCAGACCACTGCCACACATAGCTCTGCTTTTACCCCCAGTTCAGTTTTATGATTTTGTGTGCTTGTTACCTGACTACTTTTCCTGCTTGCTGTTTATGTACCTTGTTGGCCGGTCTGCATTTCACCTCTGCTTGTTTTCTGATTAAGTCCTGGCCGTCCCATTCTGTTCCTGTTCCTCAATTAATGTTTTGACCCTGCCTGACTACTATTCTCTGGAACTGCAGCCTTCCACAGGTATTAATCACCTTGGGCCCTGTGTAATTCCTAATCCCTGTATAGGGGTTAAAGGGTTTCAGGGTTCTAGGGGTCCTGCTTGGTGAGTGGCTTCCCTCTAGCCTATCATTTACAGCCCATCTGAGTGTGTGGATCAAGGAAGGCGTTACACCGTGCTCTCTGCAGAAGGCCATGTGAGCCAGGATAGTGCTTTAAAAATTGCTGGACAACCAGGTTCAACACGTGAGCCACACAAGGCACGTGTGTCACATTGTCACAGCGAAGGGCGGCACCCATGTTTGCATCATTGTCGCACCCGGCCTTCCCTGGCTGCTGGTTGAGTGGAGACAACCATTGATGAAACTCGGTCTCCAGAGCTAACCGTCCACAACTTCTCAGCAGTGTGACTCACATTTCACATACATTTCAAAGTAAACCTTTGACCGCCTGATGGCATTGAGCTCTGCTGCCAGCATAGTAAGGAGGTGTGTGGTATTCCTTGTGCGCAGTTACAAGGAAGGGTGGCCTGACCACACAGGGTTTGCGCCAAGGTGGAGGACCCACACGAGGTTGAAGAG
Source organism: Anomaloglossus baeobatrachus (assembly GCF_048569485.1). Lineage (NCBI taxonomy): Eukaryota > Metazoa > Chordata > Amphibia > Anura > Aromobatidae > Anomaloglossus > Anomaloglossus baeobatrachus. The sequence goes on along the minus strand of NC_134354.1, from coordinate 154,084,408 downwards.
GCAGAAGCAGTGTATTAACTTCTACATACAGAAGAAGGATTGAAACAACTCGTGGGGACGGCAAGACTTGTACAGCAGACCCTTCTACATCTCTCCCCACAGTAACCCATTGCCCAGTCAGCGACATGTAACGCCCCTGTCCATGCTTACTGGGCCAATTATCTGTGGTGAAATGCACCCTGTCACACAGAGTTTCTCAAGGAATCAGTGATGTTTAGTGCGACATGCTGGTGTAGCGCGTGCACGCCTTTGTTGGAGAAGGAGTGGCGCCTGGGCATCGGCTCTTGGGGCACTGCGATGGGCATAAGGTCTCGTAAATCCTTGGTTAAAAAGGTTGGAAAGTCAGCATTTTGGTAGCCAACAGTTTCCAGATGCTGAAAGTCAACCTCTAAGCCATGTCATGCCCTTCTAAAAGCATGTAAAACACAGCGAGGGGACTCCAACCACAGTCTCCCTCGTTGCCACTAACTGGGCCACACACACCCCACTTGACTGGCATGGGTTGACCCCCCCTTTTGAATAAGAAACAGATGCTTTGCATGAAGCACTCTCAAAAATACGCGTGCCTTTGCCGTCCCCTAGCTGACCCAGGGGAAGAAAAGTCCTCTGAGAGCCATGACTTGTTCATCTTGGTTCTTTTAGAAACACAGCGAGGGGACTCCAACCACAGTCTCCCTCGTTGCCACTAACTGGGCCACACACACCCCACTTGACTGGCATCAGTTGACCCCCATTTTCAAGATGAAAAAGATGCTTTGCATGAAGCACTCTCAAAAATACGCGTGCCTTTGCCGTCCCCTGGCTGACCCAGGGGAAGAAAAGTCCTCTGAGAGCCATGACTTGTTCATCTTGGTTCTTTTAGAAACACAGCGAGGGGACTCCAACCACAGTCTCCCTCGTTGCCACTAACTGGGCCACACACCCCCCACTTGACTGGCATGGGTTGACCCCCCTTTTGAATAAGAAACAGATGCTTTGCATGAATCACTCTCAAAAATACGCGTGCCTTTGCCGTCACCTGGCTGACCCAGGGGAAGAAAAGTCCTCTGAGAGCCATGACTTGTTCATCTTGGTTCTTTTAGAAACACAGCGAGGGGACTCCAACTAGAGTCTTCCTCGTTGCCACTAACTGGGCCACACACACCCCACTTGACTGGCATGGGTTGACCCCCCTTTTGAACAAGAAACAGATGCTTTGCATGAAGCACTCTCAAAAATACGCGTGCCTTTGCCGTCCCCTGGCTGACCCAGGGGAAGAAAAGTCCTCTGAGAGCCATGACTTGTTCATCTTGGTTCTTTTAGAAACACAGCGAGGGGACTCCAACCACAGTCTCCATCGTTGCCACTAACTGGGCCACACACACCCCACTTGACTGGCATGGGTTGACCCCCCTTTTGAATAAGAAACAGATGCTTTGCATGAAGCACTCTCAAAAATACGCGTGCCTTTGCCGTCCCCTGGCTGACCCAGGGGAAGAAAAGTCCTCTGAGAGCCATGACTTGTTCATCTTGGTTCTTTTAGAAACACAGCGAGGGGACTCCAACCACAGTCTCCCTCGTTGCCACTAACTGGGCCACACACACCCCACTTGACTGGCATCAGTTGACCCCCATTTTCAAGATGAAAAAGATGCTTTGCATGAAGCACTCTCAAAAATACGCGTGCCTTTTTCCGTCCCCTGGCTGACCCAGGGGAAGAAAAGTCCTCTGAGAGCCATGACTTGTTCATCTTGGTTCTTTTAGAAACACAGCGAGGGGACTCCAACCACAGTCTCCCTCGTTGCCACTAACTGGGCCACACACACCCCACTTGACTGGCATGGGTTGACCCCCCTTTTGAACAAGAAACAGATGCTTTGCATGAAGCACTCTCAAAAATACGCGTGCCTTTGCCGTCCCCTGGCTGACCCAGGGGAAGAAAAGTCCTCTGAGAGCCATGACTTGTTCACCTTGGTTCTTTTAGAAACACAGCGAGGGGACTCCAACTACAGTCTCCCTCGTTGCCACTAACTGGGCCACACACACCCCACTTGACTGGCATGGGTTGACCCCCCTTTTGAACAAGAAACAGATGCTTTGCATGAAGCACTCTCAAAAATACGCGTGCCTTTGCCGTCCCCTGGCTGACCCAGGGGAAGAAAAGTCCTCTGAGAGCCATGACTTGTTCATCTTGGTTCTTTTAGAAACACAGCGAGGGGACTCCAACCACAGTCTCCCTCGTTGCCACTAACTGGGCCACACACACCCCACTTGACTGGCATCAGTTGACCCCCATTTTCAAGATGAAAAAGATGCTTTGCATGAAGCACTCTCAAAAATACGCGTGCCTTTGCCGTCCCCTGGCTGACCCAGGGGAAGAAAAGTCCTCTGAGAGCCATGACTTGTTCATCTTGGTTCTTTTAGAAACACAGAGAGGGGACTCCAACCACAGTCTCCCTCGTTGCCACTAACTGGGCCACACACACCCCACTTGACTGGCATGGGTTGACCCCCCTTTTGAATAAGAAACAGATGCTTTGCATGAAGCACTCTCAAAAATACGCGTGCCTTTGCCGTCCTCTGGCTGACCCAGGGGAAGAAAAGTCCTCTGAGAGCCATGACTTGTTCATCTTGGTTCTTTTAGAAACACAGCGAGGGGACTCCAACCACAGTCTCCATCGATGCCACTAACTGGGCCACACACACCCCACTTGACTGGCATGGGTTGACCCCCCTTTTGAATAAGAAACAGATGCTTTGCATGAAGCACTCTCAAAAATACGCGTGCCTTTGCCCTCCTCTGGCTGACCCAGGGGAAGAAAAGTCCTCTGAGAGCCATGTCCACATTGTCAGTGGACAGACACGTGTGCTTAACTGCCAGCAGACCCCCAGCAGCACTGAAGACAGGTTCCGAGAGAACGCTGGCTGCAGGACACGACAAGATCCCCAAGGCGTACGTGGTGAGCTCAGGCAATTTATCCATATTGGAAGCCTAAAATGAGCAGGGCTCAAGTTGCACAATAATGGAATCGATGTTTCTTTGCATATACTCATATATCTGTGTGTCCTCCTCTTTTTCCTTGTCCAGCTGTTTTGTTTTCGCATGAGTATATGTCCTTGTCACTTTCCCATGTGTTTGTGTTGTGTTGTGAGTTGTTTGTCACCTTTTGGACACCTTTGAGGGTGTTTTCTAGGTGTTTTTATGTGTTTGTGATTACCTGCCATTGTTTCCTATGCAGTTTGAGTTCGGTTCGTCGAACGTTCGACGAGCCAAACTCGAACGGGACCTCCGTTCGGCGAGCCGACCTCGAGCCGAACCGGGACCGGTTCGCTCATCTCTATTTGGCACATATGAATGCAATTGTACCTCGGTTTTCGTTCACGTTGGTTATCATTGGTTTTGGTTTTTGTTGATTTTTTTCCACTGAAAATTTTTCTTGGTTTTCTTTGATTGTATTGGTTTTTATTATTTTTTGTCTGCCTGCCCACATGACTGCTGCTTAATTTTTTGACAACAAAGGGTGATCCACACTTTCTCCTGCTCTGTGTGGCGTTGTGTGAGTTCACCCCGCTCGTTAGTTTCAAATATGTAAGATAAAATGTATTTATTTTTTACATTAGTATTTTATATTAATTTAATATTAATTTCTTATTGTTTTTAGTATTAAACACTATCTTTATTCTCTATAAATTGTGTTTTTGGTATATATTGTGGAGTGACTAAAATGAATTAATTGGATTTACATTGATTCCTTTGGAAATAATTGCCTCAGTTTTAATTGGTTTCAGATTTCATCGATTGCATTCAAACGGATTATCAACGAAAACCGAGGTATCACTATACTGTATATGAATCTAAGCTACCGTTCAAAAACTTTCACAAATGAAAATATTTTTCATAAACTCTTGTTCTTGCTTCCCTGTTTTTCTAATCATGTATTCTGTAAAATACAACTGTCAGTTCAATGGTTGGTGTAGGCCTTCATTACACATCACATTCTTCCCCAATACATGTGGCCTCAAGGGAGCCAATTAATGGTTGTTTAAGGCCGCTTTACATGCAGCAACATTGCTAAAACTATGTCGTTGGGGTCATGGAATTCGTGACGCACATCCGGCCGCGTTAGCGATGTCGTTGCGTTTGACACCTACGTGCGATTGAAAATCGTCGCAAACACGTGCAAAATCGCTAATTGTTGACATGCTCCCTATTCCCAATTATTGTTGCTGCTGCAGGAACGATATTGTTCGTTGTTAATGTGGCAGCACACACCGCTTTGTGTGACACCACAAACACAAGGAACCTCACCTTACCTACAGCCGCCGGCAATGGGGAAGGAAAGAGGTGGGTGGGATGTTCGTCCTGCTCATTTCCGCCCCTCCGCTTTGATTGGGTGGCCGCTTAGTGACGTTGCTGTGACGCCGAACGAACCGCCCCCTTAGAAAGGAGGCAGTTTGCCGGTCACAGCGACATCGCTAGGCAGGTAAGTAGTGTGACGGGTCTGCATGATTTGGTGCACCACGGGCAGCGATTTGCCCATGACGCACAAACGATGGGGGTGGGTGCACACGCTAGCGATATCGGTATCGATATTGCAGCGTGTAAAGCGGCCTTTAGTCTACATTGTGCTCTTGCAAGTGCTTACCAAACTTTTTGGGTTAGCATTGAGTTTGTCAATGATCACTGATACCACAGCTTCTAGTTTGTGCCACAGTCTTTGAATTTCGACTTTCAGATCTTGCTATTTTGCCACATCTTCCATTTTTATTTCTTAACCTTACAATCACTAGGTATTACAATCTCAACAATCAACAAACTCTGTTTCTCGATAGTGATAAATTTGATTGTTTTATGGGCCAATTCTTTGTGCAATTTTGCTTTCAAATGAACAATTTAAAAAAATATATTTTTAGTATATTTTATAATTTAATATTATTGTATTAATATTTCCAATTGTTTTATGAAATCATATAATATGTACAACATTAATACTACTTCTGCTTCTACTACAATTATTCTCTATTAAGACTTGACACACAATAAAGACTTTACAGGCTTTCAGACAAAATAATGGATGCAAACAACGCAAAAAAGAAAGTTTATGGGAACTTTTAAATTGCAGTCAGTGCATTAAACCTAATTTAGCAATGTTTGCTGAGCAATCCAATATTGTTTAGGGAAAAGTTCAAGGAACTGTATAAGCAGTGAAATAGATATTTAAGACTTAAATCCATTATTCTGAAGTAGACAAACTTTCAAATGAAAGATATTGTACTTGACACACAGCCAATATGAGATTATAAATATCTAGCTCACAAATACAATTTAACTACTTAGCAGATCATTTGCTAAGAGGATAATAAGCTGTATAAGTCACTCAGAACACTACAATATGCACAACTTGCATATCCAGATGTTATACCTTCTGCATACAGGCAAATATGCCAACAGTCCATTTACAATGAATGCTTCAGCAATTTTACTCTTTCGATGTTCCTTCAAATTTCCTTATACTTTTCAATTTAAAATGTATTTTTTTTTTACAAAATATAGTACATTTCCTCACATTTAGTCAACTGGTTTGAGAAAATGGATTTAATATTTTAAATATATTAAAAGTTGTATATCTTTTATTAAATTATTACTACTTACTAAAAAAAAATATTTTATAGTAAGAATTAAACAGTAATCTACTTAGAAAACTAAGGGCTAATTCTCATGCAGTATTATGATTCTATGTCAGTTTTTAGTTATTATGCATCATAATATGGTACCCGTAAAGTGCACAATTATTTGCCATATTTTTTTTTTTAGTAGGGCCATATTTCATGTGCCATATGTCTATTTCATGCCATATTAATTTAATATTACTTTGATTATAGAGAATATCTTTTTCGTACCCAAGTGTTGTAAGTAGAAATCTTGCAAATAAAGGTCATATAGTTTTATAGGACAGTTACATATTGAATCAGTATGCTCCTGGAGAGTTTCTCTGCACACTCTGTGTGAAGGATGCCTAAAAGTAATGATCACAATAATGTTTTAGAAAGCTACTGTATTCTTTTTGTTTTTTCTTTCTTTTAAAAAGTTATTCCAGATTTATGCATTGATGACCCCAACCAAGATTCCCAAAAAGTTGGGACGCTGTTTAACATGTAAAGAATGCAAGAGTGCAATGATTTGGAAATCTCTCCTAGCTAAATGTTAGCAAAAACAGAACTTAGAACACATACCCAAAGTCAAAAGTTAGACATTTTTCCTCCTTATATGAATAAACCAATTATAGTACATATTATCATCAAAGGATTTAAAGATTTTGTAGAAATCCATGTCCATAAGAGACAAAGTGGATAGTATTAGATGGTCATGAATTATCGATCCTCTGGGAACTCTGTATTGAATAAATAGCAAAGAGACAGTCATCACTCCATAGTAGCGGTGGATATATCTTTGGCACAGCCTGTGTAGCCGCACAGAGGCCCAAGAGATTGGGTGGGGCATTTCTACCTCCAGAGCAGGCAGAATTGTGCATTTTGATGAGATCTTTGGCTGCAAAGGGCCCTAATATTGTTCTTGCACATGGGTTCTCTTCTGAATGTGTCCTCCAGTGCTTCATAGAATACATTTGCACTGCTAGAGAGTCGAGTGATGGCAGACTTGACATGAAAAGGTAAAAGTGTACTCAGCTGTGTCCAGTGTGGATTGTGTCCAGAAACATGACTTTTGTCAATAGTATAGATAGAGGATTTCATCACTGAAATGATTATACAGTAGATTTAATTTAGTGATTTCAGGGCTGAACTAATCTATCTATACTTTATATAGTGTCATCATTGTGCTTAGTAGTATAAGGCTTGCATGCAGCTGCCTGTTCTTGAAAACCCTTATATTTTCCATGAAATCCCCAGCACAGAGCTTTTGTGCTGGTGCTGGATCTCTGAAGTTATTGACCCATCAGAGTGTTGACAATTCTTATACATTATGGATTTGAATTATTAGTAAGTATAAAACACCTTGAAATGTCACAACATTTTTAGCAGCTCAAAGTTTTGCAAAAATGTGTGAGTTTTGGTAAGCCAGTCAACTTCATGAAAGTGGACAGAAAAGCTATGAGAAGTGACATGTCAAAGTCCACCCGTCATAATGATCAAACGGCATGCATTAGAGTTGTAACTTACATCAGAATTGTACTCCAGACTCTGAGGGGAGTACATTTGCTGTGGGAGTGCACACACAGCAGTTGTAAGATGAGCCTTCCTTATTCATTAAGTGGCCTCTTAATGAATAAATCACATTTCACTACAGCACTAACTTCATTAAGGCTGCTTTCACACATCCGGCTTGAGCTCTGCGGCTCAATCTGGCTGTGCAAGCTATGCAACGGATGCGGTGAACACACCGCATCCTTTGCATAAGTTTTTCCTTTGCGGCCAGTCCGGTTTTTGCCGCTTGCGGCATGCTACTGAGCATGCGCAGTGGCAAAAACCGCATGCGGCGGCCGGATGCGGTTATTGCCGCATCGCGCCGCATCCGGCCGCCATAGGCATGCATTGAAAAATGCGCCACATCGCCGAATGCGGCGCGATGCGAGTTTTTTTGCCGCACGAAAAAACATGCCAGGCAACGTTCCATCCGGCCGCCGCATCGGCTAAATCTGCCGCATGCAGCAAAAACCGGACCGAACGGGAGCCCATGCGGCACAATGCGGCACTAATTAAAGTCTATGCAGAAAAAACGCAACCGGCAGCAAAAATAACCGGTTGCGATTTTCCTGCAAAGTGCCGGATTGTGCCGCATTGCAGAAACCGGAGGTGTGAAAGCAGCCTTAAGATTGCCATTGCAATGCCAGTCTTAATGTATTGGGCCTTATGTACCCCAGCACTCAGAAGCAAGTGTAAAAATATGTTTGTCAATGTAGTTTATATTATATTGTTAAAATCATAAATGTATGGGTGCAATTCTTTGACTGTCAGCAATTTTCATTTCATGTGGTAGTGTAATGTTAAGAATTAAAAACAATCTATAGAAAAATTGTTTTTTTATATATAACATCTACAGTTATGAAAAGGATCACAATCTAAAATAAGTTTGTTGCAAATATATTTATCCTCACAACTCATCTGTTGCACTTAGCAAAGCTTTATCAAATGCATATATCTTCTTTCTTTATTGGGAGCAAAGGAACAAGATTGGCCAACATGCAACTGTATTCCTCTATAGTATCTCTTGTTTCTCTCCTCATTTAACTTCACATTATCACATCACACTTTAAATGTATCAGTTGTAAATAGCATGCATCACCAATAAATTATAATCTGCCATAAAAAAACATATCACACAGTAATATATCTAGGGGTATTTGCCCTGAGCAAAATTGGCAGACGGAGTACCTCGGACTGAATGATGCAACAATCTGATACATCTTTCAGGCAGCACCATTTTGCCATCCCCACAGTGGTATTTGGCTATTCTTTGAATCAGTTGTCAAATTGACAGCTGACTTAAAGAAGATGTAAAATGTCAATATAATTAATTCAATTATACTTGTTTTTCAGGCGAAAGTGCAATTGAAGCTTTATTTATTAACACTTCCAGGTTAGCTAGAGATGTGGGCAGGTCAGCTGATCACACAGCTGAATTCACTCCTGCTCTCTAGAGGAGGTAGTGAAGGGAACGGTAAGCACTTTATGGAAAAAACTGGAGTTTTATTGTAGGGAAGATGTGGAGACAGTATCGAAAGTAAGGAATGTGTGAAGATTCAGAATAACATGTGTGAGTAGCTAGTATGTGGAGAGAAATGTGTGAGTAAACAGTACGGGGAGGGAGGAAATATATGTGGAGATAGTATGAGGATCCCTACAAATTTTATAAAAATTAAAAGTTGTCATTAACCCCTTATATTACACCATTTGCCACGGCACTAGGGCAATTGGGAACGGCCAGGTAAGTGCCATCTAATGGGTGTGCCAATTCTGGTATGGCTTCGGGCTGCTATTGTTAGGCTATTGTTAGGCTGGGGAGGGCACAATAACCAAAGTCCTCCAAAGCCTCAGAATATCAGTCCCTGGCTGTCTGCTTTATCTTAGCTGTGAATGAAAATTGGGGGGACAGCATGCCGTGTTTTAAAAATGATTTATTTAAAAAAAGGCCCATGAGAACCCTAGTATTTCAATACAAGGCCAAGACAATGCACACAGCTTGGGCTGTGGCCTCCAGCTGTCTTCTTTATCTGCGCTGGGTATCAAAATACAGAGGATTCTACTCCTTTTTTCCAAATTTGTTATTTTTTACACTCCACTTAGGGACCCAGACAGCTAGTATGAGGGCAACTAGTCAAAAGATGCTTGCACACTGGCAGTCTGACTGCAACCAATCACAGATGCTGTCACAGAGTGTGGATGGGGGAAGTGGTGACTTTTTATGAGATTTATGAGTGGACCCAAAACAATATGACAGCTGCGTTAAAACTCTGGAAGTATAACTGTCCTACTTTATTCCTCATTTCGCCTCCATTTGCAGACTTCTAGCCCTTACAAACACAATTTATAACACTTAAGTTCAGGTCCCTTAGACTTGTATGTGGTTTGGTGTTCAGAATCAAGTTCGAGTCAAGTCGGTCCTGAAATAGCCTTTTTTTTAAGTCCAGACATCTGCAGGTTTGCTCATCTCTACATATAAATGGTCACATGATGACTACTCAAATTATTTAAGCTGTGTATTGGAAGAGGCACAAGCTGAAGGCAAATATTTTAGAGAAAAATTCAATTCTATTCGAATATGTTTGTTCACTTCTAATAAGTAAACATAAAAACTTGAAATTCAATTAAGTAAATAATAGATGATAGGGAAAAAAATTAGTTTGATCATTACAGTCAGTATGCCTTTATCTTATATAGATAGCTACATTTAGTATTTGCATGGTTAGAAAATTAAAATAAATTGAGCAGAAACTATGAGCAGTGACAATACGAGTTTCGTGAGTTGGTAAATGTTTAGAATGATGGCAATGCACCACTATAGCTGAGTTTTGTCATGAGTTGCAATGCCTGGAATATTCTGATTGCCTTGCATTTGGCCAAATTAACTCATGTCTCCTGAATGGCCCACATCCTAAATTTAATTCTGCAAAATTTCTTACAGAAATATACCCATTTTAATAAAGTGGTGGCTGTGATGCTAGTTATCCTCACTTTTAACAGACCTGTTGTGAGGAAGGGGAGTCAAGAAGTCTAGGGTCAAGTATAAGGAATGTTCAACAAAGCCAGAGGGGTAAAATAGAAAAAAGATCACAGTCCGAGGTCAGAAGTAAAAAACAGCAGTGGATCAAGACAGAGTTGGCTAGGCAAATTAATAGTCAAAGGCAAGGTCCAAGGTCAAGGAACATCAACCACCAAGCAAAGCTATGACTGACAATGATCTGACCACTGTCATTCAATCACTGTAAAAGGGTACCATCTGGAGGAAGACCAGCCTGACCAGCTGCTAGGCAATCCTGAATAGCATGAGGACAATCAGCACTCTCCAGTCCCTGGATTGAGCGGCTACTAGGCTATTCCTTAACAATAGTGAGAAGCCAGCACACCCCTGCCAACCATTGGTGTTACTCAGTGAGTTGCAGATTCATGAAAATGGTTATGGCTAATTTCAACTGTTCATATGTGGCAAAGCATGCCCTCCAAGCTTTGCTAAAACAGCATAGTTAACCAGATTTCTGCCTTATTTGTGATATTGCAACCCACAGGTATTGGATGCTGCATATTTTGGCAGGTAAATATGAGCAGTTTAAAAGGACCATAACAACATGTTTTTTTTGAGATTGTAAACAGGAAAAGGATGGGTGTCACCTACTGAAGCTGTTCATAGAGGCTATAAATATTGTCAGTATGACATTAATGATGTCTTCAAACGTAGAAAATAGAGGGCACCCACTGGTATTTGAAGTTTGCAGGTTTTATTTCTGAGACATACAGGGGAGGGATTTAAGTTCTATGCACATGAACGATGGCAGCCGTTTCGCACCTGTTACCAATACTTCAACGGGTCCATGATGCTAAACATCATTTCCCCTCCCTTTTATTGGAGTTTCCTGGAACTGACGTGTATTACAAGTTTGAAACCAAGTTACAATGTTAAAAAACATCAAAGAAGCAATTTTTGAGTACTTTCATCAGAACATACTGTATCAAAGAAACACTAGTATATTGTTTTTATCAGTTATACCTAGGGCCCCCATCGCTCCGCTCTCTATAATTCAGCGGGATTCCTTTCTTAGTAGGGTTTTGTGTGTGTCGCCTCCTAATATAGACAGAGTCACTCTTTCTAATCCTGCAAAACATAAGGAATTTGTATTCCCCCCATGTGCCTCCTGAACATGTTTAATGAGATGAGGTGCTCCCACTCCTGTAACTAGGGAATTTAGAAGTTCTCTAAATCTTATAAAGAGTAGCCTTATTATTTTGCCTATATAAAAAAAGTGTAGGTGGCTGATGAGAGCCAGCCTCTATAAAGCAAAAAGGCTCATGTGGATTTACCTTGCAGAATATAGAATTGTGCCCAGTTATTCCTTTTTTAAGTGACATTAATGATGTCATCACCCTCATATTTATCTTGGAAAAATACTCAAAATTATTCAAAGGAGATATATTAATAACAGCAACTTGTTCATGTTCATTGTCATCCTGTTGCTTTTCTGGAACCTAAACATCCATGTGGCATGATTCAGAATATAGAGGAGGTGGAGAAAGAAAAGCAGCAGGATCAGGTGGACATTGAGAGACAGATAATGAGACTGACAGTCATAATTAAAATGATGATAAAAGTGGCTCTGATGAATGTGGAGAACTGAGAGTCAAAGGTGCTCTCGTCTGCTGGCCTGTCTTCAGAAAGACTGCACAGACAAAAGCTCATCCTACTAAACAACTGCACTCCTTCCTCGTAAGCAGAACACTACTCAGACAACACAGGGTGAGGGAACCACACATTGGTAAGACTTTTTTGGTTCACCAACAAACAATAACATAATGTATATTCCCAGCAAGTACACAAGATGGTACAAGTGACAGAGTCTCACGTTTCTGCTGGTCTGTCAGGGATTAGAATCTTCATGACTTTGGCATTTCTAGGGCCAACCATCCCAGCCAGCAACTTCCCACTTTTGGTGGATACTCACTGAGAGAGGACAGTGGAAAGATTAGGAAGCTAACTGAGCACAGCATTATATGTAGCCAGGTGACTGAATTGTCCCAACGTGGGTTCTTCAAGATAATTAATGGGCTCAGTTCTAGGCAGTAAGGCAATTCTGTGAACCTCCACAGCTGGATCCATGGATCTTAAGCTAAAGTCCTGTAGAATGAATCTTGAAACAGTTCTGTTATTCTCCTGCTGGAAACATATCTCCTAGGCTGGGGTCATGTGAGTAGAGAGCTGTGGAAAAGAAGCGCAATAGGGTTTTACCCCAATAACACAGGGGGTAAAGACAGGGAGCAGTAATACTCACCAAATGAAGTTGTGAAAGTCACAACTACTAAATAGGCATGGAAAACTGGGATCACGGCAGCAGCAAACCAAATGGCAGATAACAGAGAACAATAGAAGAAAATTGGGTTTTTATCAGCCGTGCCAATGATCACTTCTCAGGTATTCAGATTAATGGATCTTTTATTTTGCACAGGTCTACGCGTTTCTGGAGTCTCAGCTCCCTTCCTCAGGACTATCAGGCATAAGAACATTTTTGTTGTGTTCTTATGCCTGATGGTCCTGAGGAAGGGAGCTGAGACTCCAGAAATGCGTAGACCTGTGCAAAATAAAAGATCCATTAATCTGAATACCTGAGAAGTGATAATTGGCGCGGCTGATAAAAACCCGATTTTCTTCAATTGTTCTCTGTTAGGCTGGGGTCATGTAGAATATTCCTCTGGTTACAGAAGCAAGGCCCTTTTATACCATTCAGTTCACAATTCATGGTATTGGGTCTTACAGGATTGTTTGGAGATGGCTGCTCTCTCACTAGTCGCTAGTTCAATCCGACTGCATAATTCAGAAGGGCTGAGAGAATCCACATTTCCTGACAATATGTCTCCTATCAGTCTGACATGAGACAATGACTAACTTCTCTTGATTTAATAAAAGAACCAAGAACGTATGGCCTAATTAATAGAGCCTAATTAATAGAGTTGAGCAATGTTCGATTCAAACGGTTCGCCAATTTCAAATTCGAGTGATTTTGGTCGGTGTTCGAGACGTTCGACAACTCGAACAATTTGCTTCAAGTTCGGCAGTTCGAGTTACCGTTTGATAACGGCTCGATCACCAAAAAGCTTAGCTAGTTAGTAGCTGGCCTTTCACTAAAATACTGTTAGTCACTGTTAATAATAATATTATCAAAATTCAGCGTATAGTGTGCGGGGGGGACGGGGTTTAGATCAGTGCTGCTGCTGAGTGCTGAAAAAATGGCGATCGCCATTTTTTTTTCCTAACCGCGCATACAGTGGGGCGGTCCAGGCTGTTAGCCAATCACACACACAGCAAAGTGGATTGTTGCCAGAGAAGAGAGGGCATGTGTCATAGGCTGTGCATGTCACATGTCTTTGCCCTATAAGACCCGACCATTTTCCCCATCGCCGCCATTATCTCTCTGCTGTGGGTGGGTGACAGTCGCCGCTCCCGCTGCTGCAGCTGCTGTGTGCGCTATAGACATACAGTGCAATCTACACATCTCTTTAGGGATTAGGCACTTCGTGTAATTTCAGCCCTTTTCAGGGCTACATTACAGCCGTTCATAGACATTGTTGCTAGGCAGGTCTGTGGCAGCGCTGTGCAGGGGTTTATATCACAGCGTCTGGCTACATCAGCTAAGGCACTTCCTTGGGGCATAGTTTCATTGTCAGGGATAAAAAGTGAGGCTTCCTCTGCTGACAAGCAAGCTACAGCACCTGTGCAGTGTACAGCACCTGTCCATTTTTGCTACGCAATTTTTATTGCAATTTTTAGGGCCATACTTTCATTGTCTGGGATACTATGTTAGGGTTACTCTGCTGACAATTTTGCTATACCACCTCTGCATTGTATACCACATCTCCATTTTTGCTACGCAATTTTTATTGCAAGAAATGCAGGCAGTTTTAGGGGCTATACTTTCATTGTCTGGGATACTACGTTAAGGTTCCTCTGCTGACTTGACAATTTTGCTATACCACCTCTGCATTGTACAGCACCTGTCCATTTTTGCTACACAATGTTAATTGCAAAAAGTGCTGCCATTTTTAGGGCCATACTTTAATTGTCTGGGATACTAGGTTAGGGTTCCTCTGCTGACAATTTTGCTATACCACCTCTGCATTGTACACCACATATCTATTTTTGCTACGCAATTTTTATTGCAAAAAGTGCTGCCAATTTTAGGGCCATATTTTCATTGTCTGGGATACTACGTTAAGGTTCCTTTGCTGACAATTTTGCTATACCACCTCTGCATTGTACACCACATCTCCATTTTTACTACGCAATTTTTATTGCAAAAAGTGCAGCAGTTTTAGGGGCCTAGTTTCATTGTCTGGGATACTATGTTAGGGTTACTCTGATGACAATTTTGCTATACCACCTCTGCATTGTACAGCACCTATCCATTCTTGCTACGCAATTTAAATTGCAAAAAGTGCTGCCAGTTTTAGGGGCATAGTTTCATTGTCTGTGATAGTCAGCGTTGGTTCTTCAGCTGTTAATAAAGCTAGACCACTTCTGAAATCTACACCACCTCTCCATTTTTGCTACTATATTTTAAGTGTTCAATTTGTTCACAAACAAAATGAGGGCAAAAGGACAAATGCTTGTGGAAAGGGGAACAGGCGTGTTGGAAAGAGAAAAAAGTTTGTTTTCGTGTGGTAGGTGTTAAGCAACAGTAATATCTGATGAAGAAAGGCCATCTTCCAGCAAAAGTACGATGTCTACTACTTTCCGTGGACAATCTGAAGTGATCCCTTTTTTACGGAACCGAACAACTCTACCAAAGGTGGATGATGCACAAAAAAACACATGCTTGAATAGATCTCAAGAGCTCCATCAAGTTGCCTCTCCTCGACCTCAACTTCAACATACCAGAGACTCCAGTCCTCTGAGTTGTCACCCCAATCTCACTTGCTTTCTAACAGCTCTCAAGTCTCCACCAGCAATGCAGAGTATAGGGTAACAGAGATGGTTGAATCTGAAGAGCAGTTCAGTCACACTATAGCCTGGGAATCAGAGGTCTGCTCCCAAGCTAGAGTGAGTCCAGACCAGAAAATGATCTGCAGTGATGGCCAGAAGCTTTGTGAGTCAGATTCAGGGCCTGATGAAGAGGTTTCTGAGCATAATGTAGACCCTCATTCCCAAACTGTAACTCCTCTTGGTGGAGACAATGAGGAACATTCTGATGATGATGAGACTAAGATACCTGATTGGAATGACAACTTAACTATTCGGTCACGGCAGGAAGAGGATAGCTCTGAGGATGAGGGGAGTGCAAACACACAGGGTGATGATGAGGTTGTAGATCCCACTTACTGTCAACCCACAGTCAGGCACTCGATGAGGTCAGCAGAGGTGGTGGAGGAGGATGCGACTGACGACGAGGTTAGCTTGCACCTTCCTGGACACAGATGGAGTACTGGAAGCAGGTCAACAACTGCATCCTCAGCCACAATTCTGCCCCTGAGCACCAGTCGGAGTGGCTCTTCAGGTCGCTTGGGCTCTAAGCCTTGCCTAGCCTGGTCCTTTTTTGACATCCCAAAGGATCTCCCAACTCATGTCATCCATAAGATTTGTCACCAATCTCTAAGAAGAGGCCAAAACCTCACTAGTTTGATTACTTTGACCATGAACCGTCACATGGATATCAAGCATAAGTCCCAGTGGGAAGCTCACTATGCTACAATGCGGCCTAGCTGACCGGGCCAACCACCGTCTGCCCCTTCAAGTGCATCCGCGCGCTCTTCATCCTCTATGACTGTGGGGACAGCAGTCACACATGCTTTTCGACGCAGACCTTCCAACTCTTTAACCGCAACAGACAGTGTGATTGGCAGGTCGTCAGTTGTTTTGGAAGTGGAAATAGCTGCTGGTGTTGAGCTCTCTCAGATATCGAGTTCACAAACTTTGGATAAATGCAACATTATGTCTCAGCCTGCACTTTCCTCACAGACCAGCAGTTTTCCAGGGACACCCTACTCAACACCGTCTCAGCACAGCAGCCAGCCCTCGGTCCCTCAGATGTGGACAAATAAAAGATCATTTCCTCCTAGCCAAGACAAAGCTAAGAGGTTGACTTTCACCCTCTGCAAGCTGTTGGCTACAGAAATGCTGCCTTTCAGCCTGGTGGACACAGAGGATTTTCGAGACCTTATGTTCATCGCAGTGCCCCAGTACCAGATGCCCAGTCGCTACTACTTCTCCAAGAAAGGTGTGCCCGCACTACACCAGCATGTCGCACACAACATCACCGCTTCCTTGAGAAACTCTGTGTGTGACAGGGTGCATTTCACCACTGATACTTGGACCAGTAAGCATGGACAGGGGCGTTACATGTCGCTGACTGGGCACTGGGTAACTATGGTGAGAGATGGAGAAGGGTCTGCTATACAAGTCTTGCCGTCCCCACGAGTTGTGCGTCAACCCTCTGTATGTAGAAGTTCCTCCACTGCTTCTGCCTCCTCAACCTCGTCTGGGTCCTTCACCTCCACCCAAAGCCGCTCTGGTCAGGCCACCCACGTTGTAACTGCGCACAAGGAATCCCGCACACCTCCTTACTATGCTGGCAGCAGAGCTCAACGGCATCAGGTGGTCTTTACGATGAAATATCTGGGAAATAAGAGTCACACAGCTGAAGTGATGTGGTCAGCTCTGGAGACCGAGTTTCGTAAATGGTTGTCTTTACTCAACCTGCAGCCAGGGAAGGCCATGTGCGACAATGCTGCAAACCTGGGTGCGGCCCTTCACCGGGGCAAGGTGGCACACATGCCTTGTATGGCTCATGTGTTGAACCTTGCTGTCCAGTAATTTATCCCAACCTAGATGGGTGCACAGAGCACGGTCACTATCTGCTCACTTCCGCCGTTCAAACGGCGCAGCTGACCGACTTGCATTGCTACAGAAGTCTTTCAGCCTGCCAGTTCACCGCCTTAAATGTGATGTGTCGACATGCTGGAATTCGACTCTCCACATGTTGCAGCAACTGTGGCAGCACCACAGAGCCCTGGTGCAATACGTTATGACGTATAGCCTGGGCCAACGAGATGCAGAGGTGGGGAAGATCATGCTGATGGAGTGGTCTCAGATCAAGGACCTATGCACCCTTCTGCACAGTTTCGACATGGCGACAAATATGTTTAGGGCTGACAATGCTAATATCAGCATGACAATTCCAGTGATGTACATGCTGGAGCACACACTCTAAACAGTATTCGGAGTCAGGTGGTGGGACAAGAGGAAGGGGAGGAAGTACAGGAGGATTCAAATGCGGAAGGGATACTAAGATCTACAGGCGGCAGGCATGGGGCGGTAGGGAAGAGGGATTAACAAGGGCGCATGGTAGCAGCCAAAATGTTGAGAAAGGTGCAGGAGAATATGAAGAAATGGAGGACGAACTGGCAATGGGCATGGAAGACTCAGCAGATGAGGGAGACTTTGGTCATATTTCAGTTGTTCGAGGTTGGGGGGAGATGTCAGAGGAAGGAAGCACGGTTATCCCCTCGCCGACACAAACACAGCAAGGACTTGGTCCGCATGGATGCGCAAGACACATGAGCGCCTTCTTGCTGCACTACCTACAAAATGACCCTCGGATTGTCCGAATTAGAAGTAATGCTGACTACTGGGTTGCCACAATCTTAAGGGTGCTTTACACGCTGCGACATCGCTAGTGATTGCTAGTGATGTCACGAGCTATAGCACCGGCCCCCATCGCTCGTGCGACATTTGGTGCTCGCTGCGGTAGCGAACATTATCTCCATGGCAGCGTTACGCGCACATACCTTGACAGAAACGTCGCTGTGACCGCCGAACAATCCCTCCCTCAAGGGGGAGGTGCGTTCGGCATCATAGCAACCTCACTGCGGCGTCACTAAGCGGCCGGCCAATAGAAGCGGAGGGGCAGAGATGAGCGGACGTAACATCCCGCCCACCTCCTTCCTTCCGCATTGCCAGTGGATGCAGGTAAGGAGATGTTCGTCGTTCCTGCGATGTCACACACAGCGATGTGTGCTGCCGCAGGAACGACGAACAACATTGTACCTGCAGCAGCAATGATATTAAGGAAAGGAGCAATGTGTCAACGATCCTCGTTTTTGAACGATTTTGCGATCGATGATCGTCGCTCCTTGGTTTCACATGCTGCCAGATGTGCGTCACTAACGATGTGACCCCGACGATATATCGGTAGCGATGTCGTACCCTTAGATCCCCGGTACAAGTCAAAATGTGCCGAAATAATTCCAGCCATAGAAAGGGACGCACATATGCAGGAGTATCAGTAGAAGCTGTTATGCAATCTTAGCTCGGCTTTTCCACTAAGCACAGTGGTGCACAGAGTGAATCTCACAGTTGTAACTTTCCAACCATGGGACTATCGAGTCATCATCAGTCAAACTGTACCAGTAGCACCGTATCTGGGGGTACAATTTTATGGAATCGTTTCATGACTTTTTTAGACCATCCTTTGCAAGGCCAAAAGAGACAAGAAGTCTGACACATAGTCAATGGCTAAAAAAGGATGATACAAGAGTATCTCCAAATGAACATCGATGCCATGACTTTGCATCTGGAGCCTTGCTCATTTTGGGCTTCCAATCTTGAAAAATGGCTTGAGCTCGCCTCTTACTCCTTGGAGATCTTGTCGTTTTCCACAGCCAGTGTTCTCTCGGAACGTGTCTTCAGTGACAATGGGGACAGATTAACGTTCATCAAGATGAACAAGTCATGGATCCACAAGGACATTGCTACCACTGTGTCATCCTGGGGAGAGTAAATGCTTGTGGATTTTTGAATGTGCTTCATGCAAATCAACCTTTTAAGTTTACAACTGGGGGACAACTGATGCCACTTAAGTGGTGTCTGTGGCCCAATTTTTGGAAAAAAGGATACTCTGGTTGGAGTCACCTTGCTGTGTTGTACATGTTTTTAGAAGGGCATGACATGCCTATATCTGTGTCTCCTCCTCCTTTTACTCGTACAGCTCTTTTGTTTTCGCATGAGTATATGTACTTGTCACTTTTCCATGTGTTTGGGGTGTCTTGTGAGTTGTTTGTCACCTTTGGACACCTTAGAAGGTGTTTTCCATGTGTTTGTGTTTGCCTCCCATTGTTTTCAATGGGGTTCGAAGGTGTTCATCAAAGGTTTGTCGAACGTTCGCCGAACTGAGCCGCTGTTAGATGAACCGAACCGAACACTAGGGGGGTGGCTCATCTCTACTAATTAAGAACAGTTCACCCACAAACAAGTGGCAAGATGCTGAGTCGTCACAGTGACCAACCGTCACAGCAAGGTGTGAAAATTGAACTAACGGGCCCCTCTCTAAGCCTGTGAGCTTGCTAAGCTATATGCTTTAATGGTTTTTTTAGATGACAAACATATTGTTATGATCAAGCAAAGCGATAAATATTAGAACCTCAATTTAAAAGTAAAATGGGGGACATTTTCAATACGAAATCCAAATTGAGGTATGTTTAGGATAAGCAGTATTCCCTGCTCAGCTAGCTTACATTGAGCTGACAACTGCCACCCACACAGCCAACGAACCCCTCTCTGCTCCTTTGACCAGCAGAAACAAAGTTACCGCACCTTTGCCAGTGTTAGAATTTAACTGGTATCCATTGCAGCAGCGACAAATATAAATTATTTGACATGATGGATCAAATGTTTGAAAAACCTGATGCACTTAATCAAACAAACACAATGCTTAAACAGTTAGGTTCATTCAAGCATGGCCTGATTATCCAGAGACCCAGCCAAACAGGGGTTGGATCGACATTCTAAAAAGAAAAAGAGAATAAAGGTGTTTATTGGATAAGTGTGTAAGAAAAAATGTAATGAGCAGCGTATAATAGAGACTCAAATTTTAGATTTGTTCTAAATATAGACAATACACTATTGTATGCCTGATGTGCTAACTGGTGTCCATGTGACATAAGTCAGAATGGCTGCAAACATTGCAAGTAGAAAAATGATAGAAAAGATAGGAGTAATTGACAGTGTAAATAGGAGGTAATTGATGGGTAAATAAACATGCCATATAGTTTTCTTTTAGGGTACTTTCACACTTGCGTTCAGCGCAATCCGTCACTATGGAGAATAGCGTAGTCCGTTAATGCACTGCGCTATTCTCCATAGACTTGTATGGACGATGCACTGTAACGCAAGTGTCAGCGTAGCATTCGCTGGACAACGTACTGTCGTTATTTTTACGCTGCGTCGGGCGGAAGGAACGCAGCATGTAACGTTTTTTAGAGCGGCGGAAACCTTTATTTTTTACTGCGCATGCTTTTGTTTTGTTTTTTAAATCACAGACACATTATTTTGTTTTTCGGTGGCCGAACATTCAGCTGAGCGCCTGACCGCCGGCATGTGAGAGCTCTAAGCTGAGCGCCCGGCCGCTGGCATGTGACAGCTCTCAGCTGAGCGCCCGGCCACCGGCATGTGAGAGCGATCAGCTGAGCGCCCGGCCACCGGGTGATCAGCTGATCATTCACAATAGTCTGCTGCCGGTAAAACTGTAAAAAATAAAAATAAAAAAAAAAAAAAGCTTTCCGTTGTTTTGTATGATCCGTTGCATCTGTTGTGCCACTATATGCAATGCATCCGTGGCATCCGTCATACAACACAATGCAACGGATGGCGTTCAACGCAAGTGTGAAATTAGCCTTAAGCTGCTATTTATTGTAGAAAATGTGCATGAATACAGCCAGAAAATTGGCAGACAGATTAAAAACCTGAATGATTAGAACATATAAAGATGCCAGAAAAACGAGGTTTGGGGGAGGAAAAGAAGTCCCAATTGGGGAATAGCATACCCTTGGATAAAAAACATGGGATCAAATACAAGATAATAAGGATCACAATCCTAACAGTTAAACTCCCATATAACACATGAAAGACAGGGTAGGTCACAGAAAGGTCACTTATTAATCCACCATAAAACTCCATATGCATGTCCTGTCAGATAAATAATATACAGGATTAAAGTAGCTTGGTAGTAAAGGGAAACCCGGAGACCTACCTGCTGTCACAGAGCCAAGAGATATGAGATCTGACAATTGGGACAGGTTTGACACTTGTTTTGCTGAGGCTGTTTCAAAAGACCATATGGTGTATGGGCAAGTGTATGAGCAAAGAAAATATTCAGCACCACTTGTAGCTTTGTCTTGCCTAAATAGACTAGATTACTCTATTTAACACCAGAAGTCCCAGAAAGGGGTCATTTAACATTTCTACCTTTGGAACCCAGAGACGGGTCGAATGACCTGAAGGAATTTAGCTAACATCCTATAATCACCGTGTTTTGTTCTGTAATTAAGGCCATTACTGTCGCACCACAGGAGGTTGTTCTTTTCCATTGAGTTTATCCATTTAGTTTCTAGTTAGTTCTATTAAGTTCTATTCAGTTCATTTGACCCTCTTTCGGGACTTCAGGGGGAAGCTCAAAATTTCTGGGACTTCTAGTGTTAAGTATGTAAAAACTTGCATTTGTCAAAACAAATTAGCCATGGATCAATTCCAACCTTAATTAAACAATGACTAATGCCAATGTTTAGATTGGCCATACTATATGCCTGTCAATAGACTTTTACACTGCTCCTATGCTGTCAGTCTTAATGGCCCATGCCAAGCTAGGCATCTACTCCTTATCCATAATGTGATCTATACTGTGCTGATGTTGCCAGGGATGATATGTTTTGTGCTTTTCCAGTGTGTTGTACTGCTGCTAAGAACCGTACTCTATTCAGGGTACACAAATGGGATGGGCGATCCCAATCTGTAAAGATCGGGGATCGTACCAATCATAAAGTGATCGTGTACACGATCCCGACCATGAGCTTTGATGGGAAGCTCGTGTTACAGATCAGGTCAAGATCAGGTCCACGGGCTGTAAAAAAAAAAAAAAAAAAAAAAAAAAAAAAAAAAAAGCACATTATGCACATTATTAAAAAACATTGTCATTATAGTTACAGGTTAAGTGGTGCGTCCTGCAGACTCTGTTGGAGACAGGTTAGTTTCTGTCCGAAATATCCTGTGTTATGGGCCATTAAAGAAAGACAAACATGAAGAAAAATTGAGTGCTGTCTTATGATTTTTTGAATATATATATATATATATATATAGATAGATATATGTATTGGATATTGACTTAACCCCTTCAGCCCCAAGCCTATTTTGACGTCAAAGACCAGGCCATTTTTTGCAATTCTGACCAGTGTCACTTTATGAGGTTATAACTCTGGAACGCTTCAGCGGATCCTGGTGATTCTGAGATTCTTTTTTCGTGACATATTGGGCTTCATGTTAGTGGTAAATTTAGGCCGATTTTTTTTGCGTTTCTTTGTGAAAAAAATGGAAATTTCGCGAAAATTTTGAAAATTTTGTAATTTTCAAACTTTGAATTTTTATGCTTTAAAACTAACGAGACATATGACACAACATAATTAATAGATAACATTTCCCACATGTCTACTTTACATCAGAACAATTTTGGAAAAAAAAAAAAAATTTAAGGAAGTTATAGGGGTTCAAAGTTTAGGAGCAATTTCTCATTTTTACAACAAAATTTACAAAGCCACTTTTTTTAGGGACCACATCACATTTGAAGCAATTTTGAAAGGTCTACATGACACAAAACACCCGAAAGTGACACCATTCCAAAAACAGCACCCCACAGGCTACTCAAAACCACATTAAAGAAGGTTATTTACCCTTCAGGTGCTTCACAGTAACTAAAGCAATGTGGAAGGAAAAAATGAACATTTTACTTTTGCAACAAAAATGTTAATTTAGCCTCAAATATTGCATATTCACAAGGGTAGCAGGATTAAATGAACCCCCAAAATTTGTTGGGCAATTTCTACTGAACACGCAGATACCTCATATGTGGAGAAAAACCACTGTTTTGGGGCACGGCAGGACTCGGAAGGGAAGGAGCGCCATTTGACTTTTTTGAACAGAAAATTAGCTGGAATCATTAGCCGCACCATGTTGCGTTTGGAGAGCCCCTGAGGTGCCAAAACAGTAAAGCTCCCCCACATGTGACCCCATTTTGGAAACTAGACCCCTCATGGAATTTATCTAGATGTTTATTGAGCACTTTGAGCCTTTGGGGGCTTCACAAAAGTTAATAGAGTTGAGCTGTGAAAATAAAAAAACAAATTTTAAAAACAAAATTGTTACTTCAACCAGGTAGCTTTTTTTTTCACAAGGGTATCAGGAAAAATTGCACCATAAAATGTATTGTGCAATTTCTCCTGAGTACACAGACACCTCATATGTGGTGGAAATAAAATGTTTGGGCGCACAGCAGGGCTCGGAAGGCAAGGAGCGTCATTTGACGTTTCAAACGCAAAATTGTCCTGGATAATTAGCATATTCCATGTTGCGTTTGGAGACCCCCTGAGGTGCCAAAACAGTGGAGTTCCCCCACATATGACCCCATTTTGGAAACTAGACCCCCATGGCATAGAAAAAAAAACAGCGGCAGATGGGGGGGCGGCAGATGGGGGGGCAGCGGCATATAAAGGGAGCATCTGTGATTGTGAGACGGCGGCTGGGATAGGGTGGGGGCGGATGGGAGAGGGCGCAGTGGATGCTGGAGCGGCAGAGGATGGGGGGAGGGGGGGATGGGGGGGGATGCGTGGGAAGGGGAGTGGGAGGTGAGATTGGGGATAGTTACCCTACAGGATGGATCTAGGCAGCTGGATCACAGGAGATGAAGGAGGCAGCAGATCAGGGAGGGTGAGAGGTGGGGGAGGGAGCGCAGCGCAGATCACGGAGGAGACAGGTGAGCAGAGCACAGATCACGGGGGTGAGAGGTGAGGGAGAGCGGACAGCAGATCACGGGGGTGACAGGTGAGGGAGCACAGATCACGGGGTGACAGGTGAGGGAGCATAGATCACGGGGTGACAGGTGAGGGAGCACAGATCACGGGGTGACAGGTGAGGGAGCACAGATCACAGGGTGACAGGTGAGGGAGCACAGATTACGGAGTGACAGGTGAGGGAGCACAGATCACGGGGTGACAGGGGAGGGAGCACAGATCACGGGGTGACAGGGGAGGAAGCACAGATCAGGGGGTGACAGGGGAGGGAGCGCACATCACGGGGTGACAGGGGAGGGAGCGCACATCACGGGGTGACAGGGGAGGGAGCGCACATCACGGCGGTGACAGGTGAGGGAGCGAACATCACGGCGGTGACAGGTGAGGGAGCGCACATCACGGCGGTGACAGGGGAGGGAGTGCACATCACGGCGGTGACAGGGGAGGGAGCGCACATCACGGCGGTGACAGGGGAGGGAGCGCACATCACGGCGGTGACAGGGGAGGGAGCGCACATCACGGCGGTGACAGGTGAGGGAGCGCACATTACGGCGGTGACAGGTGAGGGAGCGCACATCACGGCGGTGACAGGTGAGGGAGCGCACATCACGGCGGTGACAGGGGAGGGAGCGCACATCATGGGGGTGACAAGTAGGGGGCGAGTAGCCGATCACGGGGGTGAGAGGTGGGGGGGAGCGGGCAGCACATAACTAAGGAGAGGGGGTGGGGCCGGGCAGCACATAACGGAGAGGGGGCGGGGCCGGACAGCACATAATGGAGGAGGAAGCGGGCAGCCGATCTCGAGTGGAGGGGGCTGGCAGCACATCACGGAGGTGAGGGGACGAGCAGCCGATCACGAGGGAAAGGGGCCGGGCAGCAGATCGATGGGGACCGGTGGCACTGTGGCAGATGGAGGGCGGCGGCGGCGGATCGGGAGGTGTGGGGGTGAGGGTGTGGGCAGCAGATACGAGGGGTGGGGGTGCGGGCAGCAGATCGGGTGGCAGATCGCGGAGGGCAGAGGCGGATCGGGAGGTGTGGGGGTGCGGGCAGCAGATACGAGGGGTGGGGGTGCGGGTGGCAGATCGCGGAGGGCAGTGGCGGCTGCGGATTGGGAGGTGTGGGGGTGAGGGTGCGGGCAGCAGATACGAGGGGTGGATGTGCGGGTGGCAGATCGCGGAGGGCAGCGGAGGCGGCGGATCGGGAGGCCGGTTTCATACAGTGCAATGGCGGCGTGGCAACTTCCGGGTCCCATGCTCCGGTCTCATAACAGCATGGGACCGGAGCTTGTCGCCCTGCCATTGCACTGTGTACACTCACTGTGCTGGCGTGCTGCAGGGACGATGACGGGGGGCGGTCACTGGCAACAGGTCCACTGTGATTGGAGACAGCGGTGACAAGGCCGATCTCTCCAATCAGAGCTACTGGAGCTGAGGGAGGGTGATCCAAGGAGGTCACCCAGCTCCAGCCAATGGCCAGTGCTATAGCTGCACTGGCCAGGGCTGGATTTCAATGTTTCAGTCACTTTAAGTGGCTGGAACATTACAGTGGCTGTGATTGGTTGAGCGGCGTTCGTCAGCCAATCACAGCCTCCGTAAGTCCGGGGAGGAGGCACCACCTCTCCTTAGGTCAGGAACAGGTCCCCTCCTCCCCGAATTTGCGGTTTATGTTAACCGATCGCAGTCACCGGAGGCTCCGGTGCCGCGATTACGCCATGACGGAAAGATCCGTCCTTGGTCGTTAAGGCCCAGGGCACCATGACGGATCTTTCCGTCCATGGTCATGAAGGGGTTAAAGCGCCACTTAATATGGTGGTTATGATGGTCTCCTAAAAAGAGCCACTCCTTATCTGGGTCCTTCCCAGAGGGATATCTGGCTAGTTTCTGTGTCGAGACTCCTAACAGAGGCTCTGCGGACTTTTTGATTTGCATATTTCCCAGGGGGCAATGCACCTAGGATTTCACTGTGTTGTGCACCCTCGCTGGCTGCCGGCAGTGTTTTCTTTGGCTGGTCTCCCCAAGATCAGTGATTGTTTTGTCTTGTTGGTTCACTAGGCATTGCTCCCACCTCCCCAGAATCCTACTCCACACTGATGAGGGGCAATACCCCGAAACAGCTGTCTGTGGATGGATACCTGGCCTTGGTATTTCTCTTGCCATATCTTTAAACTTGTCAAAAAGTTGGATATTTTCTTAAGGAGCCAATTAATATGGTGGTTATGGTGGTCTCCTAAAAAGAGCCACTCCTTGGCTGGGTCCTTCCCAGAGGGATATCTGGCTGGCTTTTGTGTCGAGACTCCTAACAGAGCTGAAGCAAAAGGAGAAGAATAAAATGTGCAAAAAGTGGGATCACCAGTATAACAAAAATTATATCATTTATTTGACACAAAGCACCAACATGGACAAACATTAAAAATAATTAAAAAAGCACAAGCTTAAAGAAATACACAAAATTGATGTCACTGGTATATGGCACCAAATTCACCCCACACCCTCAACAAGCCAAACAGCCCAATCTACAATATAAAGCAAAACATGCCCTAGCAAGAATGGTTCAAACAGTAAAGGTATAACACACAGGTGACTGAGACACAATTCATGAAAGGCCCAGACATAGAAAAAAACTTAGCAATACATGACAATTAAATGCATGAATGAAGTGAGCCGCAGTGATTAAAGCATCTATTGAAAGATATGAGAAGGATATAGTTAGGGGCAAAAAACAAAAATTCTTTAGAGACAAAAAAGACTTTGAAAATGGTGTCGCCTTTAGATGGACACATAAAGGCAACCAGAGATTTCGGAAGGCTGTCACAATTGGCCACAGTGGATCAAATATTACCACTCGTGATCTATCATCGAGTGATTTTTTGTCCTCGGACAACAGCGACAGGGAAGGCCCACCAGACGAGGGAGACGCAAATCCACCAAACATGTCAGGGGGTGCGTCACACCAGACACGACGCAAACAATGGCCTACAATGTCCAACAGAACAACGAGGAACAGGAAGAAGTGGTGATGGAGGATGGCACTTGCTCTGTGAACCAGGGGAATGACTCGCAAGGTAATCTACAGATCATTAATCTTACGAACTATCAGTTGTCTGAAGAAGAATTGAGTCTCCTGTCCAAGGGTCTCTCTTTCTCACCCACCAAGACACTGGATAAATTCGAACTTACTAAAGATGTGTACCTATTTTGTAGGCAACTGGTTTTTAAACTTCTGTACCATCAACCTGGAGTCATTGATACATTACCCGTGGAGGACAGACAAGCATTTCGGGATTTTCTGGAGCTCCTTGAGGAAAGCGATGGACCTGGAGGTAAGAAGTTGCCTTTTACATCAAGATTGCCCTCACAGGCTACACCCGCCTTTTGTTTGTTCCCGGCAGTACAAATCTTTTTTGAGACTGTGTGTCGCGATATACAGAGTCTCAGGATTTTACCTTTCCAGCAAAACAATCTTACTGCCGTGGAACAAAGAGCCCTGTCTCGACTTAGGAAGAATACCTCATTTATTATCCGTGAGGCAGATAAAGGAGGAAATGTAGTGCTATGGCCCGTGGAATTATACACAAAGGAAGCTATTAGACAACTTGGCAACCGGGTCTTTTACACTATTCTTCCTTCGGACCCTTCCAATTCGTATAAAGTGAAACTGGACAGGCTTTTGGGACGGGCCTTTGATTTGGGCATCATCTCCAAACGGGAGAGGGATTTCCTTACCACACGTTATCCCACCATTCCTACGTTTTACATGCTCCCGAAGGTCCACAAATCGTTGGTGGACCCACCGGGAAGGCCCATAGTATCGGGCATAGGGGGCCTGTATGAACGTCCGTGTGAGTATTTGGATTTCTATTTGCAACCTTACGTGTTCACTCTTGACTCCTACATTAGGGACTTATCGCACCTGATTACTCAATTGGAGCAGGTTGAACTGCAGGCCGGTACGCTACTGATCACTATGGACATCGAATCCCTATACACGTGCATCGATCACAACCTGGGCATACAAGCGGTTACCTACTTTTTGGATCGTCGCTCTACAGGTGACAGGAAACCCGATTCTTTTCTGTTAGATCTATTACAACTTGTCTTATATAACAGCTTTTTTGTGTTCGATCATGTTTTCTACAAGCAGGCGTCTGGGACCGCGATGGGCGCCCATTGTGCCCCTTCGTACGCCAACCTATTCTTAGGTTGGTGGGAGGAGACACACGTGGCGCCCACCGCTTTGTCCCTGGGGCTTGTGTCACATTGGTTCAGATACATCGACGATGTTCTGTTTTTCTGGGTAGGTGATCGTGCATCGTGTGAGGAGTTTATTGCCCAGCTGAATGAAAATCCGTGGCATATAAAATTGTCATCAAACATCTCAACCACTTTGGTGGATTTTCTCGACTTGAGGATTACGTTGGAGAACGATCGGATTACAACCTCTCTGTTTCGGAAACAGACTGCAACCAACAGTGTGTTACATTACACTTCGTTCCATCCTAAACACGTGCGAGATGGCATACCCAAGGGCCAGTTCCTGCGGGTACGTCGCAATTGTTCTAAAATGACTACGTTTAGGAGTGAAGCACAAGATTTAACTACACGTTTCCTCAAGAGAGGGTATCCACGAAAAGTGGTCTCTAGAGCCTTTCAACATTCAGCTAATATTCCACGATCTGACACCTTCCGTGGTCGCCATAAAACAGAGATGAGCACTATAAATCTTGTAACAACATATAATAACCAATGGGAGGAAACACGACATGTCTTTGCGAAGAATTGGAATATTCTTCTTAGCGAATCTAGGTTGGCCCCTTTTATCAACAACCGTCCGAAATTGATTGCCAAACGTGCCAAAAACCTGAAAGACCTTCTCTCCACAAGTCATTTTAAGAGACCTACAGTCTCTTTAGGGCGGGGGGAGAGATTGGTCGGTTCTTTTCCTTGTGGGGATTGCTCCATCTGTCCCTTCCTTGCTGCTAATAGGTCTGTCCAAATTTCTATCTTTCCAGGAACTATCACTACCAAGGTTTAATCCAACTGCCGAACCAAAAATGTTGTGTACCTTTTGATTTGTGACTGTCCCAAGCTGTATGTTGGACAGACCACACAGGAGCTTCGGCGTCGGATTCAACACCACTTTTCGGATATCGGATGGGCCAAGAAAGATCAAACCCAAGGTAAGCCCATTACATCTGTGGCTAAACATTTTCTTGATTCACATAATGGCTCTTTCCGCAAGGTCCGGATACTGGTGCTTGAATCTGTCCCCCCTAATATTCGGGGGGGCAGGATGTCCGACGAATTGTTGAGAAGGGAAGCCAGGTGGATTTACCAGCTACAGAGTCTTTCCCCAAAAGGCCTTAATGAGAAAATGTTGTTCACAGGCTTCTATAAGAAATGAGGGCTCGATTTGGGTTCAGTTTTGGACCCTTTTGCAGGTTCTTTCTCTCTGGTGTAGAGGCCAGTTGAACTTTCCCAGTTGGCTCGACATCGGTCGGCTCTTGGGCCACCTTAATTCCCCCAGTGGAGCCCCCCTTCTTTTTTGGGGGGTTCCCCTGGGTGGCCTTTTTTCTATTGGGACCATTCACTTGTAGTTTTCTTTTCTCTTATAGGTGCGACTATATACCTTGTTCGTCCGAACCCCTACGCATGAACAGCATGAGGATTCGTCTATTTTTCTTGAAGAATTTTGTCCAGTGTTGGGACGTCCCTAGTGATGGATTCTGGTCTACCGATGGCTGTATCTATTTTTTCCTGGCCATGGGTTTCATCAAGCCTTTTTTTGATCTGCGGATTTTTCTATACCATCTTGGCATCCCTTCGTTTCTTGTCCAAGAACTTCATAAAACTCTGTGTACTTATTATGAATTATGCTTTATGAAAGGAGGGGTTTTCTCCCCCATAGAGATTGCTTTTGCCCCCCCTTCTTTCATAAATAAAAAATTAAGGAATTAAATTGTTACACAATTCTTTCTGATATGCTACCTGCCACATATATATGTGTAGGGGTTCTGTATACACATTTTTTGTACATATATTCAGGGGGATTTTGGGATAGGCTCACCTGTAGGGGGTCCCTTATTTACTGTTCTGTACTTTCATGTGTGCTTTTTCTGAATGGCTATACCGTGGGGTTCACAGCCCCTATATGGTTGCTTTTATCACTTGTGATTTACTTATGATGTAGCTGGTTGATTCCCAGTTAAATGTTATCATGTCTACATTCTTATGCGAACCATGCTGTGTATAATGTCATTTGCTATCTTATGGGCGTCACCACCCTTGCGCATGCGCTGGGTAAAGATTTATTTACAGGATGTTGTTGTGATATTATGATGCGACTAGCGCCGTAGCTGCGTTTGATGCTCTTTAAGTATCTGCAACATATATAATGCGACCGCGCCAGCGCTTGCACTTTTGACAATTGACGTATACTCAGCCTGCAGTCATGTGACTTCATGATGTAACATTCCCCTTGCTTGTAGCGGTGCGCATGCGCATGTGAGACTCCTTGTTTACGGGTGCCATGGTTTCGGCGCATGCGCGGTGGAGGGCACCTCCACATCACGAGCCCACCTGACTAGATCAGGTGGCAAGTATGGTGGCGCCCATCGGCGTATTTTGTCGGCACAGCAATTTCTCTCTGCCTTCTTTCTACATGCTAGTAAGCAATTTACTAATTACACCATATATATAAGACACGCTCATCATGGTAGTCCTCACTTTCCCCTGAGGAAGCTACACTTTGTTGTCGCGATACGCGTGGGGTCACCACCCCACCCCCTCTCTTTGCATTTTTCTTGCCTCCAGCCCTCATTGTTATTAGCGTCTGCCCTTGCACCTTTTGGTTCGGCACATTTCTCCACTAACAGCTGATTGCTGCGGCTCACTTCATTCATGCATTTAATTGTCATGTATTGCTAAGTTTTTTTCTATGTCTGGGCCTTTCTTGAATTGTGTCTCAGTCACCTGTGTGTTATACCTTTACTGTTTGAACCATTCTTGCTAGGGCATGTTTTGCTTTATATTGTAGATTGGGCTGTTTGGCTTGTTGAGGGTGTGGGGTGAATTTGGTGCCATATACCATTGACATCAATTATGTTTATTTCTATAAGCTTGTGCTTTTTTAATTGTTTTTAATGTTTGTCCATGTTGTTGCTTTGTGTCAAATAAATGATATAATTTTTGTTATACTGGTGATCCCACTTTTTGCACATTTTCTTCTTCTCCTTTTGCTTCAGCCCTTTTATAAAATGTGCTAGTGGTTTTCTGATCCCTTTTTGAATTTCTTATGCTATATACTTCTGGTGCCCTCCCACACTTAAGTGTTACAGAGACTCCTAACAGAGGCTCCATGGAGTTTTCTGATTTGCATATTCCCCAGGGGGCAATGCATCTAGGATTTCACTGTGTTGTGCACCCATGCTGGCTGCCGGCAGTGTTTTCTTTGGCTGGTCTCCCTGAGATCAGTGATTGTTTTGTCTTGTATTGTCTACTAGGCGTTGCTCCCACCTTGCCAGAATCCTACTAGACACTGATGAGGGGCAATACCCCGAAACAGCTGTCTGTGGATGGATACCTGGCCTTGGTATTTCCCTTGTCATATCTTTAAACTTGTCAAAAAGTTGGATTTTGACTTAAAGGGCCTCTTAATATGGTGATTATGGTGGTCTCCTAAAAAGAGCCACTCCTTGGCTGGGTCCTTACCAGAGGGATAGCTGGCTGGTTTCTGTGTCGAAACTCCTAACAGAGGCTCCACGGACTTTTTTGATTTGTATTTTAGACAGCACGGGAAGAATGCTTCTGCTCCCCGTGCTGTCTAATCACTCAATGAGTGAGCAAAAGCTGTGGGTTGGTAAGCGAAGATGTCACCGCTGCCACCTTTGCCATAGTAACCTGACGAGCGGGTTACTATAGCAACGGTGATCTCTGATCACCTGAATCCCGGCGCCGCTATTTACCGGCTGTGGCAGCTAATCCCTGCATGTGGGCTGACTCTGTAAAGAGCACTGACATGCAGGGACGGGGAGCTGAGCATGTGCCCGAGCATCTCGCCAATACACAGCGCTCGCCGAGTATATCGCGTACTGACATGCTTGGGCGAGCACCGCGTACCGGCAAGATGCACTGATAGGACCTAGCATGAAGTCATAGCCATGTGACCAGTCTGTAGCCAATGAGATAATACAGCATTCACACGTGACTGGTCACATGCTATGACGTCACGGAAGGTCCTTTTTTTACTGTGTGGCACAGTGATGATCGTACTCGGAAGGAGAAAGGGCGGGAGACAGAGTCTGCAGGACGTGTCGTGGGACCTGTAAGTATGAGAATGTTTATTATTAACTGTATTCTTTGTTTTACAGCCCCCCCCCCAGCCCATCCCATAACTGTAAAGTCAAAGATCGGTGATCAGGACGCAAGATTGTGTTATCTTGATCCCGATCTTTACAAAATGATCGAACGAGTCTCCTCGATCCCGAACATTGGGGGGATCGCCCAACCTTATACACAAACAGGAAAGTGCTTTAAAAATAAGAATCATTTTAACATGGCTTTCTGACAAGTTATTTCTTCTTCATTTTGAAAGCAACTTACCTGTACCTGCTCTGTAATTAAAAAGTAGTATTTTTTGGATGGTTAATTAAAATCATTCTAAGTATATACTTAATTTGCAAATAGAAAATCGATAGTGGATTCCAAAAATCATTTTTTCTATCTTAGTTTAGAAGCCATTACTTTTTTAATTTTTCAAATTGCATACCCTTTTCTGCACCTTAAAAATAGGTATAATTTTTGGATGGCTTGTAAAAAAAAATTGCTTCTTCATTACACAGCAAAAAATAGTCTTATTAATCACCAAACTTGTACAACTCTTGTACCTACCACATGTAAAAAAAAACTACAACTTTTTCTGTAGACAGCCTTTGTATAAACACTACCAAAGCAGCCATCTGCACTAAAAAATGGGCCATTTTGGAACATTTTTACAATTTAGGAAGCTAATCTGTTAGTGCAGTTTGGGTTAGCTCATCCCTAATTGTGGGTTATTGATAATTTAGTGATAAAAAATATATAATTGGTGGAGAAAAGTTTAACTTCACGGATCTAGGTCTTTTTTCTACCTATGTAACCATGTAAATTCACAGGTAATCAAATTTAAATAATTGTTCAAAGCCACTGGATTTGTATTTCAAAAGATGTCATTAGCTCTAGAGATGAGTACATTTGAGTTTTTTTCAAGCATTACAAAAAAAATTATATTCTCCATAATACGAATGTTTTACAATTTGCCCTACAGTAGATAAGAAAAATCACAGCCAGCTGAGGCCAGTATTTTGCTGATCCATAGAAAGTTAAGAAATTGTTTAAAAAAAAAAAAATAATATTGACCTATCCATTCACTAGTCCTGCGACCACCCCCAAGCCTACTATTTAGTCGTCCATGACTCTTTAGCGTGGGAGACACAATTGGACCGGGTTTTTGAAGCTGGCGGGGATGATATACCATCCTTGAGTTCCAGAACCGCCTTGGAACATATGAATAATCTAAAGTCTATGCTCAATAGAAAAACACGCCTTTGGTGGAACGTGGCCTTTATGAAGAGGTATTTGGACAGAGGGCTGGTTCCGCGGGGATTGAGGGTCAGGGTGTTTCCCTCTTTTACCGTCTCTGATGAGAGTATAAAAACTCAATGGGAGGAAGCCGCGGCAGGCTGTTCTAAGGTCTTCATGCGGCTACTCATAGAATTGAATGAGAAATCTATCTGTGAGTTAGAGACGGAGATAGGGGAGACCCGGGCCCTCCTTTCCTCAGAGCTGACCCCTGAGGAGTTGTCCAAGTACCATGAATCTTTGGATAAGGAGTTCTCCAAATGGGAGAAAGAAATCCTGAACACCAAAACAAAAAAGTACCAACGGGATGTTTTGGATTATAAAAATGGCCAAGTATTTCGTTGGAGAGGGGTGTCACAGCCTAGGAAGAAACATCATGTCTCTATGACGTCAGTATCAGCATCATCACTCTCCTCACTAGATGAGGAGTCTACATCTGATAAAACACGGAACATGAGACCTAATACTAGAGCTACCAATGTCCGTAATAGACAAGGTCCTGGTTTGGGTGGCGGACGTGGGACTCTTCCTCCAGTTCAGAAGAAAGGGACGGATCAACACCTAGAGGTAATTAACCTTTCTAAACATGTCCTTACTCCCTCACAGATTGAAGTCCTGAAATTAGGACTTTCATTTGTGCCAGAGGCTAATTTCAATCTTTTTGTAGTGATTAAAGATCTTCACCTATTTCTACGGAAATTGGTGCTACATAAATTGCATCATAGGAAAACCTCAGACGAATCTTCATTGTCCACTCTTGAAGAGGAGGCTATTGCCACCCTGGAGGAACTGGAGGCGGAGTCCACCCACCACCCACCAGGTAACTTTCCACAACACACCATATCAAGATCCACCACATTCCCGCCTTTGTCATTATGTCCCCCGATTCAAATCTTTGGGGAGTTGGTTACAAGAGATATACGACGCATTTCCTTTAAGGGCGGTAATAATAACTTGACAAGACAGCAACAATCCGCACTCAGAGAACTTCAGTTTCTTGAGGATGTGGTTGTCAAACCCGCCGATAAAGGCGGGAATGTGGTAATATGGCCAGTGGAACTATATGAAAGAGAGGCATGGCGACAACTAAGAGATCGGGATGCTTATGAATCTCTCCACCATAATCCGGTACGTGGCTACACCAATGACCTAGAGGTGATTCTATTGCGGGCTTTTGAGGAGGGAATTATCCCTAAGAAAATTTATGAGGGCCTCCTAGTCAAAACTCCAGTGGTTCCAACGTTTTACCTCCTCCCCAAGATCCATAAAAACCCGAAAGTGCCTCCTGGACGTCCTATTGTCTCTGGCATGGGGGGGCTGTGTGATGTTACTTGCAAATTCATTGAACACTACTTGCACCCACTTGTGGAGACATTGCCCTCCCATGTCAGGGACACTTCAGACGTTCTTAGGAGACTAGAGGGTTTGACCTTGGAGGAGGGGGTATCACTGGTGACCATGGATGTTGAGGCCCTCTACTCCAGTATTGATCACCGCGATGGACTTGTGGCCGCCCAGTTCTTTTTGGATTCCAGTAATTTGGATCAATCTCTGTCCGGTCTGATTATGGAGTTGTTGGAGTTTGTGTTGACGCACAATTTCTTCGTTTTTCGGGACCGGTTCTTCCTCCAGCGGCGCGGCACTGTGATGGGGGCGGCTTGTGCGCCGTCCTACGCAAACCTCTTTCTCGGGTATTGGGAGAGGGAGGTTTTCGGGGGCGGCGTGCCGGCGAGCTCCCATGCGCAGTGCTGGCTCCGCTATATAGACGACATTCTTGTCGTCTGGGGAGGAACCGGCCTTGAACTGGAGGATTTTGTGCGTCGACTCAACTCCAATGACCGGAACATCTTTTTGACTCATCAGATCGGACAGAGATCCATTGACTTTTTAGACATCAGGATATCTATAGAGCTGGGCGGAGCAGTGTCTACTACCATCTTCCGTAAGTCCACCGCGGTTAATTCCCTCCTCCATGCCACTTTGGGACACCCTAGGTCAACGGTGGATGCCATTCCTACTGGCCAATTCCTGCGGTTGCGTAGATTATGCTCCTTGGGTAATGCCTTTGAGACTGAATCTAGTGATATGAGGGAGAGATTTATAAGCAGGGGATACAGCAATAGATCCATCAAACGTGGTTACCAACGGGCTACGTCCTCTAATCGTGATCAACTACTGTCCGGAAGAGCTTCAACGGTGAAGCCAACTGGTTATGTGGCCAGGTTCATCTCCACCTACTGCCGACAGTGGGAGCAGATAAGGGGGGTGCTCAATAAACATTGGGCTATTCTTCAAACGGAGTCCTCCCTTGAGGGATATTTGCCTGACCGCCCTATGATGACAGCGAGAAGAGGTAGGAGTCTTAAAGATATGTTGGTACACAGCCACTAGGTGGCCAAGACTCCCCCTCTTTTCGGCTGTGGTCCACAACGAGTTGGCTGTTACCCATGTGGCAGTTGTCGAGGTTGTAAGAACATCATTAGGGCCACTACTTTTTGTTCTGCTGACGGCCTGAGAGAGTATTCGATCCGAGACTATATTTCTTGCAACACATCTGGCGTAATATACTACGCCACATGTGGTTGCGACAAAATATACATCGGATTAACCTCTCGGGAACTTCGTATCCGTACGAGAGAACATGTACGTGATATTTTGGCCGCCAAAGAGGTTATCAACCCGGAGACTCTCAAGACGATCCCCCGTCACTTCAGGGAGATTCATAATTGTGATCCAACCTCCCTGAAGGTTCGTGGGATCGATCGGGTGCATCTTGGTATCCGTGGTGGAGATGTGAAAAAACGTCTTGCACAGGTGGAGTGCCGATGGATTTTCACCCTCGGTACTATGTCCCCACGAGGACTTAATGAACGTCTCACTTTTGTTCCTTTTTTATAGTCCGTTGGCTGTTTGGGACAGTAATTGCCATTATAATTTCCGGCCCTTTTGCGGTCCGGCGTCTTGGACCCCATTATGTTGGCCTTTAATGGTAATTGCTGCCCCTTGGCAGTTATTTTCATGAGTTTTAGACTTTTGTATTAATAGGATGACTGGTCCTTTTGTGCGGTTCTGTTTCTCAATTTTAACAGTGTTTTTTGTTCTCTTTAGTCTGGGTCCTACCCCTATTATGTCTTAAGCCCCTACAGCTTTGGGACACCTACTGTGGAAGATGTCTATCAATCTACTTGAGACACGGAGTTGTTTTGACGTCGGATCAATCTAAATATACACATGTTTTACCACAATTATGTAATGAATATATCTCAATGTATACATGTGTTCATGTGATGTCTGATCTTTGTATATGTATTCTCATTACTTATGCATGTATGCGCATTATCACATACATTATGTTTTATTGCTGTATATGTGGTGGTGAATATGTGAGAGTGGACGTTTTCATTCTCCTCCCTGTCTCTTTAACTCATCTTCTGCTTCCCTTATGTCCCTTCAATATTTAATATTAATTTCTACTGGGGTATTTTGCGATTTTTCTGTGGAACGCTCCTATAACTGATTTCCCGTCCTTTTTACAACTGTGGGCAGTGTTGCCCTGTTCACTAATGGACGGGTCGGCGCCTTCCATCAGGACTTACCCAATGACGTATCAGAGGGAAGTCTCTACCTCCTGACGCGGCCGCGGCTGGCGTCCTTAGCAGCGGAATTCGGGAAGTGCTGTGACGTCACAGGAAGTTTTCTTCCCTCCGGCTTCCGCTGCTGAGGATCCAGTGCGGCGCGTCTCGCTACACCCCGGTTCTTATGATTTACCTAACGAGGGGGTGTTTGTTTATTGGGGTTGGACCCCTATATAAGATTTACTCCTGCACTATTTTTAGTCGTCCCCCGACGAAGCACACGGAGCGAAACATGTGTTGGGACGTTGGTCCCACCGTGCTATCCTGGCCCTCGGCGTCATATTCTCCTGGTAGGTGGCTCTGCCTTGGCTATTACTTGTCTTGGCTTCTTTTGCCGCTTTTACTCTTTGTACTTTTTTGAGCTCTGTCTACCTGGTGTTACTATGGTATGTCTGCCGTTACTCAGTAGAGACTTGTTCTCCTGAATGTATGCTTGGGACACGTGGGGTTTTCCCCTCCAGCACCATTT
Organism: Anomaloglossus baeobatrachus; assembly: GCF_048569485.1. Classification (NCBI taxonomy): domain Eukaryota; kingdom Metazoa; phylum Chordata; class Amphibia; order Anura; family Aromobatidae; genus Anomaloglossus; species Anomaloglossus baeobatrachus. The sequence continues at coordinate 154,046,663 of NC_134354.1, read as the reverse complement.
CCCTTGGTCCTATATTTATCTATGTATGCCTATAATTGATTCCCCTACAGCATTTATAATAAAATAATTATATTTTTATAATATGGCTTGTGTGGGTATATTTGCTATCTGGCAAACTGAAAGACTCTTTCTTCTTGGTTTCATTCATTGGTAGAGTTGTTGCCATTTTAATTATTAAGTGGCCCTTTTTTTGATTTATTTTTCCCTGTGTGCAGTAACGTCTATGGCCTAGTTGAGCTTGATGGCTCGTCAAAAGCCAAAACAAAATTTGCACCATGAGGAAAAGGGAAAATAGGCACAGTGAATCAACCAGCAGGTTGCCGAGACCATGGGTCAGGTAAACGATGAGGTGTGTATTATTATAGTTTTTTACATTATATAAGTAACATTTTAGGCACAGAGAATGACTGTTACAGGGGGACTGGCAGAATAGGATCAGGTGGTATATATCCCAATCGCCAGTCGGGGCCCACCGTGCTCCAGATGAAAAAGGAGCTGCTGGCAACCCGAAGGTTAGGCGGAGAATACAGAGCTGGGTGGCTCTGAAATAATAGCGGCCTGATCCAAGTTAAATAGCACTTGGATCAGGAAACTGTGAACCCTGTTACTGTTATAGGGTCCACTCATCCAGCCCAGGAATTCCCTGTTCATGCCACAGGGGTCCTGGGGTACGCTATCCGTGCGCGTAGGGGGCACAACTGAACAGTTGGCACAGCAGCCGCAGCCCAGTTGACTCCACTGGACGGTAGGAGGTTGAAGCCCAGCGTCTGGCCCTAACGTGCTGAGCCACGGGTGTCTTGTCATGACAAGCACCGGACGTTTGACCCTGAGTATCATTTCCAATCTAAGGCTTATGCTGCAATGAGGCTCTAACATGGCGGTGTGCTCTGTTTGAGCATAGGTGAAGACTGCGCACCTCCATGTTGTCTCCAGCCCCTTTTATAACCTAGGTCCGCCCCAAACCCAGGGTGGACAGTAATGGCACCTCCAGGGGCCAATAGCGGAGTGCCAAGTCATCAGTGACATCACCAGCGGCCTATCTGGCACCGCCACGTCACTAATGACCTCATGGCAGCCACACCCCAAACACCTCACCAGTCATCGTCTAACAACTAACAGTGGAGTGCCAGGTCATAGAGGCGGGCCTCCACGAGCAAGACCTGAGTGGTCACGTCATCAGGACACCTGATGCCCTCTGGCCTATCAGGGCCTGCCACCTCACGTACATGCACAGTGAAGTCCTTCCTGGACTTAGCCTCCAATGCACTAAGTGCTTGAGCATGCTAAGTAGCTTGAACAACGGACTTAAGTTCCAAAATCATACTATCACCCTGAGCATGCTCAGAAGGCATAACACAGAACTTAGATACGGCACGATGTCCAAATACCTGTGCAAAGAGGCTTTTCACACTAAGTGTGTGAGCATGCTCAGTAGCCTGAAATGAGGACTTAACCTCAGAAATGGCACAATCAGGCTGAGCATGCCCATTAGACAAAACACTGTACTTAGGCTCTGGCTGGGGTAAATCGGCACATGAATGTGCACTAGCCGCCTCTCCACACTTAATGTGGAGGAGAAAGCAGCTAGCTGGACGACCCGAGGCACCGCCAAAAACAGCAGCCAGCACCTGGGCGTAGCAGGAACCGCAGCAGGTTGCTTGTGGCTACGGCGCTGCCGATTCATAACAATAACTTCACTGTAAATCAAGTTTCTTTGCAAAATCTATGTGATTTGGTGGACGATAATCTGTGCAGATTCAAACATGTCTAGTCATCTCTATTCATGTCATCTCTGACTAAATAGAATATAAAATGAAGTAAAATGAGGTAAAAAAATTATGTAGATCCGTGATGTAAACTGGACACCTCTGTCGGACACGATGTGGAACAGTTGACCATATAACCGATGTACAGTATGTTTTGGATGAAGTGCTCAGTGTGTCCTGGTGCAGAAGAAAACCAAGTTAGTGGCATGAAATGAGCAATTTTTGAAAAGCTGTCCACCACCACCTAGATGGTGGTGCAACCAGAGAATCTTGGTAGGTCCGTAATAAAGTCCATCGCTACATGCTGTAAAAGCATGGATGGCACCGGATGGAGTAGTGGTCATCTCCTCTGTGAGTGACCAGATCGGGAGAAAACATTAAGATATTGTCCAGATACAATACCACACAGGAGTAGAGCAGATCACGGAATATATCATTGACTAATTCCTCAAAGACCACAGAGGCATTGCTGAGCCTGAATGTCATGACTTGATACTCAGAGTGGCCATCATGGGTATTGAAGTCCATCTTCCATTCGTCACTCGACCATAACCAGATGAAGTTGTACGCACCATGATGAAGGTTGAGTTTGGAGAAAATCCTGGAACCTCGGAGGCGGTCAAACAATTCCGGTATGAGTGGCAGCAGGTATTTTTTAAATACCGTGAATTGACTGAGACCTCTTTAGTCGATACATGGCCAAAAAAGATCTATCCTTTTTCTTTAAAAAGAAGAATACAGCTCTTGCCAGTGAGGAGGACTTTTAGATGAATCCTTTTGAAAGGTTCTTTTTAATGTATTTCGACTTGGCTTGTGTCTCAGCCTGAGACAGAGCATAGACCATGAGGGGAGAGGACCCAAGATAGAGGTAAATGGGACAGTCATATGACCTATGTGGCATCAGAGTCTCAGCCACTCTCTTGTCGACAACATCCTTATAGGCTCAATAGGTGGACGGCAGCTCCTGAAGATTAAAGGGTTTCACAGGTGGCCAAGCAGGTTGCACAGAAACAAGACAACTTTCATGGCAGGAGTGACCCCACCTGAGTACCTCTCCTAATCTCCAATACAGAACCAGTTTGTGCTTCTGAAGCCATGGCAGACCTAGTACCATTGAATACAACATTCCTGGTAACATATGAAAGGCGATTTTCTTTGTATGCAGAATTCCCAAACAAAGAACAACTTCCTCAGGGATGAACTGGATGGCCTTGGGCAGACGCTTTCTATCCACTGACTGCACAGTAATGGGAGTTGGCAGCTGACAAACAGGAATCCAATATTGATCCACTACAGTCTGCTGTATGAAATTTCCATCAGCACCAGAGTCCAGTAAAGCTGTTTTGGAGAACCGGGAGTTACCACTGGTTACGTACAAAGTAATATATAGAGGTGAAGAAGACTTATGCTCACACAGGATTGCCTCTACTACTGACCGAAGGCAGGACAGTTTTCCCGGCTTTTTGGGACAGAAAGGCATCAGGTACATGGATCTTCTTCAGTAGAAACACCAATCAGCGGTGCATCAGCCTTCATGGTGGTATCTTGCTGTGTGCACTTAATCTACCTGTTGTTTTGGAAGTGGAAACAGCTGCTGGTGTTGAGCTCTCTCAGACATCGAGAGCACCAACTTTGGATGAAGGCAACATCATGTCTCAGCCTGCACTTTCCTCACAGACCAGCAGTTTTCCAGTGACACCCTACTCAACGCCGTCTCAGCACAGCAGCCAGCCCTCAGTCCCTCAGATGTGGTCAAATAAAAGATCATTTCCTTCTAGCCATGACAAAGCTAAGAGGTTGACTTTCACCCTCTGCAAGCTGTTGGCTACAGAAATGCTGCCTTTCAGCCTGGTGGACACACAGGATTTTCGAGACCTTATGTCCGTCGCAGTGCCCCAGTACCAGATGCCCAGTCGCTACTACTTCTCCAAGAAAGGCGTGCCTGCGCTACACCAGCATGTTGCACACAACATCACCGCTTCCTTGAGAAACTCTGTGTGTGACAGGGTGCATTTCACCACTGATACTTGGACCAGTAAGCATGGACAGGGGCGTTGTATGTCGCTGACTGGGCACTGGGTAACTATGGGGAGAGATGGAGAAGGGTCTGCTGTACAAGTCTTGCCGTCCCCACGAGTTGTGCGTCAACCCTCTGTATGTAGAAGTTCCTCCACTGCTTCTCCCTCCTCAACCTCGTCTGGGTCCTCCACCTCTGCCCAAAGCCTCTGTGGTCAGTCCACTTGTGGCAGGCATGGGACGGTGGGGGAGAGGGATTAACAAGGGCGCATGGTAGCAGCCAAAATATTGAGGAGGGTGCAGGAGCCCAGGAAGAAATGGAGGACGAACTGGCAATGGACATGGAAGACTCAGCAGATGAGGGAGACCTTGGTCAAATTTCGGTTGTTCAAGGTTGGAGGGAGATGTCAGAGGAATGAAGCACGGTTATCACCTTGCCCTTTCAAACACAGCAAGGACTTGGTCTGCATGGATGCGCAAGACACATGAGCGCCTTCTTGCTGCACTACCTACAAAAGGACCCTCGGATTGTTCGAATTAGAAGTAATGCTGACTACTGGGTTGCCACACTCTTAAGGGTGCTTTACACGCTGCGACATCGCTACCGATGTCGCGAGCTATAGCACCAGCCCCCGTCGCTTGTGCGATATTTGGTGCTCGCTGCGGTAGCGAACATTATCTCTATGGCAGTGTCACACGCACATACCTTGACAGCAACGTCGCTGTGGCCGCCGAACAATCCCTCCCTCAAGGGGGAGGTGCGTTCGGCATCATAGCAACCTCACTGCGGCGTCAGTAAGCGGCCGGCCAATAGAAGCGGAGGGGCAGAGATGAGCGGGATGTAACATCCCGCCCACCTCCTTCCTTCCGCATTGCCAGTGGATGCAGGTAAGGAGATGTTCATCGTTCCTGCGATGTCACACACAACGATGTGTGCTGCCGCAGGAACAACGAACAACATCGTACCTGCAGCAGCAACGATATTAAGGAAAGGATCGACATGTCAACGATCCTCGTATTTGAACGATTTTGCGATCGTTGATCGTCACTCCTTGGTTTAATATGTTGCGATGTCGCTACCAGCGCCGGATGTGCGTCACTAATGACATGACCCCGACGATATATCGGTAGCGATGTCGCAGCATATAAAGCACCCTTTAGATCCCCGGTACAAGTTAAAATTTGCCGAAATAATTCCAGCCATAAAAAGGGACGCACATATGCAGGAGTATCAGCAAAAAGCTGTTATGCAATCTTAGCTCGGCTTTTCCACTAAACACCAGTGGTGCACAGAGTGAATCTCACAGTTGTAACTTGCCAACCATGGGACTGTCGAGTCATCATCAGTCAAACTGTACCAGCAGCACCGTATCTGGTGGTAACACCAATTTTAGGGAATCGTTTCATGACTTTTTTAGACCATCCTTTCCAAGGCCAAAAGAGACAAGAAGTCAGACAAGAAGTCTGACACATAGTCAATGGCTGGAGAGGATGATACAGGAGTATCTCCAAATGAACATCGATGCCATCACTTTGCAACTGGAGCCTTGCACATTTTGGGCTTCCAATCTTGAAAAATGGCTTGAGCTCGCTTCTTTCCGCGGCCAGCGTTCTCTCGGAACGTGTCTTCAGTGCTGCTGGGTGTGTGCTTTCAGATAAGCGCACGTGTCTGTCCTGTGACAATGTGGACAGATTAACGTTCATCAAGATGAACAAGTCATGGATCCACAAGGACATTGCTACCCCTGTGTCATCCTGGGGAGAGTAAATGCTTGTAGATTTTTGAATGTGCTTCATGCAAATCAACCTTTCAAGTTTGCAACTGGAGGACAACTGATGCCACTTAAGTAGTGTCTGTGGCCTAATTTTTGGAAAAAAGGGAGACTCTGGCTGGAGTCCCCTTTTTGTTTTTTTCAAATGTTCCAAGATTAACAAGTCATGGATCAGCAAGGACTTTTCTACCCCTGTGTCATCCTGGGGAGAGTAAATGCTTGTGGATTTGGATTGTGCTTCATGCAAATCAACCTGTCAAGTTTGCAACTGGGGGACAACTGATGCCACTTAAGTGGTGTCTGTGGCCCAATTTTTGAAAAAAAAGGATACTCTGGTTGGAGTCCCTTTGCTGTGTTTTACATGATTTTAGAAGGGCATGACATGCCTATATCTGTGTCTCCTCCTCCTTTTACTCATCCAGCTCTTTTGTTTTCGCATGAGTATATGTACTTGTCACTTTTCCATGTGTTTGTGGTGTCTTGTGAGTTGTTTGTCACCTTTTAGACACCTTAGAAGGTGTTTTCCATGTGTTTGCCTCTCATTGTTTTCAATGGGGTTCGAAGGTGATCATCAAACGTTTGTCGAACGTTCGCCGAACTGAGCCGCCGTTCGATTAACTGAACTGAACACTAGGGGGGTGGCTCATCTCTACTAATTAAGAACAGTTCACCCACAAACAAGTGGCAAGATGCTGAGTCGTCACAATAACCAACCGTCACAGCAAGGTGTGAAAATTGAACTAATGGGCCCCTCTCTAAGTCTGGTGAGCTTGCTAAGCTGTATGCTTTAAATGTTTTTTTTAGATGACAAACATATTGTTATGATCAAGCAAAGCGATAAATATTAGAACCTCCATTTAAAAGTAAAATGGGGGACATTTTCAATACGAAATCCAAATTGAGGTATGTTTAGGATAAGCAGTATTCCCTGCTCAGCTAGCTTACATTGAGCTGACAACTGCCAACCACACAGCTAACAAACCCCTCTCTGCTCCTTTGACCAGCAGAAACAAAGTTGCCGCACCTTTGCCAGTGTTAGAATTTAACTGGTATCCATTGCAGCAGCGACAATTATAAAATATTTGACATGATGGATCAGATGTTTGAAAAACCTGATGCACTTAATCAAACAAACACACAATGCTTAAACAGTCAGGTTCATTCGAGCATGGCCTGATAATCCTGAGACCCAGCCAAACAGGAGTTGGATCGCAGTCCGTCACTATGGAGAATAACGCAGTCCGTTAACGCACGATTGCAGCATCTAACGTTTTTTAGAGCGGTGGAAACCTTTATTTTTCCCTGCGCATGCTCTTTTTTTTTTTTTTTAAATCACAGAAACTTTATTTTGTTTTTCGGTGGCCGAACGTTCAGCTGTCGCCCGACCGCCGGCATGTGACAGCTCTCAGCTGAGCACCCAGGCGCCGGCATGTGAGAGCGCTTAGCTGAGCACCCGGCCGCCGGCTATTGAGAGCGATCAGCTGAGCGCACGGCCGCCGAGTGATCAGCTGATCGTCCACAATAGTCTGCTGCCGGTAAAACTGTAAAGAAGAAAAAAAAATAAATTAAAAAAAAAAGCTTTCCGTTGTTTTGTACGATCCGTTGCATCCGTTGTGCCATTATATGCAATGCATCCTTTGCATCCATCACACAACGCAATGCAACGGATCCATTCAACGCACGTGTGAAATTAGCCTTAAGCTGCTTTTTATTGTAGAAAATGTGCATAAATACAGCCAGAAAATTGGCAGACAGATTCAAAACCTGAATGATTAGAACATATATAAAAAAAAAAATTGTTTAAAAGAACTCAAGTCCTCAGTGGTTGATACTTTTTAATGGCTAACTGAAAAGATGGTAATAATTGCAAGCTTTCGAGACTACTCAGGTCTCTTCATCAGGTATGGTATAACACAAAATCTGAAGAGTCACATATTTATACACAACAGGACATAGAATGGGGCAGTAAAAAAAAAAAGACAACAATCAAGTTATATAAAACAGAACTATCACTATGGCAGGGAGGCAAACTGTTGTGGCCATAAATTTTGCTGCAGTTCAGTGTGAAAGTTTTATTGTCCTTTTGATAAGGGTCTGGTCCGGGCTGTGACACGCTCGGATGGTCAGAGGAGCACATCTTTTAACTGATGTAAAAAGACATGAATCCATGAGACACATTCATTCCTGCTCTGAATGTGTCAAAGGTCATCATAAGTTTGTACTCCCATAGTCTCCTATCTCTCTGGGACTTGAAATTTCCTTTCAATACCAGCAATTTCATGTCCATGATGCTGTGGTCTGAGTTACAAAAATGTTTGGCCACAGGTAGATCCATCCTTTTTTCTCTAATTGGGTGGCGGTGAGAATTCATCCTTGTCCTGAGCTGTTGTCCGGTCTCCCCTACATACAGACCCCCAGTTGGACATTTGGTACATATAATTAAGTACACCACATTGGTTGTGGTGCAGCTGAAGGTACCTGGGATCTTGTAGTCCTGATGTGATCTGGGAATCTTTATCTTGTCCGTTGTCAATATTCATGGACAGGTCTTACATTTTTTCTGGTTGCAGGGAAATGTTCCTGTTGGTGTTGGAGAGGACAGGGAGCTTCTGACAATGATGCTTCTTAGATTTGGGGGCTGTCTAAAACACAGAAGTGGGGGGTCTGGAAAAATAGATTTTAACCGGGCATCTTTTTGTAGTAATGGTTGTAGTTTCCGTGCAGCTCCTCTAAACACCTCCACATGTGGATTGTAGGTGACTACAAGAGGGACCCGGTTGTTTTCTTCTTTAGTTTTATAATGTAGGAGATGGTTTCTTGATATTCTGGTGGCTCTTGTAATCTGGTTTTCAATTGTTCTTGGGTGGTAGCCTTGATTCAGAAAGGTCTTTCTGAGGCCCTCAAGGTGATTGTCTCTATCTGTACTGTTGGAACATATCCGATTGTACCTGATAGCCTGGCTGTATACAATAGAGTTTTTTATATGTTTTGGATGAAAACTGTCCCATTTCAGGTATGTTGGACGGTCATAGAGCATATAAAGATGCCAGAAAAACGAGGTTTGGGGGAGGAAAAGAAGTCCCAATTGGGGAATAGCATACCCTTGGATAAAAAACATAGGATCAAATACAAGATAATAAGGATCACAATCCTAACAGATAAACTCCCATATAACACATAAAAGACAGGGTAGGTCACACAAGGTCACTTATTAATTCACCATAAAACTCCATATGCATGTCCTGTCAGATAAATAATTTACAGGATTAAAGTAGCTTGGTGGTAAAGGGAAACCCGGAGACCTACCTGCTGTCACAGAGCCAAGAGGTTTGCCAGACCTGACAATTGGGACAGGTTTGACACTTGTTTTGCTGAGGCTGTTTCAAAAGACCATATGGTGTATGAGCAAGTGTATGGGCAAAGAAAATATTCAGCACCACTTGTAGCTTTGTCTTGCCCAAATAGACTAGAATACTCTATTTAACACCAGAAGTCCCAGAGAAGGGTCATTTAACATTTCTACCTTTGGAACCCAGATACGGGTCGAATGACCTGAAGGATTTTAGCTAACATCCTATAATCACCGTGTTTTGTTCTGTAATTAAGGCCATAACTGTCGCACCACAGGAGGTTGTTGTTTTCCATTGAGTTTAGCCATTCAGTTTCTAGTTAGTTCTATTAAGTTCTATTCAGTTCATTTGACCGTCCTTTGGGACTTCAAGGGGAAGCTCGAAATTTCTAGTGTTAAGTATGTGAAAACTTGCATTTGTCAAAACAAATTAGCCATGGATTAATTCCAACCTTAATTAAACAATGACTAATGCCAATGTTTAGATTGGCCATACTATATGCCTGTCAATAGACTTTTACACTGCTCCTATGCTGTCAGCCTTAATGGCCCATGCCAAGCTAGGCATCTACTCCTTATCCATAATGTGATCTATACTGTGCTGATGTTGCCAGGGATGATATGTTTTGTGCTTTTCCAGTGTGTTGTACTGCTGCTAAGAACCGTACTCTATTCAGGGTACACAAATAGGATGGGCGATCCCAATCTGTAAAGATCAGGGATCGTAACAATCATATAGTGATCGTGTACACGATCCCGACCACGAGCTTTGATGGGAAGCTCGTGTTACAGATCAGGTCAAGATCGGGTCCAGGGGCTGTAAAAAAAAAAAAACACGGTATTAAAAAACATTGTCATTATATTTACAGGTTAAGTGACACGTCCTGCAGACTCTGTTGGAGACAGGTTAGTTTCTGACCGAAATGTCCTGTTTTATGGGCCATTAAAGAAAGACAAACATGAAGAAAAATTGAGTGCTGCCTTATGATTTTTTGAATATGTATATATATATATATATATATATATATATTGGATATTGACTAAAAGGGCCACTTAATATGGTGGTTATGGTGGTCTCCTAAAAAGAGCCACTCCTTGGCTGGGTCTTTCCCAGAGGGATATCTGGCTAGTTTCTGTGTCGAGACTCCTAACAGAGGCTCTACGGACTTTTTTGCTTTACATATTTCCCAGGGGGCAATGCACCTGGGATTTCACTGTGTTGTGCGCCCTCGCTGGCTGCCGGCAGTGTTTTCTTTGGCTGGTCTCCCGAGATCAGTGATTGTTTTGTCTTGTTGGTCTCCTAGGCATTGCTCCCACCTAGCCAGAATCCTACTCCACACTGATGAGGGGCAATATCCCGAAACAGCTCTCTGTGGATGGATACCTGGCCTTGGTATTTCCCTTGTCATATCTTTAAACTTGTCAAAAAGTTGGATATTGACTTAAAGGGCCACTCAATATGGTGGTTATGGTGGTCTCCTAAAAAGAGCCACTCCTTGGCTGGGTCCTTCCCAGAGGGATATCTGGCTGGTTTCTGTGTCGAGACTCCTAACAGAGGCTCCACAGACTTTTTTGATTTGCATATTTCCCAGGGGGCAATGCACCTAGGATTTCAATGTGTTGTACACCCTCGCTGGCTGCCGGCAGTGTTTTTTTTTTGGCTGGTCTCCCTGATCTCAGTGATAGTTTTCTCTTTTTTTGTCTACTAGGCATTGCTCCTATCTTGCCAGAATCCTACTCCACACTGATGAGGGGCAATACCCCGAAACAGCTGTCTGTGGATGGATATCTGGCCTTGGTATTTACCTTGTCATATCTTTAAACTTGTCAAAAAGTTGGATATTGACTTAAAGGGCCACTTAATATGGTGGTTATGGTGGTCTCCTAAAAAGAGCCACTCCTTGGCATGGTATATCCCCGGGTTGATATCTGGCTGGTTTCTGTGTCGAGACTGCTAACAGAGGCTCCACAGACTTTTTTGATTTGCATATCAGACAGCACGGGAAGAATGCTTCTGCTCCCCGTGCTGTCTAATCACTCAATGAGTGAGCAAAGGCTGTGGGTTGGTAAGCGATGATGTCACCGCTGCCACCTTTGCCATAGTAACCTGACGAGCGGGTTACTATAGTAACGGTGATCTCTGATCCCCTGAATCCCGGTGCCACTATTTACCGGCTTTGGCAGCTAATCCCTGCATGTGGGCTGACTCTGTAAAGAGCACTGACATGCAGGGACGGGGAGCTGAGCATGTGCCTGAGCATCTCGCCAATACACAGCGCTCGCCGAGTATATCGCGTACTGACATGCTTGGGCGAGCACCGCGTACCGGCAAGATGCACTGATAGGACCTAGCATGAAGTCATAGCCATGTGACTAGTCTGTAGCCAGTGAGATAATATAACATTCATACATGACTGGTCACATGCTATGACGTCACGGAAGGTCCTTTTGTTACTGTGCGGCACAGTGATGATCGTACTCGGTTGCAGAAAGGGCGGGAGACAGAGTCTGCAGGACGTATCATGGGACCTGTAAGTATGAGAATGTTTATTATTAACTGTATTCTTTGTTTTACAGGCCCCCGCCCCATCCCATAACTGTAAAGTCAAAGATCGGTGATCGGACGCAAGATTGTGTTATCTTGATCCTGATCTTTACAAAATGATCGAACGAGTCTCCCCGATCCCGACCATCGGGGGGATCGTCCATCCTTATACACAAACAGGAAAGTGCTTTAAAAATAAGAATCATTTTAACATGGCTTTCTGACAAGTTATTTCTTCTTCATTTTGAAAGCAACTTACCTGTTCCTGCTCTGTAATTAAAAAGTAGTATTTTTTGGATGGTTAATTAAAAGCATTCTAAGTATATACTTAATTTGCAAATAGAAAATCGATAGTGGATTCCAAAAATCATTTTTTCTATTTTAGTTTAGAAGCCATTGCTTTTTCAATTTTTCAAATAGCATATCATTTTCTGCACCTTAAAAGTAGGTATAATTTTTGGATGGCTTGTAAAAAAAAATGCTTCTTCATTACACAGCAAAAAATAGTCTTATTAATCACCAAACTTGTATAACTCTTGTACCTACCACATGTAAAAAAAAACTACAACTTTTTCTGTACACAGACTTTGTATAAACACTACCAAAGCAGCCATCTGCACTAAAAAATGGGCCATTTTGGAACATTTTTACAATTTAGGAAGCTAATCTGTTAGTGCAGTTTGGGTTAGCTCATCCCTAATTGTGGGTTATTGGTAATTTAGTGATAAAAAATATATAATTGGTGGAGAAAAGTTGAACTTCATGGATCTAAGTCTTTTTTCTACCTATGTAACCATGTAAATTAACAGGTAATCAAATTTAAATAATTGTTCAAAGCCACTGGATTTGTATTTCAAAAGATGTCATTAGCTCTAGAGATGAGTAAATTTGAGTTTTTTTCAAGCATTACAAAAAAATTAAATACTCCAGAATATGAATGTTTTACAATTTGCCCTACAGTAAATAAGAAAAATCACAGCCAGCTGAGGCCAGTATTTTGCTGATCCATAGAAAGTTAAGAAATTGTTTAAAAAAAAAATAATATTGACCTATCCATTCACTAGTCCTGCGACCACCCCCCGAGCCAACTATTTAGTCATCCATGACTCTTTAGTTTCCATTTTTCCCCTGTGTGCAGTAACGTCTATGGCCTAGTTGAGCTTTATGCCTCGTCAAAAGCCAAAACAAAATTTGCACCATGAGGAAAAGGGAAAATAGGCACAGTGAATCGACCAGCAGGTTGCCAGGACCATGGGTCAGGTAAACAATGAGGTGGGTATTATTATATTTTTTTACATTATATAAGTAACATTTTAGTCACAGAGAATGACTGTTACAGTGAGACTGGCAGAATAGGATCAGGTGGTATATATCCCAATCGCCAGTCGGGGCCCACCGTGCTCCAGATGAAAAAGGAGCTGCTGGCAACCCGAAGGTTAGGCGGAGAATACAGAGCTGGGTGGCTCTGAAATAATAGCGGCCTGATCCAAGTTAAATAGCACTTGGATCAGGAAACTGTGAATCCTGTTAGTGTCATAGGGTCCACTCATCCAGTCCAGGAATTCCCTGTTCACGCTACAGGGGTCCTGGGGTACGCTGTCCGTGCACGTAGGGGGCACAACTGGACAGGTGGAACAGCAGCAGCCCAGTTGACTCCACTGCACGGTAGGAGGTTGAAGCCCAAACTCACAGACTAATGGCAGAAGATGTAAACTGCCCAGGCCAAAAAGACTAATGCACTACCAGGATGCAGCAAGACCTCCATTAAATGGAGACATCACAGGTGCAAAGAGAGATGGTAGTAAAATTGCACACTTGTGGCTTGCATAGGTCACTGTTCACACACACACAGGCACACAGTATCTGTTAAGCAGCCTGTTAGTTACGCCCATCACAATCGATGCAAGCGAGCTGCACCAGTACTATATATGTGCACCATGCAGGGACAGTGAGTATAATATGCAAGGCCTAACATTAAGAGGCCTGGCTGCATCCTGTATAAAATATTCTGTGTAAAAGAATAAATAAATATATGAGGTATTGGTAGGTAATATGGCCATAGTACGGTAAGCCCACAATCCGCGTCACGGATCCTCATGTTTGTGGGTCTCTACACTAATATATCATATATGTACATACATAAAAAACACCAAAAAGGGGAATAAAAACCTCCAAAAGTTAAGCAAAAACTCACAGACTAATGGCAGAAGCTGTAAACTGCTCAGGTCAAAAAGACTAATGCACTACCAGGATGCAGCAAGACCTCCATTAAATGGAGACATCACAGGTGCAAAGAGAGATGGTAGTAAAATTGCACACTTGTGGCTTGCATAGGTCACTGTTCAAACACACAGGCACACAGTATCTGTTAAGCAGCCTATTAGTTACGCCCATCACAATCGATGCAAGCTAGCTGCACCAGTACTATATATGTGCACCATGCAGGGACAGTGATTATAATATGCAAGGCCTAACATTAAGAGGCCTGGCTGCATCCTGTATAAAATATTCTGTGCAAAAGAATAAATAATTATATCACTAATGACCTCATGACATCCACACCCCAAACACCTCACCAGTCATCGTCTAAAAACCAATAGTGGGGTGCCAGGTCATAGAGGCGGGCCTCCGCGAGCCAGTCCTGAGTGGCCACATCATCAGGACACATGATGCCCTCTGGCCTATCAGGGCCTGCCACCTCACGGACATGCCCAGTGAAGTCCTTCCTGGACTTAGCCTCCAATGCACTAAGTGCTTGAGAATGCTCAGTAGCTTAAACAATGGACTCAAGTTCCAAATTCAGACTATCACACTGAGCATGCTCAGTAGGCACAACACAGAACTTAGATACGGCACAATGTCCAAATACCTGTGCAAAGAGGCTTTTCACACTAAGTGTGTGAGCATTCTCAGTAGCCTGAAATGAGGACTTAACCTCAGAAGTGGCACAATCAGGCTGAGCATGCCCACTAGACAAAACACTGTACTTAGGCTCTGGCTAGGGGAAATCGGCACATGAACGTGCACTAGCCGCCTCTCCACACTTAGATGTGGAGGAGAAAGCAGCCAGCTGGACGACCCGAGGCACCACTGAAAACAGCGGCCGGCACCTAGGCGTAGCAGGAACTGCAGCAGGTTGCTTGTGGCTATGGCACAGCCGAATCATAACAATAACTTCACTGTAAATCAAGTTTCTTTGCAAAATCTATGTGATTTGGTGGATGATAATCTGTGCAGATTCAATCATGTCTAGTCATCTCTGTTCATGTCATCTCTGACTAAATAGAATATAAAATGAAGTAAAATGAGGTAAATAATTATGTAGATCCGTAATGTAAACTGGACACCACTGTCGGACATGATGTGGAACAGTTGACCATATAACCGATGTACAGTATGTTTTGGATGAAGTGCTCAGTGTGTCCTGGTGCAGAAGGAAACCCAGTTAGTGGCATGAAATGAGCAATTTTTGAAAAGGTGTCCACCACCACCTAGATGGTGGTGCAACCAGAAAATCTTGGTAGGTCCGTAATAAAGTCCATCGATACATGCTGTAAAAGCATGGATGGCATCGGATGGAGAAGTGGTCATCTCCTCTGTGAGTGAGCAGATCGGGAGAAAACATCAAGATATTGTCCAGATACACTACCACACAGATCACGGAATATATCATTGACTAATTCCTCAAAGACCACAGAGGCACTGCTGAGCCTGAATGTCATGACTTGATACTCAGAGTAGCCATCATGGGTATTGAAGTCCATCTTCTATTCGTTACTCGACCATAACCAGATGAGGTTGTACGCACCATGATGAAGGTTGAGTTTGGAGAAAATCCTGGAACCTCAGAGGTGGTCAAACAATTCCGGTATGAGTGGCAGCAGGTATTTTTTAAATACCGTGAATTGATTGAGACCTCTTTAGTCGATACATGGCCAAAAAAGATCAATCCTTTTTCTTTACAAAGAAGAATACTGCTCTTGACAGTGAGGAGGACTTTTAGATGAATCCTCTTGAAAGGTTCTTTTTAATGTATTTCGACTTGGCTTGTGTCTCAGCCTGAGACAGAGCATAGACCATGAGGGGAGAGGACTCAGGATAGAGGTAAATGGGACAGTCATATGACCTATGTGGCATCAGAGTCTCAGCCGCTCTCTTGTCGAAAACATCCTTATAGGCTCAATAGGCGGACGGCAGCTCCTGAAGATTAAAGGGTTTCACAGGTGGCCAAGCAGGTTGCACAGAAACAAGACAACTTTCATGGCAGGAGTGACCCCACCTGAGTACCTCTCCTAGTCTCCAATACAAAACCAGTTTGTGCTTCTGAAGCCATGGCAGACCTAGTACCATTGAATACAACATTCCTGGTAACATATGAAAGGCGATTCTCTTTGTATGCAGAATTCCCAAACAAAGAACAACTTCCCCGGGTTGAACTGGATGACCTTGGGCAGAGGCTTTCTATCCACTGACTGCACAGTAATGGGAGTTGGCAGCTGACAAACAGGAATCCAATATTGATCCACTACAGTCTGCTGTATGAAATTTCCATCAGCACCAGAGTCCAGTAAAGCTGTTTTGGAGAACCGGGAGTTACCACTTGTTACGTACAAAGTAATATATAGAGGTGAAGAAGACTTACGCTCACACAGGACTGCCTCTACTACTGACCGAAGGCAGGACAGTTTTTACGGCTTCTTGGGACAGAAAGCCATCAGGTGCATGAAACTTCTTCAGTAGAAACACCAATCAGCGGTGCATCAGCTTTCATGGTGGCAACTTGCTGTGTGCACTTAACCTACCTCCATGCGCTCAGAGGAAGCCAGGGAAGCTGCAAGTAGCAGCATTATGGACCTCTGGACTCTGGAATTAAGGATCCAGGCACAATAACCTGCTCTCACGGTTCATCTTTCCCAATCGTTCTTGGAACTTAAGGTCAATGCAGATAGCCAGCAATACTAAGTATCTCAAAGAACATGGCACATCTCGAACCACCAGCTTGTTTTTTATTCTTTCAGATAAACCTTTTCAAAAGATAGCCACCTGTGCTTCATTATTTCAGCCCAGTTCAGAGAACAGGGTGCAGAACCAGAGAACATATTGGCGTACGGTTAGACTTGTATCCTTGGCGTTGTATGAGCAGTAAGGACTAGGCTGAAGAGACCCAAGCCTGCTCATCGAACACCTTGAGGAATGTCTCCAGAAAGACCTGTAACTTGGAGGTAACTGAATCGTCCCTCTCAGACTCATAACGGATTCATCCAGGCCAAAGCCTTTCCTTCTTGGACGGACATGAGGAAGGCCACTTTGGCTTGATGAGAGGTGAAGTGGTGAGGGAAAAGCTTAAACTGGAGTGAGCATTGATTCAGGAACCCTCTGCATACCTTTAAATCTCCATTAAACTTATGAGGAGCCACAAGATGGAGACTGGAGGCAGAGGCAGAACTGACCATCGAATATGGAACTATACCCTGAACGGTAGCCAGAGAGATGGTGGCTTGCAGGCTGTTCAGTTGGGTATTCACTGATGTCATAAAGGCCAGCATCTAGGTTTGTGTCTCACATTGGTGGACAGGCTCTTTTTGTTCTCTGGCCAATTGGGCAGCATTGGAGCCCTCCAAGTCCATGGCCGGGGCAAACTGTTATGCTTGCAATGTGATCAAGGGATTACTGGACCCACTGGGTCACAGCACACAGAAAACCTAGAGGGCTTCACTATGGAACCACATTTGGTTTTCCCCAGATCCTCTTCTGGTATCGGTGTTATGCTACAGGTTTGAGACCAGGGGCCACTCGGGAAGACTGATGCTGCAATAGCTGGCCCCAGGGGTATTGGCACAGAAGATAGGAATGGCAGCAGCAGCCAGTGTCATGGATTCTGCCGGGATGGATGGACGGATGGATGGATGTGGTAGTAGAGGCCGATCTGGATACTTGTGGCAGCAGGTGTCATGGTAGCCGGGTGGCGTGGACACTTGTGTGGTGTATGTAGACTCTGAGAGAGCAGCATGGGGCAGTCACCACTGGGCGGCTAGGATGGTTAGAAGGACAGTGCCCCCACTGGTAGAAATAGACAGGACATTGCGGGGATGCCAGCACGGTTGTTACACTATCCTACTTTCACATCATGACATGTTCTGTTCAAAACTAATATTCTATGTTTTATCACAAAATGCATTTTTTAAATCATGTCACCTATAAGCAGATTGCGAAATCCACGTAGCTATTAACAAAAAGCTACTGTAAATGACACTGCACAGCAATATTTTTTAATACTATGGGTCACATTTGCAACATTTGATAAAAATGATTCCTCTTCATATCATATACAGAATATGTAACACAATTGACATATGTAAAGTAACAGTCAAAACTTCTCTATTGTGCCTGTAGCTGCAATGCCAGGTTTCTATAGTAATTGAATTGAAAGTCAGCTTTGTTAGAAGTTACCTTAATCATTTTAACTCATTCAGTTAGCTGAAATTGACATTCATTATAATGCAAGACCTTCAGGCATCATGTTTGTCCTTTCATCAGTTTCTTACATAAAAAGAAGCCTTTTCCAACAAAGGATAACTATTCACATACAGAAGCTCAGACGATGCCAAACATTAACAAAGGAGTCCTAGTACAATCACTTGAACTACTGGGGCACCTTGGTGTGAAAATATTTTTGATGGCTTTTCTAAAGCATATTGATAGTTCCTGCACATAGACTCTTTGGTAAAACTTTACATAAATGTTATAGTTGAAATATTATTTCATTTAAAATAATTTTAGCATTTGAGGTCATTGTTATAATTCTTACAGAAAAAATAGGATAATTTTTTTTTTTTTTTGCTGTGAGACTGCACAATTGCTTATTATTAATGCAACCATTTTGAAAGTGTTTTTCATGTTATGTGATTGTTTTTGTTTTGCTTATCACTTTTCTGAGACTTTTATGGCAGTGTGGTCATCAGGTAATATGCTTTGGAGCTCCATATCTTTCTAACTTTGTTAAAGCTTGCCTACCTACTGTATATTTTAAACTTTTTGTACTTCTTTCATTAGTGTTTTTACATTTTTGTTGACTTTGTATTATATCTTGCAAAGGAAAACTATATTTTTTAGCTTATCAGCCATGCCGTAACTATTTGTAAACTACTGAGTGACTTGGAAAACAATATCTGTCACGCTCCCCGGCTCCTCGGCCATGCTCCCCGGCTCACCTG
This sequence comes from Anomaloglossus baeobatrachus, assembly GCF_048569485.1. Lineage (NCBI taxonomy): Eukaryota > Metazoa > Chordata > Amphibia > Anura > Aromobatidae > Anomaloglossus > Anomaloglossus baeobatrachus. The sequence continues at coordinate 154,028,001 of NC_134354.1, read as the reverse complement.
CCATGCTCCCCGGCTCCCCTGCCTTGCTCACCGGCTCCCCTGCCACGCGTCCCCCGCTCCACAGCCTCCATGCCCCATCACCTGCGGTCCCCAGGAAGCCCGGTCCCCGCTCCCGACGCCCGTCGGCAACTCTGATCCAGCCCGGCACTCCAGCCTCCTGTGCACCGCTCCCTGCTCTGGCTTCTGGCACCCGGGCCTCGCGCATGCGCATTAGGGCGCGCACGTGGTCATTGACCCTCTCTTAAAGGGCCAGTGTCCTCCAACAGGATATTGAAGTATCAGGTACAGGGTATATAGGGGGATCCTTTCCAAGTGGGCTGGGCCTGTTCTTCGTGTTTGCTAAGCTAGGAGTCAGGTCTCCTTGTGTCTTGTGCCATACTTACCTATCTCTCTCGTAGAGTCGCTCCTGCCACGCCAACCGGTCCTGACGATACCCGAACCACGAACGGTCACAGTCTGCCATCCCGTTAGTTCCTACCATCTCCGATCCCTGTGGTGACCCAACATCTCGCTCCGTTGGTTCCGGATTCTACCTGACGTCATCTCGGCCTCCGAACCTGAGCTCCGTCACCCGGACTACCTTCAGAGACCCCGTGGTCCCAGGGACTTCTTCACTCCACTCCTCTGCACGGACTGTCCTGCTATCCGTAGTGCTCCGGCTACCGGGCACCTTGCCCTCGGTGAGGTGTTCAGCCCAGTGGATCCACCTCCTGGGTCTGCCCGTCCACCTGGTCCTAACAGTAAGAACAGGCCATGGATCCCGCCGAAGCACTAGTGGCCCAGCTGGGCACCTTGCAGCAAGAACTCGTACGACAGCGCGAGACCCAGTCCCGAATGCTGACCTTCATGTCCTCGGTGGATACCCGCCTGAACACGCTGCAAGCAACTGCCACGTCCCTGGCATCTCAGGCTTCTACTGCACAGTCCACGGCCACGGTTCCCGTGGTGGCTACCTTGGAAGCTTCTAAACTCCGCTTGGCCTCTCCACCCCGTTATGCCGGAGATCCCAAGACCTGCAGAGGATTCTTAAATCAGTGCTCTCTCCACTTTAAGCTGCTTCCTCACCTATTTGCCTACGACCAAGCCAAGGTGGCGTTTGTGATGTCCCATCTAGAGGGTGAGGCACTGGCCTGGATGAACCCCTTGTGGGAACAGGAGGACCCTGTAACCGCTAACATCCAGGACTTCCTGCAGGCGTTTAGAACCACCTTTGACGAACCCGGGCGTGCCGCCGCATCTGCCTCATCACTCCTCAGGCTACGTCAGGGGACCATGACGGTGGGGCAGTATGCCATCTGCTTCCGCACCTTGGCCTCAGAATTGGGGTGGAACAATGAAGCCCTCACCGCCGCCTTCTGGGAAGGACTCTCCGGTCGTATTAAGGACGAGCTGGCGGGCCACGATGTTCCTTCCACACTGGATGCCCTAATAGCACTAGCCACCTGCGTGGACCTCAGATTCCAGGAACGATCCAAAGAGGTGTCCCGCGAGAGACGTCCAATACGGCATTCCTCTCCTCCGCAGAAGCCCGTCGTACCTCAGTCGGCATCGTCTGGCATCTCTGTCCACGAGCCCATGCAGATTGATCGTCTGAGGCAGTCCGACCAACGCCGAGCAGAACGGCTCGCTAAGGGTCTCTGCTTCTACTGCGGAGAGGGCACACACCTTCTACATTCCTGTCCAGAGAGGCCGGGAAACTCCAAAGCCTAGGGTTGGTAGGAGAGGCCACCCTAGGTGCTGAGACTCTCTCAGACCCGGTTATGTGGACTGTTCAAGTGACAACGGGAGAGACGCGGTTCACGGCCGAGGCGTACCTCGATTCCGGGGCAGCAGGCAATTTCATCCAGCAGGCCACGGTGGACAAGTACCAGGTGCCTGTTACTCCACTCGACCAACCCCTCGTGATTGCCTCTGTGGATGGGAGACCCCTCTCTGACACCATCTCGTGGATCACCAAGTCGGTAGAACTACGTATCGGTGCCCTGCACACCGAGAACATCACTCTCTACGTCCTCCCACACATGTCTCATCAAATCCTGCTGGGACTCCCCTGGTTACGGACACATGAACCGTCGGTCAGCTGGCGTACTGGTGAAATTACCCGATGGGGCTCCTCTTGCCACGAGAACTGCCTGAAGACCATACAGCCCATCCGACGACCTCCGGTTCCGGAGTCCCTCCCAGGACTGCCCTCGGCCTATTGGTCCTTCGCGGACGTCTTTGATAAAAAGGAGTCAGAGGTACTGCCGCCACATCGTCCTTACGACTGTGCCATCAACCTACTCCCGGGAACTACACCACCTCGAGGACGGATATATCCTTTGTCCCCTGCTGAAACAAGGGCCATGTCTGCCTACATCACTGAGAACCTGGCAAGGGGATTCATCCGGAGATCCTCCTCTCCTGCTGGAGCAGGCTTCTTCTTTGTTAAGAAGAAAGAGGGCGACCTGCGCCCATGCATTGAATACCGGGGATTGAACCAAATCACTGTGAAAAATAAATAACCCCTGCCGCTCATCCCTGAATTGTTTGATCGGCTTAGAGGAGCTCGTGTGTTTACCAAGTTGGATCTTCGGGGTGCCTACAACCTGGTCCGCATCCGCTCTGGGGACGAATGGAAGACCGCATTCAATACTCACGATGGGCACTATGAATACTGTGTGATGCCCTTCGGCCTGTGTAACGCACCAGCAGTCTTCCAAGAATTGGTGAACGACGTGTTCCGGGACCTTCTCTACGTCTGTGTGGTGGTATATCTGGATGACATCCTGGCCTTCTCTCCGGACCTCCAGACCCACAGAGAGAACGTGCAGCTGGTACTACAAAGACTGAGAGAGAATTGTCTGTACGCTAAGTACGAGAAGTGTGTCTTCGAGCAGTCTTTTCTTCCCTTCCTGGGTTACATAATCTCCGATACCGGTCTGCAGATGGACCCAGAGAAGGTATCTTCCGTTCTCAACTGGCCCCCTCCTTCCGGACTGAAGGCAATCCAACGGTTTCTTGGATTTGCAAACTATTACCGTCAGTTTATCCCTCACTTCTCTGCCCTGACTGCGCCTCTCTCCGCCTTGACCAAGAAGGGGGCTAATCCGAAGGACTGGTCACCTGCTGCAGACGCCGCGTTTGGCTCCCTGAAACAGGCATTTGCTTCCTCTCCTGTGCTCCACTGTTCTGAGTTAAACCGACAGTTCACCTTGGAGGTGGATGCCTCCTCCTCGGGAGCCGGAGCAGTGCTCATGCAGAAGTCCTCCTCCGGGAAGATGGTTACTTGCGGTTTCTACTCCAAGAGCTTCTCAGCGCCTGAACGCAACTACACCATCGGTGACCAAGAGCTATTAGCAGTCAAACTGGCTCTGGAGGAGTGGCGCTACCTTCTGGAGGGAGCAGTGTACCCCGTGATCATTTACACGGACCACAAGAACCTGGAATACCTGCGGTCCGCTCAGCGACTGAACCCACGCCAAGCCAGGTGGTCCTTGTTCTTTGCCAGGTTCGATTTTCAGCTCCATTTTCGGCCCACGGATAAGAATGTGCGAGCAGATGCCTTGTCCAGGTCATTCATGCCCATGGAACAGGAGGAGGAGACGTCTCAGCCAATCATCTGCCCAAGTAAAATCATTCCAGTGGCCCCTGTCACCCTGGCCCAGATACCGCCCAGGAAGACCTATGTCTCTGAGACTGACAGACAAAAAGTGTTGCACTGGGGCCATGCCTCGAAAGTAGCCGGCCATGCTGGTCAGAAGAGAACATGGAGTACAATTGTACGTCACTACTGGTGGCCATCCCTTCGCACGGACGTCGTGTCTTTTGTCTCAGCCTGCTCCTCTTGTGCCAGGAACAAGACGCCCAAACACCTGCCATATGGTCACCTTCTGCCTCTGCCTATTCCCTCCATTCCGTGGCAACACATTGCAATGGACTTTATTACAGACTTGCCCTTGTCCGCCGGACACAAAGTCATATGGGTCGTGGTGGATCGGTTCTCCAAAATGGCTCATTTCGTCCCTATGGCTGGACTGCCCTCTGCTCAGGAACTCGCTGACGCCTACATCCAGCACATCTTCCGGTTGCATGGGTTTCCATCACACATTGTGTCCGACAGAGGAACTCAGTTTACCTCCCGCTTCTGGAGGGCTCTCTGCAAACATCTGGGAGTGGCTCTGGACTTTTCTTCAGCCTACCATCCTCAGTCGAATGGCCAAGTGGAACGAGTCAATCAGATCCTGACCTCCTTCTTACGTCACTACATTAATGCCCATCACGATGACTGGTCCACGCTTCTTCCTTGGGCTGAATTTTCCCATAACCACCACGTCAGTGAGTCCTCCTCCAGCTCTCCCTTCCATATCGTTTATGGACTTCAGCCTTCCGTCCCATTACCTGTATCCTCTTCCTTGGATGTCCCTGCTGCTGATGCTGTAGTCCGTGACTTTACAACAATTTGGGACACTGTCAAGACGTCCCTTGGACGTGCTTCCCTGCAGATGAAGAGACACGCAGACAAGAGGTGTCTGGATCCTCCGTGTTTCTCTCCAGGAGATGTGGTCTGGCTTGCTTCCAAGTACGTCTGATTGAAGCTACCATCATACAAGCTGGGCCCTCGCTACATCGGGCCGTTTAAGGTCATCAGCAAGATTAATGAGGTCTCCTACAAGCTGCAGCTCCCGGCCACGATGAGAATCCCCAACTCCTTCCACGTCTCCCTGCTCAAGCCGGTTGTCCTTGGTCCCTTTTCCGCTGCTGCCAGTTCTGCTCCTCCTCCTATTGCTGATGGTGACATCTATGCGGTAAGGGATATCGTGGCCATGAAGACCGTGCGGGGCCGACAGTTCTTCCTGGTGGACTGGGCTGGGTATGGTCCTGAGGATAGGTCCTGGGAACCCCGGGAGAATGTGGGCACTCCCCTGATACGTGCCTTCCTGTCCCGGCTGCGGGGAGGGGGGCGTAGGGGAGGGGGTACTGTCACGCTCCCCGGCTCCTCGGCCATGCTCCCCGGCTCCCCTGCCATGCTCCCCGGCTCCCCTGCCTTGCTCACCGGCTCCCCTGCCACGCGTCCCCCGCTCCACAGCCTCCATGCCCCATCACCTGCGGTCCCCAGGAAGCCCGGTCCCCGCTCCCGGCGCCCGTCGGCAACTCTGATCCAGCCCGGCACTCCAGCCTCCTGTGCACCGCTTTCTGCTCTGGCTTCTGGCACCCGGGCCTCGCGCATGCGCATTAGGGCGCGCGCGCGGTCATTGACCCTCTCTTAAAGGGCCAGTGTCCTCCAACAGGATATTGAAGTATCAGGTACAGGGTATATAGGGGGATCCTTTCCAAGTGGGCGGGGCCTGTTCTTCGTGTTTGCTAAGCTAGGAGTCAGGTCTCCTTGTGTCTTGTGCCATACTTACCTATCTCTCTCGTAGAGTCGCTCCTGCCACGCCAACCGGTCCTGACGATACTCGAACTACGAACGGTGACTGTCTGCCATCCTGTCAGTTCCTACCATCTCCGATCCCTGTGGTGACCCACCATCTCGCTCCGTTGGTTCCGGATTCTGCCTGACGTCATCTCGGCCTCCGAACCTGAGCTCCGTCACCCGGACTACCTTCAGAGACCCCGTGGTCCCAGGGACTTCTTCACTCCACTCCTCTGCACGGACTGTCCTGCTATCCGTAGTGCTCCGGCTTCCGGGCACCTTGCCCTCGGTGAGGTGTTCAGCCCAGTGGATGCACCTCCTGGGTCTGCCCATCCACCTGGTCCTAACAATATCATCTAAGAAAGCACCATCCAAGCATGTATTTTTTTATTATTACAGCGCTAGAGTAGTGCCACTATTGTAAGGTCCCTGCAGTTAGCCAGACACTTAGGGGTACTTCACACGCTGCGACATCGCAAGCATTTGCTAGCGATGTCGAGCGTGATTGTACCCGCCCCTGTCGCACGGCTGATATGTGGTGATCGCTGCCGTAGCGAACATTATCGCTACAGTAGCGTCACATGCACATACCTGCTCTGCAACATCGCTGTGATCGGCGAACCACCTCCTTTCTAAGGGGGCGGTTCGTTCAGCATCACAGCAACGTCACAGCAGCGTCACTGAACCACCGCCCAATAGAAAATGGGGGGAGGAGATGAGCGACTGAAACATGCCGCCCACCTCCTTCCTTCCTCCCTTTCCGGTGGACGCAGGTAAGGACGCATTCTACTCCCTATTTACGCTTTTCTAGTCCTAATTCACCTAATTTTCACCTACCTAATTTTGAATAACTGTTTTTTTTTATTATTAAATTTTATAAAATTATTTTACTACTTAAGTTACTAGTTTTGTCTTTCTTTCCTTTTTTTTTACGTTGATGTATCTATTACAATGCTGTTATCTGCCGTACAGAAAAATTGAGGAGGAAAAATTCTTTTTGGTTTCTCATACTGGAGTGGTACTTTAAGCCTGCAAGTTGAGGGAAACTTTTATGCTCACTTAACCCCTTTACAATCTTGGATGTACATATATGTCGTAGAAGTGGACTAGTTCCTGACTTAGGACGTATATGTACGTCCTGGCAATCACGCAGGCACAGGCGCCAAGAACTATCTATCTATCCCTCTATATATTATCTATCTATCTGTCTATTTGTCTATCCGTCTATCCATTATCTATCTATCTATCTCTCTATCTATCCATCAATCCATCCCTCTATCTATCTATTCATCGATCCATTATCTATCTATCCGTCTATCCATTATCTATCTATCCATCCATCCATCCCTCTATCTATCCATCTATCTATCTATATATCTATCCATTATCTATCTATTATCTATCTATCTCTCTTTCCCTCTATCTATCCATTATCTATCTATTCATCCATCTATCCATCTATATATCTATCTATCTATCCATTATCTATCTATTATCTATCTATTTGTCCATTATCTGTCTATCTATCCATTATCTATCTATCTATCCATCTATCTAAAAAATCTATTTATCCATTATCTATCTATCCATCCATTTATCCCTCTATCTATCCCTCTATCTATCCATCTATCTATCTATCTATCTATCTATCTATCTATCTATCCCTCTATCTATCCCTCTATCTATCTATCTGTCTATCTATCTATCTATCTATCGGATAGATGGATATATAGATAGAGGGATAGATAGAGGGATAGATAGAAAGATAGATAGATAATGGATAGATAGATAATGGATAGATAGAGGGATAGATAGATAGAGGGATAGATAGATAATGAATAGATAGATAATGGATAGATACATAGACAGATATATAATGGATAGATAGAGGGATAGATAGAGGGATACATGGTAAGATAGAGGGATAGATAGATAAAGGGATAGAGAGATACAGTGCCTACAAGTAGTATTCAACCCCCTGCAGATTTAGCAGATTTGATAAGATGCAAATAAGTTAGAGCCTGCAAACTTCAAACAAGAGCAGGATTTATTAACAGATGCATAAAGCTTACAAACCAACAAGTTATGTTGCTCAGTTAAATTTTAATAAATTTTCAACATAAAAATGTGGGTCAATTATTATTCAACCCCTAGGTTTAATATTTTGTGAAATAACTCTTGTTTGCAATTACAGCTAATAATCGTCTTTTATAAGACCTGATCAGGCCGGCACAGGTCTCTAGAGTTATCTTAGCCCATTCCTCCATGCAGATCTTCTCCAAGTTATCTAGGTTCTTTGGGTGTCTCATGTGGACTTTAATCTTAAGCTCCTTCCACAAGTTTTCAATTGGGTTAAGATCAGGAGACTGACTAGGCCACTGCAACACCTTGATTTTTTTCCCTCTTGAACCAGGCCTTGGTTTTCTTGGCTGTGTGCTTTGGGTCGTTGTCTTGTTGGAAGATGAAATGACGACCCATCTTAAGATCCTTGATGGAGGAGCGGAGGTTCTTGGCCAAAATCTCCAGGTAGGCCGTGCTATCCATCTTCCCATGGATGCGGACCAGATGGCCAGGCCCCTTGGCTGAGAAACAGCCCCACAGCATGATGCTGCCACCACCATGCTTGACTGTAGGGATGGTATTCTTGGGGTCGTATGCAGTGCCATCCAGTCTCCAAACGTCACGTGTGTGGTTGGCACCAAAGATCTCAATCTTGGTCTCATCAGACCAGAGAAGCTTGAACCAGTCTGTCTCAGAGTCCTCCAAGTGATCATGAGCAAACTGTAGACGAGCCTTGACATGACACTTTGAAAGTAAAGGTACCTTACGGGCTTGTCTGGAACGGAGACCATTGCGGTGGAGTACGTTACTTATGGTATTGACTGAAACCAATGTCCCCACTGCCATGAGATCTTCCCGGAGCTCCTTCCTTGTTGTCCTTGGGTTAGCCTTTACTCTTCGGACAAGCCTGGCCTCGGCACGGGAGGAAACTTTCAAAGGCTGTCCAGGCCGTGGAAGGCTAATAGTAGTTCCATAAGCCTTACACTTCCGGATGATGCTCCCAACAGTGGAGACAGGTAGGCCCAACTCCTTGGATAAGGTTTTGTACCCCTTGCCAGCCTTGTGACCCTCCACGATCTTGTCTCTGATGGCCTTGGAATGCTCCTTAGTCTTTCCCATGTTGACCATGTATGAGTGCTGTTCACAAGTTTGGGGAGGGTCTTAATTAGTCAGAAAAGGCTGGAAAAAGAGATAATTAATCCAAACATGTGAAGCTCATTGTTCTTTGTGCCTGAAATACTTCTTAATACTTTAGGGGAACCAAACAGAATTCTGGTGGTTTGAGGGGTTGAATAATAAATGACCCTCTGATTAAACTTTTCTCAATTTAAAAAAATAAATAAAAAAGAAATAACATTCTTTTTTGCTGCAGTGCATTTCACACTTCCAGGCTGATCTACAGTCCAAATGTCACAATGCCAAGGTAATTCCGAATGTGTAAACCTGCTAAATCTGCAGGGGGTTGAATACTACTTGTAGGCACTGTAGATAGATAATGGATAAATAGATGGCTAGAGAGATAGATAGATAATGGATCGATAGAGGGCTAGAGAGATAGATAGATAATGGATAGATAAATAGATAGATAATGGATAGATAGATAGATAGATAGATAGATAATGGATAGAGAGATATATAGATAGATAGATAGATAGATAATGGATAGATAGAGGGATAGATAGATAGCTGGATAGATAGATAATGGATGGATAGATAGGTAGAGGGATAGATAGAGGGATAGAGAGATAGATCGATGGAAAGCTAAATAGAGGGATAGATGGATGGATAGATAGATAGATAGATAGATAAAAAAAGGATAGATGGATAGATAGATAGACAGGCAGACCAATGTCAAACACATATATAATGTTCCACCTTCCTGCATATTCTAAGCTGGCACTCTTTAGTGACTTTCATGTAAAACTAAAGGGTGCCTAGCCTTATATTTAGCCAAAAAAATAAATAATTGACAGCGATGTGCTGTCCCCCCATTTTTGATAGCCAGCTAGGGTAAAGCAGATGGCTGCAGCCTGTAGACCACAGCTGGCAGCTTTACCTTCTTTGGGGATCCAAATTGGAGGGGCCCCAGGCCAATCCTGGCGCTTTGCCCCAGCTCATCCCGTTGCCCTGATGTGGTGGCAAATGGGGTAATAAATGGGGTTGATACCAGATGTGTAATGTCACCTGACATCAAGCTCAGCAATTGGTGATGTCATGGCATCTATCAGATACCCGACATCACCAACTGTCAGAAATAAAAGTAGAAAAAAAATAGACAAAAAAAAAAATATTTAAAAAAACACTCCCCAAAACATTCCCTCTTTCACCAATTTATTGTAAAGAAAAAAAAATCTCCTGTAATCCATTTTGGAAGTCCCATGACGACTCTGGACCTTCTACAATATGGGGGCACGCTCAGGGAACATGTCCCCCATTTTCTAGGAGTGCAGACCGTCCATGTGAGGAGTGTGGGTACAAAGAATCTGCAAATATGCTCCCTGGGTCACAGCAGCAGAGTCCGTGCAGCCAACACATCTCCACAGCCATTCTCACGGAACACAGGAAGCTGAGCTGAGCTGACAGCCACATTCTGCGCATGCGCATAGCGTTCATTGTGAAGGAGGAGGGTTGCGGGGGTTCAGCGATGCAAAAGGTAAAAACAGTGGGGGAACATCGGAAGACACCGAGGGCATGGGGGGGGACTTAGCTGGACCCGGGGAGGAGTTTTCTGTCGCATGTGTAATGGCACATGCAACAGAAATCAGAGGAAGAGGGTGAATGTGGGCGGCGCATTAGTGTGCGTCCTGTCATCTTGGATGAATCAGGAGGGGGCAGAAATGCAGTGAGGCACCATCTACAGGCTGTGTCCATACTGTTCCTGCCTTTTCCCATCCATTTCAGCCTCTTTCTCACCACAGCTCACCGACGGGTCCAACATAAAAGTATTCTGTTTTCCAATAGACTTGCATTGGGGGCCGAATATTCACAAATACTCAAATAGCTGTGAGGTATTTGTCGGATATTCGGCGAAGCGAATAATAGGGTATTCGATCATCCCTACTAATCCCTGCTAATGACCCTATAAAAAATTTCATCAAAGGCCACCTGATAACCCTTTTAAAATTTGGAGCAAAAAGGGGTGCATTGGAATACACCTGAAAACAAAAACATTTGAATTGGCTTAAGGTTCCATTGCTTTCATCCGGTGGGGAAGAGTAGTCTAGAACAATCCAGGCAGTGTTCATTTTGATAAGTATCAGCCTGTCAGCATGTTCAGTTAACAAGCAGATGCACCTATCAGTTATTATGTATCTAGATGCACTAAAAAACAAATTTGACAAAGCACTGGCAGTGGATCAGTCCAGGATCTCCAAGGCATAGAGGGACAGTTCATGCTACTTGTCTAGCTTGGATGCCCAATAATAGCACAAAAGAATTATGGAGCATGCTGGTACGATCAGATTTTTCCAGTTTTTCAGATCTTCCAGTAACGTCTTCCAAAGCTCTCCATCCTTTTCAGATTACCCTGCACATCAGGACCTTGTGGGTGTGAAGGTCTAATCAAACTGTCACAGACCTTTGGTAGTGTTTACCTGCCTCTGTTTCTGTTGGATCTGGTTTGTGTCTTCCTCATCTCTCATTCTTGATTGTTCAAGGAACTATGGCCTCTACAGCCAACATTGCATGATAAGAAATTTTGTAATAATTGTTCGACTAGGGCCTTCTGGTATTTCAACATTTTACTAGCCCACTCCACTGCACGTAGGAGAGATGGAAAGTTCTTCTTATTGCATGAGTCAAGCAAATTGAACAACCAGTAATCAACATTGGCCATAATGAGTATTGTACGAGGGTCACGGGAAAGGCAGTGGGACAAAAAGTCAGCGATGTTTTCCAGAAAACTAACAGGCAAGACTACCCTGTCCCCACCAGGAGGATGACTCTCCATCGTACACAAGGCATACATTTTCAAGTAGCTCTGGAAAATCTGGGAAGGTTTTTAGAAACCACTGAACCAATAAGTTTAGCACGTGAGCCAAAAATGGTACATGTGCGAGCTTGCCAGGTTACGACCCTTATCACACACAACCAAGCCTGGTGGTAGGTTCAGCAGGGAGAGCCTCAGATCTGTCTGGTCTCTAAAGGCCCCGTCACACTAAGCAACATCGCTAGCAACATCGCTGCTAACAAACAACTTTTGTGACGTAGCAGCGATGTTGCTAGTGATGTCGCTGTGTGTGACATCCAGCAACAACCTAGCCCCTGCTGTGAGGTCGTTGGTTGTTGCTGAATGGCCTGGGCCATTTTTTAGTTGTTGCTGTCCCGCTGTGAAGCACAGATCGCTGTGTGTGACAGCGAGACAGCAACAACTAAATGTGCAGGCAGCAGGAGCCGGCTTCTGCGGAGGCTGGTAACCACAGTAAACATCGGGTAACCAAGAAGCCCTGTCCTTGGTTACCCGATATTTACCTTCGTTACCAGCCTCCGCCGCTCTCACTGTCAGTGCTTGCTCCCTGCTCTGTGCACATGTAGCTGCAGCACACATTGGGTAATTAACCCGATGTGTGCTGTAACTAGGAGAGCAGGGAGCCAGCGCTAAGCGGTGTGCGCTGCTCCCTGCTCTCTGCACATGTAGCTGCGTGCGCTGGTAACCAAGGTAAATATCGGGTTGGTTACCCGATATTTACCTTAGTTACCAAGCGCAGCATCTTCCACGTGGCGCTGGGGGCTGGTCACTGGTTGCTGGTGAGCTCACCAGCAACTCGTTTAGCGACGCTCCAGCGATCCTTGCCAGGTCAGGTTGCTGGTGGGATCGCTGGAGCATCGCAGTGTGACATCTCACCAGCAACCTCCTAGCAACTTACCAGCGATCCCTATCGTTGTTGGGATCGCTGGTAAGTTGTTTAGTGTGACTGGACCTTAAGAGCTTTTCACAACTCTGCAGCCTTGTGCTGTTTGTCACCTAAACAAATATGTCTCAGCAAAGATTGTTGCCACTTCTCTGAGGAAGTTTTGCACTCATACCAGCTTGTGACTGATATGGACTTCATACTCTGAAATGACAGTTTGGAGATGGGAAGGTGGGAAGTTCTAATGAAACTGTCCCAGATATTTGATGGAGTTCACCTGCCTCTGTTTATGTTAGACCTGGTTTGTGTCTCCCTCATCTCCCATTCTTGATTGTTAAAGTAACTATGACCTCTCCAGCCAGATTTGCCAGATGGGAAATTTTGTAATATTTATTTGACTGGCATCTTCTGGTATTGCAACATTTTAATAGCCCTCTCCACATCACGAAGGAGATATGGAAAGTTCTCCTCATAGCATAAGTTGAAACGAGCGAGCAATCAGTAATCAGTGTTGGCTAAAATGCATATATCTGCTTCCAGCTTGCAACTGATATGGATTTCATGCCCTGAAATTACAGTTTGGAGATGGAGGATGATGAGTAGGAAGGGGTACAGGAATTGGTGTAGGAGGTAGAGGAAATCCTGATAGATTTAAGGTCCGCAACCCTTGGTTTTGGTAGTATATTTGCAGTCCCAGGGTATGACTAGATCCCGGCCTTCACAAGATTTACCCAGTGTTCTGAAATGGAAATGTAGCACCCCTAGCCACAAGCACTTGTCCTCTTGTTGTTCATTAAATTGATCTTCCCAGTAACTGCATTGATCAGGGCACAGATGATGTTATTGGACATTTGCTGGTGTAAGGCAAAAACAGCACACTGATAATAATTTTGTTGACTGGGGACCGAATACCATTGGTGGCTGCAGCAATAAGGTTGTGAAATGCTTTGTGTCTCAAGCCTAAATGGCAACATTCCTAGGGCAAGTAATTTGGAAATGTGCTTGTTTAGTGTTTGGGAATGTGGGTGAGTGGTTGGGTATTTATGTTTGAGTTCCAACTCCTGGGCTACGGACAGCTCAACACTGCTCTGAGACAAAGAATCAGATGTGGTTGCTGATGGTGCTTTTTAATGTGCAACAACAGAAGCAGGGCGAGAGGCATCAACACCTCAGTCCCTGACAGGGGGGTGGCAAGCAAGTAGCACAGAGGAAGAGGCAGTGGGGTCACCCACAAACACTGATTGTGGACCCATTTGATCAACCCACGTAGTTGGGTGCTTTGGTAACATGTGCCTGAACATGCTGATTGTGCTAAGGCTGGTAGTGCTCAGGCCTTTGGTGATCTTTTTACAGTAAATGTTATCATCCACACTTTGTTTTTAAAAGCACCAGACTTTGTTTTAAAAAGCACCAGACTACCCCTTGGCCTGGGAACTTTCTGCATGTGGGTGCTATGGAGAACAGTTGACCACTTTCTCACTCTTGCCAACCCACTACCTCTTCCTGTCTCTTGTGGCACTACAGATCCCTCCCCTCTGCGCTGCTGTCTTTGCTCTGCATTGCGCCTTCCCAGGTTGGGTCAGTGACTTCATCCATCACCTCGTCTTCCACTTCCACACTCTTCTCCTGACTTGCTGACTTAGCAACATGACTTTTTGGCAACTCTGTCTCATCATTATCTACCTCTTCAGACACTAATTTCCCACTGTTGTCTTTTTCTGACTGTTGCTGCTCATATATTTGGACATCACTACACACTCATGTCCCTCCTGAAACATGCAAAGTGAGAGGCCAGAATCAATAAATGGAAATTTGAAGTGCTCCTCGGAGTGTTCAAGTGTGGGTTCACTTGTCTCCTGAGAGTCGCCATGACTGGAGGAAGAAGGATGAAGGTGAGGATTGTGTGCTCCAAACTCTTGGCTAGAGAGACTAGACTTTGTGGAAGATAGGGTGGTGTTGGTAGACATATTGGATGCATTCTTTTGTCACCAACCGACCATCTGTTAACACTGTTCTGCTTTCAAGAATGATGTCCCACGCTTCCCTGCATTGTGGAACAGGAGGCTAGATCTTGTGGATGATAGTGTTTGCTATGGTCTCACAGCAGGCACATTTTAACCTGGCCCACGACCTTTCCCTCTGTGTGCATCATTAGCACATGCTTTACACATCTTAATTAGGTATATATTACATGCCTGTAAACGTTCCGGTATTAATAGAGAAAATAAGATATGCAGCCCTGAAATAGACTTTTGTTTTTAAGTTTCAGCAGCAAAATACCTACAGAAGGACTGTAAGGCAGTAAACCCTGTCTTTATGCCGCAAATTCAAAACTATCCCTACACTGAAGGCAGCTAACAGTGGTTTTACTACACAAAAGACAGTATGTAGCCCTGATAAAAGCTTTTGTTTTAATGGTTCAGAAATGGTATATAATTCCTGCACTAGCAATTAAAGGGAACCAAACATCAGGATTTTCATGTATAAGGTGCAACCAGTGCAGTACTGGCACTATGAGGCACAGTGTCTACATACCATTAGGGTGCAGCTGGGGTGTTTAGTCAGTGAAATCCAACTTTATAAAGTTTGAACATTCGTGCACTTTTTGATTGACATGTGCACCTCTCTCCTAATGTCCGGGCGCGTTATGGACGTTTATCCCCGCCCCCCCCTGTTCCTCCCTCTCACTAGCCGTATGTAAATTTCTCTCTTCAGAAACATTTCGCCGGGGTTGGCGCCTGCGCATAGCACTCATCTCCGGCACCATGTTTCTGAAGCCCGCTGTACTTAGTATTTTGCAGGAGAGGGCGGCGCATGCGCCCTCGCTTCTTCAGGTCCCGTTGTGACCGCGGGAGCGCGCGTGGTCACAACAGGACTGCAGAACAGTTGATAGGATGACGCGATTACCTAATCGCTGTTCTGCAGTCCTGTTGTGACCACGTGCGCTCCCGCGGTCACAACAGGATCTTAAGAAGCGAGGGCGCATGCGCCGCCCTCTCCTGCAAAATACTAAGTACAGCGGGCTTCAGAATCATGGCGCCGGAGATGAGCGCTATGCGCAGGCGCCAACCCCGGCGAAATGTTTCTGAAGAGAGAACTTTACATACGGCCAGTGAGAGGGAGGAACGGGGGGGCGGGGATAAACGTCCATAACACGCCCGGACATTAGGAGAGAGGTGCACACGTCAATCAAAAAGTGCACGAATTTTCAAACTTTATAAAGTTGGATTTCACTGACTAAACACCCGAGCTGCACCCTAATGGTATGTACAGCCTGTGCCTGATAGTGCCAGTACTGCACTGGTTGTACCTTATACATGAAAATCCTGATGTTTGGTTCCCTTTAAGCACTCTCTGTACATATAGAGGTGGACCCGTTGAAGCGGAAAGTGGCTCAAATCTGTCTTTTTCCTGCCAGTTGCACCTTTTGCTCCCTCTCCCTTATTCATGTTGTTTGCAATGTGACTGCTTTTTTATGAAGTTTGCTACATAAGAAGATTTCTATCAATAGTAAGTACTACCAATCTGTTAATTGGATGGACATTCAACATTTCCTGTACCTGGGAGTTCATGACTGAGCAACACCAGACTAATCGGAAGTTTGAAAAAGACATATAGTGAGTGGCAAGTGACTCACATAGGGTAATGCCACAATTTTGTACTTATTTTCTCTTGGAACTGTCATAAACACTGCCTATCTCTAATCTCTGCCTTCCAGAAAAACTCTCTCTGAACTGCTCCCAGAGGACAGTGAGCCAAGCACCGGGTCTTATATAAGATCCAATGTTGCAATGCGGACGGCCAATCAGTAATGCCAGTAGCCAACATGGCTACAGAATTACTGTGTATGGCAGGCAATCTCCACATGTTGACTGGCTGTCTAACATTCATGAAACATGCTGGGCGCGAATTCGAATTTCCCACTTGAGCACCTGCGATACTCAGCCAAGTAAGGAGCGTACCTCTGCGTCCCAATGGTCTATTGAGCATTGAGCAGTGGCCGGCACCCTCGATCATCACTAGTATTTACCTTAGAGACAGAGCTTAATAGGGATTATCAGGGTGAGCCAATGCTTAGTGGGGGTGCCATATCATTCTCATTTAGGGTAACAACCTCCATGGGCAGGTAGGACATTACAGGCTAACTAAGTTGAGTTAAACCCTCCTTAGCCTGCCTCCGCAACCTATTTATTTGCAAAGCCTTTTCTCTTTTTTATCTTCTAAAAAATGTTATGTTTCTTTTGTGGATTACCGAGTGCTATTTTAATATGTACGTAATAAGGTATACGTTTTAAAGGTTTTTTTATTTGCTTGCATCTTAGTTTAGGGCCCCTACCCTACACCAATTTTTTGGTTTGCTTTAGATAGGCACATAAGCAGACAGAGCGACTGATAGACATAGATAGATAGATAGATAGATAGATAGATAGATAGATAGATAGATGGGTAGATGATAGATAGATAGATGGATAGATAGATAAATAGATAGATAGATAGATAGAGCATACAAACAGTAGTTTGACTAAATTTTGGAACTTACGTATTTATTCAATTCCAACATAAGTAGATGAATGTTAAACTCTTTTACAATGTGTGAAGAGAACAGATGGCAGTGTAATATTAACAATCGTACTTTGTTTTGTGAAAGGTCTGTCCTTCACATTTATAGTATTATAGGAATAACATATAGTCTTCTATTACATGGTTTAAAAATGACACGTTTATCACTATGGCTCACAGTCTGCTGTAAAGTTTTAATACACTATTTAATTTGTTTTACAGTTTGACCTCATTGTACATGTTAACAGAATAATACCTGGCTGCTAAAATAATTTGTTATAGTGACTATGACCTTTAATCCTTTAATGCATCAACATTATAGCACACGTAAATAAAGGACAAGACATGCACTTCTGCAAAACAGTTGCAGGCTAATTTCCATTTAAAACAAAAGTATACTAAAGACAATTTTATTGCATTATGTTTTTCAAGACAGCAACCTATGAGAACCAATTTAAACAGCTTACTTCTAAAGGTAGTTAAAAATGTCACATATCATAGCGATATAGTGGAATCAATTTGAGGAATAGTGGTAGTGCACTGCGAGTTGACAAAACAGTTATATATTGAAATAATTGAAAATTAAGATATAATATGTTATCTTCCTTTAAAAATCAAATATCATCTTTCTCCCTTAGCTCGTTATCTGATTACTGTGGTTAACCCTAGAACACACAACCATAGAAATCTACCTCAGAAAACAAGTAACCTAGCAGGCCTGTGAGGCCCCAGGTATTCGTTCTAGGGTTAAGGCACATCAACTTTTTACACCCATATGTGAGCTGGTGTCGCGGGCTGAAGAGGGGACGCCGCGCTCTCCCACTGCTGCTCGGGTCCGGCTGCCGCGGCTGCTGCGGCCTGCTGCTGCTCGGTGGCTCGAGCGATGAGCCGGATCCCGGGGACTCTAGCGGCTCTCCTCGCCCGTGAGTGAAAGGGGATTGGGACTTGGGATAGTTTATTGTCCGTGACGCCACCCACGGTTGTGGTGATTTGTTGGCACCACCGCTGCTCTGTATGAGGATCCCGGGAATGATGGTATGGAGCAGCTAGTTGTTGTGTTGCCCCTCCATGGGTAGGGGTTGGTGATCCCGGGGCCCAGTGATGAGGTGGGAGATGCAGGGCTTGGTGGGCGCAGGGACGCGGGGGCAGCGCTGTGCCTTGCGGCACTGTGGTACTCACTCAGCCTGAGACGATGACACAGTTCTCGGTAAAACACACGGCTGGAAAGACGGTTCCCACGGACGGCCGCACTTATTTTTCCCCAGTAGTTGACGGTGACGGCCCCTCTGTCCTGCACCTAAGTTGATGATGGTTGCGATGGGTTCCCAACCAACCCGCTCCCCGGCTTGGATATGGGCCGGAGGAGCCCTACTTTGCCTGCAGGCGCTGGCCCTGAGAAACTGGTGCCCTGACGGTGGCGGTGTCTCTCTGTAACTGTCGGACTGTTGCCTTCAATCGGGACTTGGTTGTTTGGAGACAGACGTCCCCTTCACTGACGGATTTGGAAAATTATGGCGACTCCTAGCCTTGCCGGGATCCGAAAGGCCCCTGCCCTGGTGGTGACTGTCCTTCGTATACTGCTCCAGACCGCCGGGCCACTACCCGTCCGCGGTCCTTCCAGCAACCTCCGAGCAGTCACCCCTCCAGACAATCACCGCCGTCTGCTGACCTTGCTGTCTCGGTCCGGGCACACAGCCGGACCAACTTCAGGCTTTACTACTCTTACTTTTCTGTCACTTCAGCTTTTCTTCTTAGCTCCACTACTACTTCACTTCCTTCCACTTTCACTTCCTAAACTGCACTACTTGTTTACTCCTTCACGTCCCTAGCTGATCTGCCTGGTTCTTCCCGCCTCCAGAGCTGTGAACTCCTCGGTGGGTGGAGCCAACCACCTGGCCCACCCCCTGGTGTGGACACCAGCTCCTGGAGGGAGGCAACAAGGATTTTTGGGTTAGCTTAGATGTTCCTAACTGGGCTGTAGGGTGTGGTGGTGTGATGACCTGTGACCCCTGGCTTGCCCAGGGCATCAAATTCCCCCTTAGCAAAATGCAGACCGTCCGCGGGCTGCCTGTCCAACACCGGTTTTATTTTCTGAAAAATATATAAAAAGGTAAACGGTAACATATTTACATTTTATAACATCATCCCACAACGGGAGGCACATTTCTTTAACGTTGCAAAACGGTTTACGGTTACGGTTTCCGCTCTCTCCCACCCAAGCAACCTGGCCCTGATGCTGCCCTTACAACCCAGGCAGCACTCCTTGACCCAAGTCCAGCACAAGTTACCTGAGCGGGATCTGTCCTTCCCCTCCAGAGGGTAGCCACCGGTCCCTGTGGTGGCTGGGCCCCAGCCGGCTCTACTGCGGGCCCTCCCTCCAACCTGCCTCTCCGGAGGCGGCAATATGGAAACGGTAACAGTAAACAACTTATTTACATTCCACTAACGTTTGTGGTTGCCCTGCAAGTTCACGGGCTTGTCCATGAAAAGTTCTCCATGCAACTTTTTAAACGGTCCCTACGGGGACAACGGTGCCGGCAACGGCCGGTTTTCCAAATCACAGTGAATCAGATGAAGCTTCGGTAATCATTTTGCTTATCATCATTAAACTTTCAAACAAAACTTGTAAACATGCTGACTGGTGGTCCCAACGGGGACTGCTGCAGCGGACATCCGCTGCTATTACTGGGCATTTTCGTCCTCCTTACCCGGCTTGGGGTGGAAGAACACAGGCACCAGCCCCTCCAGTGCATAGCAAGCACGGCGTGGAAGGGCTGCCCGATACCCATTGTTTCCACTTCGCGGAACATACGTGGCCTCCATGTCACGCAGAGCGACGACGCTCTCATCTTCCTCCGACACGGGCTCGGTGTCAGGCCCGGAGTCGCTATCTTCTGCCCGCGCGCCAAGCGGGTTGCTGCCAGCGGCCGCAGCTTCCAGGCTCGCCACTCTCCCCGCCGTG
The DNA here is from genome assembly GCF_048569485.1 of Anomaloglossus baeobatrachus. NCBI lineage: Eukaryota > Metazoa > Chordata > Amphibia > Anura > Aromobatidae > Anomaloglossus > Anomaloglossus baeobatrachus. The sequence goes on along the minus strand of NC_134354.1, from coordinate 154,008,173 downwards.
GTCACAGAGGGGTGCACGCCCGACGGGCCAGGCGCGGTGCAGCGCGCGAGCAAGTAGGACGGAGGTAACACAGGAGCCAGGGGCAGACCGGGTCCCTCAGCCGCAGCGGCCGGTACCTCGGGGACACAGGGGCGTGGGTCACTCTCCAGCTCCTCCATCACGGCCTCCACTCCATACACTCGCGCCACAGCGACCAGCGCCTCCACCTCTGCGGCCCACTGCACCATCAGCCCGCAGATCTGACTCCGGTAGTGACGGCAGATCCCCGCCGTCCGGGCCCTCAGCCATGCCGCTGTCCCGGGCACCAACTCGGTAGCCTCTACATAACTAGGTGGGGCGGACATTCCTTGCTAGGGTCGGCGGACCGCGGGGTCTCAGCGTCTCTGTTTGCACCGCCACACTCACATGCGTCCAGCCGCCATCGTGTCCCCCTTGGCTTCTTTTCGGCCCCTCCTCTATTGGGGCGGGGTTTTGGCCTTCGCGTCTCTGCTACTCGAGAAGACGCTCGAGCGGGAACTTTTCGCGCCAAAGATGGCGACTTCTGAGATTTTTCAGCCAGATACCTCCGGCGGTCACAAGGCGCACCTCTACCCAACGGCAGAGCGGTAAGATCCTGTTCGTGACGCCAAGTTGTCGCGGGCGGAGGAGGGGACGCTGCGCTCTCCCACTGCTGCTCGGGTCCGGCTGCCGCAGCTGCTGCGGCCTGCTGCTGCTCGGTGGCTCGAGCGATGAGCCGGATCCCGGGGACTCTAGCGGCACTCCTCGCCCGTGAGTGAAAGGGGATTGGGACTTGGGATAGTTTATTGTCCATGACGCCACCCACGGTTGTGGTGATTTGTTGGCACCACCGCTGCTCTGTATGAGGATCCCGGGAATGATGGTATGGAGCAGCTAGTTGTTGTGTTGCCCCTCTGTGGGTAGGGGTTGGTGATCCCGGGGCCCAGTGATGAGGTGGGAGATGCAGGGCTTGGTGGGCGCAGAGACGCGGGGGCAGCGCTGTGCCTTGCGGCACTGTGGTACTCACTCAGCCTGAGACGATGACACAGTTCTCGGTAAAACACACGGCTGGAAAGACGGTTCCCACGGACGGCTGCACTTGCTTGTCCCCAGTAGTTGATGGTGACGGTCCCTCTGTCCTGCACCTAAGTTGATGATGGTTGCGATGGGTTCCCAACCAACCCGCTCCCCGGCTTGGATATGGGCCGGAGGAGCCCTACTTTGCCCGCAGGCGCTGGCCCTGAGAAACTGGTGCCCTGGCGGTGGCAGTGTCTCTCTGTAACGGTCGGACTGTTGCCTTCAATCGGGACTTGGTTGTTTGGAGACAGACGTCCCCTTCACTGACGGATTTGGCAAATTATGGCGACTCCTAGCCTTGCCGGGATCCGAAAGGCCCCTGCCCTGGTGCTGACTGTCCTTCGTATACTGCTCCAGACCGCCGGGCCACTACCTGTCCGCGGTCCTTCCAGCAACCTCCGAGCAGTCCCCCCTCCAGACAATCATCGCCGTCTGCTGACCTTGCTGTCTCGGTCCGGGCACACAGCCGGACCAACTTCAGGCTTTACTACTCTTACTTTTCTGTCACTTCAGCTTTTCTTATTAGCTCCACTACTACTTCACTTCCTTCCACTTTCACTTCCTAAATTGCACTACTTGTTTACTCCTTCACGTCCCTAGCTGATCTGCCTGGTTCTTCCCGTCTCCAGAGCTGTGAACTCCTCGGTGGGTGGAGCCAACCGCCTGGCCCACCCCCTGGTGTGGACACCAGCTCCTGGAGGAAGGCAACAAGGATTTTTGGGTTAGCTTAGATGTTCCTAACTGGGGTGTAGGGTGTGGTGGTGTGATGACCTGTGACCCCTGGCTTGCCCAGGGCGTCACACTGGCACTTAGGACAGATGCAGATTCTGCCTCTACTAACTTTACCGCTGCTAATGGTGGCTTTTTATCAATGATATAGCATTTGTGACTCGTGGCTTTGTTACCGGCCCTATATAGAGCAGAAGGAGCTGAGCAAATTAAGATAATTCAGTTTTTTATAAAAGATATAGCATAATTTGAATTATATTAATTTTCATCCTTGCTTTTTCTATGCTTAAAGGGAACCTGTCACCAGATTTTTAGGTATAAACCAAAACCAGCACCTTAAGCAGGGCTTGTGCTGCTTTCTATAAAGGTTCATATTATCCCCTCAGTCCTCCTGTGCACCCCACAAATAACTTTTTATATTTTCCCTTGCTCTATGTAAATCTTTGGGTTTGGTTCCAATGGGCGTCCTTGCTTGCGGCTCCTAGCCCTCCTCTTAATATTGATTGCGGTCCTTTTGTCATTATTGGGTGGCTAATGCCTCCTGCGTTATCCATGTCACTGGGCAAAATCTAGCGCCTATGCAGCGATAATAGGTAGGTGTTCTTAAATCTGTGGCCATGCCAAGAGTACACTGAGCACCTGTAATTAGTTTGAACATTCATTCTGTGCTAACAGACTACCTTTAACAGCACTTTGCCTCCTCTATCCATGTTATTTAGAAAATTATTAAGAAAAATAAAATACTTTACCTTTTTTAACCCCTTCACGACCTTGGACATATATATCCGAGGTCATGTCTCCTTGATAGCCGATATTAAACACAATTTGCCATTGGCAACTAAACCCCCAAACTAAGACTAATTAATACATAACTTTTATTATACCAAATTAAATTATTAATGGGGGACACTCTCAGATTGTTTAAAAACACCGACTGCAGTGACTAGTGTCTGAGTTTTTTACACATAGCTATATTCAAAGGAGCTTTAGTCAGTCTCTGTTTTTCCTTCGTAATCTCAGTAGATTGTTATTCAATATGCCATGTCTTAATTCTATTCATATACTGTATTCCTAAATAGCCCCATTTACTAATTAAAATCTTTTCAGTAGCCTCCCCAATATGTTTCACCACACTGGTGTCATTAGGGGAATAAAGCTTAAACTGAAGCCTGAGGCCACAGTAATGTCTGCACATGTCTGCTGATCCCATCAGCAGACATGTGCAGCGAACAGATGTGGTTGGATCAAAGATCCACCCACGCCTGCTCACCACTTAGATTGTGCTGTCAAAATTTGACAGCGTGATTTAAATGGTCACTGCAGGGATCATGCCTTTCCCCGCTACCATCGGCAGCCCCATGACACGATCGTGGGGCGCCATGGTAGCGTGGGGTCAGCTAATGATGTACCAAATGTACTAAATGTACCATTACATATTTCCTGTGAGAGCCGATAGAGTGCCAACACTCACAGGAACAGTGCATTTCTGATAATCAGAGCGATGCTGCAGCATCACTCTGATCAGCACAAGCGACTGGATAATACAGTGATAAAGTCCTCTAAGGGGACTAGCAAAATCAATAAAAAAAAGTTTAAAAAATGTTTTACAAAATGTAAAAAAATAAAAAAACCTAGAAGTTGAAATCACCCCCTTTCACTCCACTGAAAATAAAATAATAAAAAATATACACATATTTGATATTGCCACGTTCAGAAATGCCCAATCTATAAAAATATCAAATCAATTAATCTGATCGGTTTACGGCATGGCGATAAAAAATTCCATACAATAAAATTAAGTTTTTAGGATGCCGTAACATTGTATTAAATTGCAATAACAGGAGATCAAAACATCAAACTAAGCAAAAATTTTATTATGCAAAAGGTCAGCTCAAGGCACATAAAACAAGCCATCACTTGGTGTCTCAGAAAATGGCGACAAAAGCGTTATTCTTTTTTTTGGACAAAATTCTGAATTTTTTCAGCTGCTAAGTAGCTATTCTTTCATTTTTTTTTAGAAACTAAACTTAATAATTGTAAAAGTACCCTAATTGTGCTCTCCCAGAAACATAATAAAATAAATAATACATATTTTGTATCGCCCCGGCGTCCCTGCACTAGCAGAAATACTGATTCACTCATCTCCATGGCTAGGCAGTGCCCTCCCTCACTCTCCCACAGCGTTCCACATGTGCTCCTGCTCACTCCTCCTAAGGCCTGTGCACACAGCATAAGTCCTCCAGGAGCAAGGTTAGGGTACGCGCTTGCCCACCTGCCCTACACTTAAAATGCCTGAGTGCCATTTCCTGCAAGTGACTCTCAGCTATGGCTGAGAGGCACTAGGTACTTAAGGAATCCTCCCATTAGGGGAGGTGTCTGGGCAATTACCTTAATTAGTCAGTCATCTGTCTGCTAGCTAGTTGTCAGGTCCTGTGCTCCAGTCTTGTTACCTATTCCTGTATCTGTGTTCCCATACCTATTTGTCCCTATCATTCTCACTATACCTGTCCATACTAGCCTTCCTGTCTGCCACAGCCATCTCGCCTGTACCTACCTGCACTCGTATCCATACATGAGTGAGTCTCCTGTTCCAGGGTTCAGCTCACACAGTTCCAGGTACTGCTCTGGGAGTGGTACCTGGCATCTTCCTTGTCGCATCCACTTAGTTAAGCCCCTCCCAATAAAAGTTAAGACCGGGTCCCCCTTGTGGTCCAGTGGGTCCAATCCTGCTCATCACCTCAACTTTGGTGAGCATTACACGTTTAAATATTAAACATTTTTCTAAATACTTTTACTTAGCAACAATGACTACTTTATCTACTGCAGTTTGTCAAGATTTTAAACATGACAACTTCTAAGACATGCAGTATGATGGACTGGGTGAAGCACAAAACTGTTAGGATGAGTAAGATAGAGGAAGGCAAAACAAACCATATTTATTCTGCGCTGCTGTTGAAGACTTCAGGATGGGAAAGTCCAGTAATCATCAATACTGTAGATCAAATGCAGTTTATTCAAAGCATTTCAATGCTACCTATGAAGAAGCTGGATAGCTTTGAAATGCATAGAATAAACCACATTTGATCTATTGATCTTTCCTGGACTCTTTCATCCTGAAGTCTTCAACAGCAATGCAGACATGTTATTTTCCTTCCTCTATTGCCTGTACCGAGAGTAAACGTGCATTTCCAGCAACTACATTTTCCCCACTCATATATTGTTGTGTGTCACACACCTACAATGGGTGTCTGCAATCTCTCTTTACGTGTTCGCTTTTCAATGGATAAGACCCTATTTGTGTCATTATTCCCCAGGATGAATAAGATGAATATTAATTCTCAATCAACTAAAGAAAAGTGTTTATCTTCTCCTCCTTTAGCTTGGCTTCTTTCAGTGTCAGGCTAGGTTGACAAAACAGAGAACTATGTATTCCCGATGCCTCAATGCTTGACCTAGTGCTGTATTGATATGACCTTTGTTTAGTGTTTCATGCAGCCCACCCTACTACATCCTCTGAACTCTACGAAGGCTTGTCATTTATGGCAGCTGCCATCTTGGAATCCTGACAGAGCATAGATAAACCATATCTTTTTGCTATATAAAATTAGTTAATATTTAAATGTGTATTTATTCATTTTATTTATTTATTTTAGTCCATTTCTTTGAGAACTCCTTTAAGCAAAACGTTTGCACAATTTATTCCTTTTGCATGCAGAGTGAAATCGACAAATTTGACAGCTCTAGACAGATTGAAATGTCATCCTGCTCGGCTTCCAAGAAATTACAAGATCATACTTTTGTAACCAGCTGATTTGGGGAATTAAATGCAGTTGAATTAGCCAGGTTGCATTAATTATTTCCTGGCTCCCTTCAGATGTAATTGTTAAGCAATGCATAGATTCACTGATTTTAATACTTAGAAAAAGTATTTCTGAAATGGCAAATTGGTAAGTTGATTACAATTTAGAGAAGGATAATAGTTCTTAAAATAAACATTCTATAATCATATGAAATTAATTATAAGATGAATAAAATAAAGTTTATTTTGAAAAATTTTAATCAAAGATATGTCTGTATTTAAAAAAATCTATTTTCAAATTTTCTATTGGGAATTTTGAGTTAAAGGGGTAGAGCACTATTTTCATATAGATATGTCATTCATATAATATACAGTAGGTGGGATCCTACACCCAGCATCACACCAATTCAGATGATATCAACTCTTAGGCCGGGGCCACACGGGGACTACTGCGATCCTTGCATGACACTCGGCTCACGCTGGCAGCACAGTGGGAGCCGAGTGTCATGCGAGCGTCATTGCAACTGAGGTACGATCATGCAATCGGACCACAGCTGCGGGGGGTGGGCCGGCACTGAGGAGGGGCGGGCCGCTCTGAGGAGGTGAGGGCCAGCACTGAGGTGGGGAGGGCCAGTGCTGCTGAGGGGAGGGCCGGCGCTGCAGAGGAGAGGGAGAGATTTATCTCCCTCTGTCCTCCATTGCTGGCTATTGACATTCTCGCTCTGCACTCGCATTACACTGGTGTAATGCGAGTGCAGTGCGATTTTTCTCTCGCTCCATAGACTTGAATGGGTGCGAGAGAAACAAGGATCGCATTGCACCTGCAGCATACTGCTACTGTTTTCTTGGTCCGATTAGGGCTGAGAAAACAATCGCTCATGGGTGCTGGCACATAGGCTAATATTGGTCCGAGTGTAATGTGATGTTTTATTCCACTCGTTCTGATTTTCATGCCATGTTGCTTAGGCCTTACAGTGGCTAAAAAAACTGTTTATGGAGCAGAAACAGCACAGCTTGATGGACTATTTAGTGGCCACTGCAAGGTACTACATATCACCTTATATTGAAAAGATCCATTAACCAAAGTATTTTTTAGTGTGCAGTAATACACAATTTGTTCAGTATGTACCAAATATGTGTAGTAATAAAATACCTCCAAAAAATAACTCTTCAATAAATGGTTCAGATTTTGCTGCATGTTTTCTGCTGCATAATTACTGCTGGATTTTCAGTGTCAACAAAGTGACATGGTTAGTGACCACATACCTGCTTGTCTAAGAGAAGGGGTTAATAAAAATGGGATACTAAAGCAGAGAATTAGTTAATTTGCACAGCCAGCCACAGTGATGTAACATGGTGAGAGGTTAATGGGGTAAATTTCGTTGTGGTCCTGGGGTAAGAACATTTTTCCTGATCGTGCCCGGGGTACATTTCCCAGCTGCCCCCACCCCAAGCTATACTGTCCTGTATAAAAAGGAGTGAACTAAAACTCCCAGCATGTAAAGGCCACTATTGGATGTCAGAGAAAAATAGAGTCAGGAAAGTAACATGAGAAAAACAAGTCCCAGAATGTCCAGGCTGTTGTTATGATATTAGAGAAAATTACAGCCTAAAAACTACATTACAGGCAAGGAGGACATATAAGAAGAAATACAATTCCCAACATGCCCATGCTATCAGAGAGATATTACAGTGAGGGTATATACTAACTAGAACTACAACTGTCTCCCATCCCAATATTTGCCAGGTTCAGAGAACAGTAACCACATAAGGAGATGCTCTGTTTCACTTTCTTTCCCAGTCTCTGCACACAAGCTCTGCCTTTTCAGGTCACGTGAGGGTGACCTCATCTCGGGTCCTTCTCCACTCATCTCCATTCCACTGACTAATTTGACCATCTCCGTGACAGGATGGAGTTTACATGCTGCAAAGGCGCTTGGCTATGCAACTAGAAAGGCAGCTCTGATCTGTGAGTAATAGTGGCATACTAAGGGTGTACTTACTTCTTAGAGGAGATTCTAGCTAGACTACACTATGCGTCATATAGAAGTATGCCGAATTGTGCAGTAATAAAATTTGCTTAAAAAACGTCTGTCTTAGGCCCCCTTCACACGCACGTGCCTCCTATACATGCTAGGTCCGTTCCCACATGTACCGAAGACACAGGCACAAGTATACCCATTAAAATCAATGGGTTTATGTGCACGCACGTGTTCAGCCAATGGCCCGTGCCTCCGTGTGGAGCAGTCGTGAGTCCGTGTGCTCCATACGGTGGCATGTCCGTTTTTCTCCGTCAACACGGGTGTCACGCGGCCCGCACCTGTACCACACGGATGTAGTGTGTATGCGGTCCCACGTGACATGTGCCGAAGAAACACACGTGTCATTGTAAAAATAAAAAAACACATACTCACTAGAGATGAGCGAACCGGTCCCGGTTCGGCTCGAGGCCGGTTCGCCGAACGGGGGTCCCGTTCGAGTTCGGCTCGTCGAACGTTCGACGAACCGAACTCGAACGTATAGGCTATAATGGGAGGCAATCACAAACACATAAAAATGCATTATAAATGTACAAAAACAGTTAATAAACATTGCCATAACACTTACCGGTCCTCGCGATCCCTTCTGCACTCTGTCTCCTGCCGCTATTCCATCCGATGATCGCTGAATCCTCCCGGTGACCTGCACTGCCAGCAGAGATGCAGGACCTATAGTGACGTCAAAATAGCCATGTGACCAGTCACGTGGCTATTATCTCATTGGCTACAGACTGGTCACATGACTATGACACGTCATGTAGGACCTGCGAGTGCATCTCTCCGGTACACGGTGCACATATGTGTATCGCCGTGTACCGGCAACATGCTCTAGCACACGGTCGACTCCCCGTTCCGTTAGGGACCGGCTGACACAGCCGGTCATTAACGGAGATCACCGTTGCCATAGCAACGCAGTTAGCGGTGACGTCACCGCTAACCGCGGCTCCGAGAGCACCGTTGCTATGGTAACGCGTCTGTCAGCGTTACCGCTGTTACCGCTGACAGCCAGCAGTGATCACTCACGGAGTGAAGACTGCACGCTGCTTCCCGATTGTAGTGATGATTGTAGTGAGGATGGAGGTTCCCCAGCCCCAAGTGATGAGCTGGTGAATCTCATCCTTCCTCACTACAATCGTCACTACTACTACACTAGTGAGGATTGTAGTGAGGATGGAGGTTCCCCAGCCCCAAGTGATGAGCTGGTGAATCTCATCCTTCCTCACTACAATCGTCACTACTACTACACTAGTGAAGATTGTAGTGAGGATGGAGGTTCCCCAGCCCCAAGTGATGGGCTGGTGAATCTCATCCTCACTACAATCGTCACTACTACTACATTAGAAAGAAAGAAGACAGAAGAGCAGGATCGTGGAGGGCTGACAGGGGGTAATAAAGATGGAGTCTCTAATGTGTCTGTGTATTTATTTCTATAAAAGTATTTTTTCTCTGTGTGGTGTTTTTTTTTAACCCTTTATTGGAGATTCTTAATGGCCGGGTCAAACGTGCCTGACATTAAGAATCTCTGGCTTAATACTGGCTAGTAAAACAAAGCCAGTATTAACTCATGATTACCCAACAAGCCACCCGGCTCCAGGGCTGTTGGAAGAGTTGGATACAGCGCCAGATGATGGCGCTTCTATGAGAGCGCCATTTTCTGGGACGGCTGCAGACTGAAATCCGCAGCAGAGGCGCCCAGAAACCTCGGGCTAACCTGTGCTGCGGATTCCAATCCCCAGCTGCCTAGTTGTACCCGGCTGGACACAAAAATGGGGCGAAGCCCACGTCATTTGTTTTTTAATTATTTCATGAAATAAGTGAAATAAATAAAAAAAAACCGGCTTCCCTATATTTTTGGTTCCCAGCCGGGTACAAAAAGGCAACTGGGGGTTGGAGGCAGCCCGTGGCTGCCTGCTGTACCTGGCTAGCATACAAAAATATGGCGAAGTTCACGTCCTTTTTTTTCTAGTTTTTTGGCAAAAAAAATAAAAAATGCTTCCCTGGATTTTCCATTGCCAGTGAAGGTAACACCAAGCAGTGGGGGTTAGCAGCCAGTAGCTGCTTGGATTACCCTTAGCTAGCAATACAAAAAATGCAGCGGGAGCCCATATATATTTTTTTTAATTATTTATTTAAATAACTAAAAATAAAATGGGCTTCCCTGTATTTTGATTGCTGGACATCACAGTGCTGTAAAAATAAATCTTTAAAAAAATGACGTAGCGCTCCGCGGTATTTTTGATTCTCAGCGCAGATAAAGCAGACAGCTATGGGTTGCCACCCCCATCTGCCTGCCGTTACCTTGGTTGGCAATCAAAATACAGGGAAGCCCATTAATTTTTTCTATTTAAAAAATAGTTAAAAAAAAAATGACGTTGGGTCCCCCCATTTTTGATAGCCAGCTAGGGTAAAGCAGACGGCTGTAGCCTGAAAACCACAGCTGGCAGCTTTACCGTGGTTGGGGATCCAATGTGGAGGTCCCCTCAGGCTCTTTTTTATAATTATTTTATAAATATTAATAATTACACAATAAAAGTAGGGTCCCCCCCAAATTGGATCACCAGCCAAGGTAAAGCGGACAGCTGTGGTCTGGTATTCTCAGGGTGGAAAGGTCCATAGTTATTGGGCCTTCACAGCCTAAAAATAGCAGGCCGCAGGCACCCCAGACATGGCGCATCCACTAGATGCGCCAATCCTGGCGCTTCACCCCAGCTCATCCCGTGCCCTGGTGCAGTGGCAAATGGGGTAATAAATTGGGTTGATACTAGCTGTAAAGTCACCTGAGATCAAGCCCAGCAGTTTGTGATGTCATGGCGTCTATTAGATACCCAACATCATAAACTGTCAGTACTAGCAAAAACAAAAAATCGACAAAAGAAATTTATTTGAAAAAACAGTCCCCAAAACATTTCCTCTTTCACCAATTTATTGTAAGAAAAAAAATAAAGGGGTCCCACGACGACTCTTGACCGTCTAGAATATGGGGGGGAGACACTCAGGGAACGTATCCCCCATTTTCTAGGAGTGCGGACCCTTCATGTGAGGAGTGTGGGTGCAATGAATCTGCACTCACTCTCCCCGGGTCCACAGCAGCAGAGTCCATGTCGTAATGGTTGCTACCAAAGCTGCAATGCCCTGCTCATGAGGTAAGGGCATGCCTAATCAGGAGAACTACTGTAGAGGAAGCTCTGCTCACTGGTATATAGGTGCTCAGAGGTAATAATAGATAAAATTAGTGAGTAACCTCGGCACTCTAAATCTCCCAGACTAAGTCAGTAAGTCACAACGGATAGTAATGCAAAATCACTCTTTATTGGTCCGTATTAAGAAAAAAAATTTTTTCATAAGCATATATGTTTTTGTCCAAAACAAGTTACAAATGACGTTTCGGCCTGAGCCTTCGTCAGATTGGACTTATCTGCATGTAATCATGAAAAATGACAATAATCAGTATCACATAAGAGTGAGAGAACAATAACATAAACTAGAACAATGTAGAGGTACAATTGGGATGCAGCAAAAAAATTGCAACACAGCAAGAAATGAAACACATGATACAAATGTCATAATACAGTACAAGGACAATATAGTAATGACAAATATGGGGTCAGAGTAGACTTAGACAGCTCTGGTACGAAAGAGATGTCAATCATAAAGTAACATGTGCAGTAGGTGTAGAGCTACAGTATGCATGGCAGAGCTAATGGGTAGACAGACCATAGAAAAAGAACAGAGAAAAAGTGGAGAAAAAGTGGAGAAAAAGTGGAGAAAAAAGTGGAGAAAAAGTGGAGAAAAAAGTGGAGAAAAAGTGGAGAAAAAATGGAGAAAAAGTGGAGCAAAAGTGGAGAAAAAGTGGAGAAAAAAATGGAAAAAAAGTGGAGAAAAAGTGGAGAAAAAGTGGAGAAAAAGTGGAGAAAAAAATGGAGAAAAAGTGGAGAAAAAGTGGAGAAAAAGTGGAGAAAAAAATGGAGAAAAAGTGGAGAAAAAGTGGAGAAAAAGTGGAGAAAAAGTGGAGAAAAAAATGGAGAAAAAGTGGAGAAAAAGTGGAGAAAAAGTGGAGAAAAAAATGGAGAAAAAGTGGAGAAAAAGTGGAGAAAAAGTGGAGAAAAAGTGGAGAAAAAAGTGGAGAAAAAGTGGAGAAAGAGTGGAGAAAAAGTGGAGAAAAGGTGTAGAAAAAGTGGAGAAAAAGTGGAGAAAAAATGGAGAAAAAGTGGAGCAAAAGTGGAGAAAAAAATGGAAAAAAAAGTGGAGAAAAAGTGGAGAAAAAATGGAGAAAAAGTGGAGCAAAAGTGGAGAAAAAGTGGAGAAAAAGTGGAGAAAAAATGGAGAAAAAGTGGAGCAAAAGTGGAGAAAAAGTGGAGAAAAAAATGGAAAAAAAGTGGAGAAAAAATGGAGAAAAAAATGGAAAAAAAGTGGAGAAAAAGTGGAGAAAAAGTGGAGAAAAAAATGGAGAAAAAGTGGAGAAAAAGTGGAGAAAAAAATGGAGAAAAAGTGGAGAAAAAGTGGAGAAAAAGTGGAGAAAAAGTGGAGAAAAAAGTGGAGAAAAAGTGGAGAAAAAGTGGAGAAAAAGTGGAGAAAAAAATGGAAAAAAAGTGGAGAAAAAGTGGAGAAAAAGTGGAGAAAAAGTGGAGAAAAAGTGGAGAAAAAAATGGAAAAAAAGTGGAGAAAAAGTGGAGAAAAAGTGGAGAAAAAGTGGAGAAAAAGTGGAGAAAAAAATGGAGAAAAAGTGGAGAAAAAGTGGAGAAAAAGTGGAGAAAAAAGTGGAGAAAAAAGTGGAGAAAAAGTGGAGAAAAAGTGGAGAAAAAAATGGAAAAAAAGTGGAGAAAAAGTGGAGAAAAAGTGGAGAAAAAGTGGAGAAAAAAATGATAAAAAAGTGGAGAAAAAGTGGGGAAAAAGTGGAGAAAAAGTGGAGAAAAAGTGGAGAAAAAATGGAAAAAAAGTGGAGAAAAAGTGGAGAAAAAGTGGAGAAAAAGTGGAGAAAAAAATGGAGAAAAAGTGGAGAAAAAGTGGAGAAAAAGTGGAGAAAAAGTGGAGAAAAAATGGAAAAAAAGTGGAGAAAAAGTGGAGAAAAAGTGGAGAAAAAATGGAGAAAAAGTGGAGCAAAAGTGGAGAAAAAAATGGAAAAAAAATGGAGAAAAAGTGGAGAAAAAGTGGAGAAAAAATGGAGAAAAAGTGGAGCAAAAGTGGAGCAAAAATGGAGAAAAAGTGGAGAAAAAGTGGAGAAAAAATGGAAAAAAAGTGGATAAAAAGTGGAGAAAAAGTGGAGAAAAAATGGAGAAAAAGTGGAGCAAAAGTGGAGAAAAAAATGGAAAAAAATGGAGAAAAAGTGGAGAAAAAGTGGAGAAAAAATTGAGAAAAAGTGGAGCAAAAGTGGAGAAAAAGTGGAGAAAAAGTGTAGAAAAAGTGGAGAAAAAATGGAGAAAAAGTGGAGCAAAAGTGGAGAAAAAAATGGAAAAAAAGTGGAGAAAAAGTGGAGAAAAAATGGAGAAAAAGTGGAGCAAAAGTTTAGAAAAAGTGGAGAAAAAAATGGAAAAAAAGTGGAGAAAAAGTGGAGAAAAAAATGGAAAAAAAGTGGAGAAAAAGTGGAGAAAAAGTGGAGAAAAAGTGGAGAAAAAGTGGAGAAAAAAATGGAAAAAAAGTGGAGAAAAAGTGGAGAAAAAGTGGAGAAAAAGTGGAGAAAAAAATGGAGAAAAAGTGGAGAAAAAGTGGAGAAAAAGTGGAGAAAAAGTGGAGAAAAAATGGAAAAAAAGTGGAGAAAAAGTGGAGAAAAAATGGAGAAAAAGTGGAGCAAAAGTGGAGAAAAATATGTAAAAAAAAGTGGAGAAAAAGTGGAGAAAAAGTGGAGAAAAAGTGGAGAAAAAGTGGAGAAAAAAATGGAGAAAAAGTGGAGAAAAAGTGGAGAAAAAGTGGAGAAAAAGTTGGAAAAAATGGAGAAAAAAATGTAGAAAAAGTGGAGAAAAAGTGGAGAAAAAGTGGAGAAAAAGTGGAGAAAAAAATGAAGAAAAGGTGGAGAAAAAGTGGAGAAAAAGTGGAGAAAAAGTGGAGCACCCTTTGGTGCCTTTCATGTGGCACTAAGGGGTGCTTAGCTTTGTATTTAGCCAAAAAAATGAAAAAAAAAATGACGTAGGGTTCCCCCTAGTTTTGTAGCCAGCTAGGGTAAAGCAGACGGCTGCAGCCTGCAGACCACAGCTGGCAACCTCACCTTGGCTGGTGATTCAAAACTGAGGGCACCCCACGCTGTTATTTTAAATTAAATAAATAATTTAAAAAAAAAAACACGTAGAGGTCCCCCAAAACTGGATCACCAGCCAAGGTAAAGCAGACAGCTGGGGCCTGATATTCTCAGACTAGGGAGGTCCATGGTTATTGGACTCTCCCCAGCCTAAAAATAGCAGGCCGCAGCCGCCCCAGAAGTGGCGCATCCATTAGATGCGCCAATCCTGGTGCTTCGCCCCAGCTCATCCCGCGCCCTGGTGCGGTGGCAAACGGGGTAATATATGGGGTTAATACCAGATGTGTAATGTCACCTGGCATCAAGCCCTGGGGTTGGTGAGGTCAGGCGTCTATCAGATACCCGACATCACCAACCCAGTCAGTAATAAAAAAAAATAGACGACAAACACATTTTTATTTGAAAAAACACTCCCCAAAACATTCCCTCTTTAACCAATTTATTAGATTGAAAAACAAATCCAGGTCTGCTGTAATCCAAGGGGTTGCCATGACGATCCACACTGTCCCAGTCAATGAAGAGCAGGATGTTCCCCATTGGCTGGGAGAGCAATGCAGTGACCTGAGCTAACATCAATGGGTCAGCCCAGGTCACTGCAGGGGAGTGACAAGTGCTGCTGTCAGCGAGGTACATTACCTGCGGTGATCTCCAGCACTGCCGACAGCCCCACTGAGTTCAATGACCGGCGCCTTCCCCTCAAGTATCGCGAGAGGTCCGTGACGTCACCGCTAGTCAGTATCAGGTCGGAAGCGAGAGAAGGTGATGTGACAAGCGGGCGGCGGCCATGGACCATGGAGGAAAGTGACAGCGCTGAGGTCGGGATGGCGGGACTTCATCACCGCAGGTAAGCCGAGCGGGGCGGGGGGGGGTTTGTGTGTGTGTGTGTGTGTGTGTGTATGTATGTGTACATGCCGCGGGCAGGAGGGGGTGGAGTGAGCTGAGCGGGGAAGTGTGGGCTTCCTGCACGTAACTAAGATAAACATCGGGTTACTAATCAAAGCGCTTTGCTTGGATACCCGATGTTTATCTTGGTTACCAGCTTGTGGCAGGCTGCCAGCGATGGCTCCTGCACACTGTAGCTGTAAAAAGCCCTGCTTTTTGCTGCTAGAACCGTTCTCGAACGTATCTAGAACTATCGAGCTTTTGCAAAAAGCTCGAGTTCTAGTTCGATCTCGAACAGCCCCAAAAATCACTCAAGCTTAGAACTGGAGAACCTCGAACCGCGAACCGCGCTCAACTCTAATACTGTCAGGGCCAGGTGGACGGGCAGACCCAGGAGGTGGATCCACTGGGCCGAACTCCTAGATGGTGGTAAGGGGTCCGGTAGCTGGAGCACTATAGACAGCAGAACAGTCCGTGCACACGAGGATAACGGAGAAGTCCCTGGGACCACGGAGTCACTGGTGGTAGTCCGGGTGACGCAGCTCAGGTTCGGAAGCCGAGATGATGTCAGGCGGAGTCCGGAACCTTTGGAGCGAGATGACGGGTCACCGCAGGGATCCGAGATGGTACGGACTGTCAGGATGGCAGATGGACAGCGTTCGAGGTTCGGGATTCGGTCAGGACCGGATGGCGAGGCAGGCACGGCTCTACAAGAGAGATAGGTGAGTATATCACAAAAACACCAGGAGACCTGACTCCTAGCTTAGGAAACACGAAGATCAGGCCCCGCCCCCTTGGACAATAAACCCCTTTATACCCTGTACCTGTTTTGCATCATTTCCTGTTAATGGACGCTGGCCCTTTAAGAAAGGGTCAGTGACCGCGCGCGCGCCCTAATGCGCATGCGCGCGGCCCGGGTGCCAGAAGCCAGGGAAGGAAGCTGAGAGGAGGACGCAGGGGAGCCGGCCAGGACCTGGGAAGCCGTCGGGCGCCGGGAGCGGAGACCAGGGGGCCTGGGAAGGACGGGCACCGGAGGCTGGAGAGCGGGGAGCGTGGCAGGTGAGCCGGGGAGCGGAGCTGAGGACCCGGGGAGTGGAGCCGAGGACCCGGGGAGCGTGACAGTATCCCCCCCCACGCCCCCCTCCCCGCAACCGGGACATGAAGGCACGGATCAGAGGATTGCCCACGTTCTCCCTTGGCTCCCAGGACCTATCCTCAGGACCATACCCCTCCCAATCCACCAGGAAGAACTGTCGACCCCGTACGGTCTTCATGGCCACGATATCCCTTACCGCATAGATGTCGTCATCGGCAATAGGTGGAGGAGCCAGACTGGCAGCAGCGGAGAAGGGACCAAGGACAACCGGCTTGAGCAGGGAGACGTGGAATGAGTTGGGTATCCTCATCGTGGCCGGGAGCTGTAGCTTGTAGGAGACCTCATTGATCTTGTTCAGGACTTTAAACGGCCCGATGTAGCGAGGACCCAGCTTGTATGATGGTATCTTCAATCGGACGTACTTGGAAGCAAGCCAGACGAGATCTCCAGGAGAGAAACACGGAGGGTCCAGACGTCTGTTGTCTGCGTGTCGTTTCATCCGTAGGGAAGCACGACCAAGGGACGCCTTGACAGAGTCCCAAATGGTTGCAAAGTCACGGGCTACAGTATCAGCAACAGGGACATCCGAAGAAGGAGGGGATACCGGCAATGGGACGGAGGGCTGGAGTCCGTAAACGACATGGAAGGGAGAGCTGGAGGACGACTCACTGATGTGGTGGTTATGGGAGAATTCAGCCCAAGGAAGAAGCGTGGACCAGTCGTCGTGATGGGCGTTGACATAGTGACGTAAAAAAGAGGTCAAGATTTGATTGACCCTCTCCACTTGGCCATTAGACTGAGGATGGTATGCAGATGAAAAGTCCAGAGTCACTACCAGATGTTTGCAGAGAGCCCTCCAGAAGCGGGAGGTGAACTGAGTTCCTCTGTCGGATACGATGTGTAATGGAAAGCCATGCAAGCGGAAGATGTGATGTATATAGGCATCCGCGAGTTCTTGAGCAGAGGGCAGTCCAGCCATAGGGACGAAATGAGCCATTTTAGAGAACCGATCCACCACGACCCATATGACTGTGTGCCCGGAGGACAATGGCAAGTCCGTAATAAAGTCCATCGCTATGTGTTGCCACGGAACTGAGGGTATCGGCAGAGGCAGAAGACGGCCATATGGCAGATGTTTGGGCGTCTTGTTCCTGGCACAAGAGGAGCAGGCAGAGACAAAAGCAGCGACGTCCGTGCGAAGGGATGGCCACCAGTAGTGACGTACAATCGCACTCCAAGTTCTCTTCTGACCAGCATGACCGGCTGTTTTCGAGGCATGACCCCAGTGTAACACTTTTTGCCTGTCTGTCTCAGAGACATAGGTCTTCCCGGGCGGTATCTGGGCCAGGGTGACAGGAGCCACCGGAATGATTTTGCTAGGACAGATGATGGGTTGGGTAGTCTCTTCCTCCTGTTCCATAGGCATGAAAGACCTGGACAAAGCATCAGCGCGTACATTCTTGTCCGCGGGTCGGAAATGGAGCTGGAAATCAAACCTGGCAAAGAATAAGGACCACCTGGCTTGCCGTGGGTTCAGTCGCTGAGCGGACCGTAGGTATTCCAGGTTCTTATGGTCCGTGTAAATAATCACGGGGTATACTGCTCCTTCCAGAAGGTAGCGCCATTCCTCCAGAGCCAGTTTGACTGCCAAGAGCTCTCGGTCACCGATGGTGTAGTTGCGTTCAGGCGCTGAGAAGCTCTTGGAGAAGAATCCGCAAGTCACCATCTTCCCGGAGGAGGACTTCTGCATGAGCACTGCTCCGGCTCCTGAGGAGGAGGCATCCACCTCCAAGGTGAACTGGCGGTTTAACTCCGGACGGTGAAGTACAGGAGAGGAGGCAAATGCCCGCTTCAGAGAGCCAAACGCGGCGTCGGCCGCCGGGGACCAGTCCTTGGGATTAGCCTCTTTCCTGGTCAAAGCGGAGAGAGGAGCAGTCAGAGCAGAGAAGTGAGGGATGAACTGGTGGTAGTAGTTGGCGAATCCCAGGAAGCGTTGGATTGCCTTCAGTCCAGAAGGAGGAGGCCAGTTGAGAATGGAGGAGACCTTCTTTGGATCCATCTGCAGTCCAGTATCAGAGATGATGTACCCCAGGAAGGGGAGAGAAGACTGCTCAAAGACACACTTCTCGTACTTGGCGTACAGGCGATTCTCTCTCAGTCTTTGTAGAACCAGTTGTACGTTCTCTCTGTGGGTCTGGAGGTCCGGTGAGAAGTCAAGGATGTCATCCAGATACACTACTACACAGACGTAAAGAAGGTCCCGGAAAACGTCGTTCACCAGTTCTTGAAAGACGGCTGGGGCGTTACACAGGCCGAAGGGCATCACGCAGTATTCATAGTGCCCATCGCGCGTATTGAACGCGGTCTTCCATTCGTCCCCAGAGCGGATGCGTACCAGATTGTAAGCACCCCGAAGATCCAGCTTGGTGAACACACGAGCTCCTCTAAGCCGGTCAAACAATTCGGGGATGAGCGGCAGAGGGTACTTGTTTTTTATGGTGATTTGATTCAAACCCCGGTAGTCTATGCATGGGCGTAAGTTGCCCTCTTTCTTCTTGACGAAGAAGAAACCTGCTCCAGCAGGAGAGGAGGATCTCCGAATGAATCCCCTTGCCAGGCTCTCTGTGATGTAAGTAGACATGGCCCTTGTTTCGGCTGGAGACAATGGATATATCCGTCCTCGAGGTGGTGTTGTTCCAGGGAGCAGGTCGATGGCACAATCGTAAGGACGATGTGGCGGAAGTACCTCGGATTCCTTTTTATCAAAGACATCTGCAAAGGACCAATAGGCCGAGGGCAGCCCCGGTAGGTTCTCTGGAACCGGAGGTCGTCGGATGGGTTGTATAGTCTTCAGGCACTTCTCATGGCACGAAGAGCCCCATCGGGTGACTTCGCCAGTGCCCCAGCTGACTGACGGTTCGTGTTTCCGTAACCAGGGAAGTCCCAGCAGGATTTGATGGGACATGTGTGGGAGGACGTAGAAAGCGATGTTCTCGGTGTGCAGGGCACCGATACGCAGTTCCACCGGCTTGGTGATCCAGGAGATGGTGTCAGAGAGGGGTCTCCCATCCACAGAGGCAATCACGAGGGGCTTGTCGAGTGGAGTAACAGGCACCTGGTACTTGTCCACCGTGGCCTGCTGGATGAAATTGCCTGCTGCCCCGGAATCGAGGTATGCCTCAGCCGTGAACCGCGTCTCTCCCGTTGTCACTTGCACAGTCCACGTAACCGGGTCTGAGAGAGTCCCAGCACCTAGGGTGGCCTCTCCTACCAACCCTAGGCCTTGGAGTTTCCCGGCCTCTCTGGACAGGAGCGTAGCAGGTGTGTGTCCTCTCCGCAGTAAAAGCAGAGGCCCTTGGCGAGCCGCTCAGCTCGACGTTGTTCAGACTGCCGCACTCTGTCGATCTGCATGGGCTCGTGAATGGGAAGCCCAGCTGTCGATGACTGAAGTACGGCGGGCTTCTGCGGAGGAGAGGAATGCCGTACCGGACGTCTCTCACGGGACACTTCCTTGGATCGCTCCTGAAAACGAATGTCCACTCGAGTCGCTAGGGCGATCAGGGCATCCAGGGTGGTCGGTACGTCACGACCCGCCAGCTCGTCTTTAATTCGCCCCGAGAGTCCTTCCCAGAAGGCGGCGGTTAGGGCCTCGTTGTTCCACCCGAGTTCTGAAGCCAAGGTGCGAAACCGGATGGCGTATTGGCCCACCGTCAGAGTCCCCTGACGTAACCGGAGAAGAGACGAAGCGGACGCGGAGGCGCGTCCGGGCTCATCAAAGGTGCCACGGAATGCCTGCAGGAACTCCTGGATGTTCGTGGTCACAGGATCCCCCTTCTCCCACAAGGGGTTCATCCACGCCAGTGCCTCACCCTCTAGATGGGACATGATGAAGGCAACCTTGGCTTGATCGGAGGCAAACAAATGCGGCAGCTGCGTGAAATGAAGGGAGCATTGGTTTAAGAATCCCCTGCAGGTCTTGGGGTCTCCGGCGTACCGGGGTGGTGAGGCCAAACGAAGTCTGGAAGTATCTGAAGATGTCGCCACGGGAGCTGGAGCCGTGGACTGACTAGTGGAAGCCCGGGATGCTGAAGACGTAACTGCCGCTTGTAGCGTGTTCAGGCGGGCGTCCACAGAAGACATGAATTGCAGCATGCGGGTCTGAGTCTCACGCTGGCGTTGGAGTTCCTCCTGTACGGCTGCTAGTGCTGCAGCGGGATCCATGGCCTGATCTTACTGTCAGGGCCAGGTGGACGGACAGACCCAGGAGGTGGATCCACTGGGCCGAACTTCTAGATGGTGGTAAGGGGTCCGGTAGCTGGAGCACTATAGACAGCAGAACAGTCCGTGCACACGAGGATAACGGAGAAGTCCCTGGGACCACGGAGTCACTGGTGGTAGTCCGGGTGACGCAGCTCAGGTTCGGAAGCCGAGATGATGTCAGGCGGAGTCCGGAACCTTTGGAGCGAGATGACGGGTCACCGCAGGGATCCGAGATGGTACGGACTGTCAGGATGGCAGATGGACAGCGTTCGAGGTTCGGGATTCGGTCAGGACCGGATGGCGAGGCAGGCACGGCTCTACAAGAGAGATAGGTGAGTATATCACAAAAACACCAGGAGACCTGACTCCTAGCTTAGGAAACACGAAGATCAGGCCCCGCCCCCTTGGACAATAAACCCCTTTATACCCTGTACCTGTTTTGCATCATTTCCTGTTAATGGACGCTGGCCCTTTAAGAAAGGGTCAGTGACCGCGCGCGCGCCCTAATGCGCATGCGCGCGGCCCGGGTGCCAGAAGCCAGGGAAGGAAGCTGAGAGGAGGACGCAGGGGAGCCGGCCAGGACCTGGGAAGCCGTCGGGCGCCGGGAGCGGAGACCAGGGGGCCTGGGAAGGACGGGCACCGGAGGCTGGAGAGCGGGGAGCGTGGCAGGTGAGCCGGGGAGCGGAGCTGAGGACCCGGGGAGCGGAGCCGAGGACCCGGGGAGCGTGACAAATACTCACCTCCACCAGCCCTGCAGTCTCTGCCGCGGCTGTCAACTGCATCCGACCCCCAGTGAATTTGAACAACGCATCTTCTTCACTGGGTGCCGGAACCAGTGTCAGCGGGGCGTGGCCTGTGCTGGACACTGTGATTCAGCATCACAGACAGCTCCGGAAGAATCAGGTAAGGCGGGACTTTCCGTGTGTTATTACGTATCACGCATGTGCCACAAACACGGCACACGGAGAGCAAACCACCCCTTTAATACATCCTGAATAAATGGTTTTTATTTTTCACGTGCATGGGAAGGGGGCCTTAAGCGGGCTTTACACGCTACGATATATCTAACAATATGTCGTCGGGTTCACGTCGTAAGTGACGCACATCCGGCATCGTTTGATATATCGTAGCGTGTGACAGTTATGTGCGACTGTGAACGAGCAAAAATACTCACCTTATCGTTGCTTGTTGACACATTGCTCATTTTCTAAAAATCGAACGTCCGGTTGTTCATTGTTCCCGAGGCAGCACACATCGCTCCGTGTGACACCCCAGGAACAACGAACACAGCTTACCTGCATCCCGCCGGCAATGCGGAAGGAAGGAGGTGGGCGGGATGTTTACATCCCGCTCATCTCTGCCCCTCCGCTTCGATTGGCTGGCCGCTGTGTGACGTCGCGGTGACGCCAAACTTCCCTCCCCCTTCAGGAAGAGGATGTTCACTGCCCACAGCGAGGTCATTTGGAAGGTAAGTACATGTGACGGGGGGTTACAACATTGTGCGACACGGGCAACGAATTGTCCGTGCCGCACAAACGATGGGGGCGGGTGCGATCGCAAATGCGAACGCACTATAAATTGTAACGTGTAAAGCAGGCTTTACAGTGTTTACATTTGGCCAATTTTGGAGGTAATAACAGTTGTATTGGGGGATGACATGTATCTGACCCCACCATTCTTATATTGATAGTCTACATAAATATAGGCAATCAATATAGAAGCAGTAAATAACACAAATAATGGCGTGATGATCCCATATTGACATTATTTATCTATAACCAAAATCAAGAGAGTGAAACTTCCTGCTTGCAATGTCATTTCCTGTGGCTTTCGGTCAGATTCCTCAAGACTGAAGTATTTGGACATTCTGCCCCATATTGTTGAGCTGGAGCCCTTTAAAGAGACATTGTCACCAATCTGAGAGCACCATAATGTAGAGACAGAGACCCTTATTCCATCAATGTGTGCCACTTACTGTGAGCTATTTATTGAGCTATTTCAGTCATTTTGATAAAATCAATCTTTCTCTGCTGCAGAACTAGCAGTTATTTAAATATAGAGCAGTGTTATAACAAGCTCATGCCTCTGCTGGACTACCAGGCAGCAAGCAAAATAGTCCTCTATTGGTAATCTCTAATGTTAATCTCCTATTAATTAAACAGTGATTTTATAAAAGCTAAAAAATGTGAAACAGCACTGGAATCAGGGTCTCTTTTCCGTTTTTTATGCTGCTCTCAAAATAGGTGTCAAAAATTTGGTGACACAGTCCCTTTAATTGCTCCTTAAGCTACGTGCGTATGCATGCAATATTCATTACTAATTGCTGCATTGCTTGCAATTAAGGATTATGTTCTGATGCCAGTGGTTTGTGGGCAGAGTTAGCACAATTTTTGCTCCTGCCCCTCTGATGAAAGCAACACGCAGTGTCTCCTATATAACATATATTCCAGTTCCAGTGTCTCCTATGTAATGTACAGGTGCATTTCAATAAATTAGAATATCATCAAAAAGTTAATTATTTCAGTAATTCAATACAAAAATGGAAACATATACATTATATGGAGTTACTACAAACTATTTATTTCTGTTAATATTGATGATTAAGGCTTACAGCCAATGAAAACCCAAAGTCATTATCTCAGAAAATTAGAATAATTACCACAAAACACCTACAAAGGCTTCCTAAGCATTTACAATGGTACCTTAGTCTGGTTCAGTAGGCTACACAATCATGTGGAAGACTGCTGACTTGACAGATGTCCAGAAGGCAGTCATTGAAACACACCACATGGAGGGTAAGTAACAAAAGGTCATTGCTAACAAAGCTGACTGTTCACAGAGTGCTGTATCTAAACATATTAATGGAAGGTTGAGTGGAAGGAAAAATTGTGATAGAAAAAGGTGCACAAGCCGAGCAGCCTTGATAGGAACGTTAAGAAAAGGCCATTCAAAAATTTGGAGGAGATTCAGAAGGAGTAGACTGCTACTGGAGTCAGTATTTTAAGAGCCATCACCCACAGACGTATCCAGGACATGAGCTACAAGTGTCGCATTCCTTGTGTCAATCCACTCATGACTAACACACAAGGCCAGAAATATCTTACCTGGGCCAATGAGAAAAAGAACTGGTTGCTCAGTGGTCTAAGGTGTTGTTTTCAGATGAAAGTAAATAAAGCATTTAATTTGGAAATCATGGTCCCAGAGTCTGGAGGAAGAAAGGAGAGGCCACAATCCAAGCTGCTTGAGGTCTAGTGTGAAGTTTCCACAATCAGTGATAGTTTGGGGAGCCATGTCACCAGCTTGTGTAGGTCCACGGTGTTTTATCATGACCAGCCGTCTACCAGGAAATTTTAGAGCACTTCATGCTTCCCTCTGCTGACAAGTTTTTTTGAAATGGAAATGTCATTTTCCAGCAGGACTTGGCACCTGTACACACTGCCAAAAGTACCAATACCTGGTTTAATAACCACAGTATCACTGTGCTTAATTAGCTAGCAAACACGCCTGACCTAAACCCCATAGAGAATCTATGGGGTATTGTGAAGAGGAAGATGAGAGACACCAGACCCAACAATGCAGACGAGCTGAAGGCTGCTATTAAAACAACCTGGGCTTCCATAACACTTCAGCTGTGCCACAGGCTGATCGCCTCCATACTATGTCGCATTGATGCAGTAATTCATGCAAAAGGAGCCCTGACCAAGTATTGAGTGCATTTACAGTACAGACTTTTCAGTAGGCGCCAACATTTCTGAGATTAAAATCATTTTAACAGTTGGTCTTATATAATATTCAAATTTTCTGAGATAATGACTTTTTGGTTTTCATTGGCTGTAAGTCGTAATCATAATCATCAACATTAACAGAAATAAACACGTGAAGTAGATCACTCTGTGTGTAATGACTCTATATACCGTATTTTTCGCTTTATAAGACGCACTTTTGTTCCCCCCCCCCAAATTTTGGGAGAAAGTAGGGGGTGCGTCTTATAAACCGAATATGCGGGGGTGTATATATATATATATATATATATATATATATATATACTGCAGGGTCCGCTCTGGAGTGGTGCTGGGGGCAGGTGAAAGCTGCGGGCGGCAGCGTTAGATCTCCTGCTCCCGCTTATATAATATGCACAGCCGCTGTCCATCAGCGTGGTGCTGAAGCCGCATTACGCTGATGGGCTGGGGCAGCTGGGCATATTATATCTGCTTGTGCTCCCTTTGATCGCACATGATCCCCCTGTGTTAGATATGGCCCCCATACTGCTGCCCATGCTGCTGCTGTCTGTGATAAGGTACACAGAGATGATAATCTGCCGTACCGATCACATGACGGGCAGCAAGAACCAGGAAGTTGAGGAAGAGCTCAACCCCACAGAGGGAGACACAGGGATTACAGCACTGAGAAGGTAAGGAAAGAGTGTTTTATTTTATTATGGGCAGCAGTATGGAGGGCATATCTAACACAGGGGGATGTGCCATCTATAGTGGCCATGGGCAGCAGTATGGGGGCCATATCAAACACAGGGGGTATGTGCCATCTATAGTGGCCATGGGCAGCAGTATGGGGGCCATATCAAAAACAGGGGAGATGTGCCATCTATAGTGGCCATGGGCAGCAGTATGGGAGCCGTATCAAACACAGGGGAGGTGTGCCATCTATAGGGGCCATGGGCAGCACAGAGGGACATTTCCCTGCACAAGGGGGCTATATTCAATATAAGGGGGCCATATCCAGATTAAGGGGGGCTAATTTTAGGATGGGGGGCTCTGAGGGACATATACCCTATATGATTTGTTAGACGGACACTGGCATTATAAGATGGACCCCATTTAACATTAAAAAAAAAATCTCTTTTCCTTCACCAAATTTGGGGGTGCGTCTTATAATCAGGTGCGTCTTCTAAAGCGAAAAATACGGTAATATATGCGTTTCCTTTTTCTATTGAATTACTGAGATTAACTTTTCTGATGATATTCTAATTTATTGAGATGTACTTGTATGCAATGTGTCATGAAAAACATATTCACTGGGATATGTAGAAACGTTTCAGAGTTATTTCCACGTAACGTGACACATGTCAACATTGAAAAAATGGCCGTGTCAAGAACATGAAAACTGTCTTTGAAGGGAAGAGATTAGCCCTTTCTCAACCAGGCCATTTTCTGTTTCTGCATTTTTATTTTTTCCTCATCTTCTATTTTCTGCTTACATAGACATATGAGGGCTTATTTTTGTGAGACAAGATCTAGTTTTGAATTACACTATTCATTTTACCACATAATGTATTAGAAAACTAAAAAAAAACGATCCAAATGCTGAGAAATTGAGAAATATCTAAATTCTGATGTTTTTTGGAAATAAAAATTATGATTTACTTTTTTTGGTAAAAATGACCTTGCAATGTGATTCTCCTCATCAGTACAAATACGGTGATATGAAATGTCCAGTTTTTTCATTATTTTAGTTATGAAAAAAAATCTGAAATTTGCAAAAAGCAAAGTTGGGCGATTGCATCCCCATAGTTCAAGACCCATATTATTTTCACTTTTCAGTCTATGGAGCTGTGTGATGGCTTTTTTCTTTTGTGGGGTGATACAATGTTTTCATTGATACCATTTTGGTATTATGATGTTTTGACCCCTTATTACAGCATTTTATGTGGTATTGCAAAGACCAAAAAAGTAATTTTGGCATTTTTTTATTTTGTTTGTTTACAGTGTTTACCATTTGGGTTAACTATTTTTATATTTTGATAGGCTAGACTTTTGTCAATGGGATGACACCACATGTGTGTATATTTTTTAAATTATTTTACATAGTTACATAGGTTGAAAAAATACCTAGGTCCATCGAGTTCAACCTTCCTCCACCAACTATACATTTCGTCATTAAGTCACTCTTAATGTCACTTCACTTTTTACTGTTCTTAATAGTCCCCTTAGGGTGCTATTGTGACGCACCTGGACTATCAGGTCATCACAGGGTACTGCACAAGCTGCCATTCCGTGCAGTATTCCACCTCCTTCATGGTTCTGGGTCCCTATCTAAATGGTGTTGACTCCAACAGCAAATCAAATTCTAGATACACCCTGCACCACACCCACCAGACACACCAGTGGACAGCTTGAGTGGAATAGAGTCGCCCACCTGTAGGGTCAGGGAGGGGAAGTGAGGAGTAGAGTTGAGCGCGGTTCGTGGTTAGTGGTTCTCCAGTTCTAGGCTCGAGTGATTTTGGGGCCTGTTCTAGATCGAACTAGAACTCGAGCTTTTTGCAAAAGCTCGATAGTTCTAGAAACGTTCGAGAACGGTTCTAGCAGCAAAAAAACAGCTAATTCCTAGCTGGCTTTCCGCTGTAATAGTGTAAGTCACTCTGTGACTCACACTATTATGACATTTCAGTGTATAGTGTGCGTGAACAGCGCCTTCAGATCACTCCTGTTTGTATAATGGCGATCGCCTTTTTTTTTTTTTTTTCCTTGTCTTCCTTCCCTAAGCGCGCGCGTCTTGTGGGGCGGGCCAGCATGTCAGCCAATCGCAGACACACACACAGCTAAGTGGACTTTTAGCCAGAGAAGCAACGGCATGTGTGATAGGATGTCCATGTCACATGTCCCTGCATTATAAAACCGGACATTTTCCTCCAGCACGCCATAATCTCTTCTGCGTCCTTGGTGTCAGACATCACTGGCGCAGCTCCGTCCTGACTGAGTCCTATCGCCGATACTGCTGTATACACAGCGCTGGACAGCTTAGGGAGAGCACTTTCTATAAGTCCTTTTAAGGGCTCGTACGGGCAGGGTCAGAGCCATAGGTGACAGGTCCTGAAAACAGAGTAGGTCAGGGATTTTGTCGCTGCATTTCCCCATTAGGAGGGAATAGAAAGGCAGGCTTCCATTCCTCTACCCTGAGCCCCACAATCCTGGCACTGTACCCTCCTGTCCTCTGCACACTCCAACTCATTATAACTAAGCCATTATACTAGCAAACACTCAGTGTACCTAGTGGCATCCTAATCGTGGCTATTGGACTTTGCTAAAGTCCCACTAGTGCAAAGACATTTGCAGCACCTCTACCTGCATTGCACACTCCAACTCATTATAACTAAGCCATTATACTAGCAAACAGTCAGTGTACCTAGTGGCATCCTAAACGTGGCTATTGGACTTTTGTGTAGTCACACTAGTGCAAAGATATTTGCAGCACGTCTGCCTGCATTGCACACTCAAACTCTTTTTAACTAAGCCATTATATTAGCAAACAGTCAGTGTACCTAGTGGCATCCTAAACGTGGCTATTGTACTTTTGTCTAGTCACACTAGTGCAAAGATATTTGCAGCACGTCTGCCTGCATTGCACACTCAAACTCTTTTTAACTAAGCCATTATACTAGCAAACAGTCAGTGTACCTAGTGGCATCCTAAACGTGGCTATTGGACTTTTGTCTAGTCACACTAGTGCAAAGATATTTGCAGCACGTCTGCCTGCATTGCACACTCAAACTCTTTTTAACTAAGCCATTATACTAGCAAACAGTCAGTGTACCTAGTGGCATCCTAAACGTGGCTATTGTACTTTTGTCTAGTCACACTAGTGCAAAGATATTTGCAGCACGTCTGCCTGCATTGCACACTCAAACTCTTTTTAACTAAGCCATTATACTAGCAAACAGTCAGTGTACCTAGTGGCATCCTAAACGTGGCTATTGGACTTTTGTGTAGTCACACTAGTGCAAAGATATTTGCAGCACGTCTGCCTGCATTGCACACTCAAACTCTTTTTAACTAAGCCATTATACTAGCAAACAGTCAGTGTACCTAGTGGCATCCTAAACGTGGCTATTGGACTTTTGTCTAGTCACACTAGTGCAAAGATATTTGCAGCACGTCTGCCTGCATTGCACACTCAAACTCTTTTTAACTAAGCCATTATACTAGCGAACAGTCAGTGTACCTAGTGGCATCCTAAACGTGGCTATTGTACTTTTGTCTAGTCACACTAGTGCAAAGATATTTGCAGCACGTCTGCCTGCATTGCACACTCAAACTCTTTTTAACTAAGCCATTATACTAGCAAACAGTCAGTGTACCTAGTGGCATCCTAAACGTGGCTATTGGACTTTTGTGTAGTCACACTAGTGGAAAGATATTTGCAGCACGTCTGCCTGCATTGCACACTCAAACTCTTTTTAACTAAGCCATTATACTAGCAAATAGTCAGTGTACCTAGTGGCATCCTAAACGTGGCTATTGGACTTTTGTGTAGTCACACTAGTGGAAAGATATTTGCAGCACGTCTGCCTGCATTGCACACTCAAACTCTTTTTAACTAAGCCATTATACTAGCAAACAGTCAGTGTATCTAGTGGCATCCTAAACGTGGCTATTGGACTTTTGTGTAGTCACACTAGTGGAAAGATATTTGCAGCACGTCTGCCTGCATTGCACACTCAAACTCTTTTTAACTAACCATTATACTAGCAAACAGTCAGTGTACCTAGTGGCATCCTAAACGTGGCTATTGGACTTTTGTGTAGTCACACTAGTGGAAAGATATTTGCAGCACGTCTGCCTGCATTGCACACTCAAACTCTTTTTAACTAAGCCATTATACTAGCAAACAGTCAGTGTACCTAGTGGCATCCTAAACGTGGCTATTGTACTTTTGTCTAGTCACACTAGTGGAAAGATATTTGCAGCACGTCTGCCTGCATTGCACACTCAAACTCATTGTTACTAATACATTATAATACCAAAAATTGAGTAAACTTAGTGTCATACAAGAAGTGGCTGTTGTACTCCATTAATGCCCCACTGGCGCAAATCTATGTGCAGCACCTCTGCATGACACCCTCCTGCTCTGTTTTTAATAAGCTATAATGATAGCAAAAAAACCTGCCATTTAGTGGCATCATAGAACTGTCTGTTGTATTCCATTAGTGCCCCAATGGTGCCAAGCTATGTGCAGCACCTCTGCATGACACCCTCCTGCTCTGTTTTTAATAAGCTATAATGATAGCACAAAATACTGCCATTTAGTGGCATCATAGAACTGGATGTTGTATTTCATTATTGTCCCACTGGTGCCAAGCTATTTCTAGCACCTCTGCAGGAGACCCTCATGCACATTTTGCTACGCTAATGTTATAGCAAACTCAGGGAATTCATTGCTGCATTTGATAATTCGGAGGGATATAAAGTGAGGCTTTCTTTAGCTTTTCCTTCTGTTCATAGACAGCATCTCCAAGTCCACACCCGAAGAGCAATTTCTCCTCCACGTTTAAGTGTGGAGAGGCAGCTAGTGCGCATGCGTGTGCCGATTTACCCCAGCTGCAGCCTAACTACAGTGTTTCGCCTAGTGCTCAGCCTGACTGTGCCATTCCTGACGCTAAGTCTTCATTTCGGGATACAGCGCATGCTCCCACACTTAGTGTGAAAACCCTCTTTGCACAGGTACTTGCATTCCGTGCCGGGTCTAAGTCCTGTTTTGTGCCTAGACACCATGCTAAAGCTGATAGTCTTTTTTCAGAGACTCTATTTCATGCAACTGACCATGCTCAGGCGCTTACTGCATCAGAGACTAGGTCCGGTAATGAACTCTTTGGCCCTGCCCCTGATGTGGGGGGGCCCATATAGACCACAGAGCATCAGGTGTCCTGACGATGTGGCCAGGCCACTCCCAAATGGCTTGCAGAGGCCCGCCCCTATGACTTCTCACCTCATTATTGATGGTCAGACGATGACTGGTGAGGTGTTTGGGTCATGACAGCCATGAGGTCATCATTGAAGTTGCGGTTCCAAATAGGACGCTAGTTATGCCACTCATGACGTGTCACTCTGCTTTTGTCTCCAGGAGGTGCATTGTGGTCCACCCTGGTTTGGGGCGGACCCAGGTTATAGAAGGTGCTGGAGACAACAAGGAGGTGCGCAGTCTTCTATTATGCTCCGAAAGAGCACACCTCCATGTGTTGAACCCATTGTGGCTTTAGGCCAGAGGTAGGCAGGGATAGGGCGTTGATGCAGGCCGCCACCACAGTTGGTAACGCAGAACGGTTAAGACCAGCTCCTGTCCTACAAGTCCTGCTTGTGCAGCCCAGTGGCATTAACAGGCCTGCTGCTGCTGATGCGCCTGCTGTTCACAGGTGTGGCCCCAATGCACACGGTCAGCGTACTGAATGGCCCCTGTGATGTTAACAGGGAGTTCCTGGGCTGGGTGGGCGTGTGGACCCTGTGATGCTAACAGGGCTCCCAGTCTCAAGATCCGAGTGGCGTCTAACTTGGTTCAGGCTACTATTAGTTTCATAGCCACACAGCTCTGTATCCTCCACCGAACCTTCCAGTTGCCAACCTCTCCTTTTCCATCTGGGAGCACGGTGGACACTGACTGCTGATGGGGATATATACCTTTATCTTTCTTTTCTTATTAATTTTCGTTATATAGTGGTAACATAGTATATACCACCTTATCCAAATCTGCCAGTCCCATCGTAACAGATGGTGTTTCTTCATCAAATGTTACTTTTGCTTAACCACCAAACCCACGGACCAAAACTTTGTCCCCCTTTCCAACACACCTGTTCCCCTTTTCACCCGCATCTGTCCTTTTTCAACTCATTTTGTATATGACCAAAAGTGCAACTCTGCAGGGACACCGTACTCAATGGCATCTCAGCACAACAGCCACCCCTCGGTCCCTCAGATGTGGACAAGTAAAAGACCATTTCCTCCTATCCATGACAAACCGTTGAGATTCACTCTGTGCAGCACTGGTGTTTAGTGGAAAAGCAGATCTAAGATTGCGTACCACATTCTGCAGATACTCCTGTATACGTGCGTCCATTTCTATGGCAGGAATTATTTTGCCAAATTTTGTCTTGTACCGGGGATCTAACAGTGTGGCAACCCAGTAGTCAGGATTACTTTGAATTCGTACAATCCGAGGGTCATGTTGTAGGTAGTGCAGCAAGAAGGCGCTCATGTGTCTTGTGCATCCAGGAGGACCAAGTCCTTGGTGTGTTGGTGGCAGAGAGGTGAGAATCGTGCCTCCTTCCTCTGCCCTCTCCCCACAACCTCGCACAACCAAAATGTGAGCAAGCTCTCACTCATCTGCAGAGTCTTCCATGCCCATCGCCAGTTCGTCCTCCATTTCTTCATGGGCTCCTGCACCTTCCTCAACACTTTTTGCTGATACTATGCGCCCTTGTTAATCCCTCTCCCTCACCATGACTGCCGCATAGGTGCCGCTGACCATCTGGACCTCGTAGATCTTGTTATCCCTTCCGCATATGACTCCTCCTGTACTTCCTCCCCTTCCTCTTGTCCCAACACCTGACTCCGAATAATAATTACAGTGTGCTCCATCATGTAGATGACCAGAATTGTCACGCTGAGAATGACATTGCCAGTGCTAAACATCTTCGTCGACATTTGTAAACTGTGTAGCAGGGTGCATAGGTCCTTGATCTGACACCACTCCAGCAGCGTGATCTGCACCACCTCTGGATCAAGTTATCCCAGGCTCTATGTCATAACGTATTGCAGCAGGGTTCGGCGGTGCTGCCACAAACGCTGCAACATGTGCAGATTCAAATTCCTGCGTGTGGGCACATCGCATTTCAGGCGTTTAACCGCCAGACCTAAAGACTTCTAAATCAAACAGAGAAGGACAAGATGTACGACCAATTTTACCATATTAATAGGACTGCACCCAATATACATAAGCACAACCAAAGAGAAACAGGGGCAACGCAGTCATGGGTCACTCAGGGACCACCGAATCAATAGTCAATATACCAACTTTTGCAAAAATATCAAAAATGTTTATTTAAATTTAGTACATAGCAAAAGAAGTGACATTAGATGCACATTATAAGAATCATAAACGCTGATCAGGCTAAAGCAGTGTCACAGATGCAAACACGGGTCCACGGACCATATGGGGAGTGCAGGTGTACTCATATCATCAGAGGGCTCCTCAGAGTTATTAGTACAAAGGCCAATGTTGCCCATTATACACTAACAAGGATCATATGCAAAACAAAGGGCATTACAGCACATGTCCAGGGTGACGGGCACAGTAACATTCAGTTACCCATCACTCCAAGTGGCCAAAATCAATCCAAGGGAAAACCAGCCAGGGAGTAGGTAAAAATTAGCTGGAAGCACTCCCATCAAGACACTCACCCATAGGTAGCCGTGGAAACCGAGGAAAACGTGCCCCGACGCGCACGTTTCGCTGACTTCTTCGGGGTGCCCGTCACCCTGGACATGTGCTGTAATGCCCTTTGTTTTGCATATGATCCTTGTTAGTGTATAATGGGCAACATTGGCCTTTGTACTAATAACTCTGAGGAGCCCTCTGATGATATGAGTACACCTGCACTCCCCATATGGTCCGTGGACCCGTGTTTGCATCTGTGACACTGCTTTAGCCTGATCAGCGTTTATGATTCTTATAATGTGCATCTAATGTCACTTCTTTTGCTATGTACTAAATTTAAATAAACATTTTTGATATTTTTGCAAAAGTTGGTATATTGACTATTGATTCGGTGGTCCCTGAGTGACCCATGACTGCGTTGCCCCTGTTTCTCTTTGGTTGTGCTAAAGACTTCTGTAGCGACGAAAGTTGTTGAGCTGCTGTGTGCGCACGATGGAAGTGAGCACATAGCGAGCGTGCCCGCTGCACAAGGCCATGTAGGCCGTGATGGTGTTTTAAAAATTGCTGGAGATTTAGGTTCAACACGTGAGCCATACAAGGCACGTGTGTCACATTGCCCTGACGATGGCCCGCAGCCAGGTTTGCATCATTGCCGCACACGGCTGTTAAGTCACCAACGGAGTACGCTCCGTCAATTTGTACTCCGGTCGCCAGGTGACAACGTGTTCCTTTCATGCATAGTGCTGATGATGGGAGAGGAGTCGATGCCAGCGGCGCAGGTGGACGCAGGTTATGCTCACCCACTGGGCTGCATTACCTTGACAGATGCAGAATCTCTGGCTGAATGTGGCTGGTGGGTATCTCACAGATGAAATACCATCATTCAGCTACAACCAATGGGAAGACACCACACCCTTTTTTATGCCCATCCTGTCTGCAGACCACTGCCAGACATAGCTCTGCTTTTACCCCCAGTTCAGTTTTATGATTTTGTGTGCTTGTTACCTGACTACTTTTACTGCTTGCTGTTTATGTACCTTGTTGGCCGATCCGCATTTCACCTCTGCTTGTTTTCTGATTAAGTCCTGGCCGTCCCATTCTGTTCCTGTTCCTCAATTAATGTTTTGACCCTGCCTGACTACTATTCTCTGGAACTGCAGCCTTCCACAGGTATTAATCACCTTGGGCCCTGTGTAATTCCTAATCCCTGTATAGGGGTTAAAGGGTTTCAGGGTTCTAGGGGTCCTGTTGGTGAGTGGCTTCCCTCTAGCCTATCATTTACAGCCCATCTGAGTGTGTGGATCAAGGAAGGCATTACAACGTGCTCTCTGCAGAAGGCCATGTGGGCCAGGATAGTGCTTTAAAAATTGCTGGACAACCAGGTTCAACACGTGAACCACACAAGGCACGTGTGTCACATTGTCACAGCGAAGGGCCGCACCCATGTTTGCATAATTGTCGCACCCGGCCTTCCCTGGCTGCTGGTTGAGTGGAGACAACCATTGATGAAACTCGGTCTCCAGAGCTAACCGTCCACAACTTCTCAGCGGTGTGACTCACATTTCCCATACATTTCAAAGTAAACCTTTGACCGCCTGATGGCATTGAGCTCTGCTGCCAGCATAGTAAGGAGGTGTGTGGTATTCCTTGTGCGCAGTTACAAGGAAGGGTGGCCTGACCACACAGGGTTTGCGCCAAGGTGGAGGACCCACACGAGGTTGAAGAGGCAGAAGCAGTGTATTAACTTCTACATACAGAAGAAGGATTGAAACAACTCGTGGGGACGGCAAGACTTGTACAGCAGACCCTTCTCCATCTCTCCCCACAGTAACCCATTGCCCAGTCAGCGACATGTAACGCCCCTGTCCGTGCTTACTGGGCCAATTATCTGTGGTGAAATGCACCCTGTCACACAGAGTTTCTCAAGGAATCAGTGATGTTTAGTGCGACATGCTGGTGTAGCGCGTGCACGCCTTTGTTGGAGAAGGAGTGGCGCCTGGGCATCGGCTCTTGGGGCACTGCGGTCAAGGCAAGGTCTCGTAAATCCTCGGTTAAAAAGGTTGGAAAGGCAGCATTTTGGTAGCCAACAGTTTCCAGATGCTGAAAGTCAACCTCTAAGCCATGTCATGCCCTTCTAAAAGCATGTAAAACACAGTAAGGGTACTCCAACCACAGTCTCCCTCGTTGCCACTAACTGGGCCACACACACCCCACTTGACTGGCATCGGTTGACCCCCCTTTTGAATAAGAAACAGATGCTTTGCATGAAGCACTCTCAAAAATACGCGTGCCTTTCCCGTCCCCTGGCTGACCCAGGGGAAGAAAAGTCCTCTGAGAGCCATGACTTGTTCATCTTGGTTCTTTTAGAAACACAGCGAGGGGACTACAACCACAGTCTCCCTCATTGCCACTAACTGGGCCACACACACCCCACTTGACTGGCATCAGTTGACCCCCCTTTTGAATAAGAAACAGATGCTTTGCATGAAGCACTCTCAAAAATACGCGTGCCTTTCCCGTCCCCTGGCTGACCCAGGGGAAGAAAAGTCCTCTGAGAGCCATGACTTGTTCATCTTGGTTCTTTTAGAAACACAGCGAGGGGACTCCAACCACAGTCTCCCTCGTTGCCACTAACTGGGCCACACACACCCCACTTGACTGGCATCGGTTGACCCCCCTTTTGAATAAGAAACAGATGCTTTGCATGAAGCACTCTCAAAAATACGCGTGCCTTTCCCGTCCCCTGGCTGACCCAGGGGAAGAAAAGTCCTCTGAGAGCCATGACTTGTTCATCTTGGTTCTTTTAGAAACACAGCGAGGGGACTCCAACCACAGTCTCCCTCGTTGCCACTAACTGGGCCACACACACCCCACTTGACTGGCATCGGTTGACCCCCCTTTTGAATAAGAAACAGATGCTTTGCATGAAGCACTCTCAAAAATACGCGTGCCTTTCCCGTCCCCTGGCTGACCCAGGGGAAGAAAAGTCCTCTGAGAGCCATGACTTGTTCATCTTGGTTCTTTTAGAAACACAGAGAGGGGACTCCAACCACAGTCTCCCTCGTTGCCACTAACTGGGCCACACACACCCCACTTGACTGGCATCGGTTGACCCCCCTTTTGAATAAGAAACAGATGCTTTGCATGAAGCACTCTCAAAAATACGCGTGCCTTTCCCGTCCCCTGGCTGACCCAGGGGAAGAAAAGTCCTCTGAGAGCCATGACTTGTTCATCTTGGTTCTTTTAGAAACACAGCGAGGGGACTCCAACCACAGTCTCCCTCGTTGCCACTAACTGGGCCACACACACCCAACTTGACTGGCATCGGTTGACCCCCCTTTTGAATAAGAAACAGATGCTTTGCATGAAGCACTCTCAAAAATACGCGTGCCTTTCCCGTCCCCTGGCTGACCCAGGGGAAGAAAAGTCCTCTGAGAGCCATGACTTGTTCATCTTGGTTCTTTTAGAAACACAGCGAGGGGACTCCAACCACAGTCTCCCTCGTTGCCACTAGCTGGGCCACACACACCCCACTTGACTGGCATCGGTTGACCACCCTTTTGAATAAGAAACAGATGCTTTGCATGAAGCACTCTCAAAAATACGCGTGCCTTTCCCGTCCCTGACCCAGGGGAAGAAAAGTCCTCTGAGAGCCATGACTTGTTCATCTTGGTTCTTTTAGAAACACAGCGAGGGGACTCCAACCACAGTCTCCCTCGTTGCCACTAACTGGGCCACACACACCCCACTTGACTGGCATCGGTTGACCCCCCTTTTGAATAAGAAACAGATGCTTTGCATGAAGCACTCTCAAAAATACGCGTGCCTTTCCCGTCCCCTGGCTGACCCAGGGGAAGAAAAGTCCTCTGAGAGCCATGACTTGTTCATCTTGGTTCTTTTAGAAACACAGCGAGGGGACTCCAACCACAGTCTCCCTCGTTGCCACTAACTGGGCCACACACACCCCACTTGACTGGCATCGGTTGACCCCCCTTTTGAATAAGAAACAGATCCTTTGCATGAAGCACTCTCAAAAATACGCGTGCCTTTCCCGTCCCCTGGCTGACCCAGGGGAAGAAAAGTCCTCTGAGAGCCATGACTTGTTCATCTTGGTTCTTTTAGAAACACAGCGAGGGGACTCCAACCACAGTCTCCCTCGTTGCCACTAACTGGGCCACACACACCCCACTTGACTGGCATCGGTTGACCCCCCTTTTGAATAAGAAACAGATGCTTTGCATGAAGCACTCTCAAAAATACGCGTGCCTTTCCCGTCCCCTGGCTGACCCAGGGGAAGAAAAGTCCTCTGAGAGCCATGACTTGTTCATCTTGGTTCTTTAAGAAACACAGCGAGGGGACTCCAACCACAGTCTCCCTCGTTGCCACTAACTGGGCCACACACACCCCACTTGACTGGCATTGGTTGACCCCCCTTTTGAATAAGAAACAGATGCTTTGCATGAAGCACTCTCAAAAATACGCGTGCCTTTCCCGTCCCCTGGCTGACCCAGGGGAAGAAAAGTCCTCTGAGAGCCATGACTTGTTCACCTTGGTTCTTTTAGAAACACAGAGAGGGGACTCCAACCACAGTCTCCCTCGTTGCCACTAACTGGGCCACACACACCCCACTTGACTGGCATCGGTTGACCCCCCTTTTGAATAAGAAACAGATGCTTTGCATGAAGCACTCTCAAAAATACGCGTGCCTTTCCCGTCCCCTGGCTGACCCAGGGGAAGAAAAGTCCTCTGAGAGCCATGACTTGTTCATCTTGGTTCTTTTAGAAACACAGCGAGGGGACTCCAACCACAGTCTCCCTCGTTGCCACTAACTGGGCCACACACACCCCACTTGACTGGCATCGGTTGACCACCCTTTTGAATAAGAAACAGATGCTTTGCATGAAGCACTCTCAAAAATACGCGTGCCTTTCCCGTCCCCTGGCTGACCCAGGGGAAGAAAAGTCCTCTGAGAGCCATGACTTGTTCATCTTGGTTCTTTTAGAAACACAGCGAGGGGACTCCAACCACAGTCTCCCTCGTTGCCACTAACTGGGCCACACACACCCCACTTGACTGGCATCGGTTGACCCCCCTTTTGAATAAGAAACAGATGCTTTGCATGAAGCACTCTCAAAAATACGCGTGCCTTTCCCGTCCCCTGGCTGACCCGGGGGAAGAAAAGTCCTCTGAGAGCCATGACTTGTTCATCTTGGTTCTTTTAGAAACACAGCGAGGGGACTCCAACCACAGTCTCCCTCATTGCCACTAACTGGGCCACACACACCCCAGTTGACTGGCATCGGTTGACCCCCCTTTTGAATAAGAAACAGATCCTTTGCATGAAGCACTCTCAAAAATACGCGTGCCTTTCCCGTCCCCTGGCTGACCCAGGGGAAGAAAAGTCCTCTGAGAGCCATGACTTGTTCATCTTGGTTCTTTTAGAAACACAGCGAGGGGACTCCAACCACAGTCTCCCTCGTTGCCACTAACTGGGCCACACACACCCCACTTGACTGGCATCGGTTGACCCCCCTTTTGAATAAGAAACAGATGCTTTGCATGAAGCACTCTCAAAAATACGCGTGCCTTTCCCGTCCCCTGGCTGACCCAGGGGAAGAAAAGTCCTCTGAGAGCCATGTCCACATTGTCAGTGGACAGACACGTGTGCTTATCTGCCAGCAGACCCCCAGCAGCACTGAAGACAGGTTCCGAGAGAACGCTGGCTGCAGGACACGACAAGATCCCCAAGGCGTACGTGGCGAGCTCAGGCAATTTATCCAGATTGTAAGCCTAAAATGAGCAGGGCTCAAGTTGCACAATAATGGAATCGATGTTTCCTTGCATATACTCATATATCTGTGTGTCCTCCTCTTTTTCCTTGTCCAGCTGTTTTGTTTTCGCATGAGTATATGTCCTTGTCACTTTCCCATGTGTTTGAGTTGTTTGTCACCTTTTGGACACCTTTGAGGGTGTTTTCTAGGTGTTTTTATGTGTTTGTGATTGCCTGCCATTGTTTCCTATGCAGTTCGAGTTCGGTTCGTCGAACGTTCGACGAGCCGAACTCGAACGGGACCTCCGTTCGGCGAGCCGACCTCGAGCCGAACCGGGACTGGTTCGCTCATCTCTAGTGAGGAGTGTAGTGAGTCAGTCAGAGAGTTGAAGGAGAGGGGTTGGGAAGTAGCCCTTGAGCTGTGAGGAGCTCAGAGAAAGTCGGGAAACGGTTACTCCTGAAGGAACTGTCTAGGTTGCAGACGGTGGTCTGGGCCTAGAGGAGTCAGACCCCCGGTCGCAGGGGATTGTGTCAATGTGCATGGACCTGTCGAGGAGGACAACCGGCAGCCTTGCACCATCACCGGTCCGGGCCCGAAGGCACAACGGGGTACACAGACCCTAGGTCGGGAGTAGGTTCAGGCAACCCGACAATTCACCTGAGGACAACAGAGCCTTTATGATCTGTTCCCACCTGCTCCAAAATCAGAGCATTAGCGCAACTAGGGGGATAGGACTTTCCAATCCAAAACGGTCCAGAAAATCCCAAGCATGAGCCCTGAGAGCAAGCTCCCATACTTAGCCATAGTAGGAAGCGGGGCCCGGCTAGTTCCATACTACCGGGCCATAAAGTTAAAGTCAAACTAAGTGCCAGGAGGCAGGTCACGGATCACCAGGCAACACTATTGGGGACAGGACCCGGATGGGTTCCCGTCAGCGGCAGCGGTACCCAGAGACTTAGTTTACCCCATTGTCAGTGTCTGCTTATGAACTGAGTGAGTACAAGAGTGACCTCTGCACCCCAGGGCACCCCACACTGAGTCCCGGGGCATCCCCCTACCTGTGGAGGGCTACAACACCTTGCTGCCCCACTCCATCACCCCGGGTACTCCCAGCGGCGGTACTCCCCAAATTACCATACACCATGGGTGACGTCACGAACTATTCATCAACTCCACTGTAAATACCCCCTTTCATCTGAGTGGCCACACGACCCCCGGGTCCGGGGACCCTCGAGCCACAGCGAACCTGGATCCGAGCAGCTCGTCTGCTTCCACTGGGGCGGCACACTATAATCTGGGATTGTTTAATCAACTGTTCTTAAAATGGCCTTCTCCCATGCCAGCAATGTGTTAAATGCCCCCGTCAGATGCCAGAGTTTGACAGTGGGATTTAACTAGTTATCCATTGCGTAATCCACACTGCTTCGTCAGTGATTTTTAGAGGCAGGTCCTGACAGTACATACACAGTAATACAGTGATTACCTGACAAGTAAAGGGCAAGCTCACCACTTGAGCCCACTCCATAAGCCCACTTCCAACTTGCACCATACATGTACAGCAGATGTTGAGAAGGGGTTGAAAGTGTTTTTCAGAATTATAAAAAAATTTAAGAGTTATTTTAGTGCGATCACTCTGCTGAGCTCTATCTGTCTTTCTGAATGACTGTTATGGAAATCATTGGTCTCAGCTGTCCTATGCCATATTTAAAGGCATTAGCATTGTTTGTAGATATACAGATATTATGTCATTCCTGCAGCAGAAACCAGAAAGAAATATTGACTGAAGTGTATTGTTTTTGGCACATTTCCTTTTTCCTGTTCTTATACAAGTTCATTAAATCCCTGTACAACATTGTCCTGATGGCACTCTTTAGCAACCAGTAGTTTTTGTTAAGGTGCGACTCTGAAAAGGTGCCCAGACTGATTTAAAGCTATATACATTAAAGTGTTGATTGGAGTTCAGTTCTTCACAATTGTCTAAAAAGGTCACAGTCCTTGCCTGACTTGTCAGCTTAGAAAGTATTATATCTCAATTACCGTGTCTAAAAAAACTTCTTAAAGTATGTGTTATGCGCCTGAGTCAGCCTCTTTCACGGGTCAGACTCCAGGTACCCTTGGGTGCCTCTGCTTCCTCACCCTGCGGCTCCTTCTCCGCCTAGGCGTCGGTCTCAACGTCTGGCTTGACCTCGTGACGTCCTGCTGGCTGTTTTTCCACCAGAGTCTAAGTGCAGGAAATGGGCCACTGAGCATGTGCAGGCTGAATCTGCTCTACCAGAGTTGAAGTCCAGAAAAAAGGCTACTGAGCATGTGTGGGACTTGGCATCTTTTGATTGGCCATTGGACGTCAGCTGTCCTGATGACACAGCATCCCAGGATTGGCCGTTGGACATCAGCTGTCCTGATGACATCAGCTGTCCTGATTAATTAAGTTTAATAGTTCACTAATTAGTTTAATAGTTTCTCCAGCGCACTGTTGTGTATTCTGTGTGCATTAAACATAGACTATAGTGCGCCCATTTATCAATGTATTTACTACTGTTATTGTCCGCTCTGCCCTCAGGGCTCTTAGCAGCTATATTCTATCCATAGCACGGCAGACCCCAGGTTGCGCTTAGGTTTCTACTCTCCATTCTTCCAAAGTCATCAAACCCGTAACAGTGTGACTGTCTAGAAGAGAGTTAACTGTCAAAGGAAACCTTTTTAATGTTGATCCAGTTGTGATATCAGCTGACCTGTTCTGTCTAGCCACTGTTCATCACTCCCTCTGGCACTGCTGACACCTATCTTTGACCTTGAGTGAGTCCTTTTCCCCTGCTTTCATAGGCCTCGCTCACATGAGTGTATTAATCGGACGAGTGTTATGCGAGAAAATCTGACCAATGTTTATGAGGCAGAGCAGATGGTCAGTTTTATCTCAACCAGATTCTGAATGAGAAAATAGTTGCAGCATGCTGCGAGTGTATGCCAAAATCATGCGAGATTCACCAATACAAGTCAATGGGTGCAAGATAAAAATTGACAGCACACGGACCATCCTAGTGATGTCCATTTTTATGGATACATAACCATTCTGTTGCACAGAACACTGTAACTGGTCCTGTAAATGATTGTAAATGAATAATAGCTGCTGAGAAAAAAATGGATTGCACGCGGACAGCACACCGACACCCCACAGACAGCACCGACAGCACACAGATGAAAGTGAGAAAAAAATCGTCCTACTCTCTTGGAGAAAATGGGAGTGTTTTTACATACATTCGTGTGACCCCAGCCATAGGCTTATTGTGACAACCCCACATACTGCCTTGACCCAGTTTGCATCTGCTTGAAAGTTTACACATCACATACTGTAGATGTTTTTTTCAGTTATTCTTTCCTTCGTCAGTCAACAATTACATTCACCTTTTTCTCCATCTGTCATTGTGCACCTTTTATTATTATTGCTTAGTCTTCATCTGTTGTGTTTGATCATGACAAAATATACAATATGTAGAATTATTCCACATTCCAGAAGTTTGTATGTGCGTAATAACATTTCTTCAACATATTTTTTTTGTTCAGCATTTTACTTTGTTGCAGAAAAAAATAACATATCTATCAAAAAACAGGTGGTAAGAGGATTGAACAACACCAACATATGTAAGAAAAAAACAGCTTAAAAAAGCATACATGTTAAACATTCAGTAATATTCAACAGAAAACAACAAGCCCATGCTATACTTCCTTTGGCCACTAATTTTACGTGTACTTTAATTTGAAATCTTTATGAAGGCAACATTTTAAAAATATATGTTTCTCATATTTTTATGCAGCTCCTATTACATTGTGTATCTAGTTCAACAGGAATAATTTGATGAAAGATACTCTTTAAGCTCAATGGCAGAATGCCTCACGATCTGCAAAAATTGTTTCCTGTTTATCAGAAAATAAGACCTACCCTGAAAAAAAAGCCCTAGCATGGTTTTTAAGTTTTTTTGAGGATGCTTGAAATATTATCCCTACTCCAAAAATAAGCCATAGTAAGCATTCATAAGAAAGAAAAATGAAATAGTTTCCAGGTAGCTCTACTTGTAAAAAAAATGGCAATAGAAGCAGCAGAACAGACAGACGCTTCACGAAGGAACTTAGACAGCCTCCAAAAATCAGACTCAAACGAACCCACGAGGCTCAAAACAATAAGATATATC
Organism: Anomaloglossus baeobatrachus; assembly: GCF_048569485.1. Taxonomy (NCBI): domain Eukaryota; kingdom Metazoa; phylum Chordata; class Amphibia; order Anura; family Aromobatidae; genus Anomaloglossus; species Anomaloglossus baeobatrachus. The sequence continues at coordinate 153,965,945 of NC_134354.1, read as the reverse complement.
AACTTAGAAAGAGGTCAATCAATATAAGGACACTCCCATTATCAATATGCAATTCATCATGAAAAAATTAATAATGTATTTTTTCAAAGAAGGAGAATACAAAGTCCAAATCACATCAAAAATAATATTTATTACAAAAAAAAATGACAAAAAATAAGCACCAACACCAATAAAAGAGATGTATGCAGAGCATCAATATAATAACAGGACTAGCAGCATTCACAAAATGGCACATACTTTTGGATACTAGAGGTGAGGGAAGAGAAAAGGCGCAGATAGGGTCTTACCCAACATAACTCTGATTAATGTAAAGTAGGAAAACACTCACCTATTTCGGTTGTGCCAGTCACAACCCCTTAAATCGCATTTGAGTGTCAGCGTGGTATTAAGCAGCGGCCCCGTACATGGCAATGTAATAATACAGAAAAAAGGAAAAACGGGTTTTAGCCGCGCTAAAAAACCACTGGTGTTGAATTGATTAAAATTTCTTTTTATTTCAGCATTTCCAACGCGTTTCCGAGACAAGGTCCGTCTCCTTCCTCAGGGAAAAAAGAAATCAAGCAGCTGTCTGCAGTCCAATGCTTTAAAAGAGGATACAAACTGCCACGTTGACAGCTATGACGTCAATCACCCACTGAGCTCATGACTCATAGACACGTGGAGGACACACAATGAAAAAAACACATTTTGATATATCAGACATTATAAAAACACATATAACATTATGAAATACCAGTTGAATAAAACTAAAATGAAAATTAATTAAAATGATCTTTATGTGGTTTATTTTTATCTAGTTTAAAATTATGGGCTTGGAAACATAATTTGAATAAAGGATTTAAAAGAAATTGAAAGGGTGCGAACCTGTGAATTAGTGATAATATGCAAGGGAATCAGGCACACCTACCATTACTCTAAGTGCATCTCATTGAATTTAGTGGAGACCAGAATACACCATATACATATATATATATATATATATATATATATATATATATATATATGCAAAATATCGGCATGATTAGTATTAATATTAATATTAAAATGTATATTAGTATTTAGTATTATAAAAAGTAAAATATGAGATGCAGTGATATGAAAATGAAATAAAAAATTATTAAAATAATCTTTATGCTGTTTGTTCTTATTTTTATTTTCATTCTTATCATTATTATTTTTATTTTTATCTTTATCTAATTTAAAATTATAGGCTTAGAGGCATAATTTCGATAAAAGATCTAAAAGAGATTGGAAGGGTGCGAACCTGTGGATTAATGCCAATATACAAGGGGATTGGACATGACACTATTACTCTATATTCATATTATTAAATTAATGGGAATCAAAATGAATGGTTGTTCAGTGACCCGAAACCATTTAATTAGGGACTAATCACTATAGGAACTGGGGACCATTCAGTGAATATACCATATGTATATATAAAAATATATATACATATGTAGAAAAAATGTGTGAACATATCGACATGATTAGTATTGGTGCGGTAACGTTGTGATACATTTGAAAGATAACATCGTGATTAAAGACAATGCCAATAGACGAAAAGGAAACAAGTATAAGAAATGTCAGGGTCAAGAGAGTTTAAACCGTGAGAACTCAAAAGGCTGCGCAAGCGCACAGAGCAAATATAAGCCTCCTAAGGTAAAAAGAGGTCAGACCGTGGGAAAGCACACGAATCGATCATAACCCAGCTGAGATAACAGGAGGTTAGATCGCAGGCAAAGATGTTCTATAGGACAGAGTAATGGGTGCATATACATATAATATAAGTACACTTGTACATATGTACAAGGTAGTATTTTGTGCTAAGAAAAATTGTGTGTCCATATGATTATTAAATATTAAAAATGGAGAGGGTCAGCATATTATTTATAAAAACCACTACAAAAAGGAGGCATTGAATAAAAATGTATACTACATAAAGACTTGAATGATTATAAAAACTAATGGTGTAGTATAATGAGATGAAAAAAACCGACATTTATTACTCAGTGCCTATTTAATATCGCTGTTTATCATTTCTTTATCGTTCTTATGAAGGAAAAAAAGGGGGGGAGGGGGGGGATTTATGTACTATTTTTATTTATCAACTATTTAGTACTAATAACTTAATCTATTGTTATTATTATCATTTATTATTTATTACTTATCTCATCAAAACCTTTGAGGTTACTGATGAATTCGATGAAAAAGGAGAGAAATGAAGCTGACAATATCGTTCAGAAAGTCGTGCCAATGACATATGGGTGGTTTTAGGCTATTTTTCATAAGGCTAATTATTATTCTCTTACTTATTTAAAAACTCCTTGGGCCAATAGAACCAATGGAATTTTGAATGATAAAAGGCTCGGGAATGATACCTACATAATAAGGAGTATAAAAACTATGATAAAACATAAACCACTGTAATAAAATAGATAAGATAGCAATAAAATTTACAAGAATAAACCAAGATATAACAATAAAATCGGACATCCAAGCATCATAAGACAATAATTTTGACACAATACAGGTTAATAAAATAAATCAGAGACTTCATTTAGGCCAAAGGGTTTGAGGGTATTTAGTTTGTATATCCAAAAAGTCTCTTTCCTGCTGAGGGTTTCAGCCCTATTATGCACAATAGGGTCAACCTGTTCTATTGGTGTGATCTTGAAATTTGGATTTTTATTGTGCTGTAGTACACAGTGTTTTGAAAGACCATGCAAGAGGAAGCCCGTTTTTATGTTATGGCGATGAGAATTTAGTCTATTATGTAGTGCTTGGCTCGTTCTGCCTATATACTGCTTGCCACATGCACAATCAACCAAATAAATAACATAGTTCGATTGGCATGTCAAGTGTTTTTTTATCTTAAAAAATTCGATCCCATTTGGTGAACAGAATGATGTCCTGCCATGATAAATCGTCTTGCAGCACAGACAATTCCTAGAGCCGCATCTGAAGGCACCTACTGCGGTAGGACAAATGATAAATGAGGTTGGCTTGGTTCTCAATTTACTGGGCGCTAAAATATTTTTGATGGTTGGTGCCCACCTAAATGTTACACCCGGGGTAGGGGGAAGAATAGGGCTGAGAATGGGGTCATTTTGTAGGATCCCCCAGTGTTTGACCAGAATATTTTTGATTGACCCGCTATCACTGCTATAAGTTGTAATGAGATTCAGGCTGAAATCTTGCTTTGCCTTTCCCCTAACATGTTTGCTGGGGTTAGCATTAATATGATGACCTCCAATCTTTTCCTGTTCAGTGCTCATGCAGGTTTTGATAAGGTCTTTTTGCTTCAGATTAGAGGATTTCTGATAGGCCTTCTGAATAAGAGATTTAGGATACCCTTTATCTTCAAAACGTTGTTTTAAGACTAAAACCTGTTCATTAAAATCAATGTCTTGGGTGCAATTTCTCCTGATCCTCTTGTACTGATTTAGAGGGATGTTTTGCAGCCATTTGTTGTAGTGCTCACTATTGTAGTCAATGTAGCTATTAGCATCCACTTTTTTGAAATGGGTTTTTGTCAGAATCCTATGATCCTGATGAAAGATAACCAAATCTAAGAAATTTATGCTATCATCACGTACTGATGAAGTAAAATTTAAGCCCCAATCATTGCCATCGAGGTCATCTAGAAGAATTTTGATATCGGAAGAATTGCTGTCCCAAATGATGAACAGGTCATCTATGAATCTTTTATATAGAACAAGACTCCCTTTATACCGGCCATTCAGAATATAAACCATTTCAAAAATTCCCATAAAAAGGTTTGCGTAGGCACATGCAGCTTTTGACCCCATTGCCGTTCCGAGTCGCTGGTGGTATAATGTATTATTAAAAGTGAAATAATTATTGTGAAGAATAAAACTCATAGCATCCAGAATGAAGTCCCTCTGAGTTGGTGGAATTTTTATATCATTTTGCAGAAATAAAGAAATACAAAACAAGCCCAGGTGATGCTGTATGTTAGAGTATAGGGCAGCAACATCTATAGTCACAAAAATGTAAGAGTCCTTCCAAACAATGTCCCTAATGTTCTCTATAAGATGAGCCGAGTCCCTGATATGACTATTTAATTTTAATACATATGGCTGCAAAAGTAAATCAATGTAGTTAGCAAGGTTAGATGTTAAAGAGTTAATACCCGCAATAATCGGTCTACCAGGGGGATTTAGAGCATCTTTATGAAGCTTAGGTAGGTGGTAGAAGAATGCCATTGTTGGATTCTTAATTTGCAGGAATCTCTTTTCTGTTGGGTTTAAAATATTTCTTTCAATTGCTTTTTGAATAAGCATATCATAGGCAGAGATGGTTTGATCATATTCAACTTTTCTCGCAATTCTATAGTAAATCGGGTCTGAAAGGATTCGATATGCCTCTTTCATGTAATCAATACGATTTTGAATAACAATTCCACCTCCCTTGTCAGCTGCTCTGACGACTATATTGCCATTATTTTTCAAGGCTATCAGGGCTTCCCTTTCACGGTAGGATAAATTATGTTTAGATTTTTTCTTTTGATTAATGGCTTTTTTTAGATCTGATAAAACCAGATCACAAAACGTCTTTAGGAAATGCCCCTTGCTTTGTATTGGATAGAATCTGGTTTTTGGTTTGACCGCAACGTGAAGAAAAGCGTTATCTTCAATAGTAGTGCTGGGTAAATTTTCACCTTTAAGTAGAAAGTGTCTTTTTAGTGTTAATTTTCTAATAAAGCTTTGTACATCTAAAAAGGTATCAAAATCTCTTGATCTGAATGAGGGGCAAAAGGATAGACCTTTATTTAGTACTTTTGTTTCTGCCTCACTTAGAACATGGTTAGATAGATTGAAAATATTATTATTAATATTACTTTTATTTTTAGTGGTATTTTTATCAGAATAAGTGAGTGGTCCATTGGTAGTGTTACATTCGCCTTTAGTTCTGGCGTTTACACGATTCTTTTCTCTTTTTTGCTTACATTTGAGTCCTGCCCTTGTTCCTCTACGGTGTTTTTTCTCTTTTTGGTGGTAGATGGTTTTGGGGTTAAAAAATCCGTTATGAGATTAGTTTTTGGGATTTTAACCGATGGGAGGAAAGGGACCAATGGAGCAGTTATTTTAGTGTTATCAATGATAATTTTCTCAGCGCCCATAGAGGTCACTGGTGCAAAAGTAGAATCCTGTGAAAGAGGGATTGACTCCTCATGAATGGATAAATTCAAAAGGTCAATGAAGTCTGCCTCCTGATTTTTATCAACAGGCGATGGAGGGATTTCTGATTCTAATAGTGCTCTTTCCTTCCTAATTTTATCAATCTGCAATCTGATCCTAGCTAAATGGGCTCTGGTTTCCTCAGGGATAGTTGGAATTGGCGGCACTCTCGGAAGTATCACAGTACTACTGGAGGTGGAGGGGAGAGAGATATCTTGGTTTTTATCACACCTGCCCATATCTGTTTGTGAGAATACCTCATCTACTAACTTGTCAATGTGGTCTGGGAATTTTCTGGATGAGCATGAGGTTGCAACAGCTCCATTAATATTATCCTGCTCTGGTGTTGAATTTTTTTTATTTTTATCACAGTGAGTATGAACATTAGAAACTGTTTTATCGACTTTATGGAATTTGCTATTAACATAGCTCTTTTTGCTGTAATTATTGTTATATTTATTGAAATTAGTGGAGCTGTGTCTCCTAAAACTGTTATTTCTTAAGGGGAGAGGTGCAGTACCTTCAGTACCTTCAGGAGTGGCAGAGTGGACCTGAAGCCTCTCATGCCTATCTCTCTGCAGTTTTTTCGATTTTCTAATAATAGTATCGTGTTCGAGTTGTAAAAGTCTGGTGTTAATCCCTGAATTAAGATTTCTGAATTCCGGATGTAGTGAAAAAACAGAAAGTTCATCATGTAGTGCTGAGATCTTAGCAATCGAAGCTGTAGCGATATTAGTCCTCTTTTCATATAAGCATGACAACATGCCTTGCATGCATAGGGTGAAAAGTTTGTCCCATTTGCACGTAAAGTCCAGGTCTTGCGGGAACGGTGAGGCTTTTTGTATTTGAAGACCTTTAGGGCACAGTTTCTCGTCCATATATATGGATAGAAATCTTGCGTCCAAACTATAGTGTAATTCTTCTTTAAGATGATCTTCCAAGGAATGAAAAAGTTTCCTCATTCGGGAGGAATCATCATCTGAGAAAATAATACCTGAATCCATGCAGGTGTCAGTGCTGGATTCTTCATGGGATCCGACAATCTGGAGTATTAGTCTTTCCCTGGATGACAGGCGGTTGTTATAATAGTCCATGTCGCCTATTGACGATAGGAGATGAAAGGAGCCCTCTGCTGCCGTTAACCCCAAGGAGATGGGTCCAAAGCCAATCTCAATGTCCGTAAACTTTTGGATACTAGAGGTGAGGGAAGAGAAAAGGCGCAGATAGGGTCTTACCCAATATACCTCTGATTAATGTAAAGTAGGAAAACACTCACCTATTTCGGTTGTGCCAGTCACAACCCCTTAAATCGCATTTGAGTGTCAGCGTGGTATTAAGCAGCGGCCCCGTACACGGCAATTTAATAATACAGAAAAAAGGAAAAACGGGTTTTAGCCACGCTAAAAAACCACTGGTGTTGAATTGATTAAAATTTCTTTTTATTTCAGCATTTCCAACGCGTTTCCGAGACAAGGTCCGTCTCCTTCCTCAGGGAAAAAAGAAATCAAGCAGCTGTCTGCAGTCCAATGCTTTAAAAGAGGATACAAACTGCCACGTTGACAGCTATGACGTCAATCACCCACTGAGCTCATGACTCATAGACACGTGGAGGACACACAATGAAAAAAACACATTTTGATATATCAGACATTATAAAAACACATATAACATTATGAAATACCAGTTGAATAAAACTAAAATGAAAATTAATTAAAATGATCTTTATGTGGTTTATTTTTATCTAGTTTAAAATTATGGGCTTGGAAACATAATTTGAATAAAGGATTTAAAAGAAATTGAAAGGGTGCGAACCTGTGAATTAGTGATAATATGCAAGGGAATAAGGCACACCTACCATTACTCTAAGTGCATCTCATTGAATTTAGTGGAGACCAGAATACACCATATACATATATATATATATATATATATATATATATATATATATATATATATATATATATATATATATATATATATATATATATATATATGCAAAATATCGGCATGATTAGTATTAATATTAATATTAAAATGTATATTAGTATTTAGTATTATAAAAAGTAAAATATGAGATGCAGTGATATGAAAATGAAATAAAAAATTATTAAAATAATCTTTATGCTGTTTGTTCTTATTTTTATTTTCATTCTTATCATTATTATTTTTATTTTTATCTTTATCTAATTTAAAATTATAGGCTTAGAGGCATAATTTCGATAAAAGATCTAAAAGAGATTGGAAGGGTGCGAACCTGTGGATTAATGCCAATATACAAGGGGATTGGACATGACACTATTACTCTATATTCATATTATTAAATTAATGGGAATCAAAATGAATGGTTGTTCAGTGACCCGAAACCATTTAATTAGGGACTAATCACTATAGGAACTGGGGACCATTCAGTGAATATACCATATGTATATATAAAAATATATATACATATGTAGAAAAAATGTGTGAACATATCGACATGATTAGTATTGGTGCGGTAACGTTGTGATACATTTGAAAGATAACATCGTGATTAAAGACAATGCCAATAGACGAAAAGGAAACAAGTATAAGAAATGTCGGGGTCAAGAGAGTTTAAACCGTGAGAACTCAAAAGGCTGCGCAAGCGCACAGAGCAAATATAAGTCTCCTAAGGTAAAAAGAGGTCAGACCGTGGGAAAGCACACGAATCGATCATAACCCAGCTGAGATAACAGGAGGTTAGATCGCAGGCAAAGATGTTCTATAGGACAGGGTAATGGGTGCATATACATATAATATAAGTACACTTGTACATATGTACAAGGTAGTATTTTGTGCTAAGAAAAATTGTGTGTCCATATGATTATTAAATATTAAAAATGGAGAGGGTCAGCATATTATTTATAAAAACCACTACAAAAAGGAGGCATTGAATAAAAATGTATACTACATAAAGACTTGAATGATTATAAAAACTAATGGTGTAGTATAATGAGATGAAAAAGAGAGAATAAAGAGAATAATAATTAGCCTTATGAAAAATAGCCTAAAACCACCCATATGTCATTGGCACGACTTTCTGAACGATATTGTCAGCTTCATTTCTCTCCTTTTTCATCGAATTCATCAGTAACCTCAAAGGTTTTGATGAGATAAGTAATAAATAATAAATGATAATAATAACAATAGATTAAGTTATTAGTACTAAATAGTTGATAAATAAAAATAGTACATAAAACCCCCCCTCCCCCCCTTTTTTTCCTTCATAAGAACGATAAAGAAATGATAAACAGCGATATTAAATAGGCACTGAGTAATAAATGTCTTTTTTTTTCATCTCATTATACTACACCATTAATTTTTATAATCATTCAAGTCTTTATGTAGTATACATTTTTATTCAATGCCTCCTTTTTGTAGTGGTTTTTATAAATAATATGCTGACCCTCTCCATTTTTAATATTTAATAATTATATGGACACACAATTTTTCTTAGCACAAAATACTACCTTGTACATATGTACAAGTGTACTTATATTATATGTATATGCACCCATTACTCTGTCCTATAGAACATCTTTGCCTGCGATCTAACCTCCTGTTATCTCAGCTGGGTTATGATCGATTCGTGTGCTTTCCCACGGTCTGACCTCTTTTTACCTTAGGAGGCTTATATTTGCTATAAGTGCATCTGCGTGCTCTTCATCCTCTGTAACTGTGGGGACAGCAGTCACACATGCTTTTTCACGTTGACCTTCCAACCCTTTACCCACAACAGGGAGTGTGATTGGCAGGTCGTCAATTGTTTTGGAAGCGGAAACAGCTGGTCATGTTGAGCTCTGTCAGACATTGAGAGAACCACCTTTGTATGAAGGCAACATTATATCCACGCCTGCACCTTCATCACAGATTGGCTGGACTACCTGCAGTCAATAATTGCGTAGCAGAAATGGAGAGGAGTGTAGAATGCACATGTGGGGTACCTTGATTGGCAGCAAAGGAACACTAAGGTAGTATCCCAGACAACTGGAGTATGCCCCTAACAGTGGCAGCACATTTGTAAATTAAAATTGCGTAGCAGTAATGGAGAGGAGTGTAGAATGCACATGTGGTGTACCTTGCTTGGCAGCAAAAGAACACTAAGGTAGTATCCCAGACAACTGGAGTATGCCCCTAATAGTGGCAGCACTTTTGTAAATTAAAATTGTGTTGCAGTTGTGGCGCCCTGAACTAGCCAGGTCATCACAGATAACACACAAACACCCCCACCCCCATTAGACAGGGACACCAGCCAAACACAAAACCCTTCTTGCCTCCCTCCAGTGTCTGATGTCCACACCAGGTGGGGCGGAGCCAAGCGGTTGGCCCCACCCACCGAGGAGTTCACAGGCCTAGAGGCAGGAAAAGTGAGAGATACAGTTTGGAGTTTGAAGTGAGAGAAGTGAGCACTTGGGTGTCTGGGTTTGTGGCCCAGGCACTGACAGCAAGGTTGGCAGACGGTGGTGGCCATCTGCAGGAGTGGGAAAGCAACGCGGAACCGTAGGACCGGGGTCAGGCGTTGGCTCGCCGGTACCGACCGGGGAGCGAAGTGAAGCCAGCACACCCAGGCAGGGCCATCGGACCCCAACCAGGCTTGGAGCCGCCGACAATAGTCAAATCCGAATGTGACCGGAACCCCAGGGGTTTCCTAACAGCAAAAATCCCGATTGAAGGCAACCGCCCACATCGTGAGGGTATACAGCTAGCGCCTAAGGTAGAGACCCAAGGGCCAGCACCTGCGGGAAAACGGGCTCCTCCGGTACCCATACACCAGGGAGCGGACTACCATTGGGGATCCATAGTAGTCAAACGAGAACATCAAGGTACAGGGAAAGACAGCCGCCATCACCTGTCCGGGAAGAGACACGGCAGCCGGCTGCAGGACCCGTCCATCTAGCCATTTGGTTTACCAAGGACTTTGTACATTTCTTACTGAGTGAGTACACCCGTACCATCCAGCACCGCGTCGCGCTGTCCCTGTAACCCTGCACCTCACCAACCCAGCCTCCCCGTCACATCACTGGGCCCCGAGACCACCGACTCCTACCCACGGAGGGGGAAAACAAAATCCCAGCTGCTCCCTACCATCGCTCCCGGGATCCCCGTCACCAGCAGCGGTGGTGCCCATCTTCACCACGACCCGTGGGTGGCGTCACAGACTAAGGCGGGCTTTGCACACTACGACATCGCAGCCCGATGCTGCGATGCCGAGTGCGATAGTGCCCGCCCCTGTCGCAGCAGCGATATGTGGTGATAGCTGGCGTAGCGAAAGTTATCGCTACGCCAGCTTCACACACACTCACCTGCCGTGCGACGTCCCTGTGGCCGGCGACCTGCCTCCTTGTTAAGGGGGCGGGTCGTGCGGCGTCACTGCGACGTCACACGGCAGGCGGCCAATCAGAGCGGAGGGGCGGAGATGAGCAGGATGTCAACATCCTGCCCACCTCCTTCCTTCCGCATATCCTATGGAAGCCGCAGTGAGGCCGGTAGGAGACGTTCCTCGCTCCTGCGACTTCATACACAGCGATGTGTGCAGCCGCAGGAGCGAGGAACAACATCGGACCGTCGCGTCAGCGTAATCATGGATTACGCCGACGCTGCACCGATGATACGATTACGACGCTTTTGCGCTCGTTAATCGTATCATCCAGCCTTTACACACTGCGATGTCGCCTGCGATGCCGGAAGTGCGTCATTTTCAATTTGACCCCACCGACATCGCACCTGCGATGTCGCAGTGTGCAAAGTGCCCCTTAATCCCCCAAACCAACCACCCCTTTCACTCATGGGCGAGGAGCGCCGCTCGAGTCCCCGGATCCGGCCCACCGCTCGAGCCACCGAGCAGCAGCAGCAGCCGCAGCAGCGCCGGACCCGAGCATTAGCGAGAGCGCAGCAGCGACGGCGCCCTCCCCGCCCGCGACACAGTAATGGAGAGGAGTGTAGAATGCACATGTGGTGTACCTTGTTTGGCAGCAAAGGAACACTAAGGTAGTATCCCAGACAACTGGAGTATGCCCCTAACAGTGGCAGCACTTTTGTAAATTAAAATTACGTAGCAGTAATGGAGAGGAGTGTAAGTGTAGAATGCACATGTGGTGTACCTTGCTTGGCAGCAAAGGAACACTAAGGTAGTATCCCAGACAACTGGAGTATGCCCCTAACAGTGGCAGAACATTTTGCAATTAGAATAGCGTGGCAAAAATGGGCAGGTGGGTAGAATGCAGGGGTGCTGTTTGTCACTGGACAGAAAAGGAACACTAACTTAGTATTCAAGACACTTTTAGGATGCAACAAAAAGTGTCAACTCTTTGGGGAAATAAAGTAGCATGGCAAAAATGAGCAAGTGGGTAGAATGAACGGGTGCTGTGGGTCAGTGGACAGCAAAGGAACACTAACTTAGTATTCCAGATACTTTTAGGATGCCCCAAAAAGTGTCAGCTCTTTGGGGAAATAAAATAGTGTTGCAAAAATGGGCAGGTGGGTAGAATGCACGGGTGCTGTGGGTCAGTGGACAGCAAAGGAACACTAACTTAGTATTCCAGACACTTCTAGGCTGCCACAAAAAGTGTCAGCTCTTTAGGGAAATAAATAAAATAGCGTGGCAAAAATGGGCAGGTGTGTAGAATGCACAGTTGCTGTGGGTCAGTGGACAGCAAAGGAAGCCTCACTTTCTATCCCTGCTAATGAAAAAATGCAGCAAGGAATTGCCTGAGCTGAGGTAGCCAGATGCTGTTATCTAAAACTCTACACAGTGTTTGCACAGACCTGCCTAGCAGCTAAGGCTATGAACGCCTGTATATCAGCCCTGAAAAGGGCTGAAATAACCAGTAGTCCCTAATCCCTAAAGTGTGTAGATTGCACTGTATCTCTATAGCGCACACAGCAGCAGCCGCAGCAGCGGGAGATGTGACTGTCATACACACACAGCAGAGATATAATGGCAGCGACGGGGAAAATGGGAAAATGACATGCACAGCCTATGACACATGCCCTTGCTTGTGTGGCAAAAATCCACTTTGCAGTGTGTGTCTCTGTGATTTGCTGACAGCCTGGCCCACCCCACTGTACGCGCGGTTAGGGGAAAAAAAAAATGGCGATCGGCATTCTTTCAGCACTCAGCAGCAGCTGAGCTGATCTAATCCCCGTCCCCCTCGCACACTATACGCTGAATTTTGATAATAGCGTGATTCACAGTGACTCACACTATTACAGTGAAAAGCCCGCTACTAACTAGCTAGGCTTTTTGTTGATCGAACCGTTCTCGAATGCTACTCGAACTGTCGAGCTTTTAGAAAAAGGCTCGAGTTCGGCAAACGTCTTGAACACCCCCCAAAATCACTCGAACATGAAATTGGCGAATCCCGAGCTTTGAACATCGCTCATCTCTACTGGACATCCTTGGTGTTTTTTAATTATCTCAGACAATGATCCCACCACATCTTTCTCCATCCACTATAACATGTCGGCCTGCACTAGAGATGAGCGATGTTCGAGGTTCGCCAATTTCATGCTCGAGTGATTTTGGGGTGTGTTCGAGTCATTCGACGAACTCGAGCCTTTTGCTAAAAGTTCGACAGTTCGAGTAACGTTCGAGAACCGTTCGAGCATCAAAAGCGTGGCTTTTCACAGTAAGTATCTGCATGCGTCCTGCATCCCCAGCACAATCCCTCTCTCTTTCCTACTCACCGATCAGGGGCGTCTCACTGCACGGCTGTCACAAATCTCCAGCAGAGAAATTAATAGAAGAGGGTTTCTATACCGCGCCAAGGATCACAAGTCTGGATGTCAGATTAATGAGGCTTTATTAACTCATAGGTCTATGCGTTTCAGGAGCTCTGCCCCCTTCCTCAGGACCATAGAATAGACCACATCAAGATTTGGAGATTTGATGTGGTCTATTCTATGGTCCTGAAGAAGGGGGCAGAGCTCCTGAAACGCATAGACCTATGATTTAATAAAGCCTCATTAATCTGACATCCAGACTTGTGATCCTTGGCGCGGTATAGAAACCCTCTTCTATTAATTTCTCTGTTATCAGCCACTGGGTTGCCGCTGCCTGGATCCTATTTCTACATGCGATTACAGTAGTTGGGACTTTCACAACTGCAGTTGGTGAGTACATTTGCTCCCCCCTCCGTTGCCCTATGCCTATAAGGGTAAGACCCTATTGTGCTTGTTTTTCCACAGTTCTCTTTTCATTTACAAATCTCCAGCGGTATTTCCTCTTTTGAAAATGGCTGCCGCTTCATTATTCAATTAGTTATTCCGTGCTTTCCCTGCCCACCGGCGCCCATGAATGGTTGCAGTCAGACACTCCCCCACGATGAGTGACATCTGACTCACTGCAACCAATCACAGCTGCTGGTGGGCGGGTCTATATAGTGCAGATACCCCATATTTGATACCAGCCAGGATAAAGCCACACGGCTGGAGGCTGGTATTGTCAGGAAGGGGAGCGCCACATTATGGGGAGCCCACCACCCTAACAATATCCCCCAGCAGCTGCCCACAATTGCCGCATCCATTAGATGCGACAGTCCCGGGACTCCCCTCAGCTCATCCCGAATTGCCCTGGTACGGTGGCAATCTGGGTAATAAGAGGTTAATCATGACAAGCGTCTCCCCGAGACACCTTCCATGATCAATATGAAAGTGAAAGTAAAGAAACACACACAGTGACAAATCCTTTATTTGGAATAAAAGACAAAAAACACCTCATTTACCTCTTTATTAATCCCAAAACAACAATCCAGGTCCGAAGTAATCCACACGACACTGTCAGCTCTGCTACATGAAGATTAGAGGGAGCGCTCTGTGTTCTCACCAGCAGCACCTGAAATAAGCCGCGCTGTCGCCGGTCAGTGGCTCAATGGATAGAGCTCCCGTCTAAGAAGCAGTACTTTACGAGTTCGTGTCCCGGTAAAAAAAAATAAATATTATAATTATTATTTATTTATAATTATAATTTAATTTAATTATGCACTGAGGGAAGGAGCCGGACATCAGCTGTGAGCCGCGGGACACACCTCTAAAATCGGAGCAGTTCACGGAATGAGGCTGCATTGCTCTCTCCTCTCTCTCTTCTCTCTGTCTCCTCTCTCTCTTGTTCTCTCTCTCTCTTTCTCTCTCTTTCTCTCTCTCCTATCTCTCTCTTTCTCTCCTTTCTCTCTCTCCTCTCCCTCTTTTCTCTCTCTTCTCTGTCTCTCTCTCCTCTCTCTTCTCTCTTTCTCTCCTCTCTCTCCTCTCTCTCCTCTCTCTCTTCTCTCTCTTCTCTCTCTTCTCTCTCTTCTCTCTCTCTTCTCTCTCCTCTCTCTCCTCTCTCTTCCCTCTCATCTCTCTCTCCTCTCTCTCTTCTCTTTCTTCCTCTCTCTCTTCTCTCTCTTTTCTCGCTCTCTTTTCTCTATCTTCTCTCTCTCTCTCTCTTCTTTCTCTCTCTCTCTCTCAGACCTGGCGATTATCAGCTGATGCGGTCACCTGACGGAATCAGCTGACACTATAAGTCGAGTGGTGAGGCCGGCTTTTTACTGCCCGGCCGGCTAAACTATTAGCTGATGCTGTCAGACAGGAGTCTGCACAGAAGTGTGTAGTTTTTGGGGTTTTTTTGCACTGATGCATCAGCTGATTGTATAAAAGCTGTTTATACAATCAACTGCTGTGTCATGTGATTCAGGCCCTTGAACCTGACATCATCTGATCGCTTTGCCTTCCAGCAAACCGATCAGATGATATTGGATCCAGATCAGACGGCGCGGGACCCTTGACCCAGGATTACTGTGGAGGGGGGTTCTTTATTTCAATAAAGATGGAGTCACTAATTGTGTTGTGTTTTATTTATAATTAAAATATTTTTTGTGTGTTGTGTTTTTTTTTATGTGTACTAGAAATTCATGGTGGCCATGTCTAATATTGACGTGACACCATGAATTTTGGGCTTAGGGCCAGTTTAAAATATACAGCTAGCCCTAACCCCATTATTACCCAGCGAGCCACCCATCACAAGGGCAGCTGCAAGAGTTGGATACAGCGCCAGAAGATGGCACTTCTATGAAAGCGCCATTTTTTGGGGTGGCTGCGGACTGCAATTCGCAGCAGGGGTGCCCAGAAAGCTTGGGCACCCTAAGCTGAGGATTCCACTCCCCAGCTGCCTAGCTGTACCTGACTGGACACAAAAATTGGGCGAAGCCTACGTCATTTTTTTTTAATTATTTCATGAAATTCCTGAAATAATTAAAAAAAAAAGGGCTTCCCTATATTTTTGGTTCCCAGCCAGGTACAGATAGGCAGCTGGGGGTTTTGGGCAGCCCGTAGCTGCCTGCTGTACCTGGCTAGCATACAAAAACATGGCGAAGCCCACGTAATTTTTGGGGGGAGCAAAAACTCCTGTATACAGTCCTGGATGGAGTATGCTGAGCCTTGTACTTCTGCAGCTGCTGTCTGCTGTCTGTCTGTATGGAAGAGAGCAGACAGCAGCTGCAGAACTACAAGGCTCAGCATACTCCATTCACTAGTGGATGCAGGAGAGCAGACAGCAGCTGCAGAACGACAAGGCTCAGCATACTCCATTCACTAGTGGATGCAGGAGAGCAGACAGCAGCTGCACAACTACAAGGCTCAGCATGCTCCATTCACTAGTGTATGCAGGAGAGCAGAAAGCAGCTGCAGAACTACAAGGCTCAGCATACTCCATCCAGGAGTATGCAGGAGTTTTTGTCCCCCCAAAAAATGACTTGGGCTTCACCATATTTTTGTATGCTAGCCAGGTACAGCAGGCAGGTATGGCTGCCCCCAACCCCCAGCTGCCTATTTGTACCCGGCTAAGAACTAAAAAATAGTGAAGCCCTTTTTTAAATATTTCATGAATTTCATGAAATAGTTAAAAAAAAAAATCGACATAGGCTTCGCCCCATTTTTGTGTCCAGCCAGGTACAACTAGGCAGCTGTGGATTGGAGTCCGCAGCACAGATTGGCCCAAGCTTTTTGGGTGCCTCTGCTGCGAAATGCAGTCCGCAGCCGCCCCAGAAAAGGGCACTTTCATAGAAGCGCCATCATCTGGCGCTGTATCCAATTCTTCAGCAGCCCTTAAGCCGGGTTGCTTGCTGGGTAATAATGAGGTAATACTAGCTTTGTTTTACTAGCTAGTATTAAGCCAGAGATTCTTAATATTCTTAATATCAGGCAAGTTTGACCCGGCCATTAAGAATCTCTAATAAAGGGTTAAAAAAAAGACACCACATAGAAAAAACATACTTTAATAGAAATAAATACACAGACACATTAGAGACTCCATGTTTATTACTCCCTCTCATCCCTCCACGATCCTGCTCTTCTGTCTTCTTTCTCCTTCAACTCATGCAGCTCTGCTACATCAGACAGCACTACATGGGAGGAAGACGCTGCTTCCCCGTGCAGTCTAATAACTCAGTAAGTGAGCAGAAGCTGCGTGCTGTAAGCGGTGACGTCACCTCTGACAGGCGGGTTACCATAGCAACAGTGCTCCGATCTTGTGATTCCCAGTGCCGCAATTCACCGGCTGTGGCATCTAGACCTTGCATGTGGGCCAACCATGTGCCAGAGCATTTCCCTGGTACACGGAGATGCTGGAACGATCACCGCGTACCGGAGAGATGCACTGACAGGACCTATCATGATGTCTAGCCATGTGACCAGTCTTTATCCAATGAGATAATAGAAACGTGATTGGTCACATGCTATTTTGACGTCACGATAGGTCCTCTTCATCAGTGCTGGCTACCAGGAGGACGCAGCGATTATCGGAAGGAAAGCGGCAGGAGACAGAGTGCAGGACGCGTCGCGGGGACCTGTAAGTGTTATGGCAATGTTTATTAACAGTATGTGTACATGTATAATGTGCTTTTATGTGTTTGTGTTTGCCTCCCATTGTTTTCAATGGGGTTTGAGTGGTTTGTCGAACGTTTGTCGAACGGGGCCTCCGTTCGATGAACCGAACCGAACTCGAGCCTTCAGAGGTTCGCTCATCTCTATCCTGCACCTCCCTTCACAATCCACCATATTATCATTTACACCTTAATAAACACTCTCTCAGCACAGCAGTCAGCCCTCGGTCCTGCAGTTGTGGTCACATAAAAGATTATTTCCTCAGACACATACCAAAGCTAATTGCTTGAACTTGACCATATCTAAACTGTTAGCCATGAAAATGCGGCTTTTCCACCTGAAGGATACAGAAGGTTTCCAAAAACTGATGGCCATGGCATTCCCCCAGTACCAGTTGCCCAGTCGCCATTACTTATCTAATAAAGCTGAGCCTGCACTACACCAGCTTGTCGCAGACAACATCAGCGGTTCCTTGAAAACTACGTGTCTGAATGGGTGCATTTTACCACTGACACCTGGATGGTCAAGCATGGCCAGGGGCATTATATTTCACTGACTGGAAACTGGGCGACTCTAATGCCTGCAGGGGCAGGCAGGAAAGGGACTGCTCCACTATTCCTAAAATCCCTAAGGCTTGCGGGACAAACTTTTATATCTACCACTTCCTCCACAGCTTTTGCCTTCTCTACCTCCTCTCGGGCCTCTACCTGTACCTTTAAAATCTTCCTTAATGTAACACGTTTTCCAACATTGCAAAGAGAATCCCCCCACCTTGGAACAGTGGAGCCAGGGCTCACTGCACTCAGGCAGTGTTGAAAATTTATATGCATTGGAAAACACAGTCACACAGCTGAAGAGTTGTGAACAGCTATCCAGGTCGAGTTTCAGCAATAGCTGTCACCAATGAACTTTGAGCCAGGGAAGGCCATGTGCAATAACAATGCAAACCTGAAGACAGCCCCACAGCATGGCAACGTCACACACGTGTCTTGCAATGCTCACATCCTCAACTTAGTTGTAAAGCAATTTCTAGACCACTATCTCGGCCTGAATGCGATTCTGCATTAGCCACGGTCACTGTGTGATCACTTCTACTGTTCACAGCCCACGGCTAATCGTCTTGAATCACTACAGAGGTCTTTCAGCCTACTGGTTAACTGATTGATATGCAAAGTGCTGACACAATGAAATTCCACTCAGCACAAGTTGCAATGACTGTGTTCACAGCAATGAGCCTTGGTGCAGTATGCAATGATGCATAGCCAGGGGCAATGTAGTCAATTAGTGGGGCAAATCACACTTGCAGAGTGGGCACTGATACCCACAGAAGGACCTTTGCACCCTTCTGCAGAGTTTCAAACTCGCTACTAAGATGGTTAATGCTGATGATACCATCATCAGCATCACTACTTTGGTCATCTTTCTGCTCTTTTCTTATGTGACTGTCTTCATCGTCATTCAAGCCAATTTCTGGAATTTCTTTACTTCATTAAATTTAATTAAAAAAATTAGCATTAAGCAATTTTTGATTTTTACTCTTCCTGAATAATATCCCTAAGAAAATGTTCTGTAGCTTCATATTGTGACCAGCAAATATAAATTCAAGTAATAAAACATTTATCCTATTAAAAGAATTCAGCAAAGCTCGGATTCATTGATTCTTACAGATATTTTTTAAAAATCTGTGGGAACAACACTGTCAGAACTAATGTTTACTTGAAAACCATATTGGAGAGGTTTACATTTTCTTCAAAAATATATACCTAGGCCAAGGCAAGGATAAAGTTAGATTTTGGGGTAACAATTATTTTAATTTTAGCAGCAAGAGAAAATTCACCAGGTACATTTTTGTAATAACAGATATGAACATCTTAAGCTTTTCCTTTTGCTCTATATTTCAACAAGACTTCTTTTCCCCTTTATTGCTTTCAATTATATCTAATTGCCCAACTGGCAGCCCTTTGCCTCTGGCGGAGAATGCAGATGAGTGCTTCCTGTCAAAACAAATGTAAGTATTATTTTGATAATGAGATGAACAGGGTGCTGGCTAAAATATACCCTCATAACATTGCTGAAGACAGATTATTTTACTCAGACACTAGCAAAAAATCTATATAAGGACTTGGAAATGTATATTTTACCAGAACGCTGCTAAGTATGTAGCTCACATAACTCTTACCAAACAAAATGTATTTATTTATTTTGTGTTGATTGTTGTAATTGAATATTTATATTAGTACTCCCTTGCAGGCAATTATGTGAAAATATTTTTTTAAAGGAAAGAATTTTATTTCTATAATATCACCTATTTCAGCTCTGCACCTTAAGGCCCCGTTACACGCGTCGATTTATAGTGCGAACGCATGTGCGATTGCACCCGCCCCCATCGTTTGTGCATCATGGGCAAATCGTTGCCCGTGTCGCACAAAGTCGGTCACCCCTGTCACACGAACTTACCTCCCAAATGACCTCGCTGTGGGCGGCGAACATCCTCTTCCTGAAGGGGGAGGGACGTTCGGCGTCACAGCGACATCACACAGCTGCCGCCCAATGGAAGCGGAGGGGCAGAGATGAGTAGGACGTAACATCCCGCCCACCTCCTTCCTTCCTTATTGCCGGCAGGACACAGGTAAGCTGTGTTCGTCGTTCCCGGTGTGTCACACGGTGCGATGTGTGCTGTCACGGGAACGACGAACAACCTGCATCCAGGAATGTGACCGATATTTTGAAAATAAACGACGTGTCAACGAGCAACGATAAGGTAAGTATTTTGGCTCGTTAACAGTCGCTCGTAGCTGTCACACGCTATGATATGTCAAACGATGCCAGATGTGCATCACGGAATCAGTGACCCCGACGACATATCGCCCGATATATCGTAGCATGTAACGGGACCTTTAATCACTCTAAACCATAGCACTACAGAGGCTGAAGAAGATACGTCACCAAAACAACTTCCTTAAGTTCCTTAATTGAAAGAGACAAATAGTCAGTCTTTTAAATTGGATGACATGAGGCCAGTTGAGACAAAGGACATGATTCTAATCCCAAGCTGTTTTTAGTAACACTGCAAGTCATGGTGGTTGGGGAACTAGCAGTGATAGTAGAACTCTGAGCCAAGACAAATCTCAATGTGGGAATCAGAGGAATGTGCAAGAAACTCCTACTATTGGCCACACACAGGCGACATGTCAATAATACATGGTGCCCAATCTGTATGCAACATGTTATAAAGCAGGAGAAACATGGTAGATTAAGGATATATTCATATGACAACACTATACTGTCCATGTTTAGGGAGCAATACACAGTCTCTATGGCCACATTAACAGCCACTGCACAGTGAACAGAGTTATGCTGTTCTGATTCCAACACTGTTTACATTAAAGAAATTTTCCACAATTAATGTGCCCCCCCCTTTCAATTTTAACATAAATATACAAATTTATTGGAATACTTTTATTTTCCCCAATTTTTTTAATACTTTTTAATTTTTTTTTTTTTTTTTTTTACTTTTTTACTTTTTTACTTGGTCCTCTTATGGGACACTAGGTTGCAATGATCTGATCACTGATATAGTCCATTGCAGTGCTTGATCACTGCAGTGGATTATAACTGTCAGGGCTGCAGCAGCAGCTCTCACACTTTGTTTCTAACACCATGCATACAGCATGGTCTGTGACCCAATCCATAGTTGGGTGACCCGGGGTTATCATACTGATGACCTAAGGTTGCCATAGCAGCAATCGGGTCCCTGTGAAAGGGACCCGATCACCAGGGAGAGGTAAGCGATTTTGCTCCCTGCCTCCTGAATGCTGTGATCGCATTGATTGCAGCACTTAGGGGTTTAAACTGCTGGAAGCAGTGTGGCACAACTCCTGCCAGTGAGAGCCGGGTCCCAGCTGTAAAATCAGCTATTGATTGATCTGGCAGTGTTCACTGGGGTACAGCAACAAAACCCCCCATAATCGCTATGATGTACTGGTGCATCATCATAGGTTAAATTGATCGCGATACTATTTTTTTGTACAGTATGCAATATACCAGAAAAAAGCTATGCCTAGATATAGGACAATGGCACTGATTAAAAAGGTGTCGACTAACATCCACACTAATCTGAACCTCCCACTCCAATATCCAAGACTTCTCCCGAGCTGCACCAATCCTTTGGAATCCTCTACCCCAAGAAGCTAGGATGAATCACAACTTACTCAGCTTCAGACGTTTGCTAAAAACACATCTTTTTAGGGTGGCCTATCATGCTTCTTAGCTGAATTGAATTCACATAGTCCCCCCACAACTTCTCAGAACATAACTTCCCATCAAACTCCACCACACCCAAGAAACATCTCAAAATTTTGGCTGAATGGTTCAGGCAGCCTTTATCTATCCCCATTTATTTGAAATGGATGGCCTGTCATTGTAAACAAGCACTTGTACCTTGCCTGCTCCCCACCTCATTGTAGATTGTAAGCTCTCACGAGCAAGGTTGTCTTTTCTTGTCTAATTATTATATTCTGTATAACTGTCACTTGTTTATATATAAACCTTCTTAATTGTAAAGGTCTGCAGAATATGTTGGAGCTATAGAAATAAAGTTTTATTATTATTATTATTATTATTATTATTATTAACCACTGCTGTTAGGTGTAGGATTCAAAAGATTGCCAATATTTAAATGCTAGGTGCAAGAAGAGTCAGGTGGAAAACATGCTAGGTCCACTGCTGTTGTGTGACTCAAAAATGATGTATGTACAGTAAATGCACTCAATACTTGGTTAGGGCTCCTTTTGCATGAATTACTGCATCAATGCGGCATGGCATGGAGGCGATGAGCCTGCGGCACTGCTGAGGTGTTATGGAAGCTTAGGTTGCTTTGATAGCAGCCTTCTGTTCATCTGTATTGTTAGGTCTGGTGTCTCTGCTCTTCCTCTTGACAATACCTAATATATTCTCTATGGGGTTTAGGTCACATGAGTTTGCTGGCCAATCAAGCACAGTGATACTGTGGTTATTAAACCAGGTATTGATACTTTTGGCAGTGTGGACAGACAGGTGCCAAGTCTTGCTGGAAAATGAAATTTCCATCTCCAAAAAGTTTGTCGACAGAGGGAAGTATGAAGTGCTCTAAAATTTCCTGGTAGATGGCTGCGCTGACTTTGGTCTTGATAAAGCACAGTGGACCTACAACAGCAGATGACTTGGCTCCAAAAACCATTACTGATTATTAAAGCTTCACACTAAACCTCAAGCAACTTGGATTGGGGCCTCTCCACTCTTCCTCCAGACTCTGTAACCTTGATTTTCAAGTGAAATGCAAAATTTACTTTAATCTGAAAACAACACTTTTGACCACTGAGCAACAATACAGTTCTTTTACTACTTGGTCCAGGTAAAACGCTTCTGCCGTTGTCTATTGGTCATAAGTGGCTTGACACAAGGAATGGGACAGTTGTAGCCCATGTCCTGGATACGCCTATGGTGGCTCTTGAAGCACTGACTCCAGCAGAAGTCCACTCCTTGTGAATCTCTCCCAAATTTTGGAATGGTCTTTTCTTAACAATCCTATCAAGGCTACGGTTATCCCATCTGCTTGTGCACTTTTTTCTACCACACTTTTCCTTCCACTCAATTTTCCATTGATATTCTTGGATACAGCACTCTGTGAACAGCCAGATCTTTAGCAATGACCTTTTGTGGCTTACCCTCCTTGTGGTGTGTGTCAATGAATGCCTTCTGGACATCTGTCAAGTCAGCAGTCTTCTACATGATTGTGTAGTCTACAGAACACGACTAAGGGACCATATTAATTTCTTAGGAAGCCTTCGCAGGTGTTTTGTGGTAATCATCAAGATTAACAGAAATAAACACTTGAAATAGATCACTCTGTCTGTAATGACTATATAATATATATGTTTTTCTTTTTGTATTGAATTACTGAAATAAATTAACTTTTTGATGATACTCTAATTTATTCAGATGCACCTGTATATATCTGATAGATTTATCTAACAAACTCAAATACTAACAAGAAAATAAAGAATATTAAATAACAAAAAATGTACATTAAAGCCAGGGTACATATTGGGGA
This sequence comes from Anomaloglossus baeobatrachus, assembly GCF_048569485.1. Classification (NCBI taxonomy): domain Eukaryota; kingdom Metazoa; phylum Chordata; class Amphibia; order Anura; family Aromobatidae; genus Anomaloglossus; species Anomaloglossus baeobatrachus. The sequence continues at coordinate 153,942,776 of NC_134354.1, read as the reverse complement.
CCAGGAAAGTGTAAGTTAACAAAACATCATTCAGTGTACAATTTATACATAAATAAATATTAATAAAATCCCTATATAAATATTATCAGTTCATAAATAGAAAGTGAACAATGTAATAAAATAGAGACACTATATAAATAACATATATATAACATATGTTTCTTTCACTTAATAAAGCATATATATATATATATATATATATGTATATATATACTTTGTAAAGTGAAAGTGAAAGAAGTGAAAGTGAAAGAATCATATGTTATATAAAGAAACCAGTAAAAAGAGGAAAAAAAACTTGATTTGTAGATACCTCCTACCACCCTAAATCCATATACCCATATATACATTTTCATCTATATAGACACATAAACACATACATAAATACCCATGAACACATATACATGAAAAATGAAACAAGAAATATATACAGTATAAATGAATTAATCTTTACAGACAATATACAGAAATCTTATTGCATTTATCATTCAGAAAATGAATGATCATCACCCATTTCATCCAGATGTAGGTTGTTCATATCAAGTGTGTTCAAGCTTATGTTCCAAAATATACTAGGATCAAACTTCAAATTGATGTATGCACTAAAAATAAAGACAGGACAACAATTAAAACCACATAATCAATCTGCAAATAAAATACACTCAAAGAATGCAAGGAATCCTCATTCATATAAATTCAAATACACCAAGGTTTTGTTATGAAAGAGACACGGAGAGCTCAAGATAAAAATCAACTCCCCCAAACAAAAATAAAAAACCTACAAAAGTTTTTCATTCAAGCTTGTTGGTGACATTCTATTCAAGATGACAATTCATTTACATTCTCATTGAGCAAGTATTTGTCTTTCTGTTCCTCTCCTAGTCCCACAGTGAATCCTGTCAATGCCACTAACTTTAGGTCCATGAGAATAGCTCCCATGGTACAATTTAAAAGTGTTTTGATAGGTTATTTAAAAGCGAGATATGAGACTTTTCCTTTGAAACCATTATATCTTGAATGTGTTCGCATGTCCAAATCTTAAATTCTCGTGAGGTCAATCGAATATAAATTTTTAAACAAGGGCATGTCCCATAATATACCACTTTAGCGTGATGTAAATAATGTTTTTCTCAAAATGTTCGGACATGCCACAAAACCCCCACATGGGAAACACCCCTATTTTATTTTTAAAATCAAACAGTGTACCAGCGTTGTCTACATAGTAGCTCCTAACCAAAAAGTCATTAAGATTTCTGCTTCTCCTCGGGATCATTGTGGGTGCTCTTGGTAACTGGGCAGCAAGAGTATTGTCAGTATGTAATATAGGCCAATGTTTTGATTATATATTACACATCTCACTCCAATGGCAATTCAAGGTGGAGATAAAACTAATCTCCTGATTAACTTCCATTTTTGCCTTTGATATACCAATATCTCATCCAGAGATTTGGCCTTAGCACTCCTATATCCATTTTTTATTCACCTTTGACTGTATAATAATAATAATAATAATAATAATAATAATAATTGCATTCATTTATATAGCGCTATTTATTCCACAGCGCTTTGCATACATAGGCAACACTGTCCCCATTGGGGCTCACAATATAGAGTCCCTATTTGTATGTCTTTGGAGTGTGGGAGAAAACCGGAGAACCCGGAGGAAACCCACGCAAACACGGAGAGAACATACAAACACCTTGCAGATGGTGTCCTTGGCGGGATTTGAACCCAGGACCCCAGCACTGCAGTGCTAATCACTGAGCCACCGTGCCGAGCTAGTGTGCTAGTATCTGGAAAAGAAGAGAATTATGGTACGGTTTTTGTTATTGTTTTACCACTAGATGCAAATCTATCCTTCAAAATCAATGATTGTTTAAATTTTTGAGGGGTGGTGCAAAGATGCTTTTTTCTCAAGAACTGGTTAGTCAGGATGGCCCTAATGGCTGTATTTAAATGTGGCAAGGAGACATGTATCAGTGCATTTACTGCCATTTCCTCTTTGTGTAAATCTGTTTTAATAAGACCATCCTGCTCCATATTTAATTTAATATACAGGCAATTAATCGTAGATCTATGCCAATTGTATGTGAATGTAAGATTAAAGGAATTCTGGTTCAGATTCTGCAAGTCATCAAGTACTTATTCTGTCCATTGCCATATCATGAGGACATCATCAATAAACCGGTACCAATTTTTTTTGTTCAAATATTGTGAGCAGGAGTAGATTCACAACTGATTTATGAAAGGGGAAACAATGATATATTAAGTATTTTTGTCTTACATTTCTGACCCATAGAATTAATGCTCAATAAATTACTGGTTACTAACATTTCTTTTTGAAACAGATTCATAGAGCGACAAAGGGTAGTAGATATGGAAAGGAAAATGTAAACTCATTTAAATCAATTCTTAAATGGCAAAGCACATCCTCCAGGCATTGAAAAAGCAGAACAGTCTGCCAGAGCACCAACTAATTTATGACTTCACAAGTTGTTGCAATTATACACCAGCAACCTGATGGATTAATATAATCAAGATAACAATGGAGAAGACCCTGGTGGACCTATCAAGACTTGCACAAGATCAATCTTCCTACTGAGCTTTCATCTACCATGGCTCAGGATCAAGCTGTAGGCTGTTAAATTATTATAATAATAATAATAATAATAATAATATAATTTTTGGGAGCATCTATTCAATTTATATAAAACGAGATTGGCCATTGACCATTGGCAGCTCATGAGTAATGCATTTTGCCTACTATTGCCCTTTAAAGATGCTACTATATTTGCCAGTAGAGACATGTATTATCAAAAATGTCACCTCCCTAATATTAATCCTGGAAAAAGCACTCACCAAATACAACAGGGGATGGAGGAAGAACAGCAACATGAAAATGTTTATTTCCACTGTTTGTGTCTTGTGGACCTTTGAGGTCCATGTTTCATGCTGAAACATGTGAAGGAGGAGAAGCAACAGATGTATATGAAATCAGATAAGCAGGCACAAGCAGGGCATTAAGCTGACAGAGTAAAAATGAAAATGATGATGATGACGATACTTGCCATGGTAACCAACTACCACATCGGAGTAATGAAAATGAACCAATTGTGACCTTGTTCTTGTTGATGAACATTTACGGCTGTATGCTAGAATGTTTGTGGGATAATAGACATATTGTTACCATCAACAAAAGTGCTAAGCTTTGGATACTCATGCTTTTAAATCCCAAATATAATTTCAAAATGGGGCAATTGTTTCCAGATTTCAAAATGGAGTCCAAATGGGCTTATTACCAGGACAAGTTGTGTTACATGCTATGCAAAACTTTTGCCAATTAGACACCTGCAGACTGTATGACTCATCAGTTTACCACTCAATGGTTCCTAGAGATCAAATGCTCTCCAACTTGTGCTAGCTTTAAGGGTATAACAAGGAGGCAAGAAAGCATAGGAAACAACTACAGTATATTTGACATAATCAAACAGATATTATATTTGCTGTTACACAACCCTGGCACTTCAGCAAACCGTGATGCACAATCTGAACAGTCAAGTTCAATCATATCTGTATTGTGTCTTTTCTCAGACAGATATACTAAGGGGTACTTTGCACGTTGACATCGCTACTGCAATCTCGTTGGGGTCAAATCGAAAGTGATGCACATCCGGCGCCGGTAACGACGTCGCAACATGTAAAGCCTAGAAGCACCGATAAACGATCGCAAATGCGTCAAAAATCGGTGATCTGTGTAGGGTCGGTCATTTCCATAATTTCGCTGCAGCAACAGGTACGATGTTCCTCATTCCTGTGGCAGCACACATCGCTGTGTATGAAGCCGCAGGAGCGAGGAACATCTCCTTACCTGCGTCCCACCTGCAATGAGGAAGGAAGGAGGTGGGCGGGATGTTTACGTCCCGCTCATTTCTGCCCCTCCACTTCTATTGGCTGCCTGCCGTGTGACGTCGCTGTGATGCCGCACGACCCACCCCCTTAGGAAGGAGGCGGGTCGCTGGCAAGAATGACATCACAGGGCAGGTAAGTGCGTGTGAAGCTGCCGTAGCAATAATGTTCGCTACAGCAGCTATCACAAGATATCGCATCTGCGACGGGGGCGGGGACTATCGCGCTCGGCATCGCTACAATCAGCTAGCGATGTCGCAGCGTGCAGAGTACCCCTAAGCCTGGATCGCATACACTTAAACTGACAAGCAAAAGGGAAACAGTATTTTGGGGTTTTCTTCAGGCTCCATATCTTACAATCCATTATTCCATTATATCTTTCAGCGTGAAACTATGATCATTTCATAGACAATTATTTTGGCTATATCATACATAAATTTGACATAAAACTATTTAGCATATGATTAGTTATGCAGATTCTTGTCAAGTTGCTGCATTGTTACTGTTTTGCTCCTAAAAATCTAAAATGTAATTTTTATTACTTTGTTAGGATTCTGTAAATCCACTTTTGGCTTTCAATACTGCCTGAATCCTTTTGGGCATGCTCTCGGTCAAATTCTAGCATGGTCAAGCAAGTGATGTGCGATGAAACTACACAAACATCCCAGTCACTAATGGAGACTTGCTCTCGCCTCAGTGGTGCTGCATCAACTTGCAATTCCCGAAGTTGATGTGACATCATCAGACATCAGAGGTCACTGCAGCCTTGTTACCCCAGAACACCCTTTACCAGACTACCAAGCGACCATCTTCCTGGCTGGCGACCAGCACTCGGACATCCCTCTGGCATGTGTTTAGTTGTATGGAGACATCGTCCAGAAAAAGGTAGAAGTAGAGCTTATGTACAGCCTCACCACTCCTGTTATTCTGGGGAATGATGTAGGACAAGAAATATCCAGACAGTTTGTCACAGCCATCCACAGCAACCAAGCAAAGCAGTACTTTGATGCAGTTTCCTCTGCCACCTCTTCCAAGGATAACCCACATCTGCAGGATCCTTCACCCTCCTCTGAGCAGCCAACTACAGTGAGTACACCTTACTAGACTGTAGCTATTTATTGGTGGGAGATAGATTGTAAGGAGTTTGGTGAAGCTCAACTCATTGACCCCACTGGCCACAATGTGGCTGCCCAACCTGGGGAGGAAATCAGGGAGAGGTGTATAGATGGAAGCCTCTGCTGCTGACCTCACCACCGAAAGGTCAAAGATTCTGGAAATGTCACCATATCATCCCGAGAAAAGGACAGGGAACATCTGTAGCATATCACATATGGCTGCTGCATCAACTGTAACCCTTGCCAGGACCCAGCAGTTTTCCTGGGCAAATTAAGAACAGGGAGATATATGATGATACAGCGTTTGGTTACTTGTGTGAAGGTGAACTGTTCATAATTAGATCAGACATACAGTATGTGTACCATTGTTTGTTAAATCAAGAGAAGTAAACCATTGTTTCTTCCCAGGCTGATCAGCACCTTAGTGTCTGTAAATGTGTATTACCTCAACCCCTGTGTTTGCTTAGTTCAGAGGAAAATTAAGCAATCAGATTGAACTTGTGACCAAAGAGAGCAACCATCTCCACCAATCCAATAAGACCCAATACTCTGAATTGAGAACCGAGTGGTGTAAAAGGGGCTTGCTCCTGTCACCATTATTATTGTTATTCCACATTACCCCAGCTGAAAAACTTCGGCTCCAGCTGGGGAATAACAGAACTGTACCAAGAGAAAGGATTCTATCTGATGTCAGCCGAGGAACTTAGGTTACAACTAAGGATACATAGAACTGCTGCCTAAGCATGCTGATATCGCTACTCAGTGGGTGCCTGCCAAAAAGGAGATGCTGTTAGACTAGGATAGTTGGCCCTAGAAGCCCCAAAGTCACGAAGACTCAAATTCATTGCAAGCCAACAGAAGAGTGAGACTCTGTTTCTTGTACCATCCTGTGTTCTTGCTGGAATGAAATATATGTTTTTGCCTGTTGGTGAACCAATAAAGTTATACCAATGTGTGAGTCACTCATCTTGTTTTATCTAAGTAGTGTTTTGCCCATGGGGAAGGAAAGCGAGCTTTAGTGGGATGAGCCCTGATCCATGCAGTCTTTCTAAAGACAGCCAGGCCAGCGGATGAGAGCAACCACTGACTCTTATGTCTCTACACTATTGACTTTGTCAATTATCAATATCAATTATATAACCAGGGAAACATCTTGTTTTCTATGAAAAGTCTAAATCAGTATTGCAAAAAGATAATATTTCCTCAAAACATGCTACATTTTGGAAACCGTTTCCTCTGTTATTCAACTTTGATTTCAGTGTTCTTGATATGCTTCAAATGCAAACATCCTGATACAAAAACTAGCATGGAAATGCTCAGGATAATATGTGAAAAGGTTTAAAGGCATTTTCCAGAGAACTTCATTTCATTGAAGTTCTCTGGAAAAGTTCCTTTGAATCTTTTCATTTCTCACAACTTTATCAGTGAAATGTCAGACATGAAAGCAACCAACTCCAATGCTTTTTACTTTTCTTCAAATGGCAATGATTGCATTTCTCACTAAATAGAAAATGCTTTTGTAATAAAAATGTACTGAAAAATAAAATGTGCATGTTCCAAGTTATTCTTATGATTGAATTATTACTTTGACCTCATAATCGAGGGCTCAGTCACATCACAGAATTAGAAGAATTTGTCAAGAGTTTGTGGATTAGGCAAAATTAAGATAAATTTATGACTGTACATGAACTGCTAACACACAGCTTCATGTTCAATCAGGTTTACTTAAATAGAAGGTACACTGGTTCAATTCTGAAAAATTACAGCATTATAAAAAAAATGCTACCACATGCTGGTCTATATTAAACTAACAGTCAATGGGTTTCTGAAGGAAAATATATTTTTTTCAAATGTTTCTATCTACTTACAATAGGAAGGTTTCCACTTCTGTTGTTATTTTGGAGAAGTAGACATTTAGCTGGAATTTGTAAAAGAAAGTAATAATGGCATTTACTCAAAGTAAGCTTCATGTATATATCTATTTTGGGGTAACTTGGTTATAAAAAGTCTCATTTTCTATTCACCCTCCAATTACCATGCAGCAAGTTTCCATAAAGAACTATCAAAAGTCGGAATACCAGAGACATATTAGCACTCATCTTAGGATTTCTAAATGAAAGTGGCAAAATGTTTTAATCATAACAGTTACAGCAGTACAGCAGGGTAAATATTTAGCCATATACTGCTCATATGAATATTCAAATCAGTATCCAGTTATAGAAATATGAAATGCTCATTTCATCCCTTTTGGAGTATGTAGCTCCCATTAGAGACTATATCAATAGTGATAGGCAAATAGTGAAACATTCGAGTTCAGATTATTCATCTTGAATATTTTGCACTTTTCGTGTTTTGGTCACAAATAACGAATCCAATGCAAGTCAATGGGAAACTTGAATAATTTTCCAGCTGACCTTCCAGGATGTCTGGTGAGGCTGTAAAAATGCTGAACAAAAACAAAAAGGGGAAGATGCTTGGATGCATCTCTTAAACACAGGTCCCTTCTAGGAACAATGTTGTAGTATTATGCCCCTTTGATGTGCGTCCCCTGACTATTTGGGATAACCAGCATAGGTAAAGTAGACAGACTCCAGCTGTGTGCTTGATCTTAGCTGATTATAAAAAATAGAGGCTCCCCCATAACATTTATTTTTAAATTATTAAAATAAATCATAAAAAAATGACATGGGCGTCTCATTTTTGATAACAACTGTAGATATAGCAGACAGCTGGAGACTGTAATTCTCAGGCTGAGAAGGTCCATGGTTATTGGGCCCTCCCCAGCTTAAATAGCTCAGACTTAATTTCCTAATGAAGAAAATTGAAACCAAAGTTAGTTCCTCTGAAAACATGTGCTTCCTGGCTTGTGATACTAACATGGCAAAAAACATCTTTTTGCATTTTTTTCCCATTTTGTTTTGTAAATCAGTTATTTTTTTCTTTACACACGAAATAAAATACCCAATATTATAGAACTATATATGAGACTGTTTACCTTACAAAGTGTGTGTTTTAAAAAAAAATTACATTTTTTCACATCTGTTTTTAAAGTACAATATTAAATCATTGCACAACTCACAAATAGATAGGCCTGTTGCAGGTGCTTTATTTTGGGTTCTGTAGCTACTTAGCTTTTCTTTTCACATCCTTTTTGGGTATTGTACTAAAAAATTACTTTATTAATATAAGCTTTCAAAATAGATGTAATAGTTTATTTTTATCAATTCACAAAATGCTAAATGAATGAGCAAAGGAGAAATCTACATCAAATTAATATGTGAGGCACCATCCCTTTGTCTTCAAAACAGCATTAAAGCCTTAATTCTTCTATGTACATTTGGACACAGGAACTCGACAGGGAGATTGTTCCAAACATCTTAGATAACTAAGTATAGATCTGTGCAAACATTTTTCTGTCTCATCATGTATAGAATGTTCTTGGGAACTACAGAGCATATAATTACAAAAAATGAGTAGAAGGAATGCTATCTTCTTCCATCACCTTGACTGTGCAAAGAGTATCAAGGTACATTATCTCCACAGCCACTTGGATAAATTCCCAGAAAGCCTTGGTGACCTAAAGGTCCAGTCACACTAAACAACTTACCAGCGATCCCAACAACAATAGGGATCGCTGGTAAGTTGCTAGGAGGTTGCTGGTGAGATGTCACACTGCGACGCTCCAGCGATCCCACCAGCAACCTGACCTGGCAGGGATCGCTGGAGCGTGGCTACACTAGTTGCTGGTGAGCTCACCAGCAACCAGTGACCAGCCCCCAGCGCCGCGTGGAAGATGCTGCGCTTGGTAACTAAGGTAAATATCGGCTAACCAACCCGATATTTACCTTGGTTACCAGTGCACGCAGCCACACGTGCAGAGAGCAGGGAGCAGCGCACACTGAGCGCTGGCTCCCTGCTCTCCTAGTACAGCACACATGGGGTTAATTACCCGATGTGTGCTGCAGCTAAATGTGCACAGAGCAGGGAGCAGCGCACAATGCTTAGCGCTGGCTCCTTGCTCTCCTAGTTACAGCACACATCGGGTTAATTAACCCGATGTGTCCTGCAGCTACATGTGCACAGAGCAGGAGCCGGCACTGACAGTGAGAGCGGCGGAGGCTGGTATCAAAGGTAAATATCGGGTAACCAAGGACAGGGCTTCTTGGTTACCCGATGTTTACATTGGTTACCAGCCTCCGCAGAAGCCGGCTCCTGCTGCCTGCACATTTAGTTGTTGCTGTCTCGCTGTCACACACAGCGATCTGTGCTTCACAGCGGGACAGCAACAACTAAAAAATGGCCCAGGACATTCAGCAACAACCAACGACCTCACAGCAGGGGCCAGGTTGTTGCTGGATGTCACACACAGCAACATCGCTAGCAACGTCACAAAAGTTGTTCGTTAGCAACGATGTTGCTAGCGATGTTGCTTAGTGTGACGGGGCCTTAAGTGAAGAGCAGGATGGGCAATTACACCAAGATTTAAGAACTATAGAGGAAAGATACCAAGGACACTGGGATACCCACATAATGGTGGATTACTGCTGGTCTATCTAAAGTAATTCTCTCAGTTCATTTCATAGCAATAAATCTTTAAAGAGCTGGAGGAATCCCAGTAAATGAACAGTGTATCAATGACTACTTTTTATTCATGTTTAATTGTTATTCTGTGATGTAAATTCTTCATGCATAAAATAAATCTACATGTATGAATTGCTTTTAATAACCAAGAAAGCAAAAATATCAATGTTTAGTTGACATCAGTCCTAATGTTCTATCATTTTTATGAATCTACACATCTCATTAACAAGAGCTGAGAGAAAAAAATAAGGGCAGATTAGAATTAGCAACAAAAACTTTCTTAAAAACAGGTAAATATCTAAGGAATCAATTTTCTTGTTCCCCAGTGGGATATGACAGACATTGAGTAGATGCCTGACTGTTGGCCTACAGTACTTGCAGCAGCAGAACAGCTTAGAAGACAATAGGCAGCAAGGCAGGCTGGCAATGGTATGGTATGGTCTATGTAATCATAAGCATCAGCCATAGGTTTATAACAGTCGGCACTGATTCATGCATGAATCATTCTAACAACGTAAGGTTTTCCATACTTATGGCAAATATCCTTGTCCACTTTGGTTGGACATAGCCATTGGCTATGCTGAATGCCCTCACTGACAGTACATTGGAGACTTCACCTGATAGTATGCCCATAGAAAACTGGGCAATATTTGGACACTGATTCACTTTGCTGAGATACCATATCTCCTAGCTTATGGAAAGAAAGAGGTCTGTAGCTTATTTTCCTTCTGTAGACTGGCAAATATCCATTTGTCAGCAACATGCTAAAGAACTCCCATACCTGAGATCCCTGCACATATGATTCACCTCCACCATGATCAGACCTTTCAGGCCCCATTGAGCTTCCTCTAAAAAAGCACATGCGGCATCACCTGCTTCAAAGCAGGATTCTCAACTCGAGATTTGCTTAGGCTCATAGTTCCTCTAACAATGTTAGTGCACCTATTACCACTGCTCGTATAGCTCATAACACGGTTGGATGCTTAAATTATCTCCTCTGACCCCATGTCATCAGAGCACAAAGGCTGACTGTTCATCTCTTAATATAAATTAACTGTAAGAAGTTGTTCCGGTCAAATACTTTTCTTTGAATTAGGGAACTAATAGGCATTAGCAAAAAGTCTGCTATGTAAAACAATAAATGTTATAGCAGCGTAGAAATTAGATTGAGCAGAACATTTATTCAAGCTAATGTGGTCAACATGAGAAATAAGTTCAGCAGGTTGGCTCAGTGGTTACCACCGTGGCACTGGGGTCATGGGTTCAAATCCCACCAAGGATAACATCTGCAAGGAGTTTGTTTTTTTTGTTTCCCAATGTTAGCGTTGGTTTCCTCTTTGTACTTCGGTTTCCTCTGACATTCCAAAGATATGACAGGACACTATTATAAACTTTAAAAAATATGTAATTAACAAAAAAGTTACGTAGGATGCCCAAGAAAGCCCAAAAGCCTAAAGCAACAGTTGCATATATGTAATACTAGCTGTAGTACCCGGGCGTTACCGGGATAGTAAGGGGTGCTTTACACGCTGAAACATCGCTAGCGATTGCTAGCGATGTCACATGCAATTGCACTCGCCCCCGTCGTTGTTACGATATGTGGTGATCGCTGCCGTAGCGAACATTATCGCTATGGCAGCATCACACGCACATACCTGTGTAGCAACGTCACTGTGACCGCCGAACAATTCCTCCCTCAAGGGGGAGGTGCGTCACAGCGATGTCACCGTGATGTCACCAAGCAGCCGGCCAATAGAAGCAGAGGGGCGGAGGTGAGCGGGACGTAACATCCTGCCCACCTCCTTACTTCCGCATTGCCGGTGGAGACAGGTAAGGAGATGTTCGTCGTTCCTGCGGTGTCACACATAGTGATGTGCACTAGGGCAGCAGGACCGACGAACAACATCAAACCGACAGCAGCAACGATATTAAGGAAATGAGCATCATGTCAACGAGCAACGATTTTTCACGTTTTTGTGCTCGTTGATCGTCGCTCATTTGTGTTACACGCTGCGATGTTGGTAATGGCGCCGGATGTGCGTCACTACCGATGTGACCCCGACAGTATATCGTTACCAATATTGCAGCATGTAAAACCCCCTTTACTGTCTCTGTCTCTCTCCCAGTCTCTGTCTGTGTGTCGCTGTCTGACTGTGTCTTTCTTTGTCTGTCTGTGTCTATGTCTCTGTCTGTCTGTTTCTATCTCTCTGTCTGTATTAGTATCAGTCTTTCTGTCTCTATCTCTGTGTCTGTCTGTCTCTCTCTGTCTCTGTGGGCTGTCTCTTTCAAGGTCTCTTTCTTTGCATGTCTGTCTCTTTGCCCATCTGTCTCTATCCAGGGCTGTCTCTTTCCAGGTCTGTCTCTTTGCTGACTGTCTCTTTCCCCATCTGTCTCTTTCCAGGTCTGTCTCTTTCCAGGTCTGTCTCTTTCCCCATCTGTCTCTTTCCAGGTCTGTCTCTTTCCAGGGCTGTCTCTTTGCCCCGCTTTCTCTTTGCACGGCTGTCTCTTTACCCATCTGTCTCTTCCCAGGTCTGTCTCTTTCCAGGTCTGTCTTTTTCAAGGTCTCTTTCTTTGTATATCTGTCTCTTTGCCAGTCTGTCTCTTTGCTCGTCTGTCTCTTTCCAGGGCTGTCTCTTTCCAGGTCTGTTTCTTTGCCCGGCTGTCTCTTTCCAAGTCTGTCTCTTTCCAAGGCTGCCTCTTTCCAGGTCTGTCTCCCCGACTATCTCTTTCCAGGCCTGTCTCTTTCCAGGGCTGTCTCTTTTCAGGTCTGTCTCTTTGCCCTGCTGTCTCTTTGCCCGGCTGTCTCTTTACCCATCTGTCTCTTCCCAGGTCTCTCTCTTTCCAGGTCTGTATCTTTGCCCATCTGTCTCTTTGCTCCCTTGTCTCCTTGCCTGTCTTTCTCTTTGCCCGTCTGTCTCTTTCCAGGTGTTTCTCTTTCTAGGTCTGTCTCTTTCCCCACCTGTCTCTTTTCAGGTCTGTCTCTTTGCCCGTCTATCTCTTTGCCCATTGGTCTCTTTCCAGGTCTGTCTCTTTCTAGGTCTGCCGCTTTGTCCGGCTGTCACTTTGCCCAGCTGTTGCTTTTCCCGGCTGTCTCTTTCCCCGTCTGTCTCTTTCCCGGTCTGTCTCTTTTCCGGTCTGTCTCTTTCCAGGTCTTTCTCTTTCCCCATCTGTCTCTTTCCCCGTCTGTCTCTTTCCAGGTCTGTCTCCTTCCCTATCTGTATCTTTCCCCTTCTGTCTCTTTCCCCGTCTGTCTCTTTCCCCGTCTGTCTGTTCCCCGTCTGTCTCTTTCCCCATCTGTCTCTTTCCCTGTCTGTCTCTTTCCAGGTCTGTCTCCTTCCCCATCTGTCTCTTTCCCCATCTGTCTCCTTCCCCATCTGTCTCTTTCCCCGTCTGTCTCTTTCCCAGTCTGTCTCTTTCCCAGTCTGTCTCTTTCCAGGTCTGTCTCTTTCCAGGTCTGTCTCTTTCAAGGTCTGTCTCTTTGCCCGGCTGTCTCTTTGCACGGCTGTCTCTTTCCCCATCTGTCTCTTCCCAGGTCTGTCTCTTCCCAGGTCTGTCTCTTTCAAGGTCTCTTTCTTTGTATATCTGTCTCTTTGCTCGTCTGTCTCTTTCCAGGGCTGTCTCTTTCCAGGTCTGTTTCTTTGCCCGGCTGTCTCTTTCCAAGTCTGTCTCTTTCCAGGTCTGTCTCTTTCCAAGGCTGCCTCTTTCCAGGTCTGTCTCCCCGACTATCTCTTTCCAGGTCTGTCTCTTTCCAGGGCTGTCTCTTTTCAGGTCTGTCTCTTTGCCCTGCTGTCTCTGCCCGGCTTTCTCTTTACTCATCTGTCTCTTCCCAGGTCTGTCTCTTTCCAGGTCTGTATCTTTGCCCATCTGTCTCTTTGCTCACTTGTCTCCTTGCCTGTCTGTCTCTTCGCCCGTCTGTCTCTTTCCAGGTGTTTCTTTTTCTAGGTCTGTCTCTTTCCCCACCTGTCTCTTTCCAGGTCTGTCTCTTTGCCCGTCTGTCTCTTTGCCCGTCTGCCTCTTTGCCCATTGGTCTCTTTCCAGGTCTGTCTCTTTCTAGGTCTGCCGCTTTGTCCGGCTGTCACTTTGCCCAGCTGTTGCTTTTCCCGCCTGTCTCTTTCCCCGTCTGTCTCTTTCCCGGTTTGTCTCTTTCCAGGTCTGTCTCTTTCCAGGTCTTTCTCTTTCCCCATCTGTCTCTTTTCCCGTCTGTCTCTTTCCAGGTCTGTCTCCTTCCCCATCTATATCTTTCCCCGTCTGTCTCTTTCCCCATCTGTCTCTTTCCCCGTCTGTCTCTTGCCCGTCTGTCTCTTTCCCCATCTGTCTCTTTCCCTGTCTGTCTCTTTCCAGGTCTGTCTCCTTCCCCATCTGTCTCCTTCCCCATCTGTCTCTTTCCCCGTCTGTCTCTTTCCCTGTCTGTCTCTTTCCAGGTCTGTCTCCTTCCCCATCTGTCTCCTTCCCCATCTGTCTCTTTCCCCGTCTGTCTCTTTCCCAGTCTGTCTCTTTCCCAGTCTGTCTCTTTCCAGGTCTGTCTCTTTCCAGGTCTGTCTCTTTGCTCATCTGTCTCTTTCCAGGTTTGTCTCTTTCCAGGTCTGTCTCTTTGCCCGTTTGTCTCTTTGCCCGTCTGTCTCTTTGCCCGTCTGTCTCATTCCTGGTCTGTCTCTTTCCCGGTCTGTCTCTTTCCAGGTCTGTCTCTTTCCAGGTCTGTATCTTTGCCCGTTTGTGTCTTTGCCTGTCTGTCTCTTTCCAGGTCTGTCTCTTTCTAGGTCTGTTGCTTTGCCTGGCTGTCTTTTTCCCATCTGTCTGTTTCTATCTCTCTGTCTGTATTTGTATCAGTCTTAATGTTTCCATCTCTGTGTGTGTCTGTCTCTCGCTGTCTCTGTGTGTGTGTGTCTGTCTGTCTCTTTCCCCGTCTTTCCAGGGCTTTGTTTTTCCAGGTCTGTCTCTTTCCAGGTCTCTTTCTTTGCATGTCTGTCTCTTTGCCTGTCTGTCTCTTTGCCTGACTGTCTCTTTCCAGGGCTGTCTCTTTCCAGGGCTGTCTTTTTCAAGGGCTATCTATTTCCCGGTCTGTCTCTTTCCAGGCCTGTCTCTTTCCAGGGCTGCTTCTTTCCAGGTCTGTCTCTTTCCCCGTCTGTCTCTTTCCAGGTCTGTCTCTTTGCCTGTCTGTCTCTTTGCCTGGCTGTCTCTTTCTGGTCTGTCTCTTTCCAGGTTTGTCTCTTTCCAGGTCTGTCTCTTTCCCCATCTGTCTCTTTCCAGGTTTGTCTCTTTGCCTGTCTATCTCTTTGTCCGTCTGTCTCTTTGCCCGTTTGTCCCTGTTTGTCTCTTTCCACGTCTGTCTCTGTCTGTCTGTCTGTTTGTCTCTATCAGTCTCACCACCAACATCTTATTACCTCACACATAAGCTTCTTATACTAACAGTTTATTTTGTTTCTATAGCAACCACTGACAGTTGCTATTAATAGCCAGTAGATCCCATCTCTATTCAGTTTAATGGAGGCAGGATTTTGGAGATTAACTGTAAAGCGCAGGGTTAAATTTTCCCATCAAAACATAGTCTATGACGTTCCCTGAGTCACATGATGCGTCTGTGCAAAATTTCGTGATTGCAAATGCGACGGAGCAATTTCCTTTAGCGGACATACACACATACACACACATATATACATACACACATACATACACTGAGCTTTATATATTAGATTGATTGTCTCTTTCCAGGGCTGCTTCTTTCCAGGTCTGTCTCTTTCCCCATCTGTCTCTTTTCAGGTCTGTCTCTTTCCAGGGCTGTCTCTTTCCAGGTCTGTCTCTTTGCCCGGATGTCTCTTTGCCTGGCTGTCTGTTTCTGGTCTGTCTCTTTCCCCATCTGTCTCTTTCCAGGTCTGTCTCTTTGCCCGTCTATCTCTTTGTCCGTCTGTCTCTTTGCCTGTCAGTCTCCTTGCCCATCTGTCTCTTTCCAGGTGTGTCTCTTTCTAGGTCTCTCTCTTTCCCCGTCTGTCTCTTTTGCCGTCTGTCTCTCTCCCCCTCTGTCTCTTTCCAGGTCTGTCTCTTTCCAGGTCTGTCTCTTTGCCCATCTGTCTCTTTGCCCGTCAGTTTCTTTCCAGGTCTGTCTCTTTCTAGGTCTGCCGCTTTGCTCGGCTGTTGCTTTGCTCGGCTATCACTTTGCCTGGCTGTCTCTTTCCCCGTCTGTCTCTTTCCAGGTCTGTCTCTTTCTCGGTCTGTCTTTTTCACCATCTGTCTCTTTCCCAGTCTGTCTCTTTCCCAGTCTGTCTCTTTCCCAGTCTGTCTCTTTCCAGGTCTGTCTCTTTCCAGGTCTGTCTCTTTCCAGGTCTGTCTCTTTCCAGGTCTGTCTCTTTGCTCATCTGTCTCTTTCCAGGTTTGTCTCTTTCCAGGTCTGTCTCTTTGCCCGTTTGTCTCTTTGCCCGTCTGTCTCTTTGCCCGTCTGTCTCATTCCTGGTCTGTCTCTTTCCCGGTCTGTCTCTTTCCAGGTCTGTCTCTTTCCAGGTCTGTATCTTTGCCCGTTTGTGTCTTTGCCTGTCTGTCTCTTTCCAGGTCTGTCTCTTTCTAGGTCTGTTGCTTTGCCCGGCTGTCTTTTTCCCATCTGTCTGTTTCTATCTCTCTGTCTGTATTTGTATCAGTCTTAATGTTTCCATCTCTGTGTGTGTCTGTCTCTCGCTGTCTGTGTGTGTGTGTGTCTGTCTGTCTCTTTCCCCGTCTTTCCAGGGCTTTGTTTTTCCAGGTCTGTCTCTTTCCAGGTCTCTTTCTTTGCATGTCTGTCTCTTTGCCCGTCTGTCTCTTTGCCCGACTGTCTCTTTCCAGGGCTGTCTCTTTCCAGGGCTGTCTTTTTCAAGGGCTATCTATTTCCCGGTCTGTCTCTTTCCAGGCCTGTCTCTTTCCAGGGCTGCTTCTTTCCAGGTCTGTCTCTTTCCCCGTCTGTCTATTTCCAGGTCTGTCTCTTTGCCTGTCTGTCTCTTTGCCTGGCTGTCTCTTTCTGGTCTGTCTCTTTCCCCGTCTGTCTCTTTCCAGGTCTGTCTCTTTCCCCATCTGTCTCTTTCCAGGTTTGTCTCTTTGCCTGTCTATCTCTTTGTCCGTCTGTCTCTTTGCCCGTTTGTCCCTGTTTGTCTCTTTCCACGTCTGTCTCTGTCTATCTGTCTGTTTGTCTCTATCAGTCTCACCACCAACATCTTATTACCTCACACATAAGCTTCTTATACTAACAGTTTATTTTGTTTCTATAGCAACCACTGACAGTTGCTATTAATAGCCAGTAGCTCCCATCTCTATTCAGTTTAATGGAGGCAGGATTTTGGAGATTAACTGTAAAGCGCAGGGTTAAATTTTCCCATCAAAACATAGTCTATGACGTTCCCTGAGTCACATGATGCGTCTGTGCAAAATTTCGTGATTGCAAATGCGACGGAGCAAATTCCTTTAGCGGACATACACACATACACACACATATATACATACACACATACATACACTGAGCTTTATATATTAGATTGAGGTAACATGTACAGTATGTGTCACCACTTACCAAACCTAAGTATGTAAAAACAGACTTGCACAATTAAATGTCTTGAATTAGTGTGATTCTTTTTACACATTTTGCCAAGGAAAAAAAATTACCTGTCTAAAAATTACAATTTAGCACCTGTCCCATATATACATAGTTTTCACATTCATCAAAAGCACAAGATATAGTTGTGAGGTGTAGGGTTACAAAACTGGACTAGTAAACAGGTATACAAAAATTAAAAGTGATTATTATTATTTTGTAATTTTTTTTATTTTACTTTAAAAATGATTCTTCCTCTGTGATATAAAAGCCATAAACAAGCATACAAGCATACGTCGGGGTCACGGATTCCATGACGCACATCCGGCATCGTTTGACATATCGTAGCGTGTGACAGGTACGAGCGACTGTTAATGAGCAAAAATACTGACCTTATCGTTGCTCGTTGACACGTCGTTCATTTTCAAAATATCAGTCACATTCCTGGATGAAGGTTGTTCGTCGTTCCTGTGGCAGCACACATCGCTCCATGTGACACCTCAGGAACAACGAACACAGCTTACCTGCGTCCCGCCGGCAATGAGGAAGGGAGGAGGTGGGCGGGAGGTTACGTCCCGCTCATCTCCGCCCCTCCGCTTCTATTGGGCGGCCGCTGTGTGACGTCGCTGTGTGACGCCGAACGTCCCTCCCCCTTCAGGAAGAGGTTGTTCACCACCCACAGCGAGGTCGTTCAGGAGGTAAGTACATGTGACAGGGGTGACCGACTTTGTGCAATACGAGAAACAAATTGCCTGTGACGCACAAACGATGGGGGCGGGTGTGATCGCACATGCGATTGCACGATAAATCGACACGTGTAACGGGGCCTTTAGGCAACAAGATGTGACTACACACCATCAGAATGTATTACTTTATATGATCTGTATATGTGAATATATTTTTTATGAGCATTTTAATGTGTGTATTTTTTTATATTGCTTTTTATGAGTTTTTTTATGAAGTGTTTCTTTAGAGTGTATTATGAGTGTTTGATAAACTCGTTTCTATAAATATGTTTTTAAACCTAATTAAGGTAGTAGGTAGCTACATGTAATTATATATCACATCTTAATGGGTTGGGGTTTTTTTTCTGTTTTTTTTCTTCATTTAATTGTATGTGTAAGGATTTCTACAAACTACCGACCTGCAGTGCAGTTTCTAATGGGTGTGTCAAAAACTGTCCATACTTGGTCCCCATCCAAATGGACGTGTTAGTACTTCCTATAAGATTTAATATAAAATCCGGTCAGAAATGTAGTGCAATTAGACAATATACCTGAGGAAGACATTTATTTGTCAAAACGCGTTGTTTGTTCTTGTAAAAAATAATTAAAAATTGTACAGGAAATAACTACAGCCTATATGATCAACTTGTTTGGGAGCGCACACAGCCTGGAGGATTTGTCATTGATATTATTCCTAATAACTAACTTTGGCTGAGTTATAGAATAGCCACCAGGAGTCTGCAGCATTCCGTCTGGGAAGGAGAAATCTCCATTGAGATCTGAGGTCCTAAAGGATCGATAAGCAAGTATACAAGGCTTGTTAAACGTGAGTGTATGAAAATATAACATTCACCTACGAATTATCCATACAGCTACTTTTAGATCGGTGCGCTTTTTATTTTCTCTACCCTTTCTCTTTGGTGAACAAACACACCATCAGAATCATTTTGCATTCCAAGGGGTAGCTTGCAAGATTTACAGCTACAGGTTTGCCATTGAAGTCTTGCCACCGATATGAAAGGCTATCACATTGCAGAAAATGAACTCAATGGAGGCTGGAATAGCATTCTACATTTTTCATCACTGAGTCCTGCCTTTTTCATGCATGCACTGATAGTCACAGATTGAGCTTTCTTGAGGGAACTTCACTCCTGGGATCATTGTGTGGGTTGCAACACTGGTTTTAACCAAATTGTGGTCCTGGGTAAAATTCAAGGTCGGGTCCACAATCTTGAATAATTCCACCATCAACACTATCACAGTCCACTCATGATGTTAAACCAATCTAAATACATAATTGTATTGATCAATAGAGATAAGGGATCATTTAAAAATCAAATTTGCTAGTTTTCTCAAAAAAAAATTGATTAGCCTTGAATAAGAGGAACCGAGAAACACCAGAAGAATAATACATATTTTTTCAAAATGATCTTATCCTGAGAATTAGGAGATAAAATCCATCTCTGCACCCAACTGTACTCCGATGACCTAGTGAGGTACTAACCACCATTGTAAATGGCATGATAACCTCTTACAATAGTAGGATGTGATGTTATAGTTGCTTCCTATTATGGGAAGCATGTTCAGCAGCACAAAATAGCATTCGATTACTCTCCAATAGAGTTGAGCGATGTTCGAGGTTCGCCAATTTCATGTTCGAGTGATTTTTGGGGGTGCTCGAGATCGAACTCGAACTCAAGCTTTTTGCTAAAAGCTCGACAGTTGAGTTACGTTCGAGAACGGTTCGATCACCAAAAGCGTGGCTTTTTACAGCTACAGTGTGCAGGGAGCCATCGCTGGCAGCCTGCGGTAAGCTGGTAACCAAGGTAAATATCGGGTATCCAAGCAAAGCGCTTTGCTTAGTAACCCGATATTTACCCTGGCTACGTGTGCAGGGAGCCGACACTTCCCCACTCAGCTCCGCCCCCTCGTGTTCTCGGCATGTACACACACACACTCACACTCACCTGTCCGCAGCCATGAAGTCCCCAACATTGACGTCCTCAGCGCCACATTGCCCCGCTCGGTTCCACCCACCTCGCACTCCGCCGCCCGCAGATATGGCCCCGCTCGGCTCCACCCACCGCGCATTCCACCGCCCGCACACATGGCCCCTCTTGGCTCCACCCACCCCGCACTCCGCTGTCCGCACACATTCTCGGCGTCCGACTGCTGTGAGCAATCAGCTGATTGCTATCATTAGCCGGCCGCCGGGAGATCATCTGTTCGCTCTTAAAAGCCGGCCGGCTAATGAGAGCAATCAGCTGATCGTTCTCTGTTTTACAACGGAGTCTGACAATGAATTATATTCTTGTCATCCGTTGTACAACGCATCAGTCACAAGCATCAAGCAACGCATCTGACTGATGCAAAACAACGGAAATGTGAACCTAGCCTTACCTGCGGTGATGAAGTCCTGCCCTCCCGACGTCAGCGCTGTTACTGTCCTGGTCTCCATGGCCGCCGCTTGTCACATCTCCTCTCGCTGCCGACCCGAGACTGTCACTAGCGGTGACGTCACAGGCTCCCGGGATACTTGGTTGTGAAGGCGGCGGTCATTGATCCCAATAACAGCTCTGCTATCAGGAGTGCAGCGATCACCGCAGGTAATGTACCTCGCTATCCTCCTGACAGCAGCACTTATCATGCCCTGCAGTGACCTCGGCTGACCTATTGATGTTAGCTCAGGTAAATGCATTGCTCTCCCAGTCAATATGGAACATTCTGTTCTTCATTGACTGGGACATTGATTATGGTATGGATTGTCATGGGAACCCCTTGAATTACACCAGACCTGGATTTGTTTTTCTTGCTAATAAATTGGTGAAAAACGAAATGTTTTGGGGAGTGTTTTTTAAATTAAAAATGTGTTTGTCGTCTATTTTTTTTTATTACTGACTGGGTTAGTAATGTCAGGTATCTGATAGACGCCTGACATCACAAACCCCAGGGCTTGATGCCAGGTGACATTACACATCTGGTATTAACCCCATATATTACCCCATTTGCCACCACACCAGGGCAACGGGATGAGCTGGAGCAAAGAACCAGGATTGGCAAATCTAATGGATGCGCCACTTCTGGGGCGGCTGCGGCCTGCTATTTTTAGGCTGGGGACAGTCCAATAACCATGGACTTCCCTAGTCTATGAATATCAGACCCCAGCTGTCTGCTTTATCTTTGCTGGTGATCCAATTTTGGGGAGACCACCACGTTTTTTTTTTAATTATTTATTTAATTTAAAATAACAGCGTGGGGTGCCCTCAGTTTTGGATTATCAGCCAAGGTGAAGCTGCCAGCTGTGGTCTGCAGGCTGCAGCCGTCTGCTTTAACCTAGCTGACATACGGACCGTATATGGAACAGAAACGGATGCCACACGGATTCACCCTTGAAAAAAAATGGACCGTTTTTTGCGGACCGCAAAAACGGATTGGTCGTGTGAATGCAGCCTGATTCTGATTTGCCATTTATAAACAGCAGGTAGAAATATGTGAATAGCGCCCCCCAGCTTCAGAAAATCTCTGGGGTTTCAGGGTGTAGCTGAGACCCTGGAGATCATGATTCAGGCCATTTTTTTCGGTCACCGCTCTCGTGATCACCGGTATACACCGTATACCGATGATCACGTTACAGTGATCACGTTACAGTAAATGACAGTGCCGGTAAAAAATTATTTATCTCCCATCTGGCATGAACAAACAAGTCAGATGGGTGATAAATCTCCTCCCCAGCCCCTTTTGGTCCCCCGGTGTCACCAAAGTGCCCCCAAGATGGCCGCGCGCACAGCAGCGCCCCGGCCGCATTCACCCTACTCCTCTGGTTTATGTCGCATGTGCCATGACACATGCGACAGAAAACTCCTCCCCAGGCCCTGCCAGGTCACCCCCTATAACCCCACCGGTGTTCCTTGGTGTCCCACGGTACCTGTGCAGCGTTGATCCCCCGCAGGCCCCTCCTTCACAATAGATGCTGCCGCATGCACAGATCGGCTGTCAGCTCAGCTTCCTGTGTTCAGACACAGTGAGTGGCGGTAACCATGCATCTGTAAGCTACTACAATGCCCTGCTCAAGAGGTAAGGAACATAGTTGATCAGGAGAGCTATACTACATTTCCAAATGGAGGTATTTGATTTTATATTTGCCCTACTGAACGACTACCAAACATGAGAGTCCGTTATACGCCACAAGAAAACACATCTAATAGCGAGCTCTGTTGTTTAGTATTCATTCAGCTGGATAACTGGACTTAAAGAGGTATTCCATCTCCAAGATCCTATCCCCAATATATAGTAGATGGAATAGCAATAATATCAGCAAATACCAATATTTGGAAATGTAGAATAGTTCTCCTGATTAGGCATGCCCTTACCTCATGAGCAGGGCATTGCAGCTTTGGTAGCAACAGTTACGACATGGACTCTGCTGCTGTGGACCTGGGGAGAGTAAGTGCAGATTCATTGCACCCACACTCTTCACATGGAGGGTCTGCACTCCTAGAAAATGGGGGATACTTTCCCTGAGCGTGTCCCCCCATATTCTAGATGGTCCAGAGTCGTTGTGGGACCCCCTTATTTTTTTTTCCTTATAATAAATTGGTGAAAGAGGGACTGTTTTGGAGACTGTTTTTTCAAATACATTTTTTTTGTCTATTTGTTTTGTTAGTACTGACAGTTTGTGATGTCGGGTATCTGATAGACGCCACAACATCACAAACTGCTGCGCTTGATGTCAGGTGACCTTACCGCTAGTATCAACCCCATTTATTACCCCGTTTGCCACTGCACCAGGGCATGGGATGAGCTGGGGTGAAGCACCAGGATTGGCGCATCTAGTGGATGCACCACTTCTGGGGCGCCTGCGGCCTGCTATTTTTAGGCTGTGAAGGGCCAATAACTATGGACCTTCCCACCCTAAGAATACCAGACCACAGCTGTCCGCTTTACCTTGGCTGGTGATCCAATTTGGGGGGAACCTTACTTTTTTTGTAATTATTAATATTTATAAAATAATTGTAAAAAAAAAGAGCCTTGGGTGACCTCCACATTGGATCACCAACCATGGTAAAGCTGCCAGCTGTCTTTTTCAGGCTATAGCCGTCTGCTTTACACTAGCTGGCTATCAAAAATAGGGGGACCCCACGTAATTTTTTTTTAACTATCCTTTTAAATAAAAAAAATTAATAGGTTTCCCTGTATTTTGATTGCCAGCCAAGGTAACGCCAGGCATATGGAGGTGGCAACCCGTAGCTGTCAGGCTATCAAAATACAGGGAATAAATAATTAAAAAGAATATATATGGGCTCCCGCTGCATTTTTTGTATTGCTAGCTAAGGGTAATCCAAGCAGTTACTGGCTGCAAACCCCCACTGCTTGGTGTTACCTTCACTGGCAATGGAAAATCCAGGGAAGCATTTTTTTATTTTTTTTGCCAAAAAACTACAAAAAAAATGACGTGAGCTTTGCCATAATTTTGTATACTAGCCAGTGAGAGCAGGCAGGTACAGGCTGCCCCCAACCCCCAGCTGCCTATTTGTACCCGGCTGGGAACTAAAAATATAGGGAAGCCCTTTTTTTTAATTATTTCATGAATTTCATGAAATAATTTAAGAAAAAAAAAAAATGACGTAGGCTTCGCCCTATTTTTGTGTCCAGCCAGGTACAACTAGGCAGCTGAGGATTGGAATCCGCAGCACAGGTTAGCATGAGGTTTCTGTGCCCCTCTGCTGTGATTTGCAGTCCGCAACTGCCCCAGAAAATGGCGCTTTCATAGAAGCGCCATCATCTGGCGCTGTATTTAACTCTTCCAGCTGCCCTGGTGATGGTGGCTCGCTGGGTAATGATGAGTTAATACTAGTTTTGTTTTACTAGCTAGTATTAAGCCAGAGATTCTTAGTGTCAGGCAAGTTTGACCCGGTCATCAAGAATCAATAAATTGTTAAAAAAAAGACACCACACATAGAAAAAATACTTTAATAGAAATAAATACACAGACACACTTAGAGACTCCATGAATATTACTCCCTGTCAGCCCTCCACGATCCTGGTCTTCTGTCTTTTTTCTCCTTCAACCCATGCAGCTCTGCTACATCAGCCGGCGCTGCATGGCAGGAAGAACGCTGTTGCTTCCTGTGCAGTATTTTCACTCCGTGAGTGATCAGAGGCTGCTGGCTGTAAGCGGTGACGTCACCGTTGACAGATGGGTTACCATAGAAACGCTGCTCCGATCACGTGATTCCTGATGCCTCTATTTACCGGCTGTGACAGCTAGTCCCTGCATGTGGCTGACTCTGTAAAGAGCGTCCACATGCAGGAACGGGGAGTCGACCATGTACCAGAGCATTTCTCTGGTACACGGACATGCTCAAACGAGCACCGCGTACTGGAGAGATGCACTGACAGGACCTAGCATGACGTCTTAGCCATATGACCAGTCTGTAGCCAATGAGATAATAGAAATGTGACTGGTCGCATGCTAATTTGACGTCACGATAGGTCCTATCATCAGTGCTGTTTACCGGGAGGACGCAGCGATTATCGGAAGGAAAAGCGGCGGGAGACAGAGTGCAGGACACGTCGCGGGGATAGGTAAGTGTTCTGGCAATGTTTATTAACTGTATGTGTACATTTAAAATGTGTTTTTATGTGTTTGTGTTTGCCTCCCATTGTTTTCAATGGGGTTCGAGAGGTTCGTCAAACGGCTCGCCGAACCGAACTCGAACACGGCCTCCGTTCGACGAACCGAACCGAACTCGAGCCTCTAGAGGCTCACTCATCTCTACTCTCTGATGCTTTTCTAGTTTAAGAAATGCTGCCAGGCAATTCTCAAGCTGCAAATTCTCATGATTCATGAAAATTGATGCAAACTTGATCCTCTATGGATCGGTTTGCTAATCTGTATTGCTCACAGCTATATAAATAAGTTACATAACCTGTGCTTTCATGGTGCTTTCATAGAAGCGCCATCTTCTGGCGCTGTATCCAACGCTTCCAGCTGCCCTGGTGACGGGTGGCTCGCTGGGTAATAATGGGGTTAGGGCTAGCTGTATATTATAAACTGGCCCTTAGCCCGAAATTTATGGTGTCACACTAATATTAGACATGGCCACCATGAATTTCTAGTACAGGTAAAAAAAAACACAACACACACAAAAATATTTTTATTAGAAATAAAACACAACACAATTAGTGACTCCATCTTTATTGAAATTAAGAACCCCCCTCCGCAGTAATCCTGGGTCAAGGGTCCAGCTCCATCCAATCCGGATCCAATATCATCTGATCGGTTTGCTGGAAGGCAAAGCGATCAGATGATGTGTCAGGTTCTAGGGTCTGAATCACATGACACAGCAGCTGATTGTATAAACGGCTTTTATGCAATCAGCTGATGCATCAGTGAAACCCCCCCAAAAAAACTACACACTTCTGTACAGACTCCTGTCAGCAGCAGCTGATAGTTTAGCTGGCCGGGGGGGTAAGAAGCCGGCCTCACTGCTGGGCTTATAGTGTCAGCTGATTCCATCAGGTGACTGCATCAGCTGATCATCACCATGTCTGAGAGAGAGAAAAAAGAGAAAGAAGAGAGAGAGAAGAGAGAGAGAGAAGAGAGAGAAAGGAGAGAGAAGAGAGCAATGCCGCCTCATCTGTGAACTGCTCCGATTTTAGAGGTGTGTCCCGTGGCTCACAGCTGATGTCCGGCTCCTCCCCTCAGTGCATAATTAAATTAAATTATAATTATAAATAAATAATAATTATAAATAAATTACATTCTTTACCAGGACGGCCGGGACTCGAACTCGTGAACTACTTCTCCTTAGGCGGCAGCTCGACCTACTGAGCCATTGCCTATAATGAAAAGCATAGGAAGTAGTGATGAGCGAGCATGCTTGTTACTACTCGGTACTCGCACGAGTATCACTGTACTCGGTCTACTCGGCGGGGACCAGTAATCTCGCGATACTCGTGCTGTACTCGTGGTCTTCATTTCTGCATGTTGGCGCTCTTTTGAGAGCCAGCCCTCATGCAGGGATTGGCTGGCAGACCACTGCAATGCCACA
The DNA here is from genome assembly GCF_048569485.1 of Anomaloglossus baeobatrachus. NCBI lineage: Eukaryota > Metazoa > Chordata > Amphibia > Anura > Aromobatidae > Anomaloglossus > Anomaloglossus baeobatrachus. The sequence continues at coordinate 153,916,852 of NC_134354.1, read as the reverse complement.
GCCCTGTTAGTTGTGGAATTGCAGTGATTGGCCGGCCTGCACAGCGTGACCGAGCCTTTATACCGGCCGGCGCGCTGTGCTCTGCTCACAGCTATCCAGACAGTCAGTGCAGGGAGAGTGTCGCTGATTCAGGGAAAGCTTTGCGGCCCTGTATAGCTTTTTCAGTTGCAGGGCTGAAAACAGTGTGACCAAAAGTCCTTCTCAGGACTATTCTAGTTGTATACAGGCAGGCAGGGTATAGCCAGGTCGGAGTACAGTAGCAGAGTCCTTCTCAGGACTATTGTTGCTATATACAGGCAGGGTATAGCCAGGTCTGAATATAGGCTAGTGACCAGAAGAGTCCTTGTCAGGACTATTGTACCAGTATACAGGCAGGCAGGCAGGGTATATATAGCCATTCCTAGTGGTGACCGTATACCAGCCTTCATCATATTTGGGGCTGGTGTATACAGTCTAAAACAGTCCAGATAGTGTCTGACTTGTCTGTAATTGTCGCTCCCCAAAAAAACCTGTTAGGTTCTTAGTGCGTCCGTGCTTGGTTTTTAAAACCGCACGTGTGTGCCTGTCGGTGGCAGCGTACAGGTGCACTTGTGTGCAATTTCCACAAACTTTGATATAACGCACAAGTAGTGAATACACGTCAGCACAGCATTGCAAAATGCGCAAGGGCATTGGCAAGGAACAAGGAAGTGGACGTGATGGTGGTGCAGGCAGAGGCCAAGGTCGTGGGCAAGCTCTAATTTCGCCACAACAAAGGGCCACATCTAGTCGCTCGCACGTCCTGTCCCAAATTCTTGGGGACCGCAGCAGTACACCGCTCTTGAACCAAGACCAGTGTCAACAGGTTGTTAGTTGGATAGCAGATAATGCTTCCAGTCAGATTGGCACCACCACAAACACTCTGTCTTCCACACGGTCAAGTGTCAGTAGCCGTGATACTGCACCGCACATTTCTGAACCTGATCCTCCTTCCTACCACCAGGCTGAGTACACGTCCTCCTCGGACATTAATGATCCCACACTTGGACACTCGGAGGAGCTGTTCACGTTTCCATTCACACATTCTGGCCTCTCGCCAGCTCATATTGAAGTGGGTCATGAGGAGATCGTCTGTACAGATGGCCAAATATTTGAGCAGCCACGTTCTCACGAAGTTGGCAACGTGTCTCAACAAGTGGTGGACGATGATGAGACACAATTGTCAGGAAGTCAGGAGGAGGAGCAGGGTGCGGAAGAGGAAGACGACGTGGTGGATGATCCAGTAACTGACCCAACCTGGCAGGAGGATATGCAGAGCGAGGACAGCAGTGCACAGGGGGTGGGAGGCGTAGCATCACAACAGGCAGTAAGAAGCAGGGTGGTGGCCCCAGGCAGAAGTCAGGCAACCGTTCCCCGGAACAACACGACGACACAAGGTGCCTGTACAAATGTTAGGTCTTCCCGAGTCTGGCAGTTTTTTAAGTTGGCTCCAGATGATTCTAAAAAGGCCATTTGCAACACCTGCCGTGCCAGCATCAGCAGGGGTACCAAAACTAGCAGCCTGACCACCACCAGCATGATCAGGCACATGTCAGCCAAGCACCCGACTTTGTGGGAAGTACAACAGAGTCGAGGAGCAGTGCTTGCTGATGTCACTGCTACGTCTTCGCTGGTTGTGCATGCGAGCCAATCCCCTGTCCATGCTGCCTGCGAACAAGCCTCCTCCACTCCTGCACCTGCAGTTGCCTATGCAGAAAGAACACCATCATCAAGCACGTCCTTGTCCCAGCGCAGCATTCAGTTATCCATTCAGCAAACCTTTGAACGCAGGCGCAAATACACTGCCAACACCCCACATGCCACAGTTCTAAATGCTAACATTTCGCGACTGCTTGCGCTGGAAATGTTGCCTTTTAGGCTGGTGGAGACAGAAGCATTCCGTGACCTGATGGCAAGATGTATGAGAAAAACGGGTTTGATGCTGCGCTAAAAACCACAACTCCAGGGGATTTGATGAAATCCTTTTCTTTATTTGCACGGGTCAACGCGTTTCGAAGGCACAGCCGCCTTCTTCATCAGGACAATACAAAGCAAAAAAGAACAGCATTGGTTATGCTGTTCTTTTTTGCTTTGTATTGTCCTGATGAAGAAGGTGGCTGTGCCTTCGAAACGCGTTGACCCGTGCAAATAAAGAAAAGGATTTCATCAAATCCCCTGGAGTTGTGGTTTTTAGCGCAGCATCAAACCCGTTTTTCTCATACATCTTGTGATCTACCTTCCCATCGGGGCTGCAGCTGACCACCATATGCACTTTCTGCCTAAATGCTCGCAGAGGAGTTGTGCCTGTCACAACTGAAACAGGTGAGTACCTGTCTCTTTACATTTTAATCTCTTGTCCACCAGATAAGACCCTATTTTGCGCTTTCTTCCTCCACAGTTTTTTCCTGTGACCTGATGGCGGCAGCTGTCCCACGTTACTCGGTCCCCAGCCGCCACTATTTCTCCCGGTGTGCCATTCCCGCATTGCATAACCACGTGTCACAAAACATCACACATGCCCTGAACAACGCTGTTTCAGCCAAAGTCCACCTAACCACAGACACGTGGACAAGTGCTTGTGGGCAAGGCCTCTACATCTCGTTGACGGCACACTGGGTTAATATTGTGGAAGCTGGGACCCAGTCTGAGCGAGGGACGGAACACGTCCTTCCCACACCAAGGTTTGCAGGCCCTACCTCAGTCAGTGTTTCACCCACACTCTACAGCTCAGGAATGTCATGCTCTTCAGCCTCCTCCTCCTCCTGCGCATCCTCATCCACTGTACCCTCCACACCAGTCCCAAGCTGGAAGCACTGCAGCACTGCCTCGGCGAAGCGGCAACAGGCTGTGCTGAAGCTAATCTGCATCGGTGACAAATCTCACAATGCAGAAGAGGTGTGGACAGCTCTGAAACAGCAGGCAGATCACTGGCTCACACCTCTGAACCTAAAGCCAGGAAAGGTCGTGTGTGACAATGGCCGGAACCTGGTGGCGGCTTTGAGGCGAGGCCAGCTGACACATGTTCCATGCATGGCCCATGTGCTCAACCTCGTGGTTCAGCGGTTTATAAAGTCATACCCAGAGCTGTCTGATCTGCTGGTAAAAGTTCGCCGCCTGTCTGCACATTTTCGAAAGTCACCTACTGCTTCAGCCGGCCTTGCCGGCTTTCAGCGCCGTTTGCATCTTCCGGCTCACAGACTGGTGTGTGATGTCCCCACGCGTTGGAATTCAACTCTGCACATGTTGGTCAGGATATGTGAGCAGAAGAGGGCAGTTGTTGAGTACCTGCATCACCTAAGCCGTCAGGAAATGGGTCAAACTCCACACATAACACCTGAGGAGTGGAGATGGATGTCAGACCTATGTACCATCGTCCAAAACTTTGAGGACTCCACCAAGATGGTGAGTGGTGATGACGCTATTATTAGCGTCACCATACCGCTACTCTGCCTTCTAAAACGGTCTCTGCTGAAAAACAAACATGATGCATTGCAGGCGGAGCGCGATGAGTTGCAGCAAGAAACAGTAGTGGGTGTGGGTGATAACACACAGCCCAGCCTCGTCTCATCACAACGTGCAGTGGAGGACTATGACGAGGAGGAGGATGAAGACATGGAGCAACTCTCCGGCCAAATTGAGGATATGACATGCACACCAGTCATATCCTCGGTTCAGCGTGGCTGGCCAGAGGACAGGGTAGATGAGGAGGAGGAGGAGGAGGAGGAGGACAGCATGTTCAGTCATCTTGTTGGTCAGGCTACTGAAGTCCTGGCTGTTAAGAGTCTGACGCACATGGCTGACTTTATGGTAAGCTGCCTGTCTCGTGACCCTCGCGTTAAGAACATCTTGGCCGACAAGCATTACTGGTTGGTAACACTGTTAGACCCACGCTACAAGGACAACTTTTTGTCTCTTATTCCCGTGGAGGAGAGGTCAACCAAAATGCAGCAGTTCCGGAAGGCCATAGTCACGGAAGTAGGCAAAGGATTCCCCTCACAAAACGCTAGCGGCATAGGTAAGGAATCAGTGGACAACCGAGGCGTACAGCCGAGAGAGGCACAAGTCCAATCCGCCAGAGGTAGGGGAACAGTCTTTAAGATGTGGGACAGTTTTCTCAGCCCCTCACGTACCACAGCCCCTGAGGTGCGGGGTAGTGCCACAAGAAATCCTAAGTTTGCCCAGATGCTGAAGGAGTACCTTGCAGATCGAACAACTGTACTCCGACATTCCTCTGTGCCTTACAATTATTGGGTATCCAAGCTGGACACGTGGCATGAATTGGCTCTCTACGCCTTGGAAGTCCTGGCCTGCCCTGCCGCTAGCGTTTTGTCAGAGCGTGTTTTTAGTGCCGCAGGTGGAATCATTACAGATAAACGCACCCGCCTGTCAACTGAAAATGCTGACAGGCTGACTCTGATCAAGATGAACAAGGGTTGGATTGGGCCAGACATCACCACACCACCAGCAAATGAGAGCGGAATTTAAAGTTTGCCATGTACCTCCACTCACCCATGGGTACACACTTCTGGACTTTGGATAATCGCTGGACTGCTCCTCCTTCTCCTCATGCGCCACCATGATGACCGTTACAAATTGCAATACTTAGGCCTTTGTTTCAGGTATACCCCCAGTGGTAAATTTTTTCGCCCATTCTTTGCAGAATGGACATTACAACGACAGGAGACCCGCTCCTTTGCAATGGGAACAATGTTTTGAGGCCCTCATGCACGTCTCTACCCAGGGACAACGTGGAGCCTCCCAATTTTTGGCTGCCCTGCCAAAGAGCTATACTACAATAGACCCACTTCCTTACAATGGGCACGTCAAGTTTACAGGCCCTCATGCACGTCTCTACCCAGGGACAACGTGGAGCCTCCCAATTTTTGGCTGCCCTGCCAAAGGGCTATACCATAATACACCCACTTCCTTACAATGGGCACTTCAAGTTTACAGGCCCTCATGCACGTCTCTATCCAGGGACAATGTGGAGCCTCTCAATTTTTGGCTGCCCTGCCAAAGGGCTATACTACAATAGACCCACTTCCTTACAATGGGCACTTCAAGTTTACAGGCCCTCATGCACGTCTCTACCCAGGGACAACGTGGAGCCTCCCAATTTTTGGCTGCCCTGCCAAAGGGCTATACTATAATACACCCACTTCCTTACAATGGGCACTTCAAGTTTACAGGCCCTCATGCACGTCTCTACCCAGGGACAACGTGGAGCCTCCCAATTTTTGGCTGCCCTGCCAAAGGGCTATACTATAATACACCCACTTCCTTACAATGGGCACTTCAAGTTTACAGGCCCTCATGCACGTCTCTATCCAGGGACAATGTGGAGCCTCTCAATTTTTGGCTGCCCTGCCAAAGGGCTATACTACAATAGACCCACTTCCTTACAATGGGCACTTCAAGTTTACAGGCCCTCATGCACGTCTCTATCCAGGGACAATGTGGAGCCTCTCAATTTTTGGCTGCCCTGCCAAAGGGCTATACTACAATAGACCCACTTCCTTACAATGGGCACTTCAAGTTTACAGGCCCTCATGCACGTCTCTACCCAGGGACAACGTGGAGCCTCCCAATTTTTGGCTGCCCTGCCAAAGGGCTATACTATAATACACCCACTTCCTTACAATGGGCACTTCAAGTTTACAGGCCCTCATGCACGTCTCTATCCAGGGACAATGTGGAGCCTGTCAATTTTTGGCTGCCCTGCCAAAGGGCTATACTATAATACACCCACTTCCTTACAATGGGCACTTCAGGTTTACAGGCCCTCATGCACGTCTCTATGCAGAATAAAGCAATGCAAAAAAAACCATATTTTTTTCCAATAAAACAGTTTTTATGGTGTAAAAGTTTCAAAATATAAAAAAAACCACAAACGAGATTTCACTGTAATTGTACTAACCTGAAGAATAAAACTGTCTTATTAGTTTTACAGCATGGTGAACGGCATAAAAAAAACTGTTGCTTTTTCTTTTTGATTCTGCATAACAAATAGCGGAATAGAAAGCGATCAACAATTATTATGTGCCAAAAATGGCACCAATAAAAACTCCAACTTATCCCGCAAAAAACAAGCCCTCACATGACTTTAGTGTGATACTAGCCAAACCTAAAATAATTATAGAAATCTAGTATCATTGCAATATTACTGACCCAAGGTCACCTATATCACATGGTGAACGGGGTAAAAAATAAATAAATAAAGCAAATTGTTCAAGCACTATTGACTTGTTCGTTCTGCCTCTAAAATATAGCAATATAACGTGGCTCATATTTATCCTGCACTATATGCTGAGCGCTTGCATGAGATTATGTGAAAGAGAGTGCATGCCCACAATCAGGATTAGCAGCATTTTTGACGCAATGTGTTTTCGCTGTGTTCAAAAGCTGCATTTTACATTATAAGCACAGTGGATGGGATTTATAGAAATCCCATGGCCACTGTGCTTCTTTTCTCCGTAGCATAAACTGACATGTTTTGCGGATTCCCTAGATGCAGCATGTGAGTGTCCTCAGCTGGGAAAACAGAGAGAATGTTCATAGTACCCTAAACCCTGATAGTGGGCATGGGCAGCTGTAGTATTCTGTGGAGGACACTTGCATCTCCTCAGTGGTAAACACACTGCGTCAAGGGCGTAGCATGTACTTATCATGGGCACATACCCTCAATCTCTGAAAAATGTGATTCAGACAAAATGGAAATTTCACTGTAATGAGGGAGTCACTTTGACCTCACATCTCGCCCGTGGTCGGCGGTGTCCATCTTTTTACACATCTTTTTAGGCATGCATGAAAGTGCGGTCATCAACAGTTTTGCTCACCCTTGAAAAGACGGACGCCTGCTGCCTTATTAGTGAATGGATTTGTTGCAGGTTTCACCTGGAAGACATATTTCAGAGATGTAGATGGAAAGCCTGATATAAGCATAGAGCGCAAGATAAATGTGAACTGATCCAAAATGTTTTGCACCAAAGTCGTCACTAAACAGCATTTAACTCAAGCCATAAAAACGCAAGTCTCCCCCTAGGTTCATCATTGGTAAACAGAAATATAGAGGGCTTCCACATTACTGGTAGCACAAAGGTTCTTGAAAAACGCTATGGCTCCCTCTGTCAAAAAAAGAAATGCATCAAAATCTGTGCTCCCAAATCCAACTGCGCCCCTCTCTTCTCATCCCTCTAATGTGCTTAAACAACAGTTAGCATCCCCATATCTGACATTGTTGAAGTGAGCAGAGCCCACTTAAATGTACGGCATGCAGGTTTACAGAAGCACAAGCTAGTCACAATGTATGGGCACTGAAATAGACTTGGTATAACAAGGACTTAATTGCAATTTTTAATTCTGCAACATTCACTATGTTTGAAACCATGGATGTTTTCCAGAGACTAAATCATGGCTATACCCATAGATGAATTCCCAGAGGTTTGTAAATTGCAAAATTTGGTCAGTTGAGGGGGATTTATTCTGTTCTGCATTTAGGGGCTCTGCAAATGAAGTCTGCAAACAATTCTAGGACAGGCTCCTCCAAAAATCAAATGGTACTCCTTCCCTCCTTCCCTGTAGTGCAGCCAACCAGTATTGTACAGTCAGATGTGGAGTATCGTCACATTCAGGAAAAATTGTGTAACACATTAAGGGGCCCTTTTTACATATTCCCCTTGTGAAAAGTAGACATCTTCGGTTAAAACAACATTTTATTATTTTTTGTTCATCACCCAATAGTATAAGAATTTGTGACACACTAGTAGTGTCAAAATGCTCACTTTACCCCTGTATAAATTAATTGAGGAGTTTGTAAAATGGGGTCACTTGTGGGGGGATTCTGCTGCTCTGGCACCTCAGGGGCTTTGCCATTGTAACATGGCATCCCCACACCATTCTAACTAAATCTGCACTCCAATATGACGCTTCTGCTCTTCTTCACTTTGTACTGGCATACTCAGAAGAAATTTCACAACAAATTCTATAGGTCATTATCCCTAGTGAATTTGAAAAATTTGGCAATAACGCAACATTTGTGAGGATAAAAATTATTTTTTTCATTTTCATAGCTCAATGTTCTAAAATTGTGTAAAGCCCCCAGGGGTTCCAAGTGTTCCACAGCCATTTAAATGAATTCTTTGAGGGGTCTAGTTTCCAAAATAGGGTCACTTGTGGGGGAGCTCTACTGTTTAAGCATATCAGGGGATTTACAAATGTGACATGGCATCTGCTCATGATTCCAGTCAATTTTGCAGTCAAAAGGTATTAGTTCCCTTCTTAGTCTTGCCGTGCTCCCAAACAGTTGATTACACATATGAGGTATCAGTTTACTTAGGAGAAATTGTGCAAGAAAATGTATGGTGCATTTTTTCCTGATACCCTTATGAAAAAAAGCTATCTGGTTAAATTAACAACTGTGTAATAAAAAAAATAATTATATTTTTATGGCTCAACGTTATAAGCTTCTCTGATGTCCCTTGGCATTCAATGTGTTCACCAAACATCTAGATAAATTCCTTGAGGGGTCTAGTTTCCAAAATTGGGTCACTTTTGAGAGAGCACTTCTTTTAAGGCACCTCAGGGGGTTCTCCTATCACAACATGGTGTCCGCTAATAATTGCAGCTACTTTTGCTTTCAAAAATTCAAATGATGCTTCATCCATTCTGAACCCTGCTGTGGGCAAAAACAATTGATTTTCACTAGTGATGAGCGAGTACTAAAAAGCTCGGGTGCTCGAGGCTCGGGCGGAGCATCCCAAGATACTCGTGTACTCGGCCCGAGCACCGAGCCCAATGTTATCCTATGGGAGACCCGAGTATTTTTATGAAATGACCCCCCGGCAGCATGTAGAAACCCTAAAAATGTCACAAAAGTCTGAGAAGAGTGCTCAAATGACATGGCAACATCATGGGGAAGACCCCTTGAAGCAATTATCACTCAAAAGTCACAGCTGTGAACAATTTTATCCGAGTTTTATGCCATTTTTACAGACTCGCCAGAAAACCTTCCAAAATGACACCAAAATGAATTTTCATGGCGGAAATGTTAAGGGCACATACCCAATAGTGAGATAGAGCTGGTGTATGTTACTTTTTGAGATTACATGAAAGATTTTACGTGAAAACATTGTGTGGCACTCCGATGTCCCTGAGCAGAGATGTACATGAAGGCCTCTTGAGTCTAATGTGCTCATTTTGAGGAAGTGAGTCTTTGTAGTATTTTCCTTTGCCAGGGAAGTCCAAAATTGTGAGGTTCACCAATGCCCCTGCATACAGACGTGCATGATGGCCTGTAAACCTGAAGTGCCCATTGTAAGGAAGTGGGTCTATTGTAGTATAGCCCTTTGGCAGGGCAGCCAAAAATTGGGAGGCGCCACATTGTCCCTGGATAGAGACGTGCATGATGGCCTGTAAACCTGAAGTGCCCATTGTAAGGAAGTGGGTCTATTATAGTATAGCCCTTTGGCAGGGCACCCAAAAATTGGGAGGCTCCACATTGTCCCTGGATAGAGATGTGCATGAAGGCCTCAAAACATTGTTCCCATTGCAAAGGAGCGGGTCTCCTGTCGTTGTAATGTCCATTCTGAAAGAATGGGCGAAAAAATTTACCACTGGGGGTATACCTGAAACAATGGCCTAACTATTGTAATGGTCATCATGGTGGCGCATGAGGAGAAGGAGGAGCAGTCCAGCGATTATCCAAAGTCCAGAAGTGTGTACCCATGGGTGAGTGGAGGTACATGGCAAATTCCCGTTACAATCTTTAAATTCCGCTCTCATTTGCTGGTGGTGTGGTGAAGTCTGGCCCAATCCAACCCTTGTTCATCTTGATCAGAGTCAGCCTGTCAGCATTTTCAGTTGACAGGCGGGTGCGTTTATCTGTAATGATTCCACCTACGGCACTAAAAACACGCTCTGAGAAAACGCTAGCGGCAGGGCAGGCCAGGACTTCCAAGGCGTAGAGAGCCAATTCATGCCACATGTCCAGCTTGGATACCCAATAATTGTAAGGCACAGAGGAATGTCGGAGTACAGTTGTTCGATCTGCAAGGTACTCCTTGAGCATCTGGGCAAACTTAGGATTTCTTGTGGCACTACCCCGCACCTCAGGGGCTGTGGTACGTGAGGGGCTGAGAAAACTGTCCCACATCTTAAAGACTGTTCCCCTACTTCTGGCGGATTGGACTTGTGCCCCTCTCGGCTGTACGCCTTGGTTGTCCACTGATTCCTGACCTATGCCGCTAGCGTTTTGTGATGGGAATGCTTTGCCTACTTCCGTGACTATGGCCTTCCGGAACTGCTGCATTTTGGCTGACCTCTCCGCCTCGGGAAAAAGAGACATAAAGTTCTCCTTGTAGCGTGGGTCTAACAGTGTTACCAACCAGTAATGATTGTTGGCCAAGATGTTCTTAACACGAGAGTCACGAGACAGTCAGCTTACCATAAAGTCAGCCATGTGCGCCAGACTCTTAACAGCCAGTACTTCAGTATCCTGACCAACACGATGACTGAACATGCTGTCCTCCTCATCTACCCTGTCCTCTGGCCAGCCACGCTAAACCGAGGATATGACTGGTGTGCATGTCATATCCTCAATTTGGCCGGAGAGTTGCTCCATGTCTTCATCCTCCTCCTCGTCATAGTCCTCCACTGCACGTTGTGATGAGACGAGGCTGGGCTGTGTGTTATCACCCACACCCACTACTGTTTCTTGCTCCAACTCATCGCGCTCCGCCTGCAATGCATCATGTTTGTTTTTGAGCAGAGACCGTTTTAGAAAGCAGAGAAGTGGTATGGTGACGCTAATAATGGCGTCATCACCACTCACCATCTTGGTGGAGTCCTCAAAGTTTTGGAGGATGGTATATAGGTCGGACATCCATCTCCACTCCACAGGTGTTATGTGTGGAGTTTGACCCATTTCCCGACGGCTTAGGTGATGCAGGTACTCAACAACTGCCCTCTTCTGCTCACATATCCTGACCAACATGTGCAGAGTTGAATTCCAATGCGTGGGGACATCACACACCAGTCTGTGAGCCGGAAGATGCAAACGGCGCTGAAAGCCGGCAAGGCCGGCTGAAGCAGTAGGTGACTTTTGAAAATGTGCAGACAGGCGGCGAACTTTTACCAGCAGATCAGACAGCTCTGGGTATGACTTTAGAAACCGCTGAACCACGAGGTTGAGCACATGGGCCACGCATGGAACATGTGTCAGCTGGCCTCGCCTCAAAGCTGCCACCAGCTTCCGGCCATTGTCACACACAACCTTTCCTGGCTTTAGGTTCAGAGGTGGGAGCCAGTGATCTGCCTGCTGTTTCAGAGCTGTCCACACCACTTCTGCATTGTGGGGTTTGTCACCTATGCAGATTAGCTTCAGCACAGCCTGTTGCCGCTTCGCCGAGGCAGTGCTGCAGTGCTTCCAGCTTGGGACTGGTGTGGAGGCTAAAGTGGATGAGGATGCGGAGGAGGAGGAGGAGGCTGAGGAACATGACATTCCGGAGCTGTAGAGTGTGGGTGAAACCCTGACTGAGGTAGGGCCTGAAAACCTTGGTGTGGGAAGGACGTGTTCCGTCCCTCGCTCAGACTGGGTCCCAGCTTCCACAATATTAACCCAGTGTGCCGTCAACGAGATGTAGAGGCCTTGCCCACAAGCACTTGTCCACGTGTCTGTGGTTAGGTGGACTTTGGCTGAAACAGCGTTGTTCAGGGCATGTGTGATGTTTTGTGACACGTGGTTATGCAATGCGGGAATGGCACACCGGGAGAAATAGTGGCTGCTGGGGACCGAGTAACGTGGGATAGCTGCCGCCATCAGGTCGCGGAATGCTTCTGTCTCCACCAGCCTAAAAGGCAACATTTCCAGCGCAAGCAGTCGCGAAATATTAGCATTTAGAACTGTGGCATGTGGGGCGTTGGCAGTGTATTTGCGCCTGCATTCAAAGGTTTGCTGAATGGATAACTGAACGCTGCGCTGGGACAAGGACGTGCTTGATGATGGTGTTATTTCTGCGTAGGCAACTGCAGGTGCAGGGCCGGAGGAGGCTTGTTCTCAGGCAGCATGGACAGGGGATTGGCTCGCATGCACAACAAGAGAAGACGTAGCAGTGACATCAGCAAGCACTGCTCCTCGACTCTGTTGTACATCCCACAAAGTCGGGTGCTTGGCTAACATGTGCCTGATCATGCTGGTGGTGGTCAGGCTGCTAGTTTTGGTACCCCTGCTGATGCTGGCATGGCAGGTGTTGCAAATGGCCTTTTTAGAATCATCTGGAACCAACTAAAAAAAACTGCCAGACTCGGGAAGACCTAACATTTGTACAGGCACCTTGTGTCGTGTTGTTGTTCCGGGGAACGGTTGCCTGACTTCTGCCTGGGGCCACCACCCTGCTTCTTACTGCCTGTTGGGATGCTACGCCTCCCTCCCCCTGTGCACTGCTGTCCTTTCTCTGCATATCTTCCTGCCAGGTTGGGTCAGTTACTGGATCATCCACCACGTCGTCTTCCTCTTCTGCACCCTGCTCCTCCTCCTGACTTCCTGACAATTGTGTCTCATCATCGTCCACCCCTTGTTGAGACATGTTGCCAACTTCGTGAGAACGTGGCTGCTCAAATATTTGTGCATCTGTACATACGATCTCTTCATGACCCACTTCAACAGGAGCTGGCGAGAGGCCAGAATGTGCGAATGGAAACGTGAACAGCTCTTCCGAGTGTCCAAGTGTGGGACCAGTAATGTCCGTGGACATGTACTCAGCCTGGTGGTAGGAAGGAGGATCAAGTTCTGAAATGTGCGGTGCAGTATCACGGCTACTGACACTTGACCGTGTGGAAGACAGAGTGTTTGTGGTGGTGCCAATCTGACTGGAAGCATTATCCGCTATCCAACTAACAACCTGTTGACACTGGTCTTGGTTCAAGAGCGGTGTACTGCTGCGGTCCCCAAGAATTTGGGACAGGACATGCGAGCGAGTAGATGTGGCCCTTTGTTGTGGCAAAATTAGAGCTTGCCCACGACCTCGGTCCCTGCCTGCACCACCATCTTGTCCACTTCCTTGTTCGTTGCTAACGCCCTTGCGCATTTTGCAATGCTGTGCTGATGTGTATTCACTAGACTTGTGCGTTATATTCAAGTTTGTGCAAAACGCACACAAGTGCACCTGTACGCTGCCACCGACAGGCACACACGTACGTTTTTTAAATGCAAGCACGGACGCACTAAGAACCTAACAGGTTTTTAGGAGCGACAATTACTGAGAAGTTTGACACTATCAGACACTGCTGACTGACGTGTATTATTCACTAGACTTGTGCGTTATATACTAGTTTGTGCAAAATGTGCACCTGTACGCTGCCACCGACAGGCACACACGTGCGGTTTTTAAATGCAAGCGCGGACGCACAAAAAACCTAACAGGTTTTTAGGAGCAACAATTACTGAGAAGTTTGACACTATCAGACACTGCTGACTGACGTGTATTATTCACTAGACTTATGCATTATATACTAGTTTGTGCAAAACATGCACCTGTACGCTGCCACCGACAGGCACACACGTGCGGTTTTTAAATGCAAGCACGGACGCACTAAGAACCTAACAGGTTTTTAGGAGCGACAATTACTGAGAAGTTTGACACTATCAGACACTGCTGACTGACGTGTATTATTCACTAGACTTGTGCGTTATATACTAGTTTGTGCAAAACATGCACCTGTACACTGCCACCGACAGGCACACATGTGCGGTTTTTAAATGCAAGCACGGACGCACTAAGAACCTAACAGGTTTTTAGGAGCGACAATTACTGAGAAGTTTGACACTATCAGACACTGCTGACTGACGTGTATTATTCACTAGACTTGTGCGTTATATACTAGTTTGTGCAAAATGTGCACCTGTACGCTGCCACTGACAGGCACACACGTGCGGTTTTTAAATGCAAGCGCGGACGCACTAAGAACCTAACAGGTTTTTAGGAGCGACAATTACTGAGAAGTTTGACACTATCAGACACTGCTGACTGACGTGTATTATTCACTAGACTTGTGCGTTATATACTAGTTTGTGCAAAACATGCACCTGTACGCTGCCACCGACAAGCACACACGTGCGGTTTTTAAATGCAAGCACGGACGCACCAAGAACCTAACAGGATTTTAGGAGCGACAATTACTGAGAAGTTTTATCACTATCAGACACTGCTGACTGACGTGTATTATTTACTAGACTTGTGCGTTATATACTAGTTTGTGCAAAACGTGCACCTGTACACTGCCACCGACAGGCACACACGTGCGGTTTTTAAATGCAAGCATGGACGCACTAAGAACCTAACAGGTTTTTAGGAGCGACAATTACTGAGAAGTTTGACACTATCAGACACTGCTGACTGACGTGTATTATTCACTAGACTTGTGCGTTATATACTAGTTTGTGCAAAATGTGCACCTGTACGCTGCCACCGACAGGCACACACGTGCGGTTTTTAAATACAAGCACGGACGCACTAAGAACCTAACAGGTTTTTAGGAGCGACAATTACTGAGAAGTTTGACACTATCAGACACTGCTGACTGACGTGTATTATTCACTAGACTTGTGCGTTATATACTAGTTTGTGCAAAATGTGCACCTGTACGCTGCCACCGACAGGCACACACGTGCGGTTTTTAAATGCAAGCACGGACGCACTAAGAACCTAACAGGTTTTTAGGAGCGACAATTACTGAGAAGTTTGACACTATCAGACACTGCTGACTGACATGTATTATTCACTAGACTTGTGCGTTATATACTAGTTTGTGCAAAACATGCACCTGTACACTGCCACCGACAGGCACACACGTGCGGTTTTTAAATGCAAGCACGGACGCACTAAGAACCTAACAGGTTTTTAGGAGCGACAATTACTGAGAAGTTTGACACTATCAGACACTGCTGACTGACGTGTATTATTCACTAGACTTGTGCCTTATATACTAGTTTGTGCAAAACGTGCACCTGTACGCTGCCACCGACAGGCACACACTTGCGGTTTTTAAATGCAAGCACGGACGCACTAAGAACCTAACAGGTTTTTAGGAGCGACAATTACTGAGAAGTTTGACACTATCAGACACTGCTGACTGACGTGTATTATTCACTAGACTTGTGCGTTATATACTAGTTTGTGCAAAACATGCACCTGTACGCTGCCACCGACAGGCACACACGTGCGGTTTTTAAATGCAAGCACGGACGCACTAAGAACCTAACAGGTTTTTAGGAGCGACAATTACTGAGAAGTTTGACACTATCAGACACTGCTGACTGACGTGTATTATTCGCTAGACTTGTGCGTTATATACTAGTTTGTGCTAAACGTGCACCTGTACGTTGCCACCGACAGGCACACACGTGCGGTTTTTAAATGCAAGCACGGACGCACTAAGAACCTAACAGGTTTTTAGGAGCAACAATTACTGAGAAGTTTGACACTATCAGACACTGCTGACTGACGTGTATTATTCACTAGACTTGTGCGTTATATACTAGTTTGTGCAAAACATGCACCTGTACGCTGCCACCGACAGGCACACACGTGCGGTTTTTAAATGCAAGCACGGACGCACTAAGAACCTAACAGGTTTTTAGGAGCGACAATTACTGAGAAGTTTGACACTATCAGACACTGCTGACTGACGTGTATTATTCACTAGACTTGTGCGTTATATACTAGTTTGTGCAAAATGTGCACCTGTACGCTGCCACCGACAGGCACACACGTGCGGTTTTTAAATGCAAGCGCGGACGCACTAAGAACCTAACAGGTTTTTAGGAGCGACAATTACTGAGAAGTTTGACACTATCAGACACTGCTGACTGACGTGTATTATTCACTAGACTTGTGCCTTATATATTAGTTTGTGCAAAACGTGCACCTGTACGCTGCCACCGACAGGCACACACTTGCGGTTTTTAAATGCAAGCACGGACGCACTAAGAACCTAACAGGTTTTTAGGAGCGACAATTACTGAGAAGTTTGACACTATCAGACACTGCTGACTGACGTGTATTATTCACTAGACTTGTGCGTTATATACTAGTTTGTGCAAAACATGCACCTGTACGCTGCCACCGACAGGCACACACGTGCGGTTTTTAAATGCAAGCACGGACGCACTAAGAACCTAACAGGTTTTTAGGAGCGACAATTACTGAGAAGTTTGACACTATCAGACACTGCTGACTGACGTGTATTATTCGCTAGACTTGTGCGTTATATACTAGTTTGTGCTAAACGTGCACCTGTACGTTGCCACCGACAGGCACACACGTGCGGTTTTTAAATGCAAGCACGGACGCACTAAGAACCTAACAGGTTTTTAGGAGCAACAATTACTGAGAAGTTTGACACTATCAGACACTGCTGACTGACGTGTATTATTCACTAGACTTGTGCGTTATATACTAGTTTGTGCAAAACGTGCACCTGTACGCTGCCACCGACAGGCACACACGTGCGGTTTTTAAATGCAAGCACGGACGCACAAAGAACCTAACAGGTTTTTAGGAGCGACAATTACTGAGAAGTTTGACACTATCAGACACTGCTGACTGACGTGTATTATTCACTAGACTTGTGCGTTATATACTAGTTTGTGCAAAACGTGCACCTGTACACTGCCACCGACAGGCACACACGTGCGGTTTTTAAATGCAAGCGCGGACGAACTAAGAACCTAACAGGTTTTTAGGAGCGACAATTACTGAGAAGTTTGACACTATCAGACACTGCTGACTGACGTGTATTATTCACTAGACTTGTGCGTTATATACTAGTTTGTGCAAAACATGCACCTGTACACTGCCACCGACAGGCACACACGTGCGGTTTTTAAATGCAAGCACGGACGCACTAAGAACCTAACAGGTTTTTAGGAGCGACAATTACTGAGAAGTTTGACACTATCAGACACTGCTGACTGACGTGTATTATTCACTAGACTTGTGCGTTATATACTAGTTTGTGCAAAATGTGCACCTGTATGCTGCCACCGACAGGCACACACGTGCGGTTTTTAAATGCAAGCGCGGACGCACTAAGAACCTAACAGGTTTTTAGGAGCGACAATTACTGAGAAGTTTGACACTATAAGACACTGCTGACTGACGTGTATTATTCACTAGACTTGTGCCTTATATACTAGTTTGTGCAAAACGTGCACCTGTACGCTGTCACCGACAGGCACACACTTGCGGTTTTTAAATGCAAGCACGGACGCACTAAGAACCTAACAGGTTTTTAGGAGCGACAATTACTGAGAAGTTTGACACTATCAGACACTGCTGACTGACGTGTATTATTCACTAGACTTGTGCGTTATATACTAGTTTGTGCAAAACATGCACCTGTACGCTGCCACCGACAGGCACACACGTGCGGTTTTTAAATGCAAGCACGGACGCACTAAAAACCTAACAGGTTTTTAGGAGCGACAATTACTGAGAAGTTTGACACTATCAGACACTGCTGTCTGACGTGTATTATTCAATAGACTTGTGCGTTATATACTAGTTTGTGCAAAACATGCACCTGTACGCTGCCACCGACAGGCACACACGTGCGTTTTTTAAATGCAAGCACGGACGCACCAAGAACCTAACAGGTTTTTAGGAGCGACAATTAGTGAGAAGTTTGACACTATCAGACACTGCTGACTGACGTGTATTATTCACTAGACTTGTGCGTTATATACTAGTTTGTGCAAAACGTGCACCTGTACACTGCCACCGACAGGCACACACGTGCGGTTTTTAAATGCAAGCACGGACGCACTAAGAACCTAACAGGTTTTTAGGAGCGACAATTACTGAGAAGTTTGACACTATCAGACACTGCTGACTGACGTGTATTATTCACTAGACTTGTGCGTTATATACTAGTTTGTGCAAAATGTGCACCTGTATGCTGCTACCGACAGGCACACACGTGCGGTTTTTAAATGCAAGCGCGGACGCACTAAGAACCTAACAGGTTTTTAGGAGCGACAATTACTGAGAAGTTTGACACTATCAGACACTGCTGACTGACGTGTATTATTCACTAGACTTGTGCCTTATATACTAGTTTGTGCAAAACGTGCACCTGTACGCTGCCACCGACAGGCACACACTTGCGGTTTTTAAATGCAAGCACGGACGCACTAAGAACCTAACAGGTTTTTAGGAGCGACAATTACTGAGAAGTTTGACACTATCAGACACTGCTGACTGACGTGTATTATTCACTAGACTTGTGCGTTATATACTAGTTTGTGCAAAACATGCACCTGTACGCTGCCACCGACAGGCACACACGTGCGGTTTTTAAATGCAAGCACGGACGCACTAAGAACCTAACAGGTTTTTAGGAGCGACAATTACTGAGAAGTTTGACACTATCAGACACTGCTGACTGACGTGTATTATTCACTAGACTTGTGCGTTATATACTAGTTTTTGCTAAACGTGCACCTGTACGTTGCCACCGACAGGCACACACGTGCGGTTTTTAAATGCAAGCACGGACGCACTAAGAACCTAACAGGTTTTTAGGAGCAACAATTACTGAGAAGTTTGACACTATCAGACACTGCTGACTGACGTGTATTATTCACTAGACTTGTGCGTTATATACTAGTTTGTGCAAAACGTGCACCTGTACGCTGCCACCGACAGGCACACACGTGCGGTATTTAAATGCAAGCACGGACGCACAAAGAACCTAACAGGTTTTTAGGAGCGACAATTACTGAGAAGTTTGACACTATCAGACACTGCTGACTGACGTGTATTATTCACTAGACTTGTGCAATATATACTAGTTTGTGCAAAACATGCACCTGTACGCTGCCACCGACAGGCACACACGTGCGTTTTTTAAATGCAAGCACGGACGCACCAAGAACCTAACAGGTTTTTAGGAGCGACAATTACTGAGAAGTTTGACACTATCAGACACTGCTGACTGACGTGTATTATTCACTAGACTTGTGCGTTATATACTAGTTTGTGCAAAACAT
Organism: Anomaloglossus baeobatrachus; assembly: GCF_048569485.1. Lineage (NCBI taxonomy): Eukaryota > Metazoa > Chordata > Amphibia > Anura > Aromobatidae > Anomaloglossus > Anomaloglossus baeobatrachus. Next base: position 153,897,789 of record NC_134354.1, on the reverse strand, counting down.
GCACCTGTACACTGCCACCGACAGGCACACACGTGCGGTTTTTAAATGCAAGCACGGACGCACTAAGAACCTAACAGGTTTTTAGGAGCGACAATTACTGAGAAGTTTGACACTATCAGACACTGCTGACTGACGTGTATTATTCACTAGACTTGTGCGTTATATACTAGTTTGTGCAAAATGTGCACCTGTATGCTGCCACCGACAGGCACACACGTGCGGTTTTTAAATGCAAGCGCGGACGCACTAAGAACCTAACAGGTTTTTAGGAGCGACAATTACTGAGAAGTTTGACACTATAAGACACTGCTGACTGACGTGTATTATTCACTAGACTTGTGCCTTATATACTAGTTTGTGCAAAACGTGCACCTGTACGCTGTCACCGACAGGCACACACTTGCGGTTTTTAAATGCAAGCACGGACGCACTAAGAACCTAACAGGTTTTTAGGAGCGACAATTACTGAGAAGTTTGACACTATCAGACACTGCTGACTGACGTGTATTATTCACTAGACTTGTGCGCTATATACTAGTTTGTGCAAAACATGCACCTGTACGCTGCCACCGACAGGCACACACGTGCGGTTTTTAAATGCAAGCACGGACGCACTAAAAACCTAACAGGTTTTTAGGAGCAACAATTACTGAGAAGTTTGACACTATCAGACACTGCTGACTGACGTGTATTATTCAATAGACTTGTGCGTTATATACTAGTTTGTGCAAAACATGCACCTGTACGCTGCCACCGACAGGCACACACGTGCGTTTTTTAAATGCAAGCACGGACGCACCAAGAACCTAACAGGTTTTTAGGAGCGACAATTAGTGAGAAGTTTGACACTATCAGACACTGCTGACTGACGTGTATTATTCACTAGACTTGTGCGTTATATACTAGTTTGTGCAAAACGTGCACCTGTACACTGCCACCGACAGGCACACACGTGCGGTTTTTAAATGCAAGCACGGACGCACTAAGAACCTAACAGGTTTTTAGGAGCGACAATTACTGAGAAGTTTGACACTATCAGACACTGCTGACTGACGTGTATTATTCACTAGACTTGTGCGTTATATACTAGTTTGTGCAAAATGTGCACCTGTACGCTGCCACCGACAGGCACACACGTGCGGTTTTTAAATGCAAGCGCGGACGCACAAAGAACCTAACAGGTTTTTAGGAGCAACAATTACTGAGAAGTTTGACACTATCAGACACTGCTGACTGACGTGTATTATTCACTAGACTTATGCATTATATACTAGTTTGTGCAAAACATGCACCTGTACGCTGCCACCGACAGGCACACACGTGCGGTTTTTAAATGCAAGCACGGACGCACCAAGAACCTAACAGGTTTTTAGGAGAGACAATTACTGAGAAGTTTGACACTATCAGACACTGCTGACTGACGTGTATTATTCACTAGACTTGTGCGTTATATACTAGTTTGTGCAAAACGTGCACCTGTACACTGCCACCGACAGGCACACACGTGCGGTTTTTAAATACAAGCACGGACGCAATAAGAACCTAACAGGTTTTTAGGAGCTACAATTACTGAGAAGTTTGACACTATCAGACACTGCTGACTGACGTGTATTATTCACTAGACTTGTGCGTTATATACTAGTTTGTGCAAAATGTGCACCTGTACGCTGCCACCGACAGGCACACACGTGCGGTTTTTAAATGCAAGCACGGACGCACTAAGAACCTAACAGGTTTTTAGGAGCGACAATTACTGAGAAGTTTGACACTATCAGACACTGCTGACTGACGTGTATTATTCACTAGACTTGTGCGTTATATACTAGTTTGTGCAAAACATGCACCTGTACACTGCCACCGACAGGCACACACGTGCGGTTTTTAAATGCAAGCACGGACGCACTAAGAACCTAACAGGTTTTTAGGAGCGACAATTACTGAGAAGTTTGACACTATCAGACACTGCTGACTGACGTGTATTATTCACTAGACTTGTGCGTTATATACTAGTTTGTGCAAAATGTGCACCTGTACGCTGCCACCGACAGGCACACACGTGCGGTTTTTAAATGCAAGCGCGGACGCACTAAGAACCTAACAGGTTTTTAGGAGCGACAATTACTGAGAAGTTTGACACTATCAGACACTGCTGACTGACGTGTATTATTCACTAGACTTGTGCCTTATATACTAGTTTGTGCAAAACGTGCACCTGTACGCTGCCACCGACAGGCACACACGTGCGGTTTTTAAATGCAAGCACGGACGCACTAAGAACCTAACAGGTTTTTAGGAGCGACAATTACTGAGAAGTTTGACACTATCAGACACTGCTGACTGACGTGTATTATTCACTAGACTTGTGCGTTATATACTAGTTTGTGCAAAATGTGCACCTGTACGCTGCCACCGACAGGCACACACGTGAGGTTTTTAAATGCAAGCGCGGACGCACTAAGAACCTAACAGGTTTTTAGGAGCGACAATTACTGAGAAGTTTGACACTATCAGACACTGCTGACTGACGTGTATTATTCACTAGACTTGTGCCTTATATACTAGTTTGTGCAAAACGTGCACCTGTACGCTGCCACCGACAGGCACACACTTGCGGTTTTTAAATGCAAGCACGGACGCACTAAGAACCTAACAGGTTTTTAGGAGCGACAATTACTGAGAAGTTTGACACTATCAGACACTGCTGACTGACGTGTATTATTCACTAGACTTGTGCGTTATATACTAGTTTGTGCAAAATGTGCACCTGTACGCTGCCACCGACAGGCACACACGTGCGGTTTTTAAATGCAAGCGCGGACGCACTAAGAACCTAACAGGTTTTTAGGAGCGACAATTACTGAGAAGTTTGACACTATCAGACACTGCTGACTGACGTGTATTATTCACTAGACTTGTGCCTTATATACTAGTTTGTGCAAAACGTGCACCTGTACGCTGCCACCGACAGGCACAAACTTGCGGTTTTTAAATGCAAGCACGGACGCACTAAGAACCTAACAGGTTTTTAGGAGCGACAATTACTGAGAAGTTTGACACTATCAGACACTGCTGACTGACGTGTATTATTCACTAGACTTGTGCGTTATATACTAGTTTGTGCAAAACATGCACCTGTACGCTGCCACCGACAGGCACACACGTGCGGTTTTTAAATGCAAGCACGGACGCACTAAGAACCTAACAGGTTTTTAGGAGCGACAATTACTGAGAAGTTTGACACTATCAGACACTGCTGACTGACGTGTATTATTCACTAGACTTGTGCGTTATATACTAGTTTGTGCTAAACGTGCACCTGTACGTTGCCACCGACAGGCACACACGTGCGGTTTTTAAATGCAAGCACGGACGCACTAAGAACCTAACAGGTTTTTAGGAGCAACAATTACTGAGAAGTTTGACACTATCAGACACTGCTGACTGACGTGTATTATTCACTAGACTTGTGCGTTATATACTAGTTTGTGCAAAACATGCACCTGTACGCTGCCACCGACAGGCACACACGTGCGGTTTTTAAATGCAAGCACGGACGCACTAAGAACCTAACAGGTTTTTAGGAGCGACAATTACTGAGAAGTTTGACACTATCAGACACTGCTGACTGACGTGTATTATTCACTAGACTTGTGCGTTATATACTAGTTTGTGCTAAACGTGCACCTGTACGTTGCCACCGACAGGCACACACGTGCGGTTTTTAAATGCAAGCACGGACGCACTAAGAACCTAACAGGTTTTTAGGAGCAACAATTACTGAGAAGTTTGACACTATCAGACACTGCTGACTGACGTGTATTATTCACTAGACTTGTGCGTTATATACTAGTTTGTGCAAAACATGCACCTGTACGCTGCCACTGACAGGCACACACGTGCGGTTTTTAAATGCAAGCACGGACGCACCAAGAACCTAACAGGTTTTTAGGAGCGACAATTACTGAGAAGTTTGACACTATCAGACACTGCTGACTGACGTGTATTATTCACAAGACTTGTGCGTTATATACTAGTTTGTGCAAAACGTGCACCTGTACACTGCCACCGACAGGCACACACGTGCGGTTTTTAAATGCAAGCACGGACGCACTAAGAACCTAACAGGTTTTTAGGAGCGACAATTACTGAGAAGTTTGACACTATCAGACACTGCTGACTGACGTGTATTATTCACTAGACTTGTGCGTTATATACTAGTTTGTGCAAAATGTGCACCTGTACGCTGCCACCGACAGGCACACACGTGCGGTTTTTAAATGCAAGCACGGAAGAACCTAACAGGTTTTTAGGAGCGACAATTACTGAGAAGTTTGACACTATCAGACACTGCTGACTGACGTGTATTATTCACTAGACTTGTGCGTTATATACTAGTTTGTGCAAAACATGCACCTGTACACTGCCACCGACAGGCACACACGTGCGGTTTTTAAATGCAAGCACGGACGCACTAAGAACCTAACAGGTTTTTAGGAGCGACAATTACTGAGAAGTTTGACACTATCAGACACTGCTGACTGACGTGTATTATTCACTAGACTTGTGCGTTATATACTAGTTTGTGCAAAACATGCACCTGTACGCTGCCACCGACAGGCACACACGTGCGGTTTTTAAATGCAAGCGCGGACGCACTAAGAACCTAACAGGTTTTTAGGAGCGACAATTACTGAGAAGTTTGACACTATCAGACACTGCTGACTGACGTGTATTATTCACTAGACTTGTGCGTTATATACTAGTTTGTGCAAAATGTGCACCTGTACGCTGCCACCGACAGGCACACACGTGCGGTTTTTAAATGCAAGCGCGGACGCACTAAGAACCTAACAGGTTTTTAGGAGCGACAATTACTGAGAAGTTTGACACTATCAGACACTGCTGACTGACGTGTATTATTCACTAGACTTGTGCGTTATATACTAGTTTGTGCTAAACGTGCACCTGTACGTTGCCACCGACAGGCACACACGTGCGGTTTTTAAATGCAAGCACGGACGCACTAAGAACCTAACAGGTTTTTAGGAGCAACAATTACTGAGAAGTTTGACACTATCAGACACTGCTGACTGACGTGTATTATTCACTAGACTTGTGCGTTATATACTAGTTTGTGCAAAATGTGCACCTGTACGCTGCCACCGACAGGCACACACTTGCGGTTTTTAAATGCAAGCACGGACGCACTAAGAACCTAACAGGTTTTTAGGAGCGACAATTACTGAGAAGTTTGACACTATCAGACACTGCTGACTGACGTGTATTATTCACTAGACTTGTGCGTTATATACTAGTTTGTGCAAAACATGCACCTGTACGCTGCCACCGACAGGCACACACGTGCGGTTTTTAAATGCAAGCACGGACGCACTAAGAACCTAACAGGTTTTTAGGAGCGACAATTACTGAGAAGTTTGACACTATCAGACACTGCTGACTGACGTGTATTATTCACTAGACTTGTGCGTTATATACTAGTTTGTGCAAAACATGCACCTGTACGCTGCCACCGACAGGCACACACGTGCGGTTTTTAAATGCAAGCACGGACGCACTAAGAACCTAACAGGTTTTTAGGAGCGACAATTACTGAGAAGTTTGACACTATCAGACACTGCTGACTGACGTGTATTATTCACTAGACTTGTGCGTTATATACTAGTTTGTGCAAAATGTGCACCTGTACGCTGCCACCGACAGGCACACACGTGCGGTTTTTAAATGCAAGCGCGGACGCACTAAGAACCTAACAGGTTTTTAGGAGCGACAATTACTGAGAAGTTTGACACTATCAGACACTGCTGACTGACGTGTATTATTCACTAGACTTGTGCGTTATATACTAGTTTGTGCAAAACATGCACCTGTACACTGCCACCGACAGGCACACACGTGCGGTTTTTAAATGCAAGCACGGACGCACTAAGAACCTAACAGGTTTTTAGGAGCGACAATTACTGAGAAGTTTGACACTATCAGACACTGCTGACTGACGTGTATTATTCACTAGACTTGTGCGTTATATACTAGTTTGTGCAAAATGTGCACCTGTACGCTGCCACCGACAGGCACACACGTGCGGTTTTTAAATGCAAGCACCGAAGAACCTAACAGGTTTTTAGGAGCGACAATTACTGAGAAGTTTGACACTATCAGACACTGCTGACTGACGTGTATTATTCACTAGACTTGTGCGTTATATACTAGTTTGTGCAAAACATGCACCTGTACACTGCCACCGACAGGCACACACGTGCGGTTTTTAAATGCAAGCACGGACGCACTAAGAACCTAACAGGTTTTTAGGGGCGACAATTACTGAGAAGTTTGACACTATCAGACACTGCTGACTGACGTGTATTATTCACTAGACTTGTGCGTTATATACTAGTTTGTGCAAAATGTGCACCTGTACGCTGCCACCGACAGGCACACACGTGCGGTTTTTAAATGCAAGCACGGACGCACAAAGAACCTAACAGGTTTTTAGGAGCGACAATTACTGAGAAGTTTGAAACTATCAGACACTGCTGACTGACGTGTATTATTCACTAGACTTGTGCGTTATATACTAGTTTGTGCAAAACATGCACCTGTACACTGCCACCGACAGGTACACACGTGCGGTTTTTAAATGCAAGCACGGACGCACTAAGAACCTAACAGGTTTTTAGGAGCGACAATTACTGAGAAGTTTGACACTATCAGACACTGCTGACTGACGTGTATTATTCACTAGACTTGTGCGTTATATACTAGTTTGTGCTAAACGTGCACCTGTACGTTGCCACCGACAGGCACACACGTGCGGTTTTTAAATGCAAGCACGGACGCACTAAGAACCTAACAGGTTTTTAGGAGCAACAATTACTGAGAAGTTTGACACTATCAGACACTGCTGACTGACGTGTATTATTCACTAGACTTGTGCGTTATATACTAGTTTGTGCAAAACATGCACCTGTACGCTGCCACCGACAGGCACACACGTGCGGTTTTTAAATGCAAGCACGGACGCACTAAGAACCTAACAGGTTTTTAGGAGCGACAATTACTGAGAAGTTTGACACTATCAGACACTGCTGACTGACGTGTATTATTCACTAGACTTGTGCGTTATATACTAGTTTGTGCAAAACGTGCACCTGTACACTGCCACCGACAGGCACACACGTGCGGTTTTTAAATGCAAGCACGGACGCACTAAGAACCTAACAGGTTTTTAGGAGCAACAATTACTGAGAAGTTTGACACTATCAGACACTGCTGACTGACGTGTATTATTCACTAGACTTGTGCGTTATATACTAGTTTGTGCAAAACATGCACCTGTACGCTGCCACCGACAGGCACACACGTGCGGTTTTTAAATGCAAGCACGGACGCACTAAGAACCTAACAGGTTTTTAGTAGCGACAATTACTGAGAAGTTTGACACTATCAGACACTGCTGACTGACGTGTATTATTCACTAGACTTGTGCGTTATATACTAGTTTGTGCAAAACGTGCACCTGTACACTGCCACCGACAGGCACACACGTGCGGTTTTTAAATGCAAGCACGGACGCACTAAGAACCTAACAGGTTTTTAGGAGCGACAATTACTGAGAAGTTTGACACTATCAGACACTGCTGACTGACGTGTATTATTCACTAGACTTGTGCCTTATATACTAGTTTGTGCAAAACGTGCACCTGTACGCTGCCACCGACAGGCACACACTTGCGGTTTTTAAATGCAAGCACGGACGCACTAAGAACCTAACAGGTTTTTAGGAGCGACAATTACTGAGAAGTTTGACACTATCAGACACTGCTGACTGACGTGTATTATTCACTAGACTTGTGCGTTATATACTAGTTTGTGCAAAACGTGCACCTGTACACTGCCACCGACAGGCACACACGTGCGGTTTTTAAATACAAGCACGGACGCACTAAGAACCTAACAGGTTTTTAGGAGCGACAATTACTGAGAAGTTTGACACTATCAGACACTGCTGACTGACGTGTATTATTCACTAGACTTGTGCGTTATATACTAGTTTGTGCAAAATGTGCACCTGTACGCTGCCACCGACAGGCACACACGTGCGGTTTTTAAATGCAAGCACGGACGCACTAAGAACCTAACAGGTTTTTAGGAGCGACAATTACTGAGTAGTTTGACACTATCAGACACTGCTGACTGACGTGTATTATTCACTAGACTTGTGCGTTATATACTAGTTTGTGCAAAACATGCACCTTTACACTGCCACCGACAGGCACACACGTGCGGTTTTTAAATGCAAGCACGGACGCACTAAGAACCTAACAGGTTTTTAGGAGCGACAATTACTGAGAAGTTTGACACTATCAGACACTGCTGACTGACGTGTATTATTCACTAGACTTGTGCCTTATATACTAGTTTGTGCAAAACATGCACCTGTACCCTGCCACCGACAGGCACACACGTGCGGTTTTTAAATGCAAGCGCGGACGCACTAAGAACCTAACAGGTTTTTAGGAGCGACAATTACTGAGAAGTTTGACACTATCAGACACTGCTGACTGACGTGTATTATTCACTAGACTTGTGCGTTATATACTAGTTTGTGCAAAACGTGCACCTGTACGCTGCCACCGACAGGCACACACGTGCGGTTTTTAAATGCAAGCACGGATGCACTAAGAACCTAACAGGTTTTTAGGAGCGACAATTACTGAGAAGTTTGACACTTTCAGACACTGCTGACTGACGTGTATTATTCACTAGACTTGTGCGTTATATACTAGTTTGTGCTAAACGTGCACCTGTACGTTGCCACCGACAGGCACACACGTGCGGTTTTTAAATGCAAGCACGGACGCACTAAGAACCTAACAGGTTTTTAGGAGCAACAATTACTGAGAAGTTTGACACTATCAGACACTGCTGACTGACATGTATTATTCACTAGACTTGTGCATTTTATACTAGTTTGTGCAAAACATGCACCTGTACACTGCCACCGACAGGCACACACGTGCGGTTTTTAAATGCAAGCACGGACGCACTAAGAACCTAACAGGTTTTTAGGAGCGACAATTACTGAGAAGTTTGACACTATCAGACACTGCTGACTGACGTGTATTATTCACTAGACTTGTGCGTTATATACTAGTTTGTGCAAAATGTGCACCTGTACGCTGCCACCGACAGGCACACATGTGCGGTTTTTAAATGCAAGCGCGGACGCACTAAGAACCTAACAGGTTTTTAGGAGCGACAATTACTGAGAAGTTTGACACTATCAGACACTGCTGACTGACGTGTATTATTCACTAGACTTGTGCGTTATATACTAGTTTGTGCAAAACATGCACCTGTACGCTGCCACCGACAGGCACACACGTGCGGTTTTTAAATGCAAGCACGGACGCACTAAGAACCTAACTGGTTTTTAGGAGCGACAATTACTGAGAAGTTTGACACTATCAGACACTGCTGACTGACGTGTATTATTCACTAGACTTGTGCCTTATATACTAGTTTGTGCAAAACGTGCACCTGTACGCTGCCACCGACAGGCACACACTTGCGGTTTTTAAATGCAAGCACGGACGCACTAAGAACCTAACAGGTTTTTAGGAGCGACAATTACTGAGAAGTTTGACACTATCAGACACTGCTGACTGACGTGTATTATTCACTAGACTTGTGCGTTATATACTAGTTTGTGCAAAATGTGCACCTGTACGCTGCCACCGACAGGCACACACGTGCGGTTTTTAAATGCAAGCGCGGACGCACTAAGAACCTAACAGGTTTTTAGGAGCGACAATTACTGAGAAGTTTGACACTATCAGACACTGCTGACTGACGTGTATTATTCACTAGACTTGTGCGTTATATACTAGTTTGTGCTAAACGTGCACCTGTACGTTGCCACCGACAGGCACACACGTGCGGTTTTTAAATGCAAGCACGGACGCACTAAGAACCTAACAGGTTTTTAGGAGCAACAATTACTGAGAAGTTTGACACTATCAGACACTGCTGACTGACGTGTATTATTCACTAGACTTGTGCGTTATATACTAGTTTGTGCAAAACATGCACCTGTACGCTGCCACCGACAGGCACACACGTGCGGTTTTTAAATGCAAGCACGGACGCACCAAGAACCTAACAGGTTTTTAGGAGCGACAATTACTGAGAAGTTTGACACTATCAGACACTGCTGACTGACGTGTATTATTCACTAGACTTGTGCGTTATATACTAGTTTGTGCTAAACGTGCACCTGTACGTTGCCACCGACAGGCACACACGTGCGGTTTTTAAATGCAAGCACGGACGCACTAAGAACCTAACAGGTTTTTAGGAGCAACAATTACTGAGAAGTTTGACACTATCAGACACTGCTGACTGACGTGTATTATTCACTAGACTTGTGCGTTATATACTAGTTTGTGCAAAACATGCACCTGTACGCTGCCACCGACAGGCACACACGTGCGGTTTTTAAATGCAAGCACGGACGCACCAAGAACCTAACAGGTTTTTAGGAGCGACAATTACTGAGAAGTTTGACACTATCAGACACTGCTGACTGACGTGTATTATACACTAGACTTGTGCGTTATATGATAGTTTGTGCAAAACGCGCACCTGTACCCTGCCACCGACAGGCACACACGTGCGGTTTTTAAATGCAAGCGCGGACGCACTAAGAACCTAACAGGTTTTTAGGAGCGACAATTACTGAGAAGTTTGACACTATCAGACACTGCTGACTGACGTGTATTATTCACTAGACTTGTGCCTTATATACTAGTTTGTGAAAATTGTGCACCTGTACGCTGCCACCGACAGGCACACACTTGCGGTTTTTAAATGCAAGCACGGACGCACTAAGAACCTAACAGGTTTTTAGGAGCGACAATTACTGAGAAGTTTGACACTATCAGACACTGCTAACTGACGTGTATTATTCACTAGACTTGTGCGTTATATACTAGTTTGTGCAAAACATGCACCTGTACGCTGCCACCGACAGGCACACACGTGCGGTTTTTAAATGCAAGCACGGACGCACTAAGAACCTAACAGGTTTTTAGGAGCGACAATTACTGAGAAGTTTGACACTATCAGACACTGCTGACTGACGTGTATTATTCACTAGACTTGTGCCTTATATACTAGTTTGTGCAAAACGTGCACCTGTACGCTGCCACCGACAGGCACACACTTGCGGTTTTTAAATGCAAGCACGGACGCACTAAGAACCTAACAGGTTTTTAGGAGCGACAATTACTGAGAAGTTTGACACTATCAGACACTGCTAACTGACGTGTATTATTCACTAGACTTGTGAGTTATATACTAGTTTGTGCAAAATGTGCACCTGTACGCTGCCACCGACAGGCACACACGTGCGGTTTTTAAATGCAAGCGCGGACGCACTAAGAACCTAACAGGTTTTTAGGAGCGACAATTACTGAGAAGTTTGACACTATCAGACACTGCTGACTGACGTGTATTATTCACTAGACTTGTGCGTTATATACTAGTTTGTGCAAAACATGCACCTGTACGCTGCCACCGACAGGCACACACGTGCGGTTTTTAAATGCAAGCACGGACGCACTAAGAACCTAACTGGTTTTTAGGAGCGACAATTACTGAGAAGTTTGACACTATCAGACACTGCTGACTGACGTGTATTATTCACTAGACTTGTGCCTTATATACTAGTTTGTGCAAAACGTGCACCTGTACGCTGCCACCGACAGGCACACACGTGCGGTTTTTAAATGCAAGCACGGACGCACTAAGAACCTAACAGGTTTTTAGGAGCGACAATTACTGAGAAGTTTGACACTATCAGACACTGCTGACTGACGTGTATTATTCACTAGACTTGTGCGTTATATACTAGTTTGTGCAAAATGTGCACCTGTACGCTGCCACCGACAGGCACACACGTGCGGTTTTTAAATGCAAGCGCGGACGCACTAAGAACCTAACAGGTTTTTAGGAGCGACAATTACTGAGAAGTTTGACACTATCAGACACTGCTGACTGACGTGTATTATTCACTAGACTTGTGCCTTATATACTAGTTTGTGAAAAACGTGCACCTGTACGCTGCCACCGACAGGCACACACTTGCGGTTTTTAAATGCAAGCACGGACGCACTAAGAACCTAACAGGTTTTTAGGAGCGACAATTACTGAGAAGTTTGACACTATCAGACACTGCTAACTGACGTGTATTATTCACTAGACTTGTGCGTTATATACTAGTTTGTGCAAAACATGCACCTGTACGCTGCCACCGACAGGCACACACGTGCGGTTTTTAAATGCAAGCACGGACGCACTAAGAACCTAACAGGTTTTTAGGAGCGACAATTACTGAGAAGTTTGACACTATCAGACACTGCTGACTGACGTGTATTATTCACTAGACTTGTGCCTTATATACTAGTTTGTGCAAAACGTGCACCTGTACGCTGCCACCGACAGGCACACACTTGCGGTTTTTAAATGCAAGCACGGACGCACTAAGAACCTAACAGGTTTTTAGGAGCGACAATTACTGAGAAGTTTGACACTATCAGACACTGCTAACTGACGTGTATTATTCACTAGACTTGTGAGTTATATACTAGTTTGTGCAAAATGTGCACCTGTACGCTGCCACCGACAGGCACACACGTGCGGTTTTTAAATGCAAGCGCGGACGCACTAAGAACCTAACAGGTTTTTAGGAGCGACAATTACTGAGAAGTTTGACACTATCAGACACTGCTGACTGACGTGTATTATTCACTAGACTTGTGCGTTATATACTAGTTTGTGCAAAACATGCACCTGTACGCTGCCACCGACAAGCACACACGTGCGGTTTTTAAATGCAAGCACGGACGCACTAAGAACCTAACAGGTTTTTAGGAGCGACAATTACTGAGAAGTTTGACACTATCAGACACTGCTGACTGACGTGTATTATTCACTAGACTTGTGCCTTATATACTAGTTTGTGCAAAACGTGCACCTGTACGCTGCCACCGACAGGCACACACTTGCGGTTTTTAAATGCAAGCACGGACGCACTAAGAACCTAACAGGTTTTTAGGAGCGACAATTACTGAGAAGTTTGACACTATCAGACACTGCTAACTGACGTGTATTATTCACTAGACTTGTGAGTTATATACTAGTTTGTGCAAAATGTGCACCTGTACGCTGCCACCGACAGGCACACACGTGCGGTTTTTAAATGCAAGCGCGGACGCACTAAGAACCTAACAGGTTTTTAGGAGCGACAATTACTGAGAAGTTTGACACTATCAGACACTGCTGACTGACGTGTATTATTCACTAGACTTGTGCGTTATATACTAGTTTGTGCAAAACATGCACCTGTACGCTGCCACCGACAGGCACACACGTGCGGTTTTTAAATGCAAGCACGGACGCACTAAGAACCTAACTGGTTTTTAGGAGCGACAATTACTGAGAAGTTTGACACTATCAGACACTGCTGACTGACGTGTATTATTCACTAGACTTGTGCCTTATATACTAGTTTGTGCAAAACGTGCACCTGTACGCTGCCACCGACAGGCACACACGTGCGGTTTTTAAATGCAAGCACGGACGCACTAAGAACCTAACAGGTTTTTAGGAGCGACAATTACTGAGAAGTTTGACACTATCAGACACTGCTGACTGACGTGTATTATTCACTAGACTTGTGCGTTATATACTAGTTTGTGCAAAATGTGCACCTGTACGCTGCCACCGACAGGCACACACGTGCGGTTTTTAAATGCAAGCGCGGACGCACTAAGAACCTAACAGGTTTTTAGGAGCGACAATTACTGAGAAGTTTGACACTATCAGACACTGCTGACTGACGTGTATTATTCACTAGACTTGTGCGTTATATACTAGTTTGTGCTAAACGTGCACCTGTACGTTGCCACCGACAGGCACACACGTGCGGTTTTTAAATGCAAGCACGGACGCACTAAGAACCTAACAGGTTTTTAGGAGCAACAATTACTGAGAAGTTTGACACTATCAGACACTGCTGACTGACGTGTATTATTCACTAGACTTGTGCGTTATATACTAGTTTGTGCAAAATGTGCACCTGTACGCTGCCACCGACAGGCACACACGTGCGGTTTTTAAATGCAAGCACGGACGCACAAAGAACCTAACAGGTTTTTAGGAGCGACAATTACTGAGAAGTTTGACACTATCAGACACTGCTGACTGACGTGTATTATTCACTAGACTTGTGCGTTATATACTAGTTTGTGCAAAATGTGCACCTGTACGCTGCCACCGACAGGCACACACGTGCGGTTTTTAAATGCAAGCACGGACGCACTAAGAACCTAACAGGTTTTTAGGAGCGACAATTACTGAGAAGTTTGACACTATCAGACACTGCTGACTGACGTGTATTATTCACTAGACTTGTGCCTTATATACTAGTTTGTGCAAAACGTGCACCTGTACGCTGCCACCGACAGGCACACACTTGCGGTTTTTAAATGCAAGCACGGACGCACTAAGAACCTAACAGGTTTTTAGGAGCGACAATTACTGAGAAGTTTGACACTATCAGACACTGCTAACTGACGTGTATTATTCACTAGACTTGTGAGTTATATACTAGTTTGTGCAAAATGTGCACCTGTACGCTGCCACCGACAGGCACACACGTGCGGTTTTTAAATGCAAGCGCGGACGCACTAAGAACCTAACAGGTTTTTAGGAGCGACAATTACTGAGAAGTTTGACACTATCAGACACTGCTGACTGACGTGTATTATTCACTAGACTTGTGCCTTATATACTAGTTTGTGAAAAACGTGCACCTGTACGCTGCCACCGACAGGCACACACTTGCGGTTTTTAAATGCAAGCACGGACGCACTAAGAACCTAACAGGTTTTTAGGAGCGACAATTACTGAGAAGTTTGACACTATCAGACACTGCTAACTGACGTGTATTATTCACTAGACTTGTGCGTTATATACTAGTTTGTGCAAAACATGCACCTGTATGCTGCCACCGACAGGCACACACGTGCGGTTTTTAAATGCAAGCACGGACGCACTAAGAACCTAACAGGTTTTTAGGAGCGACAATTACTGAGAAGTTTGACACTATCAGACACTGCTGACTGACGTGTATTATTCACTAGACTTGTGCCTTATATACTAGTTTGTGCAAAACGTGCACCTGTACGCTGCCACCGACAGGCACACACTTGCGGTTTTTAAATGCAAGCACGGACGCACTAAGAACCTAACAGGTTTTTAGGAGCGACAATTACTGAGAAGTTTGACACTATCAGACACTGCTAACTGACGTGTATTATTCACTAGACTTGTGAGTTATATACTAGTTTGTGCAAAATGTGCACCTGTACGCTGCCACCGACAGGCACACACGTGCGGTTTTTAAATGCAAGCGCGGACGCACTAAGAACCTAACAGGTTTTTAGGAGCGACAATTACTGAGAAGTTTGACACTATCAGACACTGCTGACTGACGTGTATTATTCACTAGACTTGTGCGTTATATACTAGTTTGTGCAAAACATGCACCTGTACGCTGCCACCGACAAGCACACACGTGCGGTTTTTAAATGCAAGCACGGACGCACTAAGAACCTAACAGGTTTTTAGGAGCGACAATTACTGAGAAGTTTGACACTATCAGACACTGCTGACTGACGTGTATTATTCACTAGACTTGTGCCTTATATACTAGTTTGTGCAAAACGTGCACCTGTACGCTGCCACCGACAGGCACACACTTGCGGTTTTTAAATGCAAGCACGGACGCACTAAGAACCTAACAGGTTTTTAGGAGCGACAATTACTGAGAAGTTTGACACTATCAGACACTGCTAACTGACGTGTATTATTCACTAGACTTGTGAGTTATATACTAGTTTGTGCAAAATGTGCACCTGTACGCTGCCACCGACAGGCACACACGTGCGGTTTTTAAATGCAAGCGCGGACGCACTAAGAACCTAACAGGTTTTTAGGAGCGACAATTACTGAGAAGTTTGACACTATCAGACACTGCTGACTGACGTGTATTATTCACTAGACTTGTGCGTTATATACTAGTTTGTGCAAAACATGCACCTGTACGCTGCCACCGACAGGCACACACGTGCGGTTTTTAAATGCAAGCACGGACGCACTAAGAACCTAACTGGTTTTTAGGAGCGACAATTACTGAGAAGTTTGACACTATCAGACACTGCTGACTGACGTGTATTATTCACTAGACTTGTGCCTTATATACTAGTTTGTGCAAAACGTGCACCTGTACGCTGCCACCGACAGGCACACACGTGCGGTTTTTAAATGCAAGCACGGACGCACTAAGAACCTAACAGGTTTTTAGGAGCGACAATTACTGAGAAGTTTGACACTATCAGACACTGCTGACTGACGTGTATTATTCACTAGACTTGTGCGTTATATACTAGTTTGTGCAAAATGTGCACCTGTACGCTGCCACCGACAGGCACACACGTGCGGTTTTTAAATGCAAGCGCGGACGCACTAAGAACCTAACAGGTTTTTAGGAGCGACAATTACTGAGAAGTTTGACACTATCAGACACTGCTGACTTACGTGTATTATTCACTAGACTTGTGCGTTATATACTAGTTTGTGCTAAACGTGCACCTGTACGTTGCCACCGACAGGCACACACGTGCGGTTTTTAAATGCAAGCACGGACGCACTAAGAACCTAACAGGTTTTTAGGAGCAACAATTACTGAGAAGTTTGACACTATCAGACACTGCTGACTGACGTGTATTATTCACTAGACTTGTGCGTTATATACTAGTTTGTGCAAAATGTGCACCTGTACGCTGCCACCGACAGGCACACACGTGCGGTTTTTAAATGCAAGCACGGACGCACAAAGAACCTAACAGGTTTTTAGGAGCGACAATTACTGAGAAGTTTGACACTATCAGACACTGCTGACTGACGTGTATTATTCACTAGACTTGTGCGTTATATACTAGTTTGTGCAAAATGTGCACCTGTACGCTGCCACCGACAAGCACACACGTGCGGTTTTTAAATGCAAGCACAGACGCACTAAGAACCTAACAGGTTTTTAGGAGCGACAATTACTGAGAAGTTTGACACTATCAGACACTGCTGACTGACGTGTATTATTCACTAGACTTGTGCCTTATATACTAGTTTGTGCAAAACGTGCACCTGTACGCTGCCACCGACAGGCACACACTTGCGGTTTTTAAATGCAAGCACGGACGCACTAAGAACCTAACAGGTTTTTAGGAGCGACAATTACTGAGAAGTTTGACACTATCAGACACTGCTAACTGACGTGTATTATTCACTAGACTTGTGAGTTATATACTAGTTTGTGCAAAATGTGCACCTGTACGCTGCCACCGACAGGCACACACGTGCGGTTTTTAAATGCAAGCGCGGACGCACTAAGAACCTAACAGGTTTTTAGGAGCGACAATTACTGAGAAGTTTGACACTATCAGACACTGCTGACTGACGTGTATTATTCACTAGACTTGTGCCTTATATACTAGTTTGTGAAAAACGTGCACCTGTACGCTGCCACCGACAGGCACACACTTGCGGTTTTTAAATGCAAGCACGGACGCACTAAGAACCTAACAGGTTTTTAGGAGCGACAATTACTGAGAAGTTTGACACTATCAGACACTGCTAACTGACGTGTATTATTCACTAGACTTGTGCGTTATATACTAGTTTGTGCAAAACATGCACCTGTACGCTGCCACCGACAGGCACACACGTGCGGTTTTTAAATGCAAGCACGGACGCACTAAGAACCTAACAGGTTTTTAGGAGCGACAATTACTGAGAAGTTTGACACTATCAGACACTGCTGACTGACGTGTATTATTCACTAGACTTGTGCCTTATATACTAGTTTGTGCAAAACGTGCACCTGTACGCTGCCACCGACAGGCACACACTTGCGGTTTTTAAATGCAAGCACGGACGCACTAAGAACCTAACAGGTTTTTAGGAGCGACAATTACTGAGAAGTTTGACACTATCAGACACTGCTAACTGACGTGTATTATTCACTAGACTTGTGAGTTATATACTAGTTTGTGCAAAATGTGCACCTGTACGCTGCCACCGACAGGCACACACGTGCGGTTTTTAGATGCAAGCGCAGACGCACTAAGAACCTAACAGGTTTTTAGGAGCGACAATTACTGAGAAGTTTGACACTATCAGACACTGCTGACTGACGTGTATTATTCACTAGACTTGTGCGTTATATACTAGTTTGTGCAAAACATGCACCTGTACGCTGCCACCGACAAGCACACACGTGCGGTTTTTAAATGCAAGCACGGACGCACTAAGAACCTAACAGGTTTTTAGGAGCGACAATTACTGAGAAGTTTGACACTATCAGACACTGCTGACTGACGTGTATTATTCACTAGACTTGTGCCTTATATACTAGTTTGTGCAAAACGTGCACCTGTACGCTGCCACCGACAGGCACACACTTGCGGTTTTTAAATGCAAGCACGGACGCACTAAGAACCTAACAGGTTTTTAGGAGCGACAATTACTGAGAAGTTTGACACTATCAGACACTGCTAACTGACGTGTATTATTCACTAGACTTGTGAGTTATATACTAGTTTGTGCAAAATGTGCACCTGTACGCTGCCACCGACAGGCACACACGTGCGGTTTTTAAATGCAAGCGCGGACGCACTAAGAACCTAACAGGTTTTTAGGAGCGACAATTACTGAGAAGTTTGACACTATCAGACACTGCTGACTGACGTGTATTATTCACTAGACTTGTGCGTTATATACTAGTTTGTGCAAAACATGCACCTGTACGCTGCCACCGACAGGCACACACGTGCGGTTTTTAAATGCAAGCACGGACGCACTAAGAACCTAACTGGTTTTTAGGAGCGACAATTACTGAGAAGTTTGACACTATCAGACACTGCTGACTGACGTGTATTATTCACTAGACTTGTGCCTTATATACTAGTTTGTGCAAAACGTGCACCTGTACGCTGCCACCGACAGGCACACACGTGCGGTTTTTAAATGCAAGCACGGACGCACTAAGAACCTAACAGGTTTTTAGGAGCGACAATTACTGAGAAGTTTGACACTATCAGACACTGCTGACTGACGTGTATTATTCACTAGACTTGTGCGTTATATACTAGTTTGTGCAAAATGTGCACCTGTACGCTGCCACCGACAGGCACACACGTGCGGTTTTTAAATGCAAGCGCGGACGCACTAAGAACCTAACAGGTTTTTAGGAGCGACAATTACTGAAAAGTTTGACACTATCAGACACTGCTGACTTACGTGTATTATTCACTAGACTTGTGCGTTATATACTAGTTTGTGCTAAACGTGCACCTGTACGTTGCCACCGACAGGCACACACGTGCGGTTTTTAAATGCAAGCACGGACGCACTAAGAACCTAACAGGTTTTTAGGAGCAACAATTACTGAGAAGTTTGACACTATCAGACACTGCTGACTGACGTGTATTATTCACTAGACTTGTGCGTTATATACTAGTTTGTGCAAAATGTGCACCTGTACGCTGCCACCGACAGGCACACACGTGCGGTTTTTAAATGCAAGCACGGACGCACAAAGAACCTAACAGGTTTTTAGGAGCGACAATTACTGAGAAGTTTGACAATATCAGACACTGCTGACTGACGTGTATTATTCACTAGACTTGTGCGTTATATACTAGTTTGTGCAAAATGTGCACCTGTACGCTGCCACCGACAAGCACACACGTGCGGTTTTTAAATGCAAGCACAGACGCACTAAGAACCTAACAGGTTTTTAGGAGCGACAATTACTGAGAAGTTTGACACTATCAGACACTGCTGACTGACGTGTATTATTCACTAGACTTGTGCCTTATATACTAGTTTGTGCAAAACGTGCACCTGTACGCTGCCACCGACAGGCACACACTTGCGGTTTTTAAATGCAAGCACGGACGCACTAAGAACCTAACAGGTTTTTAGGAGCGACAATTACTGAGAAGTTTGACACTATCAGACACTGCTAACTGACGTGTATTATTCACTAGACTTGTGAGTTATATACTAGTTTGTGCAAAATGTGCACCTGTACGCTGCCACCGACAGGCACACACGTGCGGTTTTTAAATGCAAGCGCGGACGCACTAAGAACCTAACAGGTTTTTAGGAGCGACAATTACTGAGAAGTTTGACACTATCAGACACTGCTGACTGACGTGTATTATTCACTAGACTTGTGCGTTATATACTAGTTTGTGCAAAACATGCACCTGTACGCTGCCACCGACAGGCACACACGTGCGGTTTTTAAATGCAAGCACGGACGCACTAAGAACCTAACTGGTTTTTAGGAGCGACAATTACTGAGAAGTTTGACACTATCAGACACTGCTGACTGACGTGTATTATTCACTAGACTTGTGCCTTATATACTAGTTTGTGCAAAACGTGCACCTGTACGCTGCCACCGACAGGCACACACGTGCGGTTTTTAAATGCAAGCACGGACGCACTAAGAACCTAACAGGTTTTTAGGAGCGACAATTACTGAGAAGTTTGACACTATCAGACACTGCTGACTGACGTGTATTATTCACTAGACTTGTGCGTTATATACTAGTTTGTGCAAAATGTGCACCTGTACGCTGCCACCGACAGGCACACACGTGCGGTTTTTAAATGCAAGCGCGGACGCACTAAGAACCTAACAGGTTTTTAGGAGCGACAATTACTGAGAAGTTTGACACTATCAGACACTGCTGACTGACGTGTATTATTCACTAGACTTGTGCGTTATATACTAGTTTGTGCTAAACGTGCACCTGTACGTTGCCACCGACAGGCACACACGTGCGGTTTTTAAATGCAAGCACGGACGCACTAAGAACCTAACAGGTTTTTAGGAGCGACAATTACTGAGAAGTTTGACACTATCAGACACTGCTGACTGACGTGTATTATTCACTAGACTTGTGCGTTATATACTAGTTTGTGCAAAATGTGCACCTGTACGCTGCCACCGACAGGCACACACGTGCGGTTTTTAAATGCAAGCACGGACGCACTAAGAACCTAACAGGTTTTTAGGAGCGACAATTACTGAGAAGTTTGACACTATCAGACACTGCTGACTGACGTGTATTATTCACTAGACTTGTGCCTTATATACTAGTTTGTGCAAAACGTGCACCTGTACGCTGCCACCGACAGGCACACACTTGCGGTTTTTAAATGCAAGCACGGACGCACTAAGAACCTAACAGGTTTTTAGGAGCGACAATTACTGAGAAGTTTGACACTATCAGACACTGCTGACTGACGTGTATTATTCACTAGACTTGTGCCTTATATACTAGTTTGTGCAAAACGTGCACCTGTACGCTGCCACCGACAGGCACACACTTGCGGTTTTTAAATGCAAGCACGGACGCACTAAGAACCTAACAGGTTTTTAGGAGCGACAATTACTGAGAAGTTTGACACTATCAGACACTGCTGACTGACGTGTATTATTCACTAGACTTGTGCGTTATATACTAGTTTGTGCAAAACATGCACCTGTACGCTGCCACCGACAGGCACACACGTGCGGTTTTTAAATGCAAGCACGGACGCACTAAGAACCTAACAGGTTTTTAGGAGCGACAATTACTGAGAAGTTTGACACTATCAGACACTGCTGACTGACGTGTATTATTCACTAGACTTGTGCGTTATATACTAGTTTGTGCTAAACGTGCACCTGTACGTTGCCACCGACAGGCACACACGTGCGGTTTTTAAATGCAAGCACGGACGCACTAAGAACCTAACAGGTTTTTAGGAGCAACAATTACTGAGAAGTTTGACACTATCAGACACTGCTGACTGACGTGTATTATTCACTAGACTTGTGCGTTATATACTAGTTTGTGAAAACATGCACCTGTACGCTGCCACCGACAGGCACACACGTGCGGTTTTTAAATGCAAGCACGGACGCACCAAGAACCTAACAGGTTTTTAGGAGCGACAATTACTGAGAAGTTTGACACTATCAGACACTGCTGACTGACGTGTATTATTCACTAGACTTGTGCGTTATATACTAGTTTGTGCAAAACGTGCACCTGTACACTGCCACCGACAGGCACACACGTGCGGTTTTTAAATGCAAGCACGGACGCACTAAGAACCTAACAGGTTTTTAGGAGCGACAATTACTGAGAAGTTTGACACTATCAGACACTGCTGACTGACGTGTATTATTCACTAGACTTGTGTGTTATATACTAGTTTGTGCAAAACATGCACCTGTACGCTGCCACCGACAGGCACACACGTGCGGTTTTTAAATGCAAGCACGGACGCACTAAGAACCTAACAGGTTTTTAGGAGCGACAATTACTGAGAAGTTTGACACTATCAGACACTGCTGACTGACGTGTATTATTCACTAGACTTGTGCGTTATATACTAGTTTGTGCAAAATGTGCACCTGTACGCTGCCACCGACAGGCACACACGTGCGGTTTTTAAATGCAAGCGCGGACGCACTAAGAACCTAACAGGTTTTTAGGAGCGACAATTACTGAGAAGTTTGACACTATCAGACACTGCTGACTGACGTGTATTATTCACTAGACTTGTGCGTTATATACTAGTTTGTGCAAAACATGCACCTGTACGCTGCCACCGACAGGCACACACATGCGGTTTTTAAATGCAAGCACGGACGCACTAAGAACCTAACAGGTTTTTAGGAGCGACAATTACTGAGAAGTTTGACACTATCAGACACTGCTGACTGACGTGTATTATTCACTAGACTTGTGCGTTATATACTAGTTTGTGCTAAACGTGCACCTGTACGTTGCCACCGACAGGCACACACGTGCGGTTTTTAAATGCAAGCACGGACGCACTAAGAACCTAACAGGTTTTTAGGAGCAACAATTACTGAGAAGTTTGACACTATCAGACACTGCTGACTGACGTGTATTATTCACTAGACTTGTGCGTTATATACTAGTTTGTGCAAAATATGCACCTGTACGCTGCCACCGACAGGCACACACGTGCGGTTTTTAAATGCAAGCACGGACGCACCAAGAACCTAACAGGTTTTTAGGAGCGACAATTACTGAGAAGTTTGACACTATCAGACACTGCTGACTGACGTGTATTATTCACTAGACTTGTGCGTTATATACTAGTTTGTGCTAAACGTGCACCTGTACGTTGCCACCGACAGGCACACACGTGCGGTTTTTAAATGCAAGCACGGACGCACTAAGAACCTAACAGGTTTTTAGGAGCAACAATTACTGAGAAGTTTGACACTATCAGACACTGCTGACTGACGTGTATTATTCACTAGACTTGTGCGTTATATACTAGTTTGTGCAAAACATGCACCTGTACGCTGCCACCGACAGGCACACACGTGCGGTTTTTAAATGCAAGCACGGACGCACTAAGAACCTAACAGGTTTTTAGGAGCGACAATTACTGAGAAGTTTGACACTATCAGACACTGCTGACTGACGTGTATTATTCACTAGACTTGTGCGTTATATACTAGTTTGTGCAAAACGTGCACCTGTACACTGCCACCGACAGGCACACACGTGCGGTTTTTAAATGCAAGCACGGACGCACTAAGAACCTAACAGGTTTTTAGGAGCGACAATTACTGAGAAGTTTGACACTATCAGACACTGCTGACTGACGTGTATTATTCACTAGACTTGTGCGTTATATACTAGTTTGTGCAAAACATGCACCTGTACGCTGCCACCGACAGGCACACACGTGCGGTTTTTAAATGCAAGCACGGACGCACTAAGAACCTAACAGGTTTTTAGGAGCGACAATTACTGAGAAGTTTGACACTATCAGACACTGCTGACTGACGTGTATTATTCACTAGACTTGTGCGTTATATACTAGTTTGTGCAAAATGTGCACCTGTACGCTGCCACCGACAGGCACACACGTGCGGTTTTTAAATGCAAGCGCGGACGCACTAAGAACCTAACAGGTTTTTAGGAGCGACAATTACTGAGAAGTTTGACACTATCAGACACTGCTGACTGACGTGTATTATTCACTAGACTTGTGCCTTATATACTAGTTTGTGCAAAACGTGCACCTGTACGCTGCCACCGACAGGCACACACTTGCGGTTTTTAAATGCAAGCACGGACGCACTAAGAACCTAACAGGTTTTTAGGAGCGACAATTACTGAGAAGTTTGACACTATCAGACACTGCTGACTGACGTGTATTATTCACTAGACTTGTGCGTTATATACTAGTTTGTGCAAAACATGCACCTGTACGCTGCCACCGACAGGCACACACGTGCGGTTTTTAAATGCAAGCACGGACGCACTAAGAACCTAACAGGTTTTTAGGAGCGACAATTACTGAGAAGTTTGACACTATCAGACACTGCTGACTGACGTGTATTATTCACTAGACTTGTGCGTTATATACTAGTTTGTGCTAAAAGTGCACCTGTACGTTGCCACCGACAGGCACACACGTGCGGTTTTTAAATGCAAGCACGGACGCACTAAGAACCTAACAGGTTTTTAGGAGCAACAATTACTGAGAAGTTTGACACTATCAGACACTGCTGACTGACGTGTATTATTCACTAGACTTGTGCGTTATATACTAGTTTGTGCAAAACATGCACCTGTACGCTGCCACCGACAGGCACACACGTGCGGTTTTTAAATGCAAGCACGGACGCACCAAGAACCTAACAGGTTTTTAGGAGCGACAATTACTGAGAAGTTTGACACTATCAGACACTGCTGACTGACGTGTATTATTCACTAGACTTGTGCGTTATATACTAGTTTGTGCAAAACGTGCACCTGTACACTGCCACCGACAGGCACACACGTGCGGTTTTTAAATGCAAGCACGGACGCACTAAGAACCTAACAGGTTTTTAGGAGCGACAATTACTGAGAAGTTTGACACTATCAGACACTGCTGACTGACGTGTATTATTCACTAGACTTGTGTGTTATATACTAGTTTGTGCAAAACATGCACCTGTACGCTGCCACCGACAGGCACACACGTGCGGTTTTTAAATGCAAGCACGGACGCACTAAGAACCTAACAGGTTTTTAGGAGCGACAATTACTGAGAAGTTTGACACTATCAGACACTGCTGACTGACGTGTATTATTCACTAGACTTGTGCGTTATATACTAGTTTGTGCAAAATGTGCACCTGTACGCTGCCACCGACAGGCACACACGTGCGGTTTTTAAATGCAAGCGCGGACGCACTAAGAACCTAACAGGTTTTTAGGAGCGACAATTACTGAGAAGTTTGACACTATCAGACACTGCTGACTGACGTGTATTATTCACTAGACTTGTGCGTTATATACTAGTTTGTGCAAAATGTGCACCTGTACGCTGCCACCGACAGGCACACACTTGCGGTTTTTAAATGCAAGCACGGACGCACTAAGAACCTAACAGGTTTTTAGGAGCGACAATTACTGAGAAGTTTGACACTATCAGACACTGCTGACTGACGTGTATTATTCACTAGACTTGTGCGTTATATACTAGTTTGTGCAAAACATGCACCTGTACGCTGCCACCGACAGGCACACACGTGCGGTTTTTAAATGCAAGCACGGACGCACTAAGAACCTAACAGGTTTTTAGGAGCGACAATTACTGAGAAGTTTGACACTATCAGACACTGCTGACTGACGTGTATTATTCACTAGACTTGTGCGTTATATACTAGTTTGTGCTAAACGTGCACCTGTACGTTGCCACCGACAGGCACACACGTGCGTTTTTTAAATGCAAGCACGGACGCACTAAGAACCTAACAGGTTTTTAGGAGCAACAATTACTGAGAAGTTTGACACTATCAGACACTGCTGACTGACGTGTATTATTCACTAGACTTGTGCGTTATATACTAGTTTGTGCAAAATATGCACCTGTACGCTGCCACCGACAGGCACACACGTGCGGTTTTTAAATGCAAGCACGGACGCACCAAGAACCTAACAGGTTTTTAGGAGCGACAATTACTGAGAAGTTTGACACTATCAGACACTGCTGACTGACGTGTATTATTCACTAGACTTGTGCGTTATATACTAGTTTGTGCTAAACGTGCACCTGTACGTTGCCACCGACAGGCACACACGTGCGGTTTTTAAATGCAAGCACGGACGCACTAAGAACCTAACAGGTTTTTAGGAGCAACAATTACTGAGAAGTTTGACACTATCAGACACTGCTGACTGACGTGTATTATTCACTAGACTTGTGCGTTATATACTAGTTTGTGCAAAACATGCACCTGTACGCTGCCACCGACAGGCACACACGTGCGGTTTTTAAATGCAAGCACGGACGCACTAAGAACCTAACAGGTTTTTAGGAGCGACAATTACTGAGAAGTTTGACACTATCAGACACTGCTGACTGACGTGTATTATTCACTAGACTTGTGCGTTATATACTAGTTTGTGCAAAACGTGCACCTGTACACTGCCACCGACAGGCACACACGTGCGGTTTTTAAAGGCAAGCACGGACGCACTAAGAACCTAACAGGTTTTTAGGAGCAACAATTACTGAGAAGTTTGACACTATCAGACACTGCTGACTGACGTGTATTATTCACTAGACTTGTGCGTTATATACTAGTTTGTGCAAAACGTGCACCTGTACACTGCCACCGACAGGCACACACGTGCGGTTTTTAAATGCAAGCACGGACGCACTAAGAACCTAACAGGTTTTTAGGAGCGACAATTACTGAGAAGTTTGACACTATCAGACACTGCTGACTGACGTGTATTATTCACTAGACTTGTGCGTTATATACTAGTTTGTGCAAAACATGCACCTGTACGCTGCCACCGACAGGCACATACGTGCGGTTTTTAAATGCAAGCACGGACGCACTAAGAACCTAACAGGTTTTTAGGAGCGACAATTACTGAGAAGTTTGACACTATCAGACACTGCTGACTGACGTGTATTATTCACTAGACTTGTGCGTTATATACTAGTTTGTGCAAAATGTGCACCTGTACGCTGCCACCGACAGGCACACACGTGCGGTTTTTAAATGCAAGCACGGACGCACTAAGAACCTAACAGGTTTTTAGGAGCGACAATTACTGAGAAGTTTGACACTATCAGACACTGCTGACTGACGTGTATTATTCACTAGACTTGTGCGTTATATACTAGTTTGTGCAAAATGTGCACCTGTACGCTGCCACCGACAGGCACACACGTGCGGTTTTTAAATGCAAGCGCGGACGCACTAAGAACCTAACAGGTTTTTAGGAGCGACAATTACTGAGAAGTTTGACACTATCAGACACTGCTGACTGACGTGTATTATTCACTAGACTTGTGCGTTATATACTAGTTTGTGCAAAATGTGCACCTGTACGCTGCCACCGACAGGCACACACTTGCGGTTTTTAAATGCAAGCACGGACGCACTAAGAACCTAACAGGTTTTTAGGAGCGACAATTACTGAGAAGTTTGACACTATCAGACACTGCTGACTGACGTGTATTATTCACTAGACTTGTGCGTTATATACTAGTTTGTGCAAAACATGCACCTGTACGCTGCCACCGACAGGCACACACGTGCGGTTTTTAAATGCAAGCACGGACGCACTAAGAACCTAACAGGTTTTTAGGAGCGACAATTACTGAGAAGTTTGACACTATCAGACACTGCTGACTGACGTGTATTATTCAATAGACTTGTGCGTTATATACTAGTTTGTGCTAAACGTGCACCTGTACGTTGCCACCGACAGGCACACACGTGCGGTTTTTAAATGCAAGCACGGACGCACTAAGAACCTAACAGGTTTTTAGGAGCAACAATTACTGAGAAGTTTGACACTATCAGACACTGCTGACTGACGTGTATTATTCACTAGACTTGTGCGTTATATACTAGTTTGTGCAAAATATGCACCTGTACGCTGCCACCGACAGGCACACACGTGCGGTTTTTAAATGCAAGCACGGACGCACCAAGAACCTAACAGGTTTTTAGGAGCGACAATTACTGAGAAGTTTGACACTATCAGACACTGCTGACTGACGTGTATTATTCACTAGACTTGTGCGTTATATACTAGTTTGTGCTAAACGTGCACCTGTACGTTGCCACCGACAGGCACACACGTGCGGTTTTTAAATGCAAGCACGGACGCACTAAGAACCTAACAGGTTTTTAGGAGCAACAATTACTGAGAAGTTTGACACTATCAGACACTGCTGACTGACGTGTATTATTCACTAGACTTGTGCGTTATATACTAGTTTGTGCAAAATGTGCACCTGTACGCTGCCACCGACAGGCACACACGTGCGGTTTTTAAATGCAAGCACGGACGCACTAAGAACCTAACAGGTTTTTAGGAGCGACAATTACTGAGAAGTTTGACACTATCAGACACTGCTGACTGACGTGTATTATTCACTAGACTTGTGCGTTATATACTAGTTTGTGCAAAACGTGCACCTGTACACTGCCACCGACAGGCACACACGTGCGGTTTTTAAATGCAAGCACGGACGCACTAAGAACCTAACAGGTTTTTAGGAGCGACAATTACTGAGAAGTTTGACACTATCAGACACTGCTGACTGACGTGTATTATTCACTAGACTTGTGCGTTATATACTAGTTTGTGCAAAACATGCACCTGTACGCTGCCACCGACAGGCACACACGTGCGGTTTTTAAATGCAAGCACGGACGCACTAAGAACCTAACAGGTTTTTAGGAGCGACAATTACTGAGAAGTTTGACACTATCAGACACTGCTGACTGACGTGTATTATTCACTAGACTTGTGCGTTATATACTAGTTTGTGCAAAATGTGCACCTGTACGCTGCCACCGACAGGCACACACGTGCGGTTTTTAAATGCAAGCACGGACGCACTAAGAACCTAACAGGTTTTTAGGAGCGACAATTACTGAGAAGTTTGACACTATCAGACACTGCTGACTGACGTGTATTATTCACTAGACTTGTGCGTTATATACTAGTTTGTGCAAAATGTGCACCTGTACGCTGCCACCGACAGGCACACACGTGCGGTTTTTAAATGCAAGCGCGGACGCACTAAGAACCTAACAGGTTTTTAGGAGCGACAATTACTGAGAAGTTTGACACTATCAGACACTGCTGACTGACGTGTGTTATTCACTAGACTTGTGCGTTATATACTAGTTTGTGCAAAATGTGCACCTGTACGCTGCCACCGACAGGCACACACTTGCGGTTTTTAAATGCAAGCACGGACGCACTAAGAACCTAACAGGTTTTTAGGAGCGACAATTACTGAGAAGTTTGACACTATCAGACACTGCTGACTGACGTGTATTATTCACTAGACTTGTGCGTTATATACTAGTTTGTGCAAAACATGCACCTGTACGCTGCCACCGACAGGCACACACGTGCGGTTTTTAAATGCAAGCACGGACGCACTAAGAACCTAACAGGTTTTTAGGAGCGACAATTACTGAGAAGTTTGACACTATCAGACACTGCTGACTGACGTGTATTATTCAATAGACTTGTGCGTTATATACTAGTTTGTGCTAAACGTGCACCTGTACGTTGCCACCGACAGGCACACACGTGCGGTTTTTAAATGCAAGCACGGACGCACTAAGAACCTAACAGGTTTTTAGGAGCAACAATTACTGAGAAGTTTGACACTATCAGACACTGCTGACTGACGTGTATTATTCACTAGACTTGTGCGTTATATACTAGTTTGTGCAAAATATGCACCTGTACGCTGCCACCGACAGGCACACACGTGCGGTTTTTAAATGCAAGCACGGACGCACCAAGAACCTAACAGGTTTTTAGGAGCGACAATTACTGAGAAGTTTGACACTATCAGACACTGCTGACTGACGTGTATTATTCACTAGACTTGTGCGTTATATACTAGTTTGTGCTAAACGTGCACCTGTACGTTGCCACCGACAGGCACACACGTGCGGTTTTTAAATGCAAGCACGGACGCACTAAGAACCTAACAGGTTTTTAGGAGCAACAATTACTGAGAAGTTTGACACTATCAGACACTGCTGACTGACGTGTATTATTCACTAGACTTGTGCGTTATATACTAGTTTGTGCAAAACATGCACCTGTACGCTGCCACCGACAGGCACACACGTGCGGTTTTCAAATGCAAGCACGGACGCACTAAGAACCTAACAGGTTTTTAGGAGCGACAATTACTGAGAAGTTTGACACTATCAGACACTGCTGACTGACGTGTATTATTCACTAGACTTGTGCGTTATATACTAGTTTGTGCAAAACGTGCACCTGTACACTGCCACCGACAGGCACACACGTGCGGTTTTTAAATGCAAGCACGGACGCACTAAGAACCTAACAGGTTTTTAGGAGCAACAATTACTGAGAAGTTTGACACTATCAGACACTGCTGACTGACGTGTATTATTCACTAGACTTGTGCGTTATATACTAGTTTGTGCAAAACGTGCACCTGTACACTGCCACCGACAGGCACACACGTGCGGTTTTTAAATGCAAGCACGGACGCACTAAGAACCTAACAGGTTTTTAGGAGCGACAATTACTGAGAAGTTTGACACTATCAGACACTGCTGACTGACGTGTATTATTCACTAGACTTGTGCGTTATATACTAGTTTGTGCAAAACATGCACCTTTACACTGCCACCGACAGGCACACACGTGCGGTTTTTAAATGCAAGCACGGACGCACTAAGAACCTAACAGGTTTTTAGGAGCGACAATTACTGAGAAGTTTGACACTATCAGACACTGCTGACTGACGTGTATTATTCACTAGACTTGTGCGTTATATACTAGTTTGTGCAAAATGTGCACCTGTACGCTGCCACCGACAGGCACACACGTGCGGTTTTTAAATGCAAGCGCGGACGCACTAAGAACCTAACAGGTTTTTAGGAGCGACAATTACTGAGAAGTTTGACACTATCAGACACTGCTGACTGACGTGTATTATTCACTAGACTTGTGCGTTATATACTAGTTTGTGCAAAATGTGCACCTGTACGCTGCCACCGACAGGCACACACTTGCGGTTTTTAAATGCAAGCACGGACGCACTAAGAACCTAACAGGTTTTTAGGAGCGACAATTACTGAGAAGTTTGACACTATCAGACACTGCTGACTGACGTGTATTATTCACTAGACTTGTGCGTTATATACTAGTTTGTGCAAAACATGCACCTGTACGCTGCCACCGACAGGCACACACGTGCGGTTTTTAAATGCAAGCACGGACGCACTAAGAACCTAACAGGTTTTTAGGAGCGACAATTACTGAGAAGTTTGACACTATCAGACACTGCTGACTGACGTGTATTATTCACTAGACTTGTGCGTTATATACTAGTTTGTGCTAAACGTGCACCTGTACGTTGCCACCGACAGGCACACACGTGCGGTTTTTAAATGCAAGCACGGACGCACTAAGAACCTAACAGGTTTTTAGGAGCAACAATTACTGAGAAGTTTGACACTATCAGACACTGCTGACTGACGTGTATTATTCACTAGACTTGTGCGTTATATACTAGTTTGTGCAAAATATGCACCTGTACGCTGCCACCGACAGGCACACACGTGCGGTTTTTAAATGCAAGCACGGACGCACCAAGAACCTAACAGGTTTTTAGGAGCGACAATTACTGAGAAGTTTGACACTATCAGACACTGCTGACTGACGTGTATTATTCACTAGACTTGTGCGTTATATACTAGTTTGTGCTAAACGTGCACCTGTACGTTGCCACCGACAGGCACACACGTGCGGTTTTTAAATGCAAGCACGGACGCACTAAGAACCTAACAGGTTTTTAGGAGCGACAATTACTGAGAAGTTTGACACTATCAGACACTGCTGACTGACGTGTATTATTCACTAGACTTGTGCGTTATATACTAGTTTGTGCAAAACATGCACCTGTACGCTGCCACCGACAGGCACACACGTGCGGTTTTTAAATGCAAGCACGGACGCACTAAGAACCTAACAGGTTTTTAGGAGCGACAATTACTGAGAAGTTTGACACTATCAGACACTGCTGACTGACGTGTATTATTCACTAGACTTGTGCGTTATATACTAGTTTGTGCAAAACGTGCACCTGTACACTGCCACCGACAGGCACACACGTGCGGTTTTTAAAGGCAAGCACGGACGCACTAAGAACCTAACAGGTTTTTAGGAGCAACAATTACTGAGAAGTTTGACACTATCAGACACTGCTGACTGACGTGTATTATTCACTAGACTTGTGCGTTATATACTAGTTTGTGCAAAACGTGCACCTGTACACTGCCACCGACAGGCACACACGTGCGGTTTTTAAATGCAAGCACGGACGCACTAAGAACCTAACAGGTTTTTAGGAGTGACAATTACTGAGAAGTTTGACACTATCAGACACTGCTGACTGACGTGTATTATTCACTAGACTTGTGCGTTATATACTAGTTTGTGCAAAACATGCACCTGTACGCTGCCACCGACAGGCACACACGTGCGGTTTTTAAATGCAAGCACGGACGCACTAAGAACCTAACAGGTTTTTAGGAGCGACAATTACTGAGAAGTTTGACACTATCAGACACTGCTGACTGACGTGTATTATTCACTAGACTTGTGCGTTATATACTAGTTTGTGCAAAATGTGCACCTGTACGCTGCCACCGACAGGCACACACGTGCGGTTTTTAAATGCAAGCGCGGACGCACTAAGAACCTAACAGGTTTTTAGGAGCGACAATTACTGAGAAGTTTGACACTATCAGACACTGCTGACTGACGTGTATTATTCACTAGACTTGTGCGTTATATACTAGTTTGTGCAAAATGTGCACCTGTACGCTGCCACCGACAGGCACACACTTGCGGTTTTTAAATGCAAGCACGGACGCACTAAGAACCTAACAGGTTTTTAGGAGCGACAATTACTGAGAAGTTTGACACTATCAGACACTGCTGACTGACGTGTATTATTCACTAGACTTGTGCGTTATATACTAGTTTGTGCAAAACATGCACCTGTACGCTGCCACCGACAGGCACACACGTGCGGTTTTTAAATGCAAGCACGGACGCACTAAGAACCTAACAGGTTTTTAGGAGCGACAATTACTGAGAAGTTTGACACTATCAGACACTGCTGACTGACGTGTATTATTCACTAGACTTGTGCGTTATATACTAGTTTGTGCTAAACGTGCACCTGTACGTTGCCACCGACAGGCACACACGTGCGGTTTTTAAATGCAAGCACGGACGCACTAAGAACCTAACAGGTTTTTAGGAGCAACAATTACTGAGAAGTTTGACACTATCAGACACTGCTGACTGACGTGTATTATTCACTAGACTTGTGCGTTATATACTAGTTTGTGCAAAATATGCACCTGTACGCTGCCACCGACAGGCACACACGTGCGGTTTTTAAATGCAAGCACGGACGCACCAAGAACCTAACAGGTTTTTAGGAGCGACAATTACTGAGAAGTTTGACACTATCAGACACTGCTGACTGACGTGTATTATTCACTAGACTTGTGCGTTATATACTAGTTTGTGCTAAACGTGCACCTGTACGTTGCCACCGACAGGCACACACGTGCGGTTTTTAAATGCAAGCACGGACGCACTAAGAACCTAACAGGTTTTTAGGAGCAACAATTACTGAGAAGTTTGACACTATCAGACACTGCTGACTGACGTGTATTATTCACTAGACTTGTGCGTTATATACTAGTTTGTGCAAAACATGCACCTGTACGCTGCCACCGACAGGCACACACGTGCGGTTTTTAAATGCAAGCACGGACGCACTAAGAACCTAACAGGTTTTTAGGAGCGACAATTACTGAGAAGTTTGACACTATCAGACACTGCTGACTGACGTGTATTATTCACTAGACTTGTGCGTTATATACTAGTTTGTGCAAAACGTGCACCTGTACACTGCCACCGACAGGCACACACGTGCGGTTTTTAAAGGCAAGCACGGACGCACTAAGAACCTAACAGGTTTTTAGGAGCAACAATTACTGAGAAGTTTGACACTATCAGACACTGCTGACTGACGTGTATTATTCACTAGACTTGTGCGTTATATACTAGTTTGTGCAAAACGTGCACCTGTACACTGCCACCGACAGGCACACACGTGCGGTTTTTAAATGCAAGCACGGACGCACTAAGAACCTAACAGGTTTTTAGGAGCGACAATTACTGAGAAGTTTGACACTATCAGACACTGCTGACTGACGTGTATTATTCACTAGACTTGTGCGTTATATACTAGTTTGTGCAAAATGTGCACCTGTACGCTGCCACCGACAGGCACACACGTGCGGTTTTTAAATGCAAGCACGGACGCACTAAGAACCTAACAGGTTTTTAGGAGCGACAATTACTGAGAAGTTTGACACTATCAGACACTGCTGACTGACGTGTATTATTCACTAGACTTGTGCGTTATATACTAGTTTGTGCAAAATGTGCACCTGTACGCTGCCACCGACAGGCACACACGTGCGGTTTTTAAATGCAAGCGCGGACGCACTAAGAACCTAACAGGTTTTTAGGAGCGACAATTACTGAGAAGTTTGACACTATCAGACACTGCTGACTGACGTGTATTATTCACTAGACTTGTGCGTTATATACTAGTTTGTGCAAAATGTGCACCTGTACGCTGCCACCGACAGGCACACACTTGCGGTTTTTAAATGCAAGCACGGACGCACTAAGAACCTAACAGGTTTTTAGGAGCGACAATTACTGAGAAGTTTGACACTATCAGACACTGCTGACTGACGTGTATTATTCACTAGACTTGTGCGTTATATACTAGTTTGTGCTAAACATGCACCTGTACGCTGCCACCGACAGGCACACACGTGCGGTTTTTAAATGCAAGCACGGACGCACTAAGAACCTAACAGGTTTTTAGGAGCGACAATTACTGAGAAGTTTGACACTATCAGACACTGCTGACTGACGTGTATTATTCAATAGACTTGTGCGTTATATACTAGTTTGTGCTAAACGTGCACCTGTACGTTGCCACCGACAGGCACACACGTGCGGTTTTTAAATGCAAGCACGGACGCACTAAGAACCTAACAGGTTTTTAGGAGCAACAATTACTGAGAAGTTTGACACTATCAGACACTGCTGACTGACGTGTATTATTCACTAGACTTGTGCGTTATATACTAGTTTGTGCAAAATATGCACCTGTACGCTGCCACCGACAGGCACACACGTGCGGTTTTTAAATGCAAGCACGGACGCACCAAGAACCTAACAGGTTTTTAGGAGCGACAATTACTGAGAAGTTTGACACTATCAGACACTGCTGACTGACGTGTATTATTCACTAGACTTGTGCGTTATATACTAGTTTGTGCTAAACGTGCACCTGTACGTTGCCACCGACAGGCACACACGTGCGGTTTTTAAATGCAAGCACGGACGCACTAAGAACCTAACAGGTTTTTAGGAGCAACAATTACTGAGAAGTTTGACACTATCAGACACTGCTGACTGACGTGTATTATTCACTAGACTTGTGCGTTATATACTAGTTTGTGCAAAATGTGCACCTGTACGCTGCCACCGACAGGCACACACTTGCGGTTTTTAAATGCAAGCACGGACGCACTAAGAACCTAACAGGTTTTTAGGAGCGACAATTACTGAGAAGTTTGACACTATCAGACACTGCTGACTGACGTGTATTATTCACTAGACTTGTGCGTTATATACTAGTTTGTGCAAAACATGCACCTGTACGCTGCCACCGACAGGCACACACGTGCGGTTTTTAAATGCAAGCACGGACGCACTAAGAACCTAACAGGTTTTTAGGAGCGACAATTACTGAGAAGTTTGACACTATCAGACACTGCTGACTGACGTGTATTATTCAATAGACTTGTGCGTTATATACTAGTTTGTGCTAAACGTGCACCTGTACGTTGCCACCGACAGGCACACACGTGCGGTTTTTAAATGCAAGCACGGACGCACTAAGAACCTAACAGGTTTTTAGGAGCAACAATTACTGAGAAGTTTGACACTATCAGACACTGCTGACTGACGTGTATTATTCACTAGACTTGTGCGTTATATACTAGTTTGTGCAAAATATGCACCTGTACGCTGCCACCGACAGGCACACACGTGCGGTTTTTAAATGCAAGCACGGATGCACCAAGAACCTAACAGGTTTTCTGGAGCGACAATTACTGAGAAGTTTGACACTATCAGACACTGCTGACTGACGTGTATTATTCACTAGACTTGTGCGTTATATACTAGTTTGTGCTAAACGTGCACCTGTACGTTGCCACCGACAGGCACACACGTGCGGTTTTTAAATGCAAGCACGGACGCACTAAGAACCTAACAGGTTTTTAGGAGCAACAATTACTGAGAAGTTTGACACTATCAGACACTGCTGACTGACGTGTATTATTCACTAGACTTGTGCGTTATATACTAGTTTGTGCAAAACATGCACCTGTACGCTGCCACCGACAGGCACACACGTGCGGTTTTCAAATGCAAGCACGGACGCACTAAGAACCTAACAGGTTTTTAGGAGCGACAATTACTGAGAAGTTTGACACTATCAGACACTGCTGACTGACGTGTATTATTCACTAGACTTGTGCGTTATATACTAGTTTGTGCAAAACGTGCACCTGTACACTGCCACCGACAGGCACACACGTGCGGTTTTTAAATGCAAGCACGGACGCACTAAGAACCTAACAGGTTTTTAGGAGCAACAATTACTGAGAAGTTTGACACTATCAGACACTGCTGACTGACGTGTATTATTCACTAGACTTGTGCGTTATATACTAGTTTGTGCAAAACGTGCACCTGTACACTGCCACCGACAGGCACACACGTGCGGTTTTTAAATGCAAGCACGGACGCACTAAGAACCTAACAGGTTTTTAGGAGCGACAATTACTGAGAAGTTTGACACTATCAGACACTGCTGACTGACGTGTATTATTCACTAGACTTGTGCGTTATATACTAGTTTGTGCAAAACATGCACCTTTACACTGCCACCGACAGGCACACACGTGCGGTTTTTAAATGCAAGCACGGACGCACTAAGAACCTAACAGGTTTTTAGGAGCGACAATTACTGAGAAGTTTGACACTATCAGACACTGCTGACTGACGTGTATTATTCACTAGACTTGTGCGTTATATACTAGTTTGTGCAAAATGCGCACCTGTACGCTGCCACCGACAGGCACACACGTGCGGTTTTTAAATGCAAGCGCGGACGCACTAAGAACCTAACAGGTTTTTAGGAGCGACAATTACTGAGAAGTTTGACACTATCAGACACTGCTGACTTACGTGTATTATTCACTAGACTTGTGCGTTATATACTAGTTTGCGCAAAATGTGCACCTGTACGCTGCCACCGACAGGCACACACTTGCGGTTTTTAAATGCAAGCACGGACGCACTAAGAACCTAACAGGTTTTTAGGAGCGACAATTACTGAGAAGTTTGACACTATCAGACACTGCTGACTGACGTGTATTATTCACTAGACTTGTGCGTTATATACTAGTTTGTGCTAAACGTGCACCTGTACGTTGCCACCGACAGGCACACACGTGCGGTTTTTAAATGCAAGCACGGACGCACTAAGAACCTAACAGGTTTTTAGGAGCAACAATTACTGAGAAGTTTGACACTATCAGACACTGCTGACTGACGTGTATTATTCACTAGACTTGTGCGTTATATACTAGTTTGTGCAAAACATGCACCTGTACGCTGCCACCGACAGGCACACACGTGCGGTTTTTAAATGCAAGCACGGACGCACCAAGAACCCAACAGGTTTTTAGGAGCGACAATTACTGAGAAGTTTGACACTATCAGACACTGCTGACTGACGTGTATTATTCACTAGACTTGTGCGTTATATACTAGTTTGTGCTAAACGTGCACCTGTACGTTGCCACCGACAGGCACACACGTGCGGTTTTTAAATGCAAGCACGGACGCACTAAGAACCTAACAGGTTTTTAGGAGCAACAATTACTGAGAAGTTTGACATTATCAGACACTGCTGACTGACGTGTATTATTCACTAGACTTGTGCGTTATATACTAGTTTGTGCAAAACATGCACCTGTACGCTGCCACCGACAGGCACACACGTGCGGTTTTTAAATGCAAGCACGGACGCACCAAGAACCTAACAGGTTTTTAGGAGCGACAATTACTGAGAAGTTTGACACTATCAGACACTGCTGACTGACGTGTATTATACACTAGACTTGTGCGTTATATGATAGTTTGTGCAAAACGCGCACCTGTACCCTGCCACCGACAGGCACACACGTGCGGTTTTTAAATGCAAGCGCGGACGCACTAAGAACCTAACAGGTTTTTAGGAGCGACAATTACTGAGAAGTTTGACACTATCAGACACTGCTGACTGACGTGTATTATTCACTAGACTTGTGCCTTATATACTAGTTTGTGCAAAACGTGCACCTGTACGCTGCCACCGACAGGCACACACTTGCGGTTTTTAAATGCAAGCACGGACGCACTAAGAACCTAACAGGTTTTTAGGAGCGACAATTACTGAGACGTTTGACACTATCAGACACTGCTGACTGACGTGTATTATTCACTAGACTTGTGCGTTATATACTAGTTTGTGCAAAACATGCACCTGTACGCTGCCACCGACAGGCACACACGTGCGGTTTTTAAATGCAAGCACGGACGCACTAAGAACCTAACAGGTTTTTAGGAGCGACAATTACTGAGAAGTTTGACACTTTCAGACACTGCTGACTGACGTGTATTATTCACTAGACTTGTGCGTTATATACTAGTTGGTGCTAAACGTGCACCTGTACGTTGCCACCGACAGGCACACACGTGCGGTTTTTAAATGCAAGCACGGACGCACTAAGAACCTAACAGGTTTTTAGGAGCGACAATTACTGAGAAGTTTGACACTATCAGACACTGCTGACTGACGTGTATTATTCACTAGACTTGTGCGTTATATACTAGTTTGTGCAAAACATGCACCTGTACGCTGCCACCGACAGGCACACACGTGCGGTTTTTAAATGCAATCACGGACGCACTAAGAACCTAACAGGTTTTTAGGAGCGACAATTACTGAGAAGTTTAACACTATCAGACACTGCTGACTGACGTGTATTATTCACTAGACTTGTGCGTTATATACTAGTTTGTGCAAAATGTGCACCTATACGCTGCCACCGACAGGCACACACGTGCGGTTTTTAAATGCAAGCGCGGACGCACTAAGAACCTAACAGGTTTTTAGGAGCGACAATTACTGAGAAGTTTGACACTATCAGACACTGCTGACTGACGTGTATTATTCACTAGACTTGTGCCTTATATACTAGTTTGTGCAAAACGTGCACCTGTACGCTGCCACCGACAGGCACACACTTGCGGTTTTTAAATGCAAGCACGGACGCACTAAGAACCTAACAGGTTTTTAGGAGTGACAATTACTGAGAAGTTTGACACTATCAGACACTGCTGACTGACGTGCATTATTCACTAGACTTGTGCGTTATATACTAGTTTGTGCAAAACATGCACCTGTACGCTGCCACCGACAGGCACACACGTGCGGTTTTTAAATGCAAGCACGGACGCACTAAGAACCTAACAGGTTTTTAGGAGCGACAATTACTGAGAAGTTTGACACTATCAGACACTGCTGACTGACGTGTATTATTCACTAGACTTGTGCGTTATATTCTAGTTTGGGCAAAACGTGCACCTGTACGCTGCCACCGACAGGCACACATGTGCGTTTTTTAAATGCAAGCACGGACGCACTAAGAACCTAACAGGTTTTTAGGAGCGACAATTACTGAGAAGTTTGACACTATCAGACACTGCTGACTGACGTGCATTATTCACTAGACTTGTGCGTTATATACTAGTTTGTGCAAAACGCACACACATGCACCTGTACGCTGCCACCGACAGGCACACACGTGCGGTTTTTAAATGCACGCACGGACGCACTAAGAACCTAACAGCTTTTTAGGAGCGACAATTACTGAGAAGTCTGACACTATCAGGACTG
Source organism: Anomaloglossus baeobatrachus (assembly GCF_048569485.1). Classification (NCBI taxonomy): domain Eukaryota; kingdom Metazoa; phylum Chordata; class Amphibia; order Anura; family Aromobatidae; genus Anomaloglossus; species Anomaloglossus baeobatrachus. Next base: position 153,857,376 of record NC_134354.1, on the reverse strand, counting down.
TGTTAGGCCTGAAACACACATCCGTGAAAACCACGTCCGTGTAAAACGGGCCGTTTTTCGGGTCCGTTTTCCGGTTTTTAAGTCCGTTTTTATGGTATGTGTGGCCTGCGTGTGTATCCCTTATGCTAGCCGTATGTGCGTGTGGAATGTCCGTGTGTGCGTGAGTGAAATAACTGACATGTGTGTGTGTTGTCCGTGTGAAATGTACGTGTGGGATCCAAAATGTCGTTACTACATGTCGGAAGACAGATTAGCGGGATGAGAATGAACTCGGGTGAACTTCAACCGACTTCATTGTCATGCCGCGGCTCTGTCTTTGTGCCGTGTACTGATTAGCGGTCACCTGTGAAGGATTCACCGGTGACCGCTAATCCCCCAAGTGACTGAAGTGTCCCCCCCTCTCTCATACTCACCGATCTCCGATCACCGGCGCTGCAAGGCATTCACACTGCTCCGGCGGCTTTTTCTAATTTGAAAAAGCCGGCCGCTCATTAAACAATCTCGTATTCCCTGCGTTACCCGCCTACCGGCGCCTGTGATTGGTTGCAGTTACACACGCCCACCACGCTGAGTGACAGCTGTCTCACTGCACCCAATCACAGCAGCCGGTGGGCGTGTCTATACTGTGCAGTGAAAAAAATAAATAAATAATTAAAAATACCGGCGTGCGGTCCCCCCCCTATTTTAATACCAGCCAGATAAAGCCATACGGCTGAAGGCTGGTATTCTCAGGATGGGGAGCTCCACGTTATGGGTAGCCCCCCCACCCTAACAATATCAGTCAGCAGCCATTGACTTTCATTGGGTCCGTGCTGCGTGTTGCGTGCAGAAAACGGACATGCTGGCGTGCAAAACGCACACAGGTACGGATCACGGACACGGACAAACGGACATGCATCAAAAACGCAAGTGGAGCTTTTATCATACAATAACATTGGTGCACGTTTGGCCATGTCTCCAGTATACACTCAAACGGACCAAACACGCACGTGTTTCACGGATGTGTGTTTCAGGCCTTAGGCCCCCTTCACACGATCGTGAAACACGTGCGTGTTTGTTCCGTTTCCGTATATACCGGAGACACGGACAAACATGCACCAATGTTAATCTATGATTGTGGTCACACGTGCGTTATTTCATTATGTCCGTGTGTGCGTGTCCGTGATCCGTATGTGTTTGCGTTTTGCACGGATGCATGTCCGTTATCTGCACGGAGCACGCACACGTGGACACAATGAAAGTCTATGGGTATGTGCACACACGTTAGTAAACACGTATGCATCTACCTATAGTCCGTGTCCGTTTGGTGTTTTTATTTCTAGTGATGTCAGCCATTCTTTCTATTTCTGTGTATGTCGGCAATCTCCCTGAGTCCGTCGGTCAGTCTCTCTGTCTCTCTGTCGGTCTCTTTGTCTGTCTGTCCCTCTCTCACAGTCTGTCGGTCAGTTTCCCCCCCTCTCTCATACTTACCGTTCCCCGATCACCGGCGCGGCGCTGCACGGCATTCACACTGCTGCAGCAGCTTTTACTATTTTGAAAAAGCCTGCCGCTCATTAAACAATCTCATATTCCCTGCTTTCCCCGCCCACCGGCGCCTATGATTGGTTGCAGTGAGACACGCCCCCACGCTGAGTGACAGGTGTCTCACTGCACCCAATCACAGCAGCCGGAGGGCGTGTCTATACTGTGCAGTAAAATAAATAAATAAATAATTAAAAAAAACGGCATGCGGTCCCCCCCAATTTCAATACCAGCCAGATAAAGCCATTCGACTGAAGGCTGGTATTCTCAGGATGGGGAGCTCCACGTTATGGGGAGCCCCCCACCCTAACAATATCAGTCAGCAGCCGCCCAGAGTTGCCGCATACATTAGATGCGACAGTTCTGGGACTGTACCCGGCTCTTCCCGATTTGCCCTGGTGCTTTGGCAAATCGGGGTAATAAGGAGTTAATGGCAGCCCATAGCTGCCACTAAGTCCTAGATTAATCATGTCAGGCGTCTCCCTGAGATTCCTTTCATGATTAATCTGTAAATTACAGTAAATAAACACACACACACACACCAGAAAAAATCCTTTATTAGAAATAAAAACACAAACATATACCCTGGTTCACCAATTTAATCAGCCCGAAAAAGCCCTCCATGTCCGGCGGAATCCAGGATGGTCCAGCGTGGCATCCAGCTCTGCTGCATGGAGGTGACAGGAGCTGCAGAATACACCGCCGCTCCTGACAGCTCCACGCGGCAAATGAAGACAGCTGCGCGATCAGCTGAGCTGTCACTGAGGTTACCCGCTGTCAACACTGGATCCAGTGACAGCGCGTAACCTCAGTGACAGCTCAGCCGATCGCGCGGCTCTCTTCATTAGCTGCGTGGAGGTGACAGGAGCAGCGGTGTATTCTGCAGCTCCTGTCACCTCCATGCAGCAGAGCTGGAAGCGACGCTGGACCATCCTGGATTCCGCCGGACATGGAGGGCTTTTTCGGGCTGATTAAATTGGTGAACCAGGGTATATGTTTGTGTTTTTATTTCTAATAAAGGATTTTTTCTGGTGTGTGTGTGTGTTTATTTACTGTAATTTACAGATTAATCATGAAAGGAATCTCGGGGAGACGCCTGACATGATTAATCTAGGATTTAGTGGGAGCTATGGGCTGCCATTAACTCCTTATTACTAGTGTTGAGCGCGGTTCGCGGTTCGTGGTTCTCCAGTTCTAGGCTCAAGTGATTTTGGGGGCTGTTCGAGATCGAACTAGAACTCGAGCTTTTTGCAAAAGCTCGATAGTTCTAGATACGTTCGAGAACGGTTCTAGCAGCAAAAAGCAGGGCTTTTTACAGCTACAGTGTGCAGGAGCCATCGCTGGCAGCCTGCCAGAAGCTGGTAACCAAGATAAACATCAGATATCCAAGCAAAGCGCTTTGGTTAGTAACCCGATGTTTATCTTAGTTACGTGCAGGAAGCCCACACTTCCCCGCTCAGGTCGCTCCGCCCCCTCCTGCCCGTGGCATGTACACATACATGCATACACACACACACACACATGGTCCCGCTCGGCTTACCTGCGGTGATGAAGTCCCGCCATCCCGACCTCAGCGCTGTCACTGTCCTCTATGGCCGCCGCTTGTCACATCACCTCTCGCTTCCGACCCGAGACTGACTAGCGGTGACGTCACGGGCCTCTCGCGATATTTGGCTGTGAAGGCGGCGGTCATTGAACTCAGTGACAGGGGCTGTCAGTGTGCTGGAGATCAGCGCAGGTAATGTACCTCGCTGACAGCAGCACTTGTCATCCCCTGCAGTGACATGGGCTGACCCATTGATGTTAGCTCAGGTCACTGCATTGCTCTCCCAGCCAATGGGGAACATCCTGCTCTTCATTGACTGGGACAGTGTGGATCGTCATGGCAACCCCTTGGATTACAGCAGACCTGGATTTGTTTTTCATTCTAATAAATTGGTTAAAGAGGGAATGTTTTGGGGAGTGTTTTTTTCAAATAAAAATGTGTTTGTCGTCTATTTTTTTTTATTACTGACTGGGTTGGTGATGTCGGGTATCTAATAGACGCCTGACCTCACCAACCCCAGGGCTTGATGCCAGGTGACATTACACATCTGGTATTAACCCCATATATTACCCCGTTTGCCACCGCACCAGGGCGCGGGATGAGCTGGGGCGAAGCACCAGGATTGGCGCATCTAATGGATGCGCCACTTCTGGGGCGGCTGCGGCCTGCTATTTTTAGGCTGGGGAGAGTCCAATAACCATGGACCTCCCTAGTCTGAGAATATCAGGCCCCAGCTGTCTGCTTTACCTTGGCTGGTGATCCAATTTTGGGGGACCCATACGTGTTTTTTTTTTAAAATTATTTATTTAATTTAAAATAACCGCGTGGGGTGCCCTCCGTTTTGGATTACCAGCCAAGGTGAGGTTGCCAGCTCTGGTCTGCAGGCTGCAGTCGTCTGCTTTACCCTAGCTGGCTACAAAACTAGGGGGAACCCTACGTCATTTTTTTTTTCATTTTTTTGGCTAAATACAAAGCTAAGCACCCCTTAGTGCCACATGAAAGGCACCAAAGGGTGCTCCACTTTTTCTCCACTTTTTCTCCACTTTTTTCTCCACTTTTTTCTCCACTTTTTTCTCCACTTTTTTCTCCATTTTTTTCTCCACTTTTTCTCCACTTTTTCTCCACTTTTTCTCCACTTTTTCTCCACTTTTTCTCCACTTTTTTCCTCCACTTTTTTCCTCCACTTTTTTCCTCCACTTTTTTCTCCACTTTTTTCTCCACTTTTTCTCCACTTTTTCTCCACTTTTTCCTCCACTTTTTTCTCCACTTTTTTCTCCACTTTTTATACATTTTTTTCTCCACTTTTTCTCCACTTTTTTCTCCACTTTTTATACATTTTTTTCTCCACTTTTTATACATTTTTTTCTCCACTTTTTCTCCACTTTTTCTCCACTTTTCATCCACTTTTTCTCCACTTTTTCTCCACTTTTTCTCTCCACTTTTTCTCTCCACTTTTTCTCTCCACTTTTTCTCTCCACTTTTTCTCTCCACTTTTTCTCCACTTTTTATCCATTTTTTTCTCCACTTTTTCTCCATTTTTTCTCCACTTTTTCTCCACTTTTTATCCTGCATCCCAATTGTACCTCTACATTGTTCGAGTTTATGTTATTGTTCTCTCACTCTTATGTGATACTGATTATTGTCATTTTTCATGATTACATGCAGATAAGTCCAATCTGAAGAAGGCTCAGGCCGAAACGTCATTTGTAACTTGTTTTGGACAAAAACATATATGCTTATGAAAATTATTTTTTTTCTTAATACGGACCAATAAAGAGTGATTTTGCATTACTATCCGTTGTGACTTACTGACTTAGTCTGGGAGATTTAGAGTGCCGAGGTTACTCACTAATTTTATCTATTATTACCTCTGAGCACCTATATACCAGTGAGCAGAGCTTCCTCTACAGTAGTTCTCCTGATTAGGCATGCCCTTACCTCATGAGCAGGGCATTGCAGCTTTGGTAGCAACCATTACGACATGGACTCTGCTGCTGTGGACCCGAGAAGAGGGAGTGCAGATTCATTGCACCCACACTCTTCACATGAAGGGTCTGCACTCCTAGAAAATGGGGGATACGTTCCCTGAGTGTCTCCCCCCCATATTCTAGACGGTCCAGAGTCGTCGTGGGACGCCTTTATTTTTTTTCTTACAATAAATTGGTGAAAGAGGAAATGTTTTGGGGACTGTTTTTTCAAATAAATTTCTTTTGTCGATTTTTTTTTTTTTTGTTAGTACTGACAGTTTATGATGTTGGGTATCTAATAGACGCCATGACATCACAAACTGCTGGGCTTGATCTCAGGTGACTTTACAGCTACTATCAACCCAATTTATTACCCCGTTTGCCACTGCACCAGGGCACGGGATGAGCTGGGGTGAAGCGCCAGGATTGGCGCATCTAGTGGATGCGCCACGTCTGGGGTGCCTGCGGCCTGCTATTTTTAAACTGTGAAGGCCCAATAACTATAGACCTTCCCACCCTAAGAATACCAGACCACAGCTGTCCGCTTTACCTTGGCTGGTGATCCAATTTGGGGGGGACCCTACTTTTATTGTGTAATTATTAATATTTATAAAATAATTATAAAAAAGAGCCTGAGGGGACCTCCACATTGGATCCCCAACCACGGTAAAGCTGCCAGCTGTGGTTTTCAGGCTACAGCCGTCTGCTTTACCCTAGCTGGCTATCAAAAATGGGGGGACCCAACGTCATTTTTTTTTTTAACTATTTTTTAGATAGAAAAAATTAATGGGCTTCCCTGTATTTTGATTGCCAACCAAGGTAACGGCAGGCAGATGGGGGTGGCAACCCATAGCTGTCTGCTTTATCTGCGCTGAGAATCAAAAATACCGCGGAGCGCTACGTCATTTTTTTAAAGATTTATTTTTACAGCACTGTGATGTCCAGCAATCAAAATACAGGGAAGCCCATTTTATTTTTAGTTATTTAAATAAATAATTAAAAAAAATATATATGGGCTCCCGCTGCATTTTTTGTATTGCTAGCTAAGGGTAATAAAAGCAGCTACTGGCTGCTAACCCCCACTGCTTGGTGTTACCTTCACTGGCAATGGAAAATCCAGGGAAGCATTTTTTATTTTTTTTGCCAAAAAACTACAAAAAAAGGACGTGAGCTTCGCCATATTTTTGTATGCTAGCCAGGTATAGCAGGCAGGTGCTGGAAGAGTTGGATACAGCGCCAGAATATGGCGCTTCTATGAAAATGCCATTTTCTGAGGCGGCTGCAGACTGCAATTCGCAGCAGTGGGGCCCAGAAAGCTCAGGCCAACCTGTGCTGCGGATTCCAATCCCCAGCTGCCTAGTTGTACCTGGCTGGACACAAAAATGGGGCAAAGCCTACGTCATTTGTTTTCGAATTATTTCATGAAATTCATGAAATAATAAAAAAAGGGCTTCCCTTTATTTTTGGTTCCCAGCCGGGTACAAATAGGCAACTGAGGGTTGGGGGCAGCCGTACCTGCCTGCTGTACCTGGCTAGCATACAAAAATATGGTGAAGCCCACATAATTTTTTCAGGGGGCAAAAAACTTCTGCATACAGTCCTGGAGTATGCTGAGCCTTGTAGTTCTGCAGCTGCTGTCTATCTGTATGGAGAAGAGCAGACAGCAGCTGCAGAACTACAAGGCTCAGCATACTCCATCCAGGACTGTATGCAGAATTTTTTTGCCCACCAAAAAAATGACGTGGGCTTCGCCATATTTTTGTATGCTAGCCAGGTACAGCAGGCAGCCACGGGCTGCCTCCAACCCCCAGTTGCCTATTTGTACCCGGCTGGGAACCAAAAATATAGGGAAGCCCGTTTTTTTTAATTATTTCACTTATTTCATGAAATAATTAAAAAACAAATGACGTGGGCTTCGCCCCATTTTTTTTTCCAGCCGGGTACAACTAGGCAGCTGGGGATTGGAATCCACAGCACAGGTTAGCCCGAGGTTTCTGGGCGCCTCTGCTGCGGATTTCAGTCCGCAGCCGTCCCAGAAAATGGCGCTCTCATAGAAGCGCCATCATCTGGCGCTGTATCCAACTCTTCCAACAGCCCTGGAGCCAGGTGGTTTGTTGGGTAATCATGAGTTAATACTGGCTTTGTTTTACTAGCCAGTATTAAGCCAGAGATTCTTAATGTCAGGCACGTTTGACCCGGCCATTAAGAATCTCCAATAAAGGGTTAAAAAAAAACACCACACAGAGAAAAAATATTTTAATAGAAATAAATACACAGACACATTAGAGACGCCATCTTTATTACCCCCTGTTAGCCCTCCACGATCCTGCTCTTCTGTCTTCTTTCTTTCTAGTGTAGTAGTAGTGACGATTGTAGTGAGGAAGGATGAGGTTCACCAGCTCATCACTTGGGGCTGGGGAACATCATCCTCACTACAATCCTCACTACAATCGGGAAGCAGCGTGCAGCCTTCACTCCGTGAGTGATCAGTGCTGGCTGCTAGCGGTAACAGCGGTAACGCTGACAGACGCGTTACCATAGCAATGGTGCTCTCGGAGCCGCGGTTAGCGGTGACGTCACCGCTAACTGCGTTACTATGGCAACGGTGATCTCCGTTAATGACCGGCTGTGTCAGCCGGTCCCTAACGGAACGGGGAGTCGACCGTGTGCTAGAGCATGTCGCCGGTACACGGCGATACACATATGTGCACCGTGTACCAGAGAGATGCACTCGCAGGTCCTACATGACGCGTCATAGTCATGTGACCAGTCTGTAGCCAATGAGATAATAGCCACGTGACTGGTCACATGGCTATTTTGACGTCACGATAGGTCCTGCATCTCTGCTGGCAGTGCAGGTCACCGGGAGGATTAAGCGATCATCGGATGGAATAGCGGCAGGAGACAGAGTGCAGAAGGGATCGCGGGGACCGGTAAGTGTTATGGCAATGTTTATTAACTGTTTGTGTACATTTATAATGCATTTTTATGTGTTTGTGATTGCCTCCCATTATAGCCTATTGGTTTGCGTTCGGTTCGTCGAACGTTCAACGAACCGAACTCAAACGGGACCCCCGTTTGGCGAACCGACCTCGTGCCGAACCGCGACCGGTTCGCTCATCTCTACTTATTACCCCAATTTGCCAAAGCACCAGGGCAAATCGGGAAGAGCCGGGTACAGTCCCAGAACTGTCGCATCTAATGTATGCGGCATTTCTGGGCGGCTGCTGACTGATATTGTTAGGGTGGGGGGCTCCCCATAACGTGGAGCTCCCCATCCTGAGAATACCAGCCTTCAGCCGTATGGCTTTATCTGGCTGGTATTGAAATTGGGGGGGACCGCACGCCGTTTTTTTAAATTATTTATTTATTTATTTTACTGCACAGTATAGACACGCCCACCGGCTGCTGTGATTGGGTGCAGTGAGACACCAGTCACTCAGTGTGGGGGCGTGTCTCACTGCAACCAATCATAGGCGCCGGTGGGTGGGGAAAGCAGAGAATATGAGATTGTTTAATGAGCGGCCGGCTTTTTCAAAATAGTAAAAGCCGCCGCAGCAGTGTGAATGCCGTGCAGCGCCGCGCCGGGGATCGGGGATCGGTGAGTATGAGAGAGGGGGGGAAACTTCTGTCACTCGGGGGATTAGCGGTCACCGGTGAATCCTTCACAGGTGACCGCTAATCAGTACTCGACACACACAGAGCCGCAGTATGAGGATGAAGTCGGGTGAAGTTCACTCGAGTTCATTCTCATCGCGCAACTCTGTCGGCTGTCAGCCGATATTTATAAACGACATTGTGCATCACACACACGGACATTCCACACGGACATTCCACGTACACATACACGTTAATTCCACACGCACACACGGACGTTCTACACACAAACACGGCTAGCATATGCAATTCACACAGATGCCACACGGACCATAAAAACGGACACAAAAACGGGATACGGACCCGAAAAACGGCCCGTAACACACGTGCGTGTTTTTCACGGAAGTGTGAAGGGGGCCTTAGACTGTGTACACCAGCCCCAGATATGATGAAGGCTGGTATACGGTCACCACTAGGAATGGCTATATACCCTATCTGCCTGCCTGTATACAGCTACAATAGTCCTGAGAAGGACTCTTCTGGTCACTAGCCTGTATTCCGACTTGGCTAAACCCTGCCTGCCCTGCCTGTATACAGCAACAATAGTCCTGAGAAGGACCCTGCTACTGTACTCCGACCTGGATATAACCTGCCTGCCTGTATACAACTACAATAGTCCTGAGAAGGACTTCTGGTCACACTGTTTGCAGCCCTGCTACGGAAATAACTATAAAGGGCCACAAACCTTTCCCTGAAGCAGCAACACTCTCCCTGCACTGACTGTCTGGATGGCTGTGTGCAGAGCACAGCGCGCCCGCCGGTATAAAGGCTCGGTCACGCTGTGCAGGCCGGCCAATCACTGCAATTCCACAACTAACAGGGCTGTGGCATTGCAGTGGTCTGCCAGCCAATCCCTGCATGAGGGCTGGCTCTCAAAAGAGCGCCAACATGCAGGGATGAAGACCACGAGTACAGCACGAGTATCGCGAGATTACTTGGTCCCCGCCGAGTAGCCCGAGTACAGTGATACTCGTGCGAGTACCGAGTAGTGACAAGCATACTCGCTCAACACTAATTTTCATCAAATAGGAGGTAAGGTTTATTCTTACTCAGGAGAAATTGCAGAATAAATATTGTGTTGCAGTTTTTCTTGGTATACATTAGTCCACAGCCCTAATCAGTGGTCTGTGTCTGTATAATTATCTCTTCTGCTTCTACTGTCACTCATTTTCTATTATTAGCCCTGGTTGCAGTCCCTATTTATCTATACCCTTTATGGATGAGTTAATGTTTGCTATGGTGTTTTGTTTACTTGGGTTGTTTTAATTGCCAATAATAAACTGTAGATTTTAGGGATTTTTTTCTAAAACTTTTGGCTAATCAAGATCAGTTTAGGGTGTTCAGTAGAGTTGAGCATGGTTCGAGGTTCGAGGTTCGCCAGTTCGTGGTTCGAGTGATTTTGGGGGGTGTTCTACATCGAACTAGAACTTGAGCTTTTTGCTAAAAGCTTGACAGTTCGAGTTACGTTCGAGAACGGTTCTATCAGCAAAAGCAGGGCTTTTTACAGATACAGTGTGCAGGGAGCCATCGCTAGCAGCCTGCCAGAAGCTGGTAACCAAGATAAACATCGGGTATCCAAGCAAAGCGCTTTGGTTAGTAACCCGATATTTACCCTGGTTACGCGTGCAGGGAGCCGACACTTCCCCGCTCAGCTAGCTCCGCCGCCTCCTGCACTCAGCATCTACACACACACACACACTCACACTCACCTGTCCCCAGCCATGCAGTCCCCGGCACTGGCGTCCTCAGTACCACATACAGTTAGGTCCAGAAATATTTGGACAGTGACACAAGTTTTGTTATTTTAGCTGTTTACAAAAACATGTTCAGAACTACAATTATATATATATAATATGGGCTGAAAGTGCACACTCCCAGCTCCAATATGAGAGTTTTCACATCCAAATCGGAGAAAGGGTTTAGGAATCATAGCTCTGTAATGCATAGCCTCCTCTTTTTCAAGGGACCAAAAGTAATTGGACAAGGGACTCTAAGGGCTGCAATTAACTCTGAAGGCGTCTCCCTCATTAACCTGTAATCAATGAAGTATTTAAAAGGTCTGGGGTTGATTACAGGTGTGTGGTTTTGCATTTGGAAGCTGTTGCTGTGACCAGATAACATGCGGTCTAAGGAACTCTCAATTGAGGTGAAGCAGAACATCCTGAGGCTGAAAAAAAAGAAAAAATCCATCAGAGAGATAGCAGACATGCTTGGAGTAGCAAAATGAACAGTCGGGTACATTCTGAGAAAAAAGGAATTGACTGGTGAGCTTGGGAACTCAAAAAGGCCTGGGCGTCCACGGATGACAACAGTGGTGGATGATCGCCACATACTTTCTTTGGTGAAGAAGAACCCGTTCACAACATCAACTGAAGTCCAGAACACTCTCAGTGAAGTAGGTGTATCTGTCTATAAGTCAACAGTAAAGAGAAGACTCCATGAAAGTAAATACAAAGGGTTCACATCTAGATGCAAACCATTCATCAATTCCAAAAATAGACAGGCCAGAGTTAAATTTGCTGAAAAACACCTCATGAAGCCAGCTCAGTTCTGGAAAAGTATTCTATGGACAGATGAGACAAAGATCAACCTGTACCAGAATGATGGGAAGAAAAAAGTTTGGAGAAGAAAGGGAATGGCACATGATCCAAGGCACACCACATCCTCTGTAAAACATGGTGGAGGCAACGTGATGGCATGGGCATGCATGGCTTTCAATGGCACTGGGTCACTTGTGTTTATTGATGACATAACAGCAGACAAGAGTAGCCAGATGAATTCTGAAGTGTACCGGGATATACTTTCAGCCCAGAGTCAGCCAAATGCCGCAAAGTTGATCGGACGGCGCTTCATAGTACAGATGGACAATGACCCCAAGCATACAGCCAAAGCTACCCAGGAGTTCATGAGTGCAAAAAAGTGGAACATTCTGCAATGGCCAAGTCAATCACCAGATCTTAACCCAATTGAGCATGCATTTCACTTGCTGAAATCCAGACTTAAGACGGAAAGACCCACAAACAAGCAAGACCTGAAGGCTGCGGCTGTAAAGGTCTGGCAAAGCATTAAGAAGGAGGAAACCCAGCGTTTGGTGATGTCCATGGGTTCCAGACTTAAGGCAGTGATTGCCTCCAAAGGATTCACAACAAAATATTGAAAATAAAAATATTTTGTTTGGGTTTGGTTTATTTGTCCAATTACTTTTGACCGCCTAAAATGTGGAGTGTTTGTAAAGAAATGTGTACAATTCCTACAATTTCTATCAGATATTTTTGTTCAAACCTTCACATTAAACGTTACAATCTGCACTTGAATTCGGTTGTAGAGATTTCATTTCAAATCCAATGTGGTGGCATGCAGAGCCCAACTCGCGAAAATTGTGTCACTGTCTAAATATTTCTGGACCTAACTGTAGCTCCGCTAGGCTCCGCCCACCTCACACCGCACACATTACCCCGTTAGGCTCCGCCCACCTCGCACCGCACAAATGGGCCCGCTTGGCTCTGCCCACCTCGCACCCGCACACATTACCCCGCTAGGCTCCGCCCACCTCGCACCCGCACACATAGCCCGCTAGGCTCCGCCCACCTCAAACCGAACACATAGCCCCACTAGGCTCCACCCACTTCGCACTGCACACATTACCCCGCTAGGCTCCGCCCACCTCGCACTGCACACATAGCCCCGCTAGGCTCCACCCACCTCGCACCCGCCCAAATTATCCCGCTGTGCTCCGCCCACCTCGAACCCGCACACATTACCTCGCTTAGCTCCGCCCACCTCAAACCCGCACATATTACCCTGCTAGGCTCCGCCCACCTCGCACCGCACACATAGCCCCGCTAGGCTCCGCCAACCTCGCACCCGCACACATTACCCCGTTAGGCTCCGCCCACCTCACACCGCACACATTACCCCGCTAGGCTCTGCCCACCTCACACCCGCACACATTACCCCGCTAGGCTCCGCCCACCTCGCACCGCACACATAGCCTGCTAGGCTCCGCCCACCTCACACCGCACACATAACCCCGCTAGGCTCTGCCCACCTCGCACCGCACACATAGCCATGCTAGGCTCCACCCACCTCGCACCCGCACACATTACCTTGCTAGGCTCCGCCCACCTCGCAACCGCACACGTTACCACGCTATGCTTCGCCCACCTTGCACCCGCACACATTACCCCGCTACGCTCCGCCCACCTCGCACCGCACACATAGCCATGCTAGGCTCCGCCCACCTCGCACCCGCACACATTACCTCGCTAGGCTTCGCCCACCTTGCACCCGCACACATTACCCCGCTACGCTCCGCCCACCTCGCACCGCACACATAGCCATGCTAGGCTCCGCCCACCTCGCACCCACACACATTACCTCGCTAGGCTCCGCCCACCTCGCACCCGCACACGTTACCCCGCTAGGCTTCGCCCACCTTGCACCCGCACACATTACCCCCACTAGGCTCCGCCCACCTCACACCCATTACCTCACTAGGCTCCACCCACCTCGCACCCGCACACATTACCTCGCTAGGCTATGCCCACCTCGCATCGCACACATGGCCCCGCTCGGCTTACCTGTGGTGATGAAGTCCTGCCCTCCCGACCTCAGCGCTGACACTGTCCTCCATGGCTGCAGCTTCACATCTGTCACTGCGGCCCAAGACTGTCACTAGCGGTGACGTCACGGGCCGCTCTCGATACTTGGCTGTGAAGTTGATTGAAGTCAGTGTGCAGTATCAGCAGTGCCGGAGATCAGCGCAGGTAATGTACCTCGCTCCTGACGGCGGCACTTGTCATGCCCTGCGGTGACCTGGGCTGACCTTCTGATGCTCAGGTCACTGCATTGCTCTCCCAGCCAATGGGGAACATTCTGTTCTTCATTGACTGGGACAGTGTGGATTGTCATGGGAACCGCTTGGATTACAGCAGACCTGGAATTGTTTTTTTTTCTAATAAATTGGTGAAAGAGGCAATGTGTTGGGCAGTGTTTTTTTAAATAAAAATGTGTTTGTCATCTATTTTTTTTTTTTTATTACTGACTGGGTTGGTGATGTCGGGTATCTGATAGACGCCTGACCTCACCAACCCCAGGGCTTGATGCTAGGTGACATTACATATCTGGTATTAACCCCATATATTACCCCGTTTGCCACCGCACCAGGGCACGGGATGAGCTGGGGCGAAGCACCAGGAGTGGCACATCTAATGGATGCGCCACTTCTGGGGCGGCTGCGGCCTGCTATTTTTAGGCTGGGGAGTTTCCAATAACAGTGGACCTCCCTAGTCTGAGAATATCAGACCCCAGCTGTCTGCTTTACGTTGGCTGGTGGTCCAATTTTGGGGGGACCCCTACGTGTTGTTTTTCTTTTTAATTATTTATTTAATTTAAAATAACAGTGTGGGGTGCCCTCAGTTTTGGATTACCAGCCAAGGTGAAGCTGCCAGCTGTGGTCTGCAGGCTGCAGCCGTCTGCTTTACCCTAGCTGGCTACAAAAATAGAGGGAATCCCACATCATTTTTTTTTTTAAATCTATTTATTTTTTTTGGTAAATACAAGGCTAAGCACCCCTTAGTGCCACATGAAAGGCACCAAAGGGTTCAAAATTACAAAATGCAGGAGAGTGGGACATGATGTGTCTTTCTGCCATTATAATGACAGAAAAGACTGATATGAAGTGTGCAAGAACAGGAAAATCAACAGAGCGCTCTACGCTGGGAAAAGCAGTAGAAAATGGCACTGGATTGAACATGTGACCACCTCATGTAGGTTGATGCTATGGATCCTGGGTAAATTTATGTATTTTCCCTCCTTCAGTTTTTTGGCAGTACGCAAAAAAATGGAAGGCACACGAATGACAAACAGATGACATACGGACCGTATACGTGTCACACTCCCGATGCCTCGGCACCGCTACTTACCCACTGATCCGGTCACATCTGCACGGCACCGCTCCTTACCCACTGATCCGGTCGCACCTGCACGGCACCATTCCTTACCCACTGATCCGGTCCACGTGTCCACCGGTCACGGCTGCCGCTCCCGCTCGTGTTCTCCTGTGTCCTGTCCCCAGTCTCATGTGTCTGACTCATGCTTATGTATACGGTCGGGCCGCGCCCACTCACCTGTTCTTATGGGCCCAGCACTGCTGCAGCAGAATATGACATGAGGCTGTGCTTGGTATATAAGACTGGCCTTTCCATGTGGGCGGGGCCTGATCAACGTGTCTTGTAAGCCTTGTCTTGAAAGCTAGGTGCTCAGGTCCCCCTTGTCCCGTGTCCTGTGATCACACTATTGCCTGACATTCTTACCCGGCAGCAGTGCCAGATTCCTGCACTGTCTCCAGGAACTCTGAAGCCCCAGTGACTGTTCTACCCGTCCCCTGTGGGACGCAGTCCCTTCCACACTAGTGCTCCGGCTAACGTGCACCCAGGTCTCCGGTGGGTGCACGGCCCAGTGGATCCACCACCCGGACCTAACAATACGGAACGGAAACGGATGCCACACGGATGCACCCGTGAAAAAAAATGGACCGTTTTTTGCAAACCGCAAAAACGGATCGGTCGTGTGAATGTAGCCTTATTCTAATCTGCCGTTTATAAACAGCAGGCAGAAATAAGTGAATAGCGCTCCCCAGCGTCAGAAAATCTCCGGGGTTTCAGGGGTAGCGGAGACCCTGGAGCTCATGATTCAGGTCGGTTTGTCCGGTCCCCACTCACGTGTTCACCGGTATACACCGTATACCGGTGATCACGTAACAGTAAATGACAGCGCCGGTAAAAAATTATTTATCTCCCATCTGGCATGAACAAACATGTCAGATGGGAGATAAATCTCCTCCCCGGTCCCCTGGTGTCGCCAAAGTGCCCCCCCTGACCCCCTCCCGGAAAATCCAAGATGGCCGCGCGCACAGCAACACGCCGGCCACATTTACCCTACTCCTCTGATTTCTGTCGCATGTGCCATGACACATGCAACAGAGAACTCCTCCCCAGGCCCTTCCAGGTCACCCCCTATAATCCCACCGGTGTTCCCCGGTGTCCCACGGTACCTGTGCAGCGTTGATCCCCCGCGGACCTCTCCTTCACAATAGACGCTGCCGCATGCACAGAGCGGTTTTCAGCTCAAGTTCCTGTATTCAGACACAGTGAGTGGTGGTAACCATGCATCTGTAAGCTACTGAAATGCCCTGCTCATGAGGTAAGGAACATAGTTGATCAGGAGAGCTATACTACATTTCCAAATGGAGGGATTTGCTTTCATAGTTGCCCTGCTGAACAACTACCAAACATGAGAGTCCGTTATACGCCACAAGAAAACATGTCTAAATAGCGAGCTCTGTTGTTTAGTATTCATTCAGCTGGATAACTGGACTTAAAGGGGTATTCCATCTCCAAGCTCCTATCCCCAATATATAGTAGGTGGAATAGCAATAATATCAGCAAATACCAATATTTGGAAATGTAGAATAGTTCTCCTGATAAGGCATGCCCTTGCCTCATGAGCAGAGCATTGCAGCTTTGGTAGCAACAGTTACGACATGGACTCTGCTGCTGTGGACCCGGGAAGAGTGGGTGCAGATTCATTGCACCCACACTCCTCACATGGAGGGTCTTCACTCCTAGAAAATGGGGAACACGTTCCCTGAGCATGTCCCCCATATTCTAGATGGTCCAGAGTCATCATGGGACCCCTTTATTTTTTTTCCTTACAATAAATTGGTGAAAGAGGGAATGTTTTGGGGAGTGTTTTTTCAAATACACTTTTTTTTCTCGTCTATTTGTTTTGTTAGTACTGACAGTTTGTGATATCGGGTATTTGATAGACGCCATGACATTACAAACTGCTGGGCTTGATGTCAGGAGACTTTACAGCTAGTATCAACCCCATTAATTACCCCGTTTGCCACTGCACCAGGGCATGGAATGAGCTAAAGTAAAGCGCCAGGATTGGCTCATCTAGTGGATGCGCCAATTCTGGGGCGCCTGCGGCCTGCTGTTTTTAGGCTGTGAAGGGCCAATAACTATGGACCTTCCCACCCTGAGAATACCAGACCACAGCTGTACGCTTTACCTTGGCTGGTGATCCAATTTGGGGGGGACCCTACTTTTTTTTTGTAATTATTATTATTTATAAAATAATTATAAAAAAGAGCCTGGGGTGACCTCCACATTGGATCCCCAACCACGGTAAAGCTGCCAGCTGTGGTTTTCAGCCTACAGCCTTCTGCTTTACCCTAGCTGGATATCAAAAATGGGGAGACCCCACGTCATTTTTTTTTAAACCATTTTTTCACGTCATTTTTTTTTAAACCATTTTTTTAAATAAAATAAATTAATGGGCTTCTCTGTATTTTGATTGCCAGCCAAGGTAACGCCAGGCAGATGGGCGTGGGAACCCGTAGCTGTCTGCTTTATCTGCACTGAGAATCAAAAATATGCTATGTCATTTTTTTAATGATTTATTTTTACAGCACTGTAATGTCAGGCAATCAAAATACAGGGAAGCCCTTTTTTTTAGTTATTTAAATAAATAATTAAAAAAATATATATATATGGGCTCCCGCTGCATTTTTTGTATTGCTAGGTAAGGGTAATCCAAGCAACTACTGGCTGCTAACCCCTACTGCTTGGTGTTACCTTCACTGGCAATGGAGAATCCAGGCAAGCATTTTTTTTTGCCAAAAAACTAAAAAAAAAAAATGACGTGGGCTTCGCCATATTTTTGTATGCTAGCCAGGTACAGCAGGCAGGTACGACTCCCCCCAACCCCCAGCTGCCTATTTGTACCCGGCTGTGAACTAAAAATATAGGGAAGTCCTTCTTTAATTATTTCATGAATTTCATGAAATAATTAAAAAAAAAAACGACGTGGGCTTCGCCCCATTTTTGTGTCCAGCCGGGTACAACTAGGCAGCTGGGGATTGGATCCGCACCACAGGTTAGCCCGAGGTTTCTGGGCCCCTCTGCTGCGAATTGCAGTCCGCAGCCGTCCCAGAAAATGGCGCTCTCATAGAAGCGCCATCATCTGGCGCTGTATCCAACTCTTCCAACAGCCCTGGAGCCGGGTGGCTTGTTGGGTAATCATGAGTTAATACTGGCTATGTTTTACTAGCCAGTATTAAGCCAGAGATTCTTAATGTCAGGCACGTTTGACCCGGCCATTAAGAATCTCCAATAAAGGGTTAAAAAAAAGACACCACACAGAGAAAAAATACTTTAATAGAAATAAATACACAGACACATTAGAGACTCCATCTTTATTACCCCCGTTCAGCCCTCCACGATCCATGGTCTTCTGTCTTCTTTCTCCTTCAACACATGCAGCTCTGTCTGCTCCATCAGACAGCACAGCTGCATGGGGGAAGACGCTGTGCTCCATACAGAAATTACTCTGTGAGAGTGACCACAGTCTCCCGGCTCTAAGCAGTCGCATGGGTTGCCATAGCAACGCTGCTCCGATCACGTGATTCCGGTGCCGCTGCGTACGCCGCTGCGTACTGGTAGCGGGACGTCCCCATCACCGCTACCAAGCGCGTTGCTATGGCAACGGTGATCTCCGTTATTGACTGGCTGTGTCATCGGTCAGGAGCCGGCTTCTGCGGGCGCTGGTAACCAAGGGAAACATCGGGTAACCGAGAAGCCCTTTCCTTGGTTACCCGATGTTTACCTTCGTTACCAGCGTCAGCCGCTGTCACGTTGTCAGTGCCGGCTCCCTGCTCCATGCACACATAGCCAGACTACACATCCGGTAAAATTAACCCGATGTGTACTCTGGCTAGGAGTGCAGGGAGCCAGCGCTAAGCGGTGTGCGCTGGTAACCAAGGTAAATATCGGGTTGGTTACCCGATATTTACCTTAGTTACCAAGTGCAGCATCACTTCCACGCGTCGCTACTGGCTGGGGGCTGTTCACTGGTTGCTAGTGAGATCTGCGTGACAGCTCACCAGCAACCAATGTAGCGACGCTCCAGCGATCCCTGCCAGGTCAGGTTGCTGGTGAGATCACTGGAGCGTAACAGAGAGATGCAATGACAGGTCCTAGCATGTCGGCGTCATAGTCATGTGACCAGTCTGTAGCCAATGAGATAATAGACACGTGACTGGTCACATGGCTATTTTGACGTCACGATAGGTCCTGCATCACTGCTGGCAGTGCTGGTTACCGGGAAGATTCAGCGATCATCGGATGGAATAGCGGCAGGAGACAGAGTGCAGGACGGATCACGGGGACAGGTAAGTGTTATGGCAATGTTTATTAACTGTATGTGTACATTTATAATGTGTTTTTATGTGTTTGTGATTGCCTCCCATTGTTTCCTATGGGGTTCGAGCGGTTCACCGAACCGGACTCGAACCGGACCTCGGTTCGGCGAACCGAACTCGAGCCGAACCGTGGCCGGTTCGCTCATTTCTAGTCTTCAGGGAAAGCTTCAAGCTATTTTTGAGTCTGCGACCCTGATCTTCAGGGAATGAATCCTAGCAGGGGGAAATAACTAGAGTTGAGCGCGGTTCGTGGTTCGTGGTTCTCCAGTTCTAGGCTCGAGTGATTTTGGGGCCTGTTCTAGATCGAACTAGAACTCGAGCTTTTTGCAAAAGCTCGATAGTTCTAGAAACGTTCGAGAACGGTTCTAGCAGCAAAAAACCAGCTAAATCATAGCTTGGTTTCTGCTGTAATAGTGTAAGTCACTCTGTGAATCACACTATTATGACATTTCAGTGTATAGTGTGCGTGAACAGCGCCTTCAGATCACTGCTGTTTCTATAATGGCGATCGCCATTTTTTTTTTTTTTTTCTTGTCTTTCTTCCCTAAGCGCGCGCGTCTTGTGGGGCGGGCCAGCATGTCAGCCAATCCCAGACACACACACAGCTAAGTGGACTTTGAGCCAGAGAAGCAACGGCATGTGTGATAGGATGTCCATGTCACATGTCCCTGCATTATAAAACCGGACATTTTCTTCCAGGACGCCATTATCTGCCTTCTGCGTCTTTGGTGTCAGACATCACTGTCGCAGCTCCGTCCTCCTGAGTCCTATCGCCGATACAGCTGTATGCGCTGCATACACAGCGTTAGACAGCTTAGGGAGAGCACTTTATAGCAGTCCTTTTAAGGGCTCAAACCGGCAGGGTCAGAGTTAAGGTGACAGCAGGTCCTGAAAACAGCGCCAGCGTCTGTGTAGCCAAGGTCAGGGATTTCCTCCCTGCATTTCCCTATTAGGAGGGATAGAAAGGCAGGCTTCCATTCCTCTACCCATACCCACAATCCTGCCACTGTACCCACCTGTCCTCTGCACACTCCAACTCATTATAACTAAGCCATTATACTAGCAAACACTCAGTGTACCTAGTGGCATCCTATACGTGGCTATTGGACTTTGCTATAGTCCCACTAGTGCAAAGACATTTGCAGAGCACGTCTGCCTGCATTGCACACTCCAACTCATTATAACTAAGCCATTACACTAGCAAACACTCAGTGTACCTAGTGGCATCCTATCTGTGGCTATTGGACTTTGCTATAGTCCCACTAGTGCAAAGACATTTGCAGAGCGCATCTGCCTGCGTTGCACACTCCAACTCATTATAACTAAGCCATTACACTAGCAAACACTCAGTGTACCTAGTGGCATCCTATCTGTGGCTATTGGACTTTGCTATAGTCCCACTAGTGCAAAGACATTTGCAGAGCGCGTCTGCCTGCATTGCACACTCCAACTCATTATAACTAAGCCATTATACTAGCAAACACTCAGTGTACCTAGTGGCATCCTATCTGTGGCTATTGGACTTTGCTATAGTCCCACTAGTGCAAAGACATTTGCAGAGCGCGTCTGCCTGCATTGCACACTCCAACTCATTATAACTAAGCCATTACACTAGCAAACACTCAGTGTACCTAGTGGCATCCTATACGTGGCTATTGGACTTTGCTATAGTCCCACTAGTGCAAAGACATTTGCAGAGCGCGTCTGCCTGCATTGCACACTCCAACTCATTATAACTAAGCCATTACACTAGCAAACACTCAGTGTACCTAGTGGCATCCTATCTGTGGCTATTGGACTTTGCTAAAGTCCCACTAGTGCAAAGACATTTGCAGAGCGCGTCTGCCTGCATTGCACACTCCAACTCATTATAACTAAGCCATTACACTAGCAAACACTCAGTGTACCTAGTGGCATCCTATCTGTGGCTATTGGACTTTGCTATAGTCCCACTAGTGCAAAGACATTTGCAGAGCGCGTCTGCCTGCATTGCACACTCCAACTCATTATAACTAAGCCATTATACTAGCAAACACTCAGTGTACCTAGTGGCATCCTATACGTGGCTACTGGACTTTGCTATAGTCCCACTAGTGCAAAGACATTTGCAGAGCGCATCTGCCTGCGTTGCACACTCCAACTCATTATAACTAAGCCATTACACTAGCAAACACTCAGTGTACCTAGTGGCATCCTATACGTGGCTATTGGACTTTGCTATAGTCCCACTAGTGCAAAGACATTTGCAGAGCGCATCTGCCTGCGTTGCACACTCCAACTCATTATAACTAAGCCATTACACTAGCAAACACTCAGTGTACCTAGTGGCATCCTATACGTGGCTATTGGACTTTGCTATAGTCCCACTAGTGCAAAGACATTTGCAGAGCGCGTCTGCCTGCATTGCACACTCCAACTCATTATAACTAAGCCATTACACTAGCAAACACTCAGTGTACCTAGTGGCATCCTATCTGTGGCTATTGGACTTTGCTATAGTCCCACTAGTGCAAAGACATTTGCAGAGCGCGTCTGCCTGCATTGCACACTCCAACTCATTATAACTAAGCCATTAGACTAGCAATTTTTGCTGCCAGTTTAAGGCCTGTAGTTGCATTGTCAGGGATATTTATTCTTTATTATTCTGCTGTTAATAAAGCTAGACCACCACTGCAATCTACACCGCCTCTCAATTTTTACTACCACATTTTCAGTCCACAATCTTGTCGCAATCAACATGAGTGGCAAAATGACAGATACTGGTGGAAAGGGGAAGAGGCGTGGTGTAAAAGGCAAAAAAGGTTTTGTCCGTGGGGAAGGTGGCAAAGCTCCATTATCATCTGCTGAAGATAGACCCTCTACCAGCAAAAGTAAGATGTCTACTACTTACCATGGACAATCCGATGTGCTCCCTTTTTTACGGACACGAACAACAGGAAGAAAGGTAGATGATGGGCAAAAAAGGAAAATGCTTGAATGGATCTCAAGTGGTCCAACAAGTGCCCTCTCAGCCACTTCAAGTACCGCATCCAAAAAACACCAGTCCTCTGAGTTGTCATCCCAATCACACTTGATTTCTCCCAGCTCTGAAGTCTCCATCAGCCCTGCACAGTATGGTGGAACGGAGATGGCTGAGTCTGCAGAGCTGTTCAGTCACACTATAGCCTGGGAATCAGAGGTCTGCTCCCAAGCTACAGTGAGTACAGAACAGGAAATGGTCTGCAGTGATGCCCAGAACCTTTGTGACTCGGATTCAGGCCGTGAGGAACACGTTTCTGAGCATAATGTTGACCCTTTGTCACAAACTAACACCTGTGGTTATAGACAATGAGGAACATTCTGATGAAGATGAGACGCAGATACCCAATTGGGATGACAACTTAAATATTCGGTCAGGGCAAGAAGAGGCTCGGTCAGAGGGGGAGGGGAGTGCAAACACAACAATTGATGATGAAGTTCTAGATCCCACCTACTGTCAACCCCCAGTCAGGCACTCGAGGAGGTCAACAGAGGCGGTGGAGGAGGATGCAACCGACGACGAAGTTACCTTGCGCCTTCCTGGACAGAGTTGGAGCACTGGTAGCACGTCTACAACTGCATCCTCAGCCACCACTCTGCCTCTGAGAATTATTCGGGGTGGATCAACAGGTCGCATGGCCTCTAAGCCTTGCCTAGCCTGGTCCTTTTTTGACATAGAAAAAGATCGCCCAAATTATGTGATATGTAAAATTTGTCATGGTCGTCTTAGTAGAGGTCAAAACCTCAGCAGTTTGACAACTTCTTCCATGAATCGTCACATGAATAAATATCATATGGCCCGGTGGGAAGCTCACCGTGCTGCAATGCGGCCTAGCGGAGCAAACCATCCACCGCCTGCCCCTTCCAGTGCATCCGCGCGCTCGTCATCTTCTAGGACTGTGGGGACAGCTGTCACACCTGTTTTTCCACCCACAACTTCCACCACTGTAACCGCAACAGGCAGTTTGCTTGGTAGGTCGTCAGTTGTTTTGGAAGGGGAAACAAGTGAGTGTGTACAGCTCTCTCAGACATCGATAGCACCAACTTTGGATGAAGGCAACATCATGTCTCCGCCTGCACTTTCCTCACAAAGCTGCATTTTTCCAGGGACACCCTACTCAACACCGTCTACACACAGCAGCCAGATCTCTGTCCCTCAGATGTGGTCAAATAAAAGGCCACTTCCTGCGACCCATGACAAAGCTAAGAGGTTGACTCTATCCCTCTGTAAGCTGTTGGCTACCGAAATGCTGCCTTTCCGCCTAGTGGACACACAGGATTTTAGAGACCTTATGTCTGTCGCTGTTCCCCAGTACCAGATGCCTAGTCGCCTCTAAGAAAGGTGTGCCCGCGCTACACCAGCATGTCGCACACAACATCACCGCTTCCTTGAGAAACTCTGTGTGTGAACGGGTGCATTTCACCACCGATACTTGGACCAGTAAGCATGGACAGGGACGTTACATGTCGCTGACTGGGCACTGGGTAACTATGGTGATAGATGGTGAAGGGTCTGCTGCACAAGTCTTGCCGTCCCCACGACTTGTGTGTCAATCCTCTGTCTGTCCAAGTTCCGCCACTGCTTCTGCATCCTCCACCTCATCTGGGTCCTCCACCTCCGCCCCAGGCCTGTCTGGTCAGGCCACCAGCGTTCTCACTGCGCAGAAGGAATCACGCACGCCTCATTACTATGCTGGCAGCAGAGCGCAACGGCATCAGGTGGTCTTTAGCTTGACATGTCTTGGGAATAAGAGTCACACAGCTGAGGAGTTGTGGTCAGCTCTGCGGTCCGAGTTTAATAAATGGTTGTCTCCACTCAACCTGCAGCCTGGTAAGGCCGTGTGCGACAATGCTGCAAACCTGGGTGCGGCCCTTCGCCTGGGCAAGGTGACACACGTACCTTGTATGGCTCACGTGTTGAACCTTGTCGTCCAGCAATTTTTAACACACTATCCCAGCCTAGATGGCCTTCTGAACAGGGCACGAAAACTGTCTGCTCACTTCCGCCGTTCAAGCGCCGCAGCAGAGCGACTTGCATCGCTCCAGAAGTCTTTCGGCCTGCCAGTTCATCGCCTGAAATGCGATGTGGCGACACGCTGGAATTCAACTCTCCACATGTTACAGCGACTGTGGCAGCACCGCAGAGCCCTGGTGCAATACGTCATGACGTATAGCCTGGGCCAACGAGATGCAGAGGTGGGGCAGATCACCCTGATGGAGTGGTCTCAGATCAAGGACCTATGCACCCTTCTGCACAGTTTCGACATGGCGACGAATATGTTTAGCGCTGACAATGCCATTATCAGCATGACGATTCCAGTCATTTACATGCTGGAGCACACGCTAAACACTATTCGGAGTCAGGGGGTGGGACAACATGAAGGGGAGGAACTACAGGAGGATTCATATGCGCAAGGGACAACAACATCACCAAGGTCCAGACGTTCATCATCACCAATGCAGCAGGCATGGGACCATGGGGGACAGGGATCGACAAGGGCGCATAGTAGCAGGCGAAATGTTGAGCAAGGTGCAGGAGAACATGAAGAAATGGAGGACGAACTGTCCATGGACATGGAAGACTCAGCGGATGAGGGAGACCTTGGTCAAATTTCAGTTGAAAGAGGTTGGGGGGAGATGTCAGAGGAAGAAAGAACGGGTAGCACCTCTATGCCACAAACACAGCGTGGACTTAGTCCGCATGGCTGCGCAAGACACATGAGTGCCTTTTTGTTGCACTACCTCCAACATGACAGTCGTATTGTCAAAATTAGAAGTGATGATGACTACTGGATTGCCACACTATTAGATCCCCGGTACAAGTCCAAATTTTGTGACATAATTCCAGCCATAGAAAGGGACGCACGTATGCAGGACTATCAGCAGAAGCTGTTACTCGATCTTAGCTCGGCTTTTCCACCAAACAACCGTGCAGGTGCAGGGAGGGAATCTCCCAGTTGTTACTTGACAAACATGGGACGGTCTCGTCATCTTCAACAGTCTACCCGTACCAGTAGGACCGTATCTGGTGCTGGTAACAGCAATTTTATGGAATCTTTTCATAATTTTTTTAGACCCTCTTTTGCAAGGCCACCAGAGACAACAAGTCTGACACATAGTCAACGGCTGGAGAGGATGATACAGGAGTATCTCCAAATGAACATCGATGCCATGACTGTGCAACTGGAGCCTTGCTCCTTTTGGGCTTCAAACCTAGAAAAATGGCCAGAGCTCGCAACTTACGCCTTGGAGATTTTGTCGTGTCCAGCTGCCAGCGTTGTCTCTGAACGTGTCTTCAGTGCTGCTGGGTGTGTGCTGACAGATAAGCGCACGCGTCTGTCCAGTGACAATGTGGACAGACTGACGTTCATCAAAATGAACAAGTCATGGATCCAGAAGGAATTTACAACCCCTGTGTCATCCTGGGGAGAGTAAATGCTTGTGGATTTGGAATGTGCTTGATGCAAATCTAGCTGTGAAGTGTACAACTAGGGCACAAGTGCTGCCACTGAATGGGTGGGTGTGTGTGGGGCACAATTTTTGGAAAAAAGGGAGACTCCGCTTGGAGTAACCCTTGCTTGCTGTGTTTTTAAAAGAAGCCAAGATGAACAGAGCTGGGATCAGGAAAGACTTTGCTACCTACCCCGGTGTCATCCTGGGGACGGATAAGAATGGCGTATTTTTGAATGTGCTTGATGCAAATCAAAACATCCTGTTTGCAACTAGGGCCGAAGTGCTGCCACTGATGGGGTGGGTGTCTGTGTGGCCCAATTTTTGGAAAAAAGGGAGACTCCGCTTGGAGTAACCCTTGCTTACATTGTTTTTAAAAGAAGCCAAGATGAACAGAGCTGGGATCAGGAAAGACTTTGCTACCTACCCCGGTGTCATCCTGGGGACGGATAAGAATGGCGTATTTTTGATTGTGCTTGATGCAAATCTAGCTGTGAAGTGTACAACTAGGGCACAAGTGCTGCCACTGAATGGGTGGGTGTGTGTGGGGCACAATTTTTGGAAAAAAGGGAGACTCCGCTTGGAGTAACCCTTGCTTACATTGTTTTTAAAAGAAGCCAAGATGAACAGAGCTGGGATCAGGAAAGACTTTGCTACCTACCCCGGTGTCATCCTGGGGACGGTTAATTATGGCGTATTTTTGAATGTGCTTGATGCAAATCAAAACATCCTGTTTGCAACTATGGCCCAAGTGCTGCCACTGATGTGGTGGGTGTCTGTGTGGCCCAGTTTTTGGAAAAAAGGGAGACTCCGCTTGGAGTAACCCTTGCTTACATTGTTTTTAAAAGAAGCCAAGATGAACAGAGCTGGGATCAGGAAAGACTTTGCTACCTACCCCGGTGTCATCCTGGGGACGGATAATTATGGCGTATTTTTGAATGTGCTTGATGCAAATCAAAACATCCTGTTTGCAACTAGGGCCCAAGTGCTGCCACTGATGGGGTGGGTGTCTGTGTGGCCCAGTTTTTGGAAAAAAGGGAGACTCCGCTTGGAGTAACCCTTGCTTGCTGTGTTTTTAAAAGAAGCCAAGATGAACAGAGCTGGGATCAGGAAAGACTTTGCTACCTACCCCGGTGTCATCCTGGGGACGGATAAGAATGGCGTATTTTTGATTGTGCTTGATGCAAATCTAGCTGTGAAGTGTACAACTAGGGCACACGTGCTGCCACTGAATGGGTGGGTGTGTGTGGGGCACAATTTTTGGAAAAAAGGGAGACTCCGCTTGGAGTAACCCTTGCTTACATTGTTTTTAAAAGAAGCCAAGATGAACAAGTCATGGGTCAGCAAAGACTTTATCTACCTACCCCGGTGTCATGCTGGGGACGGTTAATTATGGCGTATTTTTGAATGTGCCTGATGCAAATCAAAACATCCTGTTTTCAACTAGGGCCCAAGTGCTGCCACTGATGGGGTGGGTGTCTGTGTGGCCCAATTTTTGGAAAAAAGGGAGACTCCGCTTGGAGTAACCCTTGCTTGCTGTGTTTTTAAAAGAAGCCAAGATGAACAGAGCTGGGATCAGGAAAGACTTTGCTACCTACCCCGGTGTCATCCTGGGGACGGATAAGAATGGCATATTTTTGAATGTGCTTGATGCAAATCTAGCTGTGAAGTGTACAACTGGGGCACAAGTGCTGCCACTGAAGGGGTGGGTGTGTGTGGGGCCCAATTTTTGGAAAAAAGGGAGACTCCGCTTGGAGTCACCTTGCGGTGTTTTACATGACTTTAGAAGGGCGTGCCATGCCTATATCTGTGTGTCCTCCTCTTTTTCCTTGTCCAGCTGTTTTGTTTTCGCATGAGTATATGTCCTTGTCACTTTCCCATGTGTTTGTGTTGTGTTGTGAGTTGTTTGTCACCTTTTGGACACCTTTGAGGGTGTTTTCTAGGTGTTTTTCTGTGTTTGTGATTGCCTGCCATTGTTTTCTATTGGCTCGAGTTCGGTTCGTCGAACGTTCGACGAGCCGAATTCGAACGGGACCTCCGTTCGGCGAACCGACCTCGAGCCGAACCGGGACCGGTTCGCTCATCTCTAGAAATAACCATGTTCTCAGACTTGGATGTTTTTTTTACCACTCACAAACTTTAGAACAGTTATTTGTTGATGCCTTTTTTGATGCCTTAGGATTAATCTATGATGAACCTGACAGAATCCAAGTTACGGAGACAAACATCATAAACATCACCTCTCTCCTCAATACCACCCCGCTTCTCCCCTCTGCATGTCCCTCCACTGGCTTCCAATCCTCCACCGTATCCAATTCAAACTTCTAACACTGACCTACAAAGCTGTGCATAATCTTTCCCCTCCGTACATCTCCGAACTACTCTCCCACTACACTCCAACACGTCACCTCCGGTCCTCCCAAGATCTCCTCCTCTCCTCCTCTCTCATTCGCTCCTCACGCAACCGACTCCAAGACTTCTCCCGAGCATCCCCAGTCTCCTGGAACTCGCTGCCTCAACACGTCAGACTATCCCCTACCCTTGCAAACTTCAAACGGAACCTGAAAACGCACCTGTTCAGAAATGCCTACAATCTACAATGAACTCGCTGCCGCCCGACCACCGTGCGGAGCTGCCGCCCGACCACCGTGCGGAGCTGCCGCCCGACCACCGTGCGGAGCTGCCGCCCGACCACCGTGCGGAGCTGCCGCCCGACCACCGTGCGGAGCTGCCGCCCGACTACCGTGCGGAGCCGCCGCCTGACCTACACCCCACCTATTGTCTCCTCCCCATAATCCTATAGAATGTAAGCCCGCAAGGGTAGGGCCCTCTTCCCTCTGTACTAGTCTGTCTACTGTAACTTGTATACGTATTTTGTATGTAACCCCCCTTCTCATGTACAGTACCATGGAATTAATGGTGCTCTATCAATAAATAATAATAATAATAAAAAACGTGACACGGGTGGCACACCTTTGAAGATTATAGTACTGAGTTCATGCAGTGGTCTACAGAAGGTCTGAGGAATGATGCAGTTCTCAGGTGTCTGTTCAGCTCTGCATATTCTGCCCAGTTCATAAGCATTAAAAACTTCAATATGAGGTTGTTTGTGGGTGTTTATGCTTTTCGGCACCTCAGAGGCCCTGCAAATGCAACACAGTCTACCAATTTGTGTTCAAAATATTAAATTGTGTTCTTTGTTTTCGAGTTTTGCCATGTGTCCAAACATTAGTTTTTGACGACATATGTGGTATCACTGAATTTGGGAGGAATTGAATATTAAATTATTTCATTCATTTTCTCTTAATACCCCAATGGAAATGATAAATTTGGTGCTAAAACAGAATTGTTGTGAAATAAATGTATTTTTTTGTCTTCACATCTAAATATAACATTTTGTGAATCACTCGTGAGTTAAAAATGCTCAATTAACCCTTGATGAATTCCTTGAGGGGAATAATTTTCAAAAGGGGTTACTTGTTGATGCTTCTACTCTTGTTGCATGCCATGGGCTATGTAAATGAGACATGGCATTTTTAATCTATTCCAGCCAAATTAAACGCCAAAAATGAAACATGACTATTTACTTTCTGAGCCGTGCCATGTGCTCAATTAGCAGATTTTGACAGCGTAAGGTGTACTATTGTATTGGACAGAAAATGTGTAACAAATTCTATGGGGTTTTTCTCCTATTATCCCTTTTAAAAATTACAATCTTAGGGCTAGAATAACATTTTAGCAGAAAAAAAAATATTTTTCATTTTTACATCAAAATTTCAAAAAGTTCTGCTAAGCACCTGTGGATTTAACTGCTCAACACATGCCTAGAAAAATTCCTCGATAGGGCTAATTTCCAAGATAGGGTAAATGATTGTTTTGCTTTTTTTTTGCTGTTTTGACATATCAAGGACTCTCAAAATGCAACAAAGCGACCACAGTCTGTTCTATCCAAATTTCACTCTAAAAATCAAATGGCGCTCTTTCCTTTCTTTACTCATGAGCCCAAACAGAAGTTTTTTACAACATATGGGAAATTATCATATTGAAGAGAAATTGTGTAACAAATTATGTTGTACATTCTTTCTTGTTACCCCTTGGGAATACTACAAAATTCTGGGAAGCATTTGTGGTTCAAAATGCTCATACACCTGTAGATTTATTTAATAATCTCAATAAATTAGAATATCCTCAAAAAGTTAACTTATTTTAGTAATTCAATACAAAAAGGGAAACACATACACTGGGTACTGAAAGTATTAAGACCCCTTTAAATTTTTCACTCTTTGTTGTATTGCAGCCATTTGGTAAATTCAAAAAAAGTTCATTTTTTTCTCATTAATGTACACTCTGCACCCCATCTTGACAGAAAAAAAATAGAAATGTAGAAATTTTTGCAAATGTATTAAACAAGAAAAACTGAAATATCACATAGTCATAAGTATTCAGACCCTTTGCTCAGACACTCATATTTAAGTCCCTTGCTGTCCATTTCCTTGTGATCCTCCTTGAGATGGTTAATCTCCTTCATTGGAGTCCAGCTGTGTTTAATTAAACTGATAGGACTTGATTTGGAAAGGCGCACATCTGTCTGTATAAGACCTCACAGCTCACAGTGCATGTCAGACCAAATGAGAATCATGAGACCTCTACACCACATAATCTGGATGGCTGCTGCAGAACCCATGAAGATAGTGATGAAGTAGATGGAGGAAAATGGTTAATCTGCGCTGCCAGAAGAAGATCACTGAATCGATGGAGATTAAAACATCTTATTTTATTGTTCTACACGCTTCGGAGCTGTATAAGTCCTTCTTTAGGAACAAAATCAATAATGTACACCCCACAGTCCTTAGAGATGATCTCTTAAAATAGAGAGCTAACATTCAAAATGAGTGAGCGGGTGGCGTGTAATCACCTGACATATGAAATAAAGATGCTCATCTTCCTCATAAAAGTAAGAACCCCAACAATTTATTTATGTATAAAAGAGGGATTTAAAAGGTGTGGTGCTCTAAAATTTCCTAGTAGACGTTTGCGCTGACTTTGGTCTTGATAAAACACAGTGGACCTACACCAGCAGATGACATCGCTCCCAAAATCCTGACTGATTGAGGACATTTCCCACTAGACCTTAATTTGCTTGGATTGTGGCCTCTCCACTCTTCTTCCAGACTCTGGGACCTTCCAAATGAAATGCAATATTTACTTTCATCTGAACACAACACCTTGGACTACTGAGCAACAGTCCAGTTCTTTTTCTCTTTGGCCCAGGGAAGACGCTTCTGGTGTTGTCTATTGGTCATGAGTGGCTTGACACAAGGAATGCGACACTTGTAGCTCATGTCCTAGATATGTCTGTGTGTGGTGGCACTTGAAACACTGACTCAAGCAGCGGTTCAGTCCTTATGAATCTCTCCCAAACTTTGGAATGGCCTTTTCTTAACAATCCTATCAAGGCTGTGGTTATCCTGGTTGCTTGTGCACCTTTTTATACCACACTTTTTCCTTCCACTCAACTTATCATTAATATGCTTGGATATAGCACTCTGTGGACAGCCAATTTCTTTAACAATTCTTCCCTTCCAAGCCCAGCCCTATGTCCAAACAGTTTTTAACTGTATATGAGATATTGCCATGTGCAGGGAAAAATGTGTAATATCCCTTTTAAAAATGATACAATTGCCACCAAAGCAATAATTTTTGGAAAAAAATTGCCATTATTTATTTTTTTACTCCACTTTTCTATAATTTCTGTGCAGCACCTGAATGATTAACAGGTTAACAAATTTCTAGCTGCAGTTCAGAATATTGGAAAATGTGTAGTTTTTAAAATAATAGCACTTTTGGGTTTTTTTCTGATATGTTGTCCCTTCAAAGTTCCATCAAAATTTTATAGGTCTGTAATTAACTTAGATTTGTAGATTTTCATTAAAAAAATGAAACATTGCTGCTAAATTTGAACCCTTTTAACATCATAATGAAATAAAAAGACATTTGAAAAATAATGCTGACATAAATTACACATATAGGAAATGTTATTAACTTTTTTATGGGGTATGATTAGAGAAATTCAGCCCTGGCATTTCAAAGCACATAGGCCCCAAGCTCCAAATGGGTGTCTCTATTATGTACCCCATCAAAATCAAGATTTACTTCAAGACCTATTTTTCCAATAATACAGCTAAATAAGATTTAATAATACTGCAAAAAATAAAATTGCAATATAACAGACAAATACCATTAGATCCCTCCATGGTCGCTTCATGTGACTGCAGATTTCGGAGTCCTCACAGCACAAAGCTTACACTCCATACAGGCCCATCTGGAATATTTCCAGATTTGTCCAATGGCCAGTTAAGCCATGGGTATTAGTATATAAGCATGTAAAGTTAAAAAAAAAATCTAATTTTTTTCTAAATTTTCATCACAAATATAGCACAATGTGTCATGAAAAAACAGTCTCATAATCACTGGGATTTATAGAAGAATTACAAAGCTTTTAAGACATTAAGTGAAACTGGTTGGATTTGAAATATGGAGCTTGGTCATTTAAACTTAAATTGGATCTATTTTTATGTTGTTAAATTACATGCTGTATGTCCCCAGATGTACAAGGTTTTCACAATGTATTGGGTACTTCATTAGCATATTTGCAGTTTTGCTCTGTATATCCACGGCATGCTTATTCCTAGGAAACAGCCATGGAGTCAAACTCACCACTATTCCGGTAGATAAATTTCCAGAGGAGTGTAATTTTATAAATGGAGTCACTTGAAAGGGGTTTCTGCTGTTCTGGCACTTTGTGGCTCTGCAAATGGAGACAGCAAATTATTCTATGAATATCTGCACTCCAAAAGTGAAATAACACTTCTTATCTCCTGAGTTCTATCCAGTATTTCATACTTACAAAGTGGTATCACTATGATCAAGTGAAATTGTGTAATGAATGTTTGCTCCATTTTTACCTATTTTCTCTTGTGAATTGGAAAATCTAGGGCTAAATCAATATATTAGTGGTAATTTTTTTTCACTACCAAATAGTATAACATTTTGTAAAACAACTGTCATGTTAATATACTCAGTACACCTCTATATAAATTTCTTTGAAGGGTATAGTTTGTAAAATGGCGTTATATATGTAAGAGTTATGTTCTTCTATCATGGATGGGTCTCTGCCTATGTGACATGGCACCCACAAACTTATCCAGCCAATATGTTTCTCCCTCCCTTCTAAGCTTTGCACTATGCCTGAAAAGTAGTTTCTGAAAAATATGGGGTATTGGGGTACTCCGGAGAAATTGTTTAACAAACTGTTTTGTTCATTTACTTCTATTAGCCCTTTTGAAAATTAAAAACTTAAAAACATTTTAGTGACAAAAATTTTTTTTTTTCATTCTCACAGCCCAATGTTATACAATTTTTTTGAATCCCCTCAGTTTAAAATTCTCAAGATAAATTCTCTGAGATATGTAATTTTAAAATTGGGTTACATGTATACAGTTTTTGCTTTTATGGCATTTCTAGCTCTCCTAAAGTGATGTAGTATCCTCAAAATGTTTCATCAAAAACGTGTACT
Source organism: Anomaloglossus baeobatrachus (assembly GCF_048569485.1). Taxonomy (NCBI): domain Eukaryota; kingdom Metazoa; phylum Chordata; class Amphibia; order Anura; family Aromobatidae; genus Anomaloglossus; species Anomaloglossus baeobatrachus. The sequence goes on along the minus strand of NC_134354.1, from coordinate 153,824,374 downwards.
CAAAGTCACAAGGCAATCCTTTTTTTTCCAAGACTTTCTATTTTCTTACATATTAATTTCTCAAAACATTTGAGGTAAAAGCATACTCATGAGATACTGCAAGATAAATTACACATCATTTTCTTGGAAAAAAAACATAAAATTTTCCTATTTCATTTCCCAGAGTCAGAAAAGTTTCCAAAGCATATACTGCATTGGTTTGTTCAACATGCTCATTACTAGAGATGAGCAGATCGATTTGCAAAGATTCCAGTTCAAGTTGAATTTTTAGAAATCCATGTTTCCATATAAATTTGGACATTTTGAGATTTGATTCACAGTTTACAAAAAAAGAACTTGCTTGCCACCATTTACCACACTTTTGAAGCATAAGAGAGCAGGGATACGTCATTTTTCAATATCGCGTGGGCTTCCACAAAATGCCCTGCAGCTATAACATCTTATGGATTATCATACCTTGTGCAGTCTTGAAGAGTACATGGACCATCACAAATCAGTAGCTCCCAGTAAAGTAGTTTGTATGGCAGAGTAAATGGGGTCATTTCTGCCCAGTAGAGTGTATTCTTATGATCAGCTGGGTCCTATCCCTGACTTGAAAAGTGTAAGCTCTTTTGAACAGAGGGGTGATAACATTTTTGCCTTTAAAGTGTAAGCTTTTGTGGTCAGGGAAGCTTTGCCTCTCTATCAGGCCTGCGACACACGTTCAGCAATGCTACCCTATTGTAGCAGGCACACACACGTAAAACCACACGGAACTTGTGTCCGTGTGTGTTTGTACGTGTGTGCGTTTTTCTTCACGCTGACATGTCAGTGTTTTCTCCGGCAGCACGGGTGTCACACGACCCGCACCCATACCACACGGGTGTAGTGTGGATGCGGTCCCGTGTGACACGCGCCGGAGAAAACACATGTGTCAGAGAAAAAAACCCAAAACCTTAACTCACCTTCTCCAGCCCTCCTGTCTCTGCCGCTGCTGTAACTTTCTGCTGATCGCCACTCATTGTTCTCATTTAATATTCACTTCACTGCGGCCGGCAGCAGCAGCAGTGGCGAGATGGCAGGGCTGCAGCCGAAGATCAGCACCACGGACAGCATGAAGGACCACGTGAGTATGCAATTACCGGTTCTACGTGTGCTATCGCGGATAGCACATGTAGAACACACGTGGCCCGCACGTACCAGAGACACGTACTTACCTGCACACAACACGCAGGGGAAATACGTGTCTCTCGGCACGTGCGTGATTTTCACGTGAGTTTGTTGGAGGCCTCACATGTATTTTATGAGCAACTAAAAGCTTTTCAATATTGAAATTAATGCAAATTTTTTTGCTGTGAATGAACTTTTTGGGAAAAATTCTGCATAGTTGGTACATTTGAATTTCAAAAGATTTTTTTTATCTCTACTCACTACAAATATAGATACATTTCAAAAGGTGTGTAGTTTAAAAAATGATATCACTTGTGGGAGGTTTTGAATTTATTGATACTACAGGTGCTTTCCAAATATGACACGGCATCCGCATTCTCTTCCCTTAATAATTGCTCTCCAAAGTCATATGGTGGTCCTTCCTTTACGAGCCCTAATGTGTGACCAAACAGTACTTTCCAACCACATATAGGGTATTGACATATTCAGAAAAAAGTTGACTTCACAACATATTGCATAATTTCACTTATTACCTTATTTAAAATGAGAAATTTGGGGCTAAAGCAATCTTTTTATACAAAAAAGTAATACAACATGTTCATGGCCCAGTACTATAAGTATATGTGAAACACTCGTATATTCAAAATGATCATTACACACATACCAAATATTAATTTTTAGTTGTTTAGTTTCCAAAATGGAATTTATTGTTTTGGGGTTGCAGCTGTTTTGGCATCTCATGTCGACTGCAATCTATTCTAGGCAAATATTTGCACCAAAAATCAAATAGCCATACTTAATTCAAATTATTATTAATTATGGTTTTGCAGTAAGGAATTTGAAATAAAAAAGAGTAAGACCATGAATAAGGCTTGTTGTCGAAGCACATAGGTCCGATATCTATACCTCTACTTGCACTATCACCAGTATGATGTATGGAGCTTTTAATAAATATTATTAAATCATAAGTTTTACTTACCCAAGACTCCGTCTTACACCCTGGATCATTCATTCTTGTTGTCCGATCTCACAGAGGTGTTTGTTCCAACCAGGGATGTTAACATCTAAACAGGAGCAACTTTTGATAGGAAGAGAATTAATATACATGTTCACTGCAGTTAGTTAAAAAAGTAGAAAGTCTTGAACTTTTTCAACATGACAATGATGCACAAAACAAATATCTAAGGCCACTTGCGTTCTGAAGAAGAACAAGGTGAAATTGATTAAATGGCCAAGTATGTCTCCTGATCTGAACTTGTGGGGAATTCTTAAGAGATACGTTGAGCATCACTTGGCATTCAATATCTATGCTCTAATAAAAGGTTGTTTGTGAACAATGGAAAAAGATCAATGTTGCAATTTGTTGCCAACTTTTAATTCCATTCCGAGAAGACTTGCTGTTGTCCTTAAAAATAATGTAGGTCATAAAAATACTTGACACAGAGGTCTTCTATGTGAGATGTACCCATTTTTGCATCAAATAAATTGTGCAAAACTGAAGATTGTATAATGGAACTTATATTATTAACCCTATTTTCATGCTATGGGTTAAAAAAGTGTTCTATGAAACAATATTGTGAACATTTTGGAAATGTTTCTTGAATTCATTGAGATATTGATTCAAACCTTACTCTTCAAAGGGGTTGTACTTATTTCTGTACTGTCTTTATACCTTTTTCTTATAATTTACTACATATTTATCCATACACCTTTCCAAAAGACAAATTTAATTTAATTAAAATTAATTTATTGATATTTTTCAATATTTTGAAACACACCCAAATTCCCACCTATTTCTATGCTCAGCCCACACCACATTCATCTCATGAGTGTGCCTCCTACTACTCAGGGGAGGTCACTTCATCCAACTTCTAACATTGCTTCACCCAACCATTAAACATGAGTGGTAAAAAATGTTTTTTGTTATTATTTATATTCTTTGAAAAATGGCCAAGAAAGCAAAAAATCTGCCAGGGTATGTAAACTCTTGAGCACAACTGTATATGTATATATATCCCTGTTTGTTCTGTACCTACCTGTAATGGGATTTTGGCCTGAAGAAGGATATTAACCTCCATAGACCAATAAAATCACTTTTTATACAAGATTTGACTGGATTGTACCTTTGCAGCAGCACGGTGTTGTTTGCCCCTTTTTCAGACCTGTTTTTCACTGTGCAGTAGACTCTTTCTTAAGCACTAGGCATACAAAGTGAATTTATATGTATGTACAGGTTCAATTCAATAAATTTGAATATCATAAAAAAGTTATTTTATTTCAGTAATTCAATACAAAAAGAGAAACACATATTGTATATTTTATAGTCATTATAAACAAAGTGATCTATTCCAAGTGTTTATTTCTGTTAATTTTGAAGATTTTGCTTTAAAGCCAATGAAAACCCAAAAGTAATTATGTCAGAAAATTAGAATAATTACCACAAAATACCTGCAAAGGCTTCCTAAGTGTTTAAAATGGTCCCTCAGTCTGGTTCAGTGCTGTATCCAAACGTTACTAATAGAAAGTTAAGTGGAAGGAAAAAGTGTTGAAGAAAATGGTGCACAAGCAATCAGGATAACCGCAGCCTTGATAGAATTGTTAAGAAATGACCACTCAAAAATTTGCGGGAGATTCACAAGGAGTGGACTGCTGCTGGAGTCAGTGTTTTAAGAGCCACCACATAGACATATCCAGGACATGGGCTACAACAGTCTCATTCCTTTTGTTAAGCCACTCATGACCAATATGCAATACTAGAAGTGTCTTACTTGGGCCAAGGAGAAAAAGAATGGGACTATTACTCAGTGTGTTTTTTTCAGATTAAAGTAAATTTTGCATTTCTAAGGTCCCGGAGTCTGGCTGAAGAGTTAAGAGACACACAATCCAAGCTGCTTGAGGTCTAGTGTAAATTTTCGACGATCATTGATTGTTTGGGGAGCCATGTCATCTGCTGGTATAGGACCACTGTGTTTTATCAAGAACAAAGTCAGCGCAGCTGTCTACCAGGAAATTTTAGAGCACTTCATGCATCCTTCTGCTGACAAGCTTTTTGGAGATCGAAATTTAATTTTCTAGGATGACTTGGTACCTGTCCACACTGCCAAAAGTACCAATACCTGGTTTAATAACCACAGTATATCTGTGCTTGATTGGCCAGCAAATTTACCTGACCTAAACCTCATGGAGAATCTATGGGCTATTGTCAAGCGAAAGATGAGAGACACCAGACCCTACAATGCAGACAACCTGAAGGCTGCTATCAAAGCAACCTGGGCTTCCATAATACTTCAGCAGTGCCACAGACTGATTGCCTCCATGCCACGCCGAATTGATGCAGTAATTCATGCAAAAGGAGCCCCGACCAAGTATTGAGTGCATTTACTGTACATGCTTTTCAGTAGGCCAAAATTTCTCAGTTTAAAATCATTTTTCCAGATGGTCTTATATAATATTCTAATTTTCTGAGATAATGACTTAAGTTTTCACTGGCTGTAAGCCATAATTATCAACATTATCAGAAATAAACACTTGAAATAGATCACTCTGTAATGACTCTATACATGCCTTTCCCTTTTTGTATTGAGTCACTGAAATAAATTACCTTTCTGATGATCTAATTTATTGAGATGCACTTGTATGTGTATATATATATATATATATATATATATATATATATATATATACTAAAAGGTGGCCAGATTCTACGCATCGGGTATTCTAGAATTTACGTATTGTGTAGTTAATGTATGATTTTTGTTATATATATAGATGTTGTAGTGTGTAGTTACCAAGTGTTTGTGTAGGGCGCTGTACATGTTCTGGGTGTTGCCTGGGTGTGGCGGGGGTGAGAGCGGTGTTGTTTTTGTGTTGCGTTGTTTGTAGAGCGCTGTGTGTCTGAAGCGTTGTGTGTGTGTTGTGCGGTTTGTGTGGGCTGTGTGTGTGTTTTGGGGGAGGTATGTTTTGTGCAATGTGTGTGTTGTGCGGTATGTGCGTATATTTGTGTGTGCCGTGGTGTTTGTGTGTTGGGTGTTGTGTGTGTGCGGCGTTATCTGTGTGTGTGGGTGTCTGTGTAGGGCAGTGTTTGTGGTTCCCAGTGTGTGTGTGGTGTGTTGTGCAGTGCGTGTGTGGCAGTGTGTGTGTGTGTGTGTGTTTTGGGGGGAGGTGTGCACCCCCCATCGTGCTCCATCCCCCATGCTGCGCACCCCCCATTGTGCTAAATCCCCCATGCTGCGCACCCCCCATCGTGCTCCATCCCCCATGCTGCGCACTCCCCATTGTGCTCTATCCCCCCATGCTGCGCATTCCCCATCGTGCTCCATCCCCCATGCTGCGCATTCCCAATCGTGCTCCATCCCCATACTGCACACTCTCCATTGTGCTCTATCCCCCATGCTGCGCACTCCCCATCATGCTCTATCCCCCATGCTGCGCACTCCCCATCGTGCTCCATCCCCCATGCTGCGCACTCCCCATCGTGCTCCATCCCCATGCTGCACACCCCCCATCGTGCTCCATCCCCCATGTTTTGCACTCCCCATCGTGCTCCATCCCCCATGCTGTGCACTCCCCATCGTGCTCCATCCCCCATGCTGTGCACTCCCCATTGTGCTCCATCCCCCATGCTGCGCACTCCCCATCGTGCTCCATGCTGCGCACTCCCCATCGTGCTCTATCCCCCATGCTGCGCACTCCACATTGTGCTCCATCCCCCATGCTGCGCACTCCCCATCGTGCTCCATCCCCATGCTGCGCACCCCCCATCGTGCTCCATCCCCCATGCTGCGCACTCCCCATCGTGCTCCATCCCCCATGCTGTGCACTCCCTATCGTGCTCCATCCCCCATGCTGCGCATTCCCGATCGTGCTCCATCCCCATGCTGCGCACTCTCCATCGTGCTCTATCCCCCATGCTGCGCACTCCCCATCATGCTCTATCCCCCATGCTGCGCACTCCCCATCATGCTCCATCTCCCATGCTGCGCACCCCCCATCATGCTCCATCCCCCATGCTGCGCACCCCCCATCGTGCTCCATCCCCCATGTTTTGCACTCCCCATCGTGCTCCATCCCCCATGCTGCGCACTCCACATCGTGCTCCATCCCCATGCTGTGCACTCCCCATCGTGCTCCATCCCCCATGCTGCGCACTCCCCATCGTGCTCCATGCTGCGCACTCCCCATTGTGCTCTATCCCCCATGCTGCGCACTCCACATTGTGCTCCATCCCCCATGCTGTGCACTCCCCATCGTGCTCCATCCCCCATGCTGCGCACCCCCCATCGTGCTCCATCCCCCATGCTGCGCAGTCCCCATCGTGCTCCATCCCCCATGCTGCGCACTCCCTATCGTGCTCCATCCCCCATGCTGCGCACTCCCAAACGTGCTCCATCCCCCATGCTGCGCACTCCCAAACGTGCTCCATCCCCCATGCTGCGCACTCCCCATTGTGCTCCATGCCCCATGCTGCGCACTCCCCATCGTGCTCTATCCCCCATGCTGCGCACCCCTCATCGTGCTCCATCCCCCATGCTGCGCACCCCCCATCGTACTCCATCCCCCATGCTGCGCACTCCCCATTGTGCTCTATCCCCCATGCTGCGCACTCCCCATCGTGCTCCTTCCCCCATGCTGCGCATTCCCGATCGTGCTCCATCCCCCATGCTGCGCACTCCCCATCGTGCGTGTGTGTGTGTGTGTGTGTGTCTGTGTGTCTGTTCGTATGTGTGTGCGTGTGTGTGTGTTCCGCCGCTGCAGGACCTTGATGCGCTCACCTGGGAGTCGGTGTACACTGGTAACCATGCTACAATATTACATGGTTACCAGCGTACCCCGCCCCCCGCTCGCACGGGAGCCCACACCACGCCGGCGTACGCTGATGTGGGCTCCCGGGGGTACAGCACTCACCTGGGAGTCGGTTCGGGGAATGCGTGCGTGGCCGAGTTGCCAATGCGTGCAGGGGGCCGGGGCGAGAGGCCAATCCGTGCGAGGGGGCGGAGCCGAGGCGAGCGACCAATCCGTGTGGGGGGCGAGGCCATGGCGAGCCCAGTGGCCAATCCGCTGTTTGTCACCGTAAGGACACAATTTTGGAGCAAGACAGACAGACAGACAGACAGAATAAGGCAATTATATATATATATATATATATATATATATATAATACAAAAATAAAGGGAACACTAAAATACCATTGTGTTGTTTAAGTGTTCCCTTTATTTTTTGAGCAGTATATATATATATATATATATATATATATATATATATATATATATATATAATATATAAAGCTGTATGTGTGTGTGTGTGTGTGTGTGTGTGTCCGGGATTGGCATCTGCACCGTCGCAGCTACAGCCACAGAATTTTGCACACTCGTATGTCTGGACCCCGAGAGCATCATAGGTCATGTTGAGACAAAATTTTAACCCCGTGCGTTCCAATTTACCAATCAATTTTGCCCCTATCTACATAATGGGGAAAAAATGAAACAAAAAGTGTATCTGCACCGTCGCATTTACAATCACGAAATTTTGCACAGACACCTCATGTGACCCAGGGAACGTTATAGACTATGTTTTGACAGGAAAATGTAACTCCGTGCTTTACAGTTACTCTCCAAAAAACATGGCTCCATTAAAGTAAATGGAGCCTGGAAGTACAGGTTATAAGTAGGAGCTGTGATTGGTTGCTATAGGAACAAAAGACATTCATAGTATAAGAAGCTTATATGTGAGGTAATAAGATGTCGTGAGGAGATGGATAGAGAAGGAGAGACAGACAGAGAGAGACAGACAGAGAGATAGAGACAAACAGAGACAGACAGAAAGACAGACAGGCAAAGAGACAGAGATAGAGACAGACAGGGAAAGAGACAGACAGAGACAAACGGTGAAAGAGACAGACCTGGAAAGAGACAGATGGGGAAATAGACAGACAGACAGGGACAGAGACAGGCAGACAGGGAAGGAGGAGACAGCCAGAGAGACAGACAGATGGGGAAAGACACAGACCTTGATAGAGACAGACGGGGAAAGAAACAGAGAAATAGAGACAGACAAGGAAAGAGACAGACCTAGAAAGAGACAGATGGGGAAAGAAAGAGATAGAGACAGACAGGCAGACAGGGAAAGAGACAGACAGGAAAAGACACAGACAAAGAGATGGGTAGACATACAGGGAAAGAGACAGATCTGGGAAACAGACAGACCTAGAAAGAGACAGATGGGGAAAGAAACAGAGAGATAGAGACAGACAAAGAAAGAGACAGACAGAGACAGGCAGACGGGGAAAGAGACAGACGGGGAAAGAGACAGACGGGGAAAGAGACAGACGGGGAAAGAGACAGACGGGGAAAGAGACATACGGGAAAAGAGACAGACGGGGAAAGAGACATACGGGGAAAGAGACATACGGGGAAAGAGACAGACCTGGAAAGAGACAGACCTGGAAAAAGACAGATGAAGCACATTACTTGGCTAATTTAGTTAAATCTGTGTGGAATATCTGTGGTGTTGAAATATATGTTGTGAAATGCTTCTATTAGCTTAGCTTTTGCCTTTTAATAATTACATTTCTATCTATTTGTTTTGTGGTTTTTGTGTGCAGAATAAATTTTTGTTAATACATTCTATTTTGTTAACAACAGTTATTAACCCGGGCGAAGCTGGGTAGTACAGCTGGTATATATATATCTAATATATAAAGCTGAATGTGTGTATGTATGTGGGTGTGTGTGTGTGGGTGTGTGTGTGTGTATACATGTCTGGGATTGGCATCTGCACCGTCGCAGCTACAGCCACAAAATTTTGCACACTCACACTTCTGGACCCCGAGAGCGTCATAGGCTATGTTTTGAGGGGAAATTTTAACCCCGCGCTTTACAGTTATTCACCAAAAGACTTGCCTCCATTAAAGCGAATGGAGCTGGGAGCCACAGTGCAGCCAGAACTTCAGAAGAATGCGCAGCCACGGTCTTAAATGGAATGTTGGCGTGTCACAATGCAGCCAGGGCAAGAGACAGACACAGACAGGGAAAGAGGCAGACACAGACAGGGTAAGAAACAGACATAGACAGGGTAAGAGACAGACAAAAAGAAACAGACACAGACAAAGAGACAGACTGACAGGGAAAGAGACAGACAGGGAAAGTGAGGGAAAGAGAGAGACAGGTTAAGAGACAGACACAGACAGGTAAAGAGACAGACACAGACAAAGAGACAGAGACAGACACAGGGAAACAGACAGACAGGGAAAGAGAGAGAAAGAGACAGACAGGGAAAGAGACAGACAAAGACAGGTAAATAGACAGACAAAGAGACAGACACATGGAAAGAGACAGAGGAAAAGAGGGAAAGAGACAGATAGGGAAAGAGACAGACAGGGAAAGTGACAGAGATAGATAGACAGACCGGGAAAGAGATAGATAGATGGAGGAAGAGACAGAGACAGTCAGAAATGCAGATAGGGACAGAGACAGGCAGACAGACCTGGAAAGAGACAGACCTGGAAAGAGACTGACCTGGAAAGAGACTGACCTGGAAAGAGACTGACCTGGAAAGAGACTGACCTGGAAAGAGACAGATGGGGAAAGAGACTGATTAGGAAAGAGACAGCCAGATATGCAGACAGGGACAGAGACAGGCAGACAGGGAAGGAGGAGACAGCCAGAGAGACAGACAAAGATAGATGGGGAAAGACACAGACCTTGATAGAGACAGATGGGGAAAGAGACAAATAGAGACAGACAAGGAAAGAGACAGGCAGACAGGGAAAGAGACAGACAGGAAAAGACACAGACAAAGAGACTGGGAGACAGATGGGGAAAGAGACAGACCTAGAAAGAGACAGATGGGGAAAGAAACAGAGAGATAGGGACAGACAAAGAAAGAGACAGACATAAACAGGCAGACAGGGAAAGAGACAGACCTGGAAAGAGACCTACCTGGAAAGAGACAGACGGAGCACACTACTTGGCCAATTTAGTTAAATCTGTGTGGAATATCTGTGGTGTTGAAATATATGTTGTGAAATGCTTCTATTAGCTTAGTTTTTGCCTTTTAACAATTACATTTCTATTTGTTTTGTGGTTTTTGTGTGCACAATACATTTTTGTTAATACATTCTATTTTTTTAACAGCAGTTATTAACCCGGGCGAAGCCGGGTAGTACAGCTAGTATATATATATATATATATATATATATATATATATATGTGCCTTATTCTGTCTGTCTATCTGTCTGTCTGTCTGACTGTCTTGCTCCAAAATTGTGTCCTTACGGTGACAAAAAACTGATTGGCCGCTGGGCTTGCCATGGCCCCGCCCCCCGCACGGATTGGCCGCTCGCCCAGGCTGCGCCCCCACACGGATTTGCCGGCCGCTCGCCCAGGCTCTGTCCCCCACACAGATTGGCCTCTCGCCCTGGCACCCTGCAGGCATTGGCAACTCGGCCACGCCCCGCCCCCCTCACGCAATGCACGCTAGCTCTGGCCCCACCCCCCCACGCATTCCCCGAACTAACACGGTCATGGAGCCACGACTCACAGGGGAGTACTGTACCCCCCGGAGCCCACATCAGCGTACGCCGCCAAACCAGCAAACACATACCCTCGCATTGCTGGGGCTGGCCGGCGTATGCTGGTGTGGGCTCCCGTGCGGTAACCATGGTAGTATAGTTACCAGCGCATCAAGGTCCTGCAGCGGCGGAACATACACACATGCACACACATAACAGCAGCACACACACACACACACACACATCAGATCACACTCACTCTCACACACACCTCACACACACATCACATCGCATCCACACACTGACAACATCCTGGGATATCGCTTGCTTCTCGGCGGCGATACTGTGCTGTGAGCTTCCAGGACCTGCCGGAGGATCACATGGCCAGAAGCATGTGGTATCTCCGGATGTTGTTAGTGTGAGCGTGTATGTGCAATATCGTCAATGTGTGTGTGTGTGAGTGTATGCGATCGGGTGTGTGTGAGTGTATGCGATCGGGTGTGTGTGAGTGTATGCAATCGGGTGTGTGGGTGTGTGTGAGTGTATGCGATCAGATCTGTGAGTGTCGGCAGAGGAGCACGGCGTGCTGGAGGAGGCTGGGAGGAGAGAGGCTGATCCTGGGGAAGGCTGGGATGGGGAGGCTGAGAGAAGAGAGGCTGATACTGGGGGAGGCTGAGGCTGGGGTAGGCTGGGAGGAGAGAGGCTGATGCTGGGGACCAAAAAGGCTGATGCTGGGAGGAGAGAGGCTGATGCTGGGGGAGGCTGAGGCTGCAGTAGGCTGGGAGGAGAGAGGCTGATGCTGGGAGGAGAGAGGCTGATGCTGGGAGGAGAGAGGCTGATGCTGGGGGAGGCTGAGGCTGGGGTAGGCTGGGAGGAGAGAGGCTGATGCTGGGAGGAGAGAGGCTGATGCTGGGGGAGGCTGATGCTGGGAGAGGTTGAGGCTGGGGTAGGCTGGGAGGAGAGAGGCTGATGCTGGTGACAGAAAAGGCTGATGCTGGGAGGAGAGAGGCTGATGCTGGGAGGAGAGAGGCTGATGCTGGGAGGAGAGAGGCTGATGCTGGGGGAGGCTGAGGCTAGGGTAGGCTGGGAGGAGGGAGGCTGATGCTGGGAGGAGAGAGGCTGATGCTGGGGACAGAGAGGCTGATGCTGGGGACAGAGAGGCTGATGCTGGGAGGAGAGTGTCTGATGCTGCGGGTAGAGAGGCTGATGCTGGTGCAGCATGGGGGATGGAGCACGATGGGGGGTGAGCAGCATGGCAGATGGAGCACGTTTGGGAGTGCGCAGAATGGCGGATGGAGCACGTTTGCGAGTGCGGAGTATGGCGGATGGAGCACGTTTGGGAGTGCGGAGTATGGCGGATGGAGCACGTTTGGGAGTGCGCAGCATGGCGGATGGACCACGTTTGGGAGTGCGCAGCATGGCGGATGGAGCACGTTTGGGAGTGCGCAGCATGGCGGATGGAGCACGTTTGGGAGTGCGCAGCAAGGGAGATGGAGCACGATGGGGGGTGCGCAGCATAGGGGGTGGAGCACGATGGGGAGTGCGCTGCATGGGGGATGGAGCACGATGGGGAGTGCGCTGCATGGGGGATGGAGCACGATGGGAAGTGCACACCTCCCCCCAACACACACACACACGCGCGCGCACTGCACAACACACCACACACACACTGGGAACCACAAACAACTGCCCTACACAGACACCCACACACACAGACAACGCTGCACACACACAACACCCAACACACAAACACCGCGGCACACACAAATATACGCACATACCGCACAACACACACATTGCACAAAACATACCTCCCCCCAAAACACACCACACACACACAAACCGCGCAACACACACACACAACGCTACAGACACACAGCGCTCCACAAACAACGCAACACACGCAACACACATAGAACACCGCTCTCACCCCCCGTCACACCCAGACAACACCCAGAACATGCGCCCTACACAAACACTTGGTAACTACACACAACAACATCTATATATATATATATATATATATATATAACAAAAATCATACATGAACTACACAATACGTAAGTTCTAGAATACCCGATGCGTAGAATCGGGCCACCTTCTAGTAATATATATATATATATATATATATATATATATAATCTGTGCAGGCTCATCACATAATCTTTCTTTACATAACATTATTAAATGGATAGCTAAAAATACTTAGTAGGATAAAGTGATATAAAAAATGTCCACATATATTACATTCTGTCAATCCATAAGAGAGCAATATATTTAATTCATATATCATATAAACAGGTAAAAGTGCAAAGTGCTTTAATAATTCATAATTATACATAAGTGTTTAATATGATTAGGCAATAGAGTTACCCAAAAGAAGATTTATAATAAATTCCTAAGGATAATAAGGAACGATGAATTTAGCATGCCATAATTGCTCTTGTTCAAGTCAATTAACCCTTGAGCCTGTTTTCATTTTCCTGAACAGGCCAAATCTGACCATTGTCAGTCTATGTGATAATAACTCTGGAATGCTTCAATGGATCCAAGTGATTTTGAGATTGTTTTTTGTGACTCATGTTAGGTTGATTTTTTGATGTTTAATTGTGAAAAAATAGGAGTTTGGCAAAAATGTTGCATGCATCAAGCATTTAATTTTTATATCTTTAATCCAGAGAGTTTTATCACACGAAATAGTTTATAAGTAACATTTCACACATGTCTAATTTACATCAGCAACATTTCTGAAACCTATATTTTATATTAAGAAGTTAAAAGGGTTAAAGGTATATCAGCATTTTCTTATTTTTCAAACAAAATTTGCAAAACCAAGTTTTTCAGGGACCACATCACATTTGAAGTGACTTTGAGGGGCCTATACAAAAGAAAATACCCCAAACTGCAACCCTGCTAGTGCGCAAAACCACAGTCAATAAATTTAATATCCCTCTACTTCAGAGGATTTAAATTAATGTGTAAGGAAAAAAAAAAATTTTTCTTCTTCCACAAAAATAATGCTTTTGCCCCAATTTTTGCACTTTCATAAGGGGACCATACAACTTTTTGTGCAATTTCTCCTGTGTACTCTGATACCTAATATGTGGTGTAAAACTCCTATTTACATACACACCACACAAATCAGTTCACCCTTGCACCTTAATATGGAGTCCCTTGGATCAGCACGGAGTGGTGTGGATCCGGGCCATGTAGAAATCTCAAGAAAAGCAGCAAAGATCCGGCGAAAACCACTGTAACAGACAAAGAAATAACAGCTTTTAATGTATCAAAAACTGAAACAGACAGACAGACCATTACATTGCAAAATATGCAAGCAGATTGCCCAAGTGCCCCTCTCAAAACCAACGCATTTCAGCGATGCCATAAGGCTATGCCTTAATCATGGTTGGGCATAAGGCAGGGCTCGGAAGGAAAAGAGTTCTATTCAACTCTTTGAGAGCAAAATTGGCTGAAAAGGGTGGTGGAGAACACCATGACGCATTTGCAAAGCCTGGAATGTGCCTAAACTGTGGATACCCCCACAAGTGACCCTATTTTGAAAACCAAACCCTTTAAGAAATATATTGAGAGGTGTGATAATTATCTTGAATCAACAGGAGCTTTACAGAGTTTGATAATATTGAGCTGTGAAAATGAAAAAAATATTTTTTCTCACAAATTTTTTGTCCAAATTTTTAATTTTTGCAAGGGTATCAAGAGAAAATGGACCATTTAGTTTGTTGTGCAATTTCCCCTGAGTGTACCAATACCCGATATGTGTTGGAAACCTACTTTTTGTGCACATGGCTTGGATAGGAAGGGAAGGAGCATCATTTGATTTTTAAAATGCAAAATTGGCTGAAATATATAGCGAATGTCATGACGCATTTGCAGAGCCCTTGATGTGTCTAAACAGTAGGAACTGCCCACAAGTGACCCCATTTTGAAAACAACACCACTTAAGGAATATATTTTGAGGCATGGGTAAGCACCTTCAACCCTCAAGTTCTTCAACGGTAAGCTGTGAAAATGAAAAAAAAAAATTTTCAAACAAAAATGTTGTTTTTGGTCCAAATTTAAAATTTTCACAAGGATAAGAAAAAAAAGGAATCATAAAATGCGTTTTGCAATTTCTTCCTCATGCACCAATATATTATATGTGGTGGAAAACTACTTTTTGGGTGAAAGGCAGGGTTCAGAAGCAAAAAAGCACTATTTGAACTCTGGCTGGAATAGATTGGAAACATGTCACATTTGAAGAGACCCTGACACGATAAAACAGTAGAAACCCCTACAAGTGACCAATTTTGGAAACAACAAAACTGAATGCTTTTAGATAGGCAGTGTAGGGCTATACCGACCTCATAATTATTTGTTGGACTTATGTTCAGCTTGTGGTAGTGTCTGGTCCGCGGCCGGACACCTGATATAGGGAGTGGATCAAGTTGCTCTGCATGCTAATTTTAACTCTGTTCTTTAATTTGATAATAATAAAAGTTAAATTTTACGTATCTTTAGATTAGGGTACCTCTAGTTGCGCTTTGGGCAAATTGTTTTTGCTTAATTAACCCTACGGTGATCAGGGTTATAAATCGAGGTTTATGTGTTTGCTATTTGATCCTTGGAGCACAGATTTTCCTAATAGTTTGATGACTCCATATACAAAGCTCTTAACTTAAGTGACAGAAGAGCAGCATTCTCTCTCAAGTGTCCCCATTTTGGAAAAGATACCCATCTGTGAATTTCTCCAAAGGTGGGGTGATTGTTTAAAGGTGGGGTGATTGTTTTGACTCCATGAGCCTTTACCAGAAACAAGCAGAAATGCATGTTATTGAGTAAAGATTGCAAATCTGGCATTACAGATTGTACTCCTCGTGCTTCTGGAGACATGCACCTAGTTTTTTTTCATATCATTCACTGTTTGGTAAAACTGATAACACTCAGGTTTTATTGTGATTACAGCAATACCACATTTATATTTTTTTATGTTTTGCCTTTTTCACCTAATACTTTTTTATAGAAAAAAAATGATTTTGTAATGCTGTAGTCTGAAAGCTGTAGTCTGTAATCTTTTCGCTGACAGTTGTATAGTGACTTGTTATTTATGGTCAAAATGGGGGCACTGCATGCTTTTTAAAAAGTATTTTTTTTAATTATTTTTAAAAAGCCCCATAGGTTCCCCTTTATTTTGATACACAGCCATGATAATACGCATGGCAGGGGGCTGTAGACTGTAGCCATATGCTTTATCTGTGTTGGGCATCTATTTACTTTGTACCTTGCAACATTTTTTTAATTTAATTATTTATTTTTTCACTCCATTAGGACCCAGACAGCTACTGCGAGGCCGGCCAATCAGAGACACCACAGTCTGATTGCAGCCAATCACATACGCCAGCAGAGACAGTGGGCGGGGAAGGAGTGCATATGTATACGATCTAATGAGCAGACCCAGAAGTGAAAATGATAGCAACAGGGAATTTTGCTAAGTCCAACTGTCCTGCTATAATTTCCATAATACTCTGACAATATTATTCTCAAAAACCAAATGTGTGTCAAAAATGCATCTACACATCTTCTTCATGTTGTTCTCATTTAGTTTCAACACTTTTAAAACCATTGGAGAATTTTGACAGCCCTCCCAGACTGACTTCCAAAGTCCTCCTGAAAATTATTTGCGTTTCCTATTTACTTGAATTAGGTTCATTATTCGTGACAAATACTCGAATAATAAAAATTATTCAGCTCAAATAATCTGAACCTCAGTATTTCACTATGTGCCCTCTCTAATTGTTACCCTTTTGCTCATCAGTGTAAAAATCTATTTCTGGTATTGCAGCATCTAACAACTACTTTGGATCTTTTATGGTTCAAAGTGTAATCATGTGTTACGATACTGGTGGTAATAGCTGGAGTCCAATAGCGGGAAACAGGGAGAACACTGAATGCGGCAAGTACACTGACAAGAGGGAACTCAGGTACAGTCTGGGACTTGTAGTTCCACGGCAGGTGCAGACGATAATCAGGTTGCTGACAGGCGTGCGGGATATAGCTTAGGAGGAAAGAACGATCTGGAAAAATACGGTTCCAGCAAGAGAGCTGCAAGCAGGAGCTTTACACAATACTCAAGCAATGAGTCTTAAATCAGGCTGATATTAAAGACAAACAGGTGGCGAGGGAAGAGCTTATTGGAAGCATGCTCCACCATCTTGGCAGCGGGCAAAGTTAAGGGCGGGGTAACCAAACAATAGGAAACCAGGGCATTCCTGACATCATGGCTGGATGAGGGATGTATGTATGTTGTTAACAACGCTCAATATCTCTTTATCATTGTTAAAGATGCACTGAAAGTTGTATATTCATGCAATTCATGTGTTTGCAGTTGTGGCTGACCTGACAATGAAATGTATTGCTGTCCTAAGCTTGGTATTGTATTCATGCACTTATCATGTTTAAGCTTCTGTACTTGTTTACTGATGGTGGTTATAGTGATTTATTAATGTACTGATGATGGTTTTGGTGCTGTATTCTTGTACTAATGGTGGTTCTGGTGCAATATATCTGTACTGATGTTGGCCTGCTTTTTTTATTCATGTACTGATGAATGCTCTGGGGCTGTATTCATGTACTTCATTTATGAACTGATAATGTAATGATTGTTATGGTGCTTTATTTATATACTGATCTTAGTTCTAGTGCTGTATTTCTGTATTGCTTTTGTATCTGATCCTGGCCTTTTTTGCAATCCTTACATTGTTAGATGACATGCTACATGACAATGTAATAAAGTATAATCCTGTGTGACAAAAATTACTGGTGGTTGTTTGGTGATGATTTATTAATGTATTGATGATGACTCTGGTATTTTATTCATGCTCTACTAGTGGTTCTAATGCTGCCATATCATGTACTGAAGGTGTTTCTGGTGAAGTATTTCTGTACTGATGTTGGTCTTGTTATGCATTCTCTCACTGATGATGGTTCTGGTGCTGTATTGTATTTATGTTCTGAAGATGATTACAGTACTGTATTCTTGTACTGATGGGGATTTTCTTGCTGTATTCATGTATTGAGCTAAATTAGGGTGCTGCATTCCTGTACGGTTATTGGATCTGATACTACACATGTGTAGCTATCCATAACTTGTCAGACATGACATGTGCTACGTGGTTATGTTAATAAAATTACAACTTACAACCCTTCTATTCTTCAATAAAATTAAGGAGTCAAGAGAAAAAAGTAAATGTCAGAAATCAAAATGTTGTATGTAGCTCAAATTGGTATTAATAAAAATGTCAGCTGACTAAACAAATAAAAAATCCCCCACTCAGCTACATGGACAGAAAAATAAAAACGTTACTGGTCTCAAATAATGGCATCATAAGCCAAACAATTTTATTTTATTTATTTAATTTTATTTAAGGTATTGCTGTAATCACATTGATGTAGAAACTCTTGTTCATTGGTCATCTTTACCATAGAAAGAATATCATAAAAGCAGAACCCCCAAATTTTGACAAAATTGAATTCATTTACTTGATATTTATATTGCTTTGCACTGCATGTTGATGGACTATTTTATTTTTAAAATCAGGCAGAAGAAATGCCAGGATCGGTGGCTTACCAATATGCAGAATCATTATCTCAATAAGAAGAGATATTTTATTTAACTGTGTATATATATATATATATATATATATATATATATATATACTGTATATAATCACTAACAAAATACTGATATTAAAATTTATCCTTTTTTTCTAACTGGAAGAAAAAAGAAAACAAGATAATTAATCAGAGTTAATTACCTAGAGCTTGAAATACACAATGGATTTTCTTTTCAATTCCATGTTATTTCATGTAGCTGTTAGTTTATATATTTCTTCACACTACCCTTCTGTTTTCGTCGCCCACTGCATCTGTCATCCCTATGAAACGCTAATAACTATGTGCCAACCATAAATGAGACAAGATTCACACTCAAGCTGAGAGGATTATCCTTGTATCCTACACAGGAGCACTTTGAGGGTCATGTAATTACTAGGAAGTTGCCAAAAATTATCACTGGTGCCTTTAATGTGAGTGGGAGAAAGCTTGTACCTCATTGCAGGGCAGAGCAAAGATGCACTAAATGACATGAAAATTAGCCTCCATGAATACATTAGTGCTGTGAATATCAATTTCTGAACAGTAGAATACTCATTCAGAAAGCTGGCATTTTATGAGAAATTGACATTTCTAGGACACTGGCTGAGATTTATAGTCAATCATCCTTGTGATGCTTCATTGTCTTTTATAAATCAATTCCATTCTTACTTGCCTAAGCATATATGATGTTTTGATTAGCACATATTATTCCAAGTCATGCATTACATTGTTTCTCTTGTTAACTTTGATTGAAGAGGTTATCCACTACTTTTACATTGATGACCTATCCTTAAGATTGGCCAGGGTCCGAAACCCTGCACCCCACTGGTCAGCTGATCTCAGCAACCAGAAATCCTCAGTTTCTGAGCTGCCCCATTTTTTGATAGCTACTGTGGCCGGGTACTACACATCCACCTCCTACTGATTTTAATAGGGGGCAGATATGCAGGACCCAGCCTCAGTCACAATTAGTTGATGAGCAGCTCCAGAACTGAACATTTTTGGCCACCTGCTACCGCTACCGGCACTGAAAGCAGCTGAATGGTGGGGGCGTGGGGTGTTGAACCCTGGCCAAAAAGACATTAAAAGTAGGGGACAATAATTTTAATTGCTGTAGTGCTGTTTTGTTTTATTTCATAAATACTGAAAAAAGTGACAAATATAAAACTTTCATATATGATCATATAGATTACTGGTTCCAAACCTTTTTTACTTTGAAAGCCCCATTCTGCTCTGAGAAACAGTAACTAGCTACAGTCTGTGTAAACAAACTATAGAAGCCATGATGCAAAAAATAACAGATAACTAGTTATTACATGGTTATCAATAGAGATGGGTGAATAGTCAAATATTCGGGTTCAGATTCTTTGCACTGAATAATTTCTATTATTTGTGTATTTGTACCGAATAACCAACCTAATGCAAGTCAAGGGGAAACTCAAATAATTTTCAGAAAGACCTTGGAAGTAAGTCTGGGAGGGCTGTTAAAATGCTGCAATGAGTAGAAAAGTGCTGAAACTGAATGGGAACAGAATGAGGAAGATGCCTTTATGCATTTCTGACTCACTGCTGGTTTCTGGGAATAATGTTGTCACATTATTACTGGGATTAAAGCAGGAGAATTATATGTACATTTCTCTGCGGCTGTCACACTGCTTCTTGGTCCAATCATTAAAGTTCATGAATATATGCTGCTTCCTCACACAATCTCTGTAAAAGCATCTGTGATTGGTTGTGGTCCTGCTTTCCTTGCCTACCTTCTGTGCAGGTGTCTGTTATTGGCTGCCCTCACACTACCTATCTGGTATGTAAAAATAAATAAAAATTGTCAAATATGGTGCGAGGTCCCATGTATTTTGATTCCCAGCACAGACAAAGCAGACAGATGCAGGCTGCAGCCCCCAGCTGTGCATTTTATCTTTGCTGTGTATCAAAATACAAGGCCCCATGTGTTTTTTAAAATTATTTAAATATATAATTTAAAAAAAGTCAAGAGATCCCCCCAATTTTCCTACCCAGCTAAGATAAAGTGGACAGCTGAGGGCTAGTATTTTCAGGCTGGCAAGGTCCCAATAACCATGGTGATGTGCACACATGGAGTATTTGGTTGCAGACAATTTTTGCACCAAATCTATAGCTCCTGGTTTTTTGCAATGAGATGTAGATTTGGTGTGGAAATCTCTGCAACTGAATACTCATATGCGCAACACGCCTAATATGGTAATCCGGTATGAGTTCAATTACTTCACCTGACTTTTTTTTAATGTGATCATGCACTGTGACCTCAGATATAGCAGAGCCAGGATTGTTGTTGGATGAGTGTCCATGTATTACGTTGGATTTGCAGGGGTGTTTTGGGGGTTAATAAATTGGAGAAAGAGGGTGGTTTATTTTGTTGTGTTTTAGAAAATAAATGGATTTTAAATAAGGGATTTTTTAAAATAAAGGATTTATTTCTTTTTACTTGCAGGGTTAGTAATGGGGGCATGTCATAGACCCCTCCTCATTACTAAGCTTGGGCTTGATGACAGCTGTAATTTTTTGATAATTCACAGCTATCAATAACCCCTTATATTACTCCAATTGCTACTGCAAAAGGGCAAACGGGATAAGCCTGGTAAAGTGCTGGAATTGGCACATCTAATGGATGCGACAATTCTAGGGTACAGCAGGCTGCTATTTTTAGGCTGGGAGGGCTCAAAATTCATGGGCCTCCCCAGCCTGGGATTACCAGCTCAAAGCAGTTTGCTTTATCTTGGTCAGGTATCAAAAAATGGGGGTCCTTGTATTTTGATATACAGCTAAGATAACAAGCACAGCTGGGGCTGCAGCCTTTAGTGATCTGCTTTATCTGCACTGGGAATCAAAATATGAGGGCCTCTGCGCCATTTTTTCAAATTTTTTTTTTTAACACTTCACTTTGGAAAACCAGACAGCTAGTGAAAGTGTGTCTCCCCAGGGATGTCGCTTCAGCATCAGGGGCGCCACAGGGTTTCTTCAATTTGGCAACAGGTACTGTTAGTTTTTATAAATGTTTCGTGAGCGTGACGCCACTCACAGCTTGCGGTCATGGATATGGATGATCTCCACAGCAGATTTTATGAGCATCTGGGGCTGATGGGGTCTGCAGTCAGATGTTGTGGCCTCCCGTGAGTGAGGCAGGCCCCAGGGGCTCAGGTGTGTAGAATCACGGGTCCCAGAATAACTCAGGCAGAGTCCAAAAGTCTTTCAACTGCTTTTAACTCACTTTGTTGTTACGTCGAGCTGACCCGGGCGAGGCTGTGATAAACCAGGTTGAACCAGGGCTCCTTCGGACCAGTCTGAGGGTAACTAGTTGGCTCACCTTCCTAGCACTTCTGTGTTCGGATAACCCCTGACTTGAAGTACCGTGGGGTCTATCCAGGGAGTCGCAACTGCCTATTCTCCCTCTTTTGGACCATTTGCCGGCAGCGTGGACCAGGTGAGATGGCTTCAAGCTCTGTCCCCTTATGGGTCCCTGCGTTGCTGCTGAGGCTCGGACTCTGTAACGTTAGTGAGGTACTTGTAGTTCCCCTCACCGGCAGGTTTAGCAGGTAGTTAAAACTGAATTCTCCTCTAGGGACCTGTTCCCCGTACGTGCCTAGTCACCAGCAACCTCGCACTGACTGACTGTCTGACTGACTGACCACATGGCCGTTCTCCCCCACCAACTGTCATTACACTGCATAGGGTCTGACTAGTGGTTGCGCGCGTATCCCTTAGCAACCGCCGCTCACCACTACCAGACTGGCTCGCTCCACTCCTTTCCTGATGACCTCTGCACTTTAGCTCCCAGACCCTCCACTACACCCCTTGACAAGTATTGAAGGCAAGACCCCTCTGAAAACTTCCCAAAGGTCCCATCTAATGGTGTGAGAGACCTGGTTGCTATGTGTCTGTGCATACACACCTCATTCTGGTCCTTAGGATTACCTGGAAGTACCTGTGCAGTACTGGAAGTGCATGGGTGCAGTACTCAGTGTTGCCTGACCAGGTCAGGGGCGCCACATAAGGGCAACCAATCACAGATGCCAGCACAAAAAGTAGACAGGGGAAGCAAGATTACATACAATTACAGTCACTGTTACACCAGTTGGTTAGGGAGCTCTGCATATTTACGAACTTTAATAATCAGACCAGGAAGCAGTATGACAGCCTCAAGATACTCATTAAGTATAGTTCTCCTGCTTTAATGACTGCAAGTCTTTTTTTTTCATTGCCCCAGCCAAATACAGCAATGTTAGTAGCAAAGATAGCTTATTAATGTGATTGTCAAGCAATCCCCGCATGCTTAGTAGCTGAAAGTCAGGCGCAAAACATGTGGGGAAGGGACTCGAAACTCATGAGGAGAATACCAAAATACTCATTGAGTAAAGGGCACGTTACATGCTACGATATATCTAACAATATGTCGCTTGGGTCACGTCGATAGTGACGCACATCCGGCATCATTTGACATATCGTAGCGTATGACAGCTACGAGCGTCTGTGTTTGAGCAAAAATACTCACCTTATCGTTGCTCGTTGACACGTCGCTCATTTCCTAAAAATCGAACGTCCTTCTGCTCGCCGGTTGTTCATTGTTCCCGAGGCAGCACACATCGCTCTGTGTGACACCTCGGAAACGAGGAACTGCAGCTTACCTGCGTCCCACCGGCAATGCAGAAGGAAGGAGGTGAGAAAAATGGTGTGTGTGTGTGTGTGTGTGAGTGTGTCTGTGAAGGACCCCTTAGCGACCTATGACCTACTGGGTACGTCATGGCTCCCTGGTACTTAAGGACCCATGACATACCCAGTACATCATGTCGAAATCACGGACCCGAAGCCAGGGTGGCTGCGATTGCTTTGCATTGTAAATATCTTAGATTCGGGGAGGAGGGGACCTCAGGATGGGTGGTGTCTCCTTCCCGGACCTACGTAGTCTGTGATTGGCTGAGCGGCATTCGTCAGCCAATCACAGCCACTGTAATGATTCAACCATTGAAAATGGCTAATACATTGAAATCCAAACATGGTCAGTGCAGCTGTAGCACCGATCATTGGCTGGAGCTGGGTAACCTCAGTTTTACCCGCCCCCAGCTCTGATTGGAGAGACCGGCCTTTTGACCGAACTCTCCAATCACTTTGGATCTGGGGCCAGAGACCAACCCCTCAGCTTCACTCCAGCGTCTGTGGAAGCTGATGGGAGCGATCGGTAAATTATAGCCACTGCCGCCCTCACCCATTACTACAGGATGGGGACATTACTATAGAATAGGGACAATGTGATCACATTACTATAGAATAGGGACAAGGTGGGCACATGACTATAGAATAGGGGCAAGGTGGGCACATGACTATAGGATGGGGACAAGGTGGGCACATGACTATAGCATAGGGACAAGGTGGGCACATGACTATAGAATAGGGACAAGGTGGGCACATGACTATAGAATAGGGACAAGGTGGGCACATGACTATAGGATTGGGACAAGGTGGGCACATGATTATAGAATAGGGACACGATGGGCACATTACTATAGGATAGGATAAGGTTGTCACATGAATGATGGGGACAAGGTGGGCACATGACTATAGGATAGGGACAAGGTGGGCACATGACTATAGGATAGGGACAAGGTGGGCACATGACTATAGGATAAGGACAAGATGGGCACGACGATAGGATGGAGACAAGGCTGGGGACATTACTAAAGGTTGGGGACATTACAAGGATGGGCATAATACTACTGGATTGGGACATTACTATAGAATGGGGACAAAGCTATGGACATTACTATAGGATGGGGACTAGGATGGGCACAGTACTACAGGATAGGGTCATTATTACAAGTGGACAAGGATGAGAAACATTACTATAGGATAGGGATAAGACTGGAGACATTATTATAAGATGGGGACAAGGTTGGCCCATTACTATAGAATAGGGACATTACTGTAGGATGGGCACATTACTATAGAATGGGACAACTATATGATGGGGACAGTACTACAGGGTAAGGAGATTGCTACAAGGGGACAAAGATGGGGAACATTACTATAAGATGGGGACAAGGCTGGACACATTACTACAGTATGGGCACATTACAATAAGATGGGGACAAGGCTTGGGACATTACTATAGGATGGGGACAAGGAAGAGCACATTACTGTAGGATGGGGGCTAGGATGGGGACAAGGATGAGCACATTACTGTAGGATGGTGACTAGGATGGGGCATAATACTATAAGGGGACAAGGATGGGCACATTACAGCAATATGAGGAACATTACTAAAAGATGTTGGCCAAAATTTCTATATAGTGCTAATTGTAACACTATTAGTTACAAGAAACAGATAAAATGTAAAACAAAACAAAATAAGGCATGACTATTTTTTTTGCCTTCAAATTTTTTTTTTTATATTTAAACAAGGAATATGCACATTTGTTATAATAAACAAGTGAAAAATGTTCAAAATCAGTGATCCAAAGGTGTGTAAAAAAAAATATATGGTACCAAAAAAAATGTCACTTTGTCCTGCAAAGAATGCGGCCCCCCAAATTATTTTTTTCCTCTGTGCGGCCCATACACCCAGCCGAGTTTGAGACCCCTGATCTAGAGAAAGACAAAACCCCATGGGGCAGACACTAAGCTCCTTTTTAGTGGAAACATTCCTTCCTGACTCCACATATGGCAATCAGACTAGTTTCTTAGATCAATGCCCAATCACAGAATCCCAGTAATATTATATTTTTTAAGAAAGAAATCAAGGCCTTTCTTTAATTTTAGTAATTAATCAACCATTACAACATAATGTGCCAGAGAGTTCCATAGTCTCACTGCTCTTCCAGTAAAATATCTCCATCTGTGATTATTGTTATTATTATTATTATTAGTATTAGTATTATTATTAAGCCTTCTTACCGCTAGATTTAGAGGATGCCACCTTGTCCATGCCACAGGCTTAGGTGTAATAAAGATTATTCAAAAGGTCTTAGTAACATAAATTCACATATCTCGCCACTAAGGCTTCATTTCTCCAAACTGAATAACTCTAAATTTAATTCCTTCAACCCCCATCCTGTTTTCACCTTCATAACCAGGTCGTGTGACTTTGACAATTTATAACTCTGAAATACTTCAATGGACCCCAATGTTTCTGAGACAATTTTTCATGACATATTGCACTTCATGATAGTGGTAAATTTAGACCAATATCTTTTGTGATTTTTTTGTAAAAATATTGTAAATTTTACAAAATGTTTTGAAATTTTCAAACTTTGAATTTTTATGCCCTTAAATCCGAGAGTTATGTCACACAAAATAGTTAATAAATAACATTTTCCAAATGTCTACTTTACTAGAATTGTTTTTAGAATTTTGTGTTCTCTCTATGTTTGTATAGTTAACCTGGTTGCCTCCGACACTTTAGTGAAATACTGATAGGAAATCTAAAATGTGTGCTCTAATGGGGACACTGATGTATTTAAAGTTCTGTGGAAATAAATGGTGCCATTTTAGCGAGTAAAATAAATGTCATTTATGTAGCAGAACTGAATTAGTCACAAGACTTACAGTAATGATGAAGCCGAATTATGTTTTGTAGCATTGCCGAGTGGCACAAAAGTGCAAGGTATTTCAGAAGACTGAAAAGTAGCAATATGCATCCCCCACCTGGATCTGTGCTCCAACTATACTCTGGTAAATTCCCTTATCTATTTGTATTTACCTTGTGTCTATTCCTGGCTCTATACGCCTATTTGTCATTATGTATACCAATTGAATAGTGGAGCAGCTTCCTATTACACTATATACCTGCAACCTTATGTGGTTAGTATATATTTTATTATAGCCACTTACTATTGATAACCTTATTTGGTGCATATTATAAACGTACTAGACTAATATATATTTTTTGTGATATCACCACTGCTGCATATTATGGTGGCAATTAGGTGTATGTATTGTGCTCTGTGTAAGGTTACTTCTCCTTAGCACGTGACACTTTATCTTCCCGTGTTTTCTAGTTATTTATTAATTTTGTACTTTAACCCTTATTCATATTTTGCACCACCCCTTTTTTGCATACCGTGTGGTTTGCGGGTTACCTCATTTTGTGACGCCCTTCTTTTTCCAGCCAATGATTGTGCTTTTTTTTTAAATAATTTAAAATTTAATATATGCTCCTTTAACCCATTACAGTGCTGGTCAAAAGTATTGGCACCCCTGCAATTCTGTCAGATAATACTTAGTTTCTTCCTGAAAATGATTGCAATCACAAATTCTTTGGTATTATTATCTTCATTTAATTTGTCTTCAATGAAAAAAAATAAATAAAAATGTCAAAAAGCCAAATTGGATATAATTCCACACCAAACATTAAAAAGGGGTGGACAAAAGTATTGGCAATGTTTGAAAAATCATGTGATGCGTCTCTAATTTGTGTAATTAACAGCACCTGTAACTTACCTGTGGCACCTAACAGGTGTTGGCAATAACTAAATCACACTTGCAGCCAGTTGACATGGATTAAAGTTGACTCAACCTCTGTCCCGCGTCCTTGTGTGTACCACATTGAGCATGGAGAAAAGAGAGAAGACCAAAGAACTGTCTAAGGACTTGAGAATCCAAATTGTGAGGAAGGATGAGTAATCTCAAGGCTACAAGTCCATCACCAAAGACCTGAAAGTTCCTGTATCTACGGTGCGCAGTGTCATCAAGAAGTGTAAAGCCTATGGCACTGTGGCTAACCTCCCTAGATGTGGAAGGAAAAGAAAAATTGATGAGAGATTTCAACGCAAGATTATGCGTATGGTGGATAAAGAACCTCGACTAACATCCAAACAAGTTCAAGCTGCCCTGCACTCCGAGAGTACAACATTGTCAACCCGTACTATCTGTCGGCGTCTGAATGAAAAGGGACTGTATGGTAGGATATCCAGGAAGACCCCACTTCTTACCCCGAGACATAAAAAACCCAGGCTGGAGTTTGCCAAAACTTACCTGAGAAAGCCTAAAATGTTTTAGAAGAATGTTCTCTGGTCAGATGAGACAAAAGTAGAGCTTTTTGGGAAAAGCCATCAACATAGAGTTTACAGGGAAAAAAAAGAGGCATTCAAAGAAAAGAACACTGTCCCTACAGTCAAACATGGCGGCGGTTCCCTGATGTTTTGGGGTTGCTTTACTGGACTGCTTGACCGTGTGCATGGCATTATGAAGTCTGAAGACTACCAACAAATTTTGCAGCATAATCTAGGGCCCAGTGTGAGAAAGCTGGGTCTCCCTCAGAGGTCATGGGTCTTCCAGTAGGACAATGACCCAAAACACACTTCAAAATGCACTAGAAAATGGTTTGATAGAAAGCACTGGAGACTACTGAAGTGGCCAGCAATGAGTCCAGACCTGAATCCCATAGAACACCTATGGAGAGATCTCAAAATGGCAGTTTGGAGAAAGCACCCTTCAAATCTCAGGGACCTGGAGCAGTTTGCCAAAGAAAAATGGTCTAAAATTCCAGCAGAGCATTGTAAGAAACTCATTAATGGTTACCGGAAGCGGTTGTTCGCAGTTATTTTTGCTAAAGGTTGTGCAACCAAGTATTAAGCTAAGGGTGCCAATACTTTTGCCTGGCCCATTTTTAGAGTTTTGTGTGAAATGATCAATGATTTGATTTTTGTTTAATTCTCTTTTGTGTTTTTTAATTGCAAGCAAAATAAATGAAGATAATAATACCAAAGAATTTGTGATTGCAATCATTCTCAAGAAGAAACTGAGTATTATCTGACAGAATTGCAGGGGTGCCAATACTTTTGGCCAGCACTGTATCTACCACTGTATGTCCTTTTTTTTGGATGCCTAATCTTTTGCTTCTAGCAACTAAGATTTTATAATTAGGTTCAATTTGTTGTGTTGTTTTTGTAAAAAGAATGTTAGCAGCAAAACAGGAAATCATGTTATTGTCAGTTTTAATTGAATATTCTTCCACCCAGAGAGCTTTCAAAACACCTATTTTCGAGTTTTTTTTCAAAATTTGGCAAATTATGTTTCTGATTCATTAGGACCCAAATCATTAAAAATCTGTCATTTAATAAAAAAAATGAAAATTGCTAATTTGGCAAGTAATGGGTTTATTGATTACTAATAAAGATATTGTTATTGTGTGACCTGTTGTTCATTTTTTCTTCTTTGGTTTTGTTATGATTTATTCTGAATGGTCCTATTGATCCTTCATACCTCACACCCATGATTATGATTGTATTGTAATTTACAACTTTTACTAATCTTCTGTGGGTGTTGGTATGGGTTTTCTTCTTTAAGAAATTGGTGATTAAAATAGCAACATGGCAGAGCTGCGGATGTTAGAAGACACAATTGCAGTGATGTAGCCAATTCCAGTAGTACGGCAGTGATAGGTATATCAGGAAGCACATTAGTGGTGTTATAGAATGGCTGGATTAGTCAGGAGATTCACAAACATCAATGTAACAGCTTTAATGGCACATGAGAGCTGGGATATCAGGAAACATACTTGTAAAGGTAGCAGAGCCCACCAAGATAGCAAAGCAGGGAAAAAATTCACAGTAGCACGCTAAATACCAAATATCTGATCTGACACCAGAGTTGGCTTTTAAGAGCATGACATTGGAGGTGCATTAAATGATATTCTGGCAATCTGATGCACTGAAGATCAGGGGGAGAATCGGTGACAGAAGGAGGGTGCACCGTGCTGGTGCTAGCAGAGCTGATTGAAAGGTCACTTCCTATAATTGGCACTAGAAAAAACCAACTGGAAGCTAAGACTAAGCTGAGAAGCTAAGACTAATCTCGTCTCTGGCTCTGGACCCCAGCTGGATCTTTAAAGTTTTTCTTCTCTGAAATACCAGAGCCTTTGAGAGAAGTATATGGCTGGGGTCAATTGTGTAGCCAAGCCCTAAATCATACTGACAGTAATTCGGGCAGCATGAATCGCGTTCCCTTTAAAGAAATACAATGAAATATATTATTTTCTTCGTATTTACATTATCCATGCTTAACACCTAATTCACTAATGCATTTAACTGTATAAATAAAAAAAAATGTTTTTCAATGTGTTAATGATATTTTTTTAATAGTCTTACATTCTGAGAGACATATTTGCTCCTTTATTATTTTTTAGATACAGTAAAAATCTTGCTGACACTTTGTTAATGATTAAGAGCTCTTTTGCTTCCTAGCATAGTTATCGGTACACTGCTGAAAATAATTAGAGTAAATGAAATCAATATTTTAGACCATTTGAAGGCTACATGACAAACTCTAAAACAGTGTGATAAGCCTTTTCTCTCTGCAGCTTATTAGTAAAAAGACATTAATAGCATCTTCAGTGTGACATTTATTACTGGCTATTACAACTTTGGCTCCATGTCATACTAGTTTTGTTGGGTTCCAGTAAGAAAAATATGACATTGTTTGTCTGAGAAGAGGTCCTAATTACCTGTGCCTAACGACCGGCAGTGGGTTTGTAGCACAGGTGGTTATTGTTTACAGAATTTAATTTGTTAAAGTGTTATTCATATTTCCAGATTTTCTCCATATTCTATTCAGCTGTCCAATTATATAATAAACTATTATGTTTGTCATACAAAGCACATTGTTGATAGTAAAGCTCTACTTATTCTACAAAAGATAAATTACAATTTATCTGTTCCTTTATGTTAATATAAAACATTTATTTTTCAATTCACTGTTAAACTATTGAATAAGCTTATTTGGATAGTAGTTTGATTCAAAAGCCATGTTGTAATTTAAAGAATTGTATATTCACCCCTTACTAGCAAACCCCTTATAGATAGAGGGTGTTTGAATAAATTGTTTTGCCACGTAGAACACACAGACAATTTACCAAGCATTAAGATTATCCAATTCAAAAGAAATTATTAACCTCCAAAATAAAATACTAAACTCAACCTCACAACTTTAAGAAAAGATAAAGTAAAGCTTAAGTGACAGCAAAATGTAACAAAAATTGAGATCCCATCTTTAAGCACACCCCATAGTCACACTTATATATCATTTAGTTGTCCTCTGGTCACATAAAGAAAATGTTAACAGTATGAATATGCGACTACTGTGGCTGTCCATCATTTTCTATTATTTTGCCCCACCACATTAAAGCAGGGGTGGGGAAAATTTTTTATAACAAAGGTCAATTGAATATTTCTATCCTCATTTGTGGGACAAACAAAAATTACAAATTGAAATTTGTCCTGCTATATTTGGTCAAATGTTTAGTTAAACTCCCCTCTAAAGTGATGGCCGAAAATGCTTCTTTTTGGTGAGATGTGTGATGTGTGATATTAGGTAGTAATATTTATGTTGCTACTTGCAATTACTTTTCAAGGATTTTATTGCTCTGGAATGGAGTCTCAGTGTCTCCTATATGATGTATAAAGCCGTATCAGTGTCTGCTATGTGATGTGCAGTATATTGCAGACCTCCTACTGCTAGAGCTTTTTGCATTTGCTCACATCAAATGCATAAACCTCTAGCAGTAGGAGGTCTGAAATATACATCCCATAGCAGACACTGAGACTGCTGTGTACATCATATAGGAGACACTGAGACTGTTGTATATATCACATAGGAGAAACTGAGACAGCTGCACACATCACGTGGGAGACACTGGGGTTGGAGCATATACAACACTGAGTAGACATTGAGCCTGTTGTAAATAATCACATAAAACACATTGGGGCTGCTATATGTACATAACATAGGAGACACTGAGACTGCTGCTTACATCACATAGGAGACACTGGGACTGGAGCATATACATCACATACAATGACATGCAAAAGTTTTGCCACTCCTGGTCATAATTACTGTTATTGTGAACAGTTAAGCAAGTTAAAGATGAAATGATCTCTAAAAAGCATACATTTAAAGATTACACATTAAATTTGTATTTTAGGAAAAAAAAAATCTTCATTGCTTACATTATTACATTAATAAAAAAGGAAAGTGGGTCAATTTAAAAAATTGGGCACCCTGCATGGTTAGTATCTATGAAAAATGAAAACCAGGTCCAGCACATAAAAAAAGACTCATCCTTTATTCCAACACCATAGTAAAATCTTCCCATACAGCATTTTGAGGGCATCCTCTTAGTCATAACCTAACCCCCTCCCTTCCCAGGTGGCATAAGTAAATACATTAACCCTTAATATGTATAACATCAGATAAAATAGAAAGCGACATAGATTAAAAACATTTGTCATTCACAAGAAAATTTACACACATGATCATTAATAGTGCAAAACTAAACCAGTCCTTTTGTTAAGCCCTTTGGAAAAAGAAGTCTCCAACATGAGTATCCAATATGCTTCATGATTAAGTAAAGTTCTTTTGTGGTCTCCACCTCTCTGTTGTACAGGAAAGTCTTCAAAAGGTTGGCACACACTTTTGGTGGTATGGTCACCCATTCCTCCATGCAAATCTCCTCTAGAACAGTGATTTTTTTTTTGGGTCTGTCGCTGGGCAACACTTACTTTCAACTCCCTCCAAAGACTTTCAATGGGATTAAGCTCTGGAGACGGGCTAGGCCACTCCAGGACCTTTATATGCTTCTTACGAAGCCACTCCTTTGTTGCCCTGGCAGTGTGCTTGGGTTCATTATCATGCCATGTTTCACCTTCAATGCCTTTGCTGATGAAAGGAGGTTTGCACTCAAAATCTCACGATACATGGCCCCATTCATTCTTTCATATACACGGATCAGTCGTCCTGATCCGTTTGCAGAGAAACAATGTAAAAGCAAGCAGAGAGGGAGGTGGAGGAGATGCAGGGGAGCCAGGCACAGAGTCCCGGGTCGCAGCAGGATTCCGGGACCGGCGGACGGAAGGCATTTAGGATGCACAGGAGGGGGAGCGAGAGGAGCAGCCGAGGACAGGGGGACCGGGGACCGGAGCGGTGAGTGACAGGAGGCACCAGGATCCCGGGAGCATGACAGTACCCCCTCCCTCATGCCCCCCTCCCCGCAACCGGGACAAGAAGTCGCGCAGTAGAGGAGCAGCAATGTTCTCCCGGGGTTTCCAGGACCGGTCTTCGGGACCATATCCCTCCCAATAAACAAGAAAGAACTGCTTACCCCGCACTCTCTTCATGGCCACTATGTCTCTTACCGCATACATATTGTCTTCGGCAATGGGAGGAGGAGAAGTACCAGTATCAGAGAAGTAGGGACCAAGGATGACTGGCTTAGGCAAGGATACGTGGAAGGAGTTAGGGATACGCATCGTGGCCGTTAGCTGCAGTTTGTACGAGACCTCGTTTATCCGGTTGATGACCTTGAAAGGACTGATGTACCGCGGACTTAACTTGTAAGATGGAATCTTCAACTGGACGTATTTGGAGGAAAGCCACACCATATCCCCAGGAGAAAAGTGAGCAGGATCAAGGCGTCTCTTGTCAGCATGTGTCTTCATCTGGGCGGAAGCACGTTCAAGTGAGGTTTTGACAGTACTCCATATATTGGAAAAGTCTCTGGACAGGGCATCTGCAGCGGGAACATCAGAAGCAGAGGGTACCGATGATGGCACGGAAGGCTGATGACCGTAGACAATATAGAAGGGAGAGCAGGAGGAGGACTCATTGATGTGATGATTATGGGAGAACTCAGCCCAAGGGAGTAGCGTGGACCAGTCATCATGATGGACGTTGATGAAGTGCTGAAGGAAGGAGGTCAGGACCTGGTTGACTCATTCAACTTGGCCATTAGGCTGGGGATGGTAGGCCGAGGAAAAGTGCAGAGACACTCCCAGATGTTTACAGAGTGCCCTCCAGAAGCGCGAGGTGAACTGAATTCCCCTGTCGAACACTATATGCAAGGGAAAGCCATGCAGCCGGAAGATGTGCTGAATGAAGGCATCGGTCAGTTCCAGGGCAGAGGGTAGGCTGACCATGGGGACGAAATGAGCCATCTTGGAGAATTGGTCCACCATGACCCAAATAACTATATACCCAGAAGAAAAAGGTAAAGCCATGATAAAATCCACAGCAATCTGGTGCCATGGAATGGAGGGAATCGGCAGAGGAAGGAGACGACAATAGGGTAGGTGTTTGGGCGTCTTGCTTCGGGCACAGGATGGACAGGCAGAGACAAATGCGATGACATCCTTACTAGAGTTGAGCGCGGTTCGCGGTTCGTGGTTCTCCAGTTCTAAGCTCGAGTGATTTTTGGGGCTGTTCGAGATCGAACTAGAACTCGAGCTTTTTGCTAAAAGCTCGATAGTTCTAGATACGTTCGAGAACGGTTCTAGCAGCAAAAAGCAGGGCTTTTTACAGCTACAGTGAGCAGGAGCCATCGCTGGCAGCCTGCCACAAGCTGGTAACCAAGATAAACATCGGGTATCCAAGCAAAGCGCTTTGGTTAGTAACCCGATGTTTATCTTAGTTACGTGCAGGAAGCCCACACTTTCCCGCTCAGCTCGCTCCGCCCCCTCCTGCCCGCGGCATGTACACATACATACACACACACACACACACACAAACACCCCCCCCCCCGCCCGCTCGCTCGGCTTACCTGCGGTGATGAAGTCCCGCCATCCCGACCTCAGCGCTGTCACTGTCCTCCATGGCCGCCGCTTGTCACATCACCTCTCGCTTCCGACCCGAGACTGACTAGCGGTGACGTCACGGACCTCTCGCGATACTTGATGTGAAGGCGCCGGTCATTGAGCTCAGTGACAGGGGTTGTCGGCAGTGCAGGAGATCAGCGCAGGTAATGTACCTCGCTGTCAGCAGCACTTGTCACCCCCCTGCAGTGACCTGGGCTGACCCATTGATGTTAGCTCAGGTCACTGCATTGCTCTCCCAGCCAATGGGGAACATCCTGCTCTTCATTGACTGGGACAGTGTGGATCGTCATGGCAACCCCTTGGATTACAGCAGACCTGGATTTGTTTTTCAATCTAATAAATTGGTTAAAGAGGGAATGTTTTGGGGAGTGTTTTTTCAAATAAAAATGTGTTTGTCGTCTATTTTTTTTTATTACTGACTGGGTTGGTGATGTCGGGTATCTGATAGACGCCTGACCTCACCAACCCCAGGGCTTGATGCCAGGTGACATTACACTTCTGGTATTAACACCATATATTACCCCGTTTGCCACCGCACCAGGGCGCGGGATGAGCTGGGGCGAAGCACCAGGATTGGCGCATCTAATGGATGCGCCACTTCTGGGGCGGCTGCGGCCTGCTATTTTTAGGCTGGGGAGATTCCAATAACCATGGACCTCCCTAGTCTGAGAATATCAGGCCCCAGCTGTCTGCTTTACCTTGGCTGGTGATCCAATTTTGGGGGACCTCTACGTGTTTTTTTTTTTAATTATTTATTTAATTTAAAATAACAGCGTGGGGTGCCCTCAGTTTTGGATTACCAGCCAAGGTGAGGTTGCCAGCTGTGGTCTGCAGGCTGCAGCCGTCTGCTTTACCCTAGCTGGCTACAAAACTAGGGGGAACCCTACGTCATTTTTTTTTCATTTTTTTGGCTAAATACAAAGCTAAGTACCCCTTAGTGCCACATGAAAGGTACCAAAGGGTGTTCCACTTTTTCTCCATTTTTTTCTCCACTTTTTCTCCACTTTTTCTCCTCTTATTCTCCACTTTTTCTCCTCTTATGCTCCACTTTTTCTCCTCTTATGCTCCACTTTTTCTCCTCTTATGCTCCACTTTTTCTCCTCTTATGCTCCACTTTTTCTCCACTTTTTCTCCACTTTTTCTCCTCTTAATCTCCACTTTTTCTCCACTTTTTCTCCACTTTTTCTCCTCTTAATCTCCACTTTTTCTCCACTTTTTCTCCTCTTATTCTCCACTTTTTCTCCTCTTATGCTCCACTTTTTCTCCTCTTATGCTCCACTTTTTCTCCTCTTATGCTCCACTTTTTCTCCACTTTTTCTCCACTTTTTTCTCCACTTTTTCTCCTCTTATGCTCCACTTTTTCTCCACTTTTTCTCCACTTTTTCTCCACTTTTTCTCCACTTTTTCTCCACTTTTTCTCCACTTTTTCTCCTCTTATGCTCCACTTTTTCTCCACTTTTTCTCCGTTCTTTTTCTATGGTCGGTCTACCCATTAGCTCTGTCATGCATACTGTAGCTCTACACCTACTGCACATGTGACTTTATGATTGACATCTCTTTTGTACCAGAGCTGTCTAAGCCTACTCTGACCCCATATTTGTCATTACTATATTGTCCTTGTACTGTATTATGACATTTGTATCATGTGTTTCATTTCTTGCTGTGTTGCAATTTTTTTGCTGCATCCCAATTGTACCTCTACATTGTTCGAGTTTATGTTATTGTTCTCTCACTCTTATGTGATACTGATTATTGTCATTTTTCATGTTTACATGCAGATAAGTCCAATCTGACTAAGGCTCAGGCCGAAACGTCATTTGTAACTTGTTTTGGACAAAAACATATATGCTTATGAAAAAAAAAATTTCTTAATACGGACCAATAAAGAGTGATTTTGCATTACTATCCATTGTGACTTACTGACTTAGTCTGGGAGATATAGAGTGCCGAGGTTACTCACTAATTATATCTATTATTACCTCTGAGCACCTATATACCAGTGAGCAGAGCTTCCTCTACAGTAGTTCTCCTGATTAGGCATGCCCTTACCTCATGAGCAGGGCATTGCAGCTTTGGTAGCAACCATTACGACATGGACTCTGCTGCTGTGGACCCGGGGAGAGTGAGTGCAGATTCATTGCACCCACACTCCTCACATGAAGGGTCCGCACTCCTAGAAAATGGGGGATACGTTCCCTGAGTGTCTCCCCCCCATATTCTAGACGGTCCAGAGTCGTCGTGGGACCCCTTTATTTTTTTTCTTACAATAAATTGGTGAAAGAGGAAATGTTTTGGGGACTGTTTTTTCAAATAAATTTCTTTTGTCGATTTTTTGTTTTTGTTAGTACTGACAGTTTATGATGTTGGGTATCTAATAGACGCCATGACATCACAAACTGCTGGGCTTGATCTCAGGTGACTTTACAGCTAGTATCAACCCGATTTATTACCCCGTTTGCCACTGCACCAGGGCACGGGATGAGCTGGGGTGAAGCGCCAGGATTGGCGCATCTAGTGGATGCGCCACGTCTGGGGTGCCTGCGGCCTGCTATTTTTAGGCTGTGAAGGCCCAATAACTATGGACCTTCCCACCCTGAGAATACCAGACCACAGCTGTCCGCTTTACCTTGGCTGGTGATCCAATTTGGGGGGGACCCTACTTTTATTGTGTAATTATTAATATTTATAAAATAATTATAAAAAAGAGCCTGAGGGGACCTCCACATTGGATCCCCAACCACGGTAAAGCTGCCAGCTGTGGTTTTCAGGCTACAGCCGTCTGCTTTACCCTAGCTGGCTATCAAAAATGGGGGGACCCAACGTAATTTTTTTTTTTAACTATTTTTTAAATATAAAAAATTAATGGGCTTCCCTGTATTTTGATTGCCAACCAAGGTAACGGCAGGCAGATGGGGGTGGCAACCCATAGCTGTCTGCTTTATCTGCGCTGAGAATCAAAAATACCGCGGAGCGCTACGTCATTTTTTTAAAGATTTATTTTTACAGCACTGTGATGTCCAGCAATCAAAATACAGGGAAGCCCATTTTATTTTTAGTTATTTAAATAAATAATTAAAAAAAATATATATGGGCTCCCGCTGCATTTTTAGTATTGCTAGCTAAGGGTAATCCAAGCAGCTACTGGCTGCTAACCCCCACTGCTTGGTGTTACCTTCACTGGCAATGGAAAATCCAGGGGAGCATTTTTTATTTTTTTTGCCAAAAAACTACAAAAAAAGGACGTGAGCTTCGCCATATTTTTGTATGCTAGCCAGGTATAGCAGGCAGGTGCTGGAAGAGTTGGATACAGCGCCAGAAGATGGCGCTTCTATGAAAATGCCATTTTCTGAGGTGGCTGCAGACTGCAATTCGCAGCAGTGGGGCCCAGAAAGCTCAGGCCAACCGGTGGTGCGGATTCCAATCCCCAGCTGCCTAGTTGTACCTGGCTGGACACAAAAATGGGGCAAAGCCTACGTCATTTGTTTTCTAATTATTTCATGAAATTCATGAAATAATAAAAAAAGGGCTTCCCTTTATTTTTGGTTCCCAGCCGGGTACAAATAGTTAACTGGGGGTTGGGGGCAGCCGTACCTGCCTGCTGTACCTGGCTAGCATACAAAAATATGGCGAAGCCCACATAATTTTTTCAGGGGGCAAAAAACTTCTGCATACAGTCCTGGATGGAGTATGCTGAGCCTTGTAGTTCTGCAGCTGCTGTCTGTCTGTATGGAGAAGAGCAGACAGCAGCTGCAGAACTACAAGGCTCAGCATACTCCATCCAGGACTGTATGCAGAGGTTTTTTGCCCACCAAAAAAATGACGTGGGCTTCGCCATATTTTTGTATGCTAGCCAGGTACAGCTGGCAGCCACGGGCTGCCTCCAACCCCCAGTTGCCTATTTGTACCCGGCTGGGAACCAAAAATATAGGGAAGCCCGTTTTTTTTTAATTATTTCACTTATTTCATGAAATAATTAAAAAACAAATGACGTGGGCTTCGCCCTATTTTTGTGTCCAGCCGGGTACAACTAGGCAGCTGGGGATTGGAATCCGCAGCACAGGTTAGCCCGAGGTTTGTGGGCGCCTCTGCTGCGGATTTCAGTCCGCAGCCGTCCCAGAAAATGGCGCTCTCATAGAAGCGCCATCATCTGGCGCTGTATCCAACTCTTCCAACAGCCCTGGAGCCGGGTGGCTTGTTGGGTAATCATGAGTTAATACCGGCTTTGTTTTACCAGCCAGTATTAAAGGGAACCTGTCAGCAGAAATGTCCCCTAAAACCTAACAGATTCCCCCTCTGCAGCTCCTGGGCTGCATTCTATAAAGGTCCCTGTTATGATTGTGCCCACTTTCTGACCGAAAAAAAGTGTTTATAAAGTTGTACCCTTTTGGCTTCTGATTCTGTAAATCCGTCACGGGGGCGGGCTGCCTGATGGCCGTTATTCTGCCCCCTGGTCCTGTATGCCGCCCCCATCGCTGATTTCAATACTTCTGGACGCCGCCCACTGCTCCAGCCATCCCCGCGCATGCCCAGTGCCCATCTCTCGGGGATGAGCACTGTGCCCAGTGTCACCGCTGGTGACGTGCACGCAGGGTTAAGATTATGGGCGGTGCTGTGATGTTTATTCCTAAGCAACCGCCCATAATCGCGGGACCGCGCTTTCGGTGTAGTCACTGCTCCGCGCTCTTCCCATCTATTTCCTGCCTCGGGGCAAGATGGGAAGGAGGCGAAGTGAGGTCAGCAGCAGCGCGCTTGCGCAGAAAGAAGCAGGCCGAGGGGGAAAGCGCGGTCCCGCGATTATGGGCGGTTGCTTAGGAATAAACATCACAGCACCGCCCATAATCTTAACCCTGCGTGCACGTCACCAGCGGTGACGCTGGGCACAGTGCTCATCCCCGAGAGATGGGCACTGGGCATGCGCGGGGATGGCTGGAGCAGTGGGCGGCGTCCAGAAGTATTGAAATCAGCGATGGGGGCGGCATACAGGACCAGGGGGCAGAATAACGGCCATCAGGCAGCCCGCCCCCGTGACGGATTTACAGAATCAGAAGCCAAAAAGGTACAACTTTATAAACACTTTTTTTCGGTCAGAAAGTGGGCAATATAATAACAGGGACCTTTATAGAATGCAGCCCAGGAGCTGCAGAGGGGGAATCTGTTAGGTTTTAGGGGACATTTCTGCTGACAGGTTCCCTTTAAGCCAGAGATTCTTAATGTCAGGCACGTTTGACCCGGCCATTAAGAATCTCCAATAAAGGGTTAAAAAAAAGACACCACACAGAGAAAAAATACTTTAATAGAAATAAATACACAGACACATTAGAGACTCCATCTTTATTACCCCCTGTCAGCCCTCCACGATCCTGCTCTTCTGTCTTCTTTCTTTCTAGTGTAGTAGTAGTGACGATTGTAGTGAGGATGAGATTCACCAGCTCATCACTTGGGGCTGGGGAACCTCCATCCTCACTACAATGCTCACTACAATCGGGAAGCAGCGTACAGCCTTCACTCCGTGAGTGATCAGTGCTGGCTGCTAGCGGTAACGCTGACAGACGCGTTACCATAGCAACGGTGCTCTCGGAGCCGCGGTTAGCGGTGACGTCACCGCTAACTGCGTTGCTATGGCAACGGTGATCTCCGTTAATGACCGGCTGTGTCAGCCGGTCCCTAACGGAACGGGGAGTCGACCGTGTGCTAGAGCATGTCGCCGGTACATGGCGATACACATATGTGCACCGTGTACCGGAGAGATGCACTCGCAGGTCCTACATGAGGTGTCATAGTCATGTGACCAGTCTGTAGCCAATGAGATAATAGCCACGTGACTGGTCACATGGCTATTTTGACGTCACGATAGGTCCTGCTTCTCTGCTGGCAGTGCAGGTCACCGGGAGGATTCAGCGATCATCGGATGGAATAGCGGCAGGAGACAGAGTGCAGAAGGGATCGCGAGGACCGGTAAGTGTTATGGCAATGTTTATTAACTGTTTGTGTACATTTATAATGCATTTTTATGTGTTTGTGATTGCCTCCCATTATAGTCTATACGTTCG
Organism: Anomaloglossus baeobatrachus; assembly: GCF_048569485.1. Classification (NCBI taxonomy): domain Eukaryota; kingdom Metazoa; phylum Chordata; class Amphibia; order Anura; family Aromobatidae; genus Anomaloglossus; species Anomaloglossus baeobatrachus. The sequence goes on along the minus strand of NC_134354.1, from coordinate 153,784,403 downwards.
AGTTCGGTTCGTCAAACGTTCGACGAGCCGAACTCGAACGGGACCCCCGTTCGGCGAACCGGCCTCGAGCCGAACCGGGACCAGTTCGCTCATCTCTAATCCTTACGGAGAGATGGCCACCAATAGTGATGAACAATAGCGCTCCAAGTTTTCTTCTGACTGGCGTCTCTGGCCACTTTCGAAGAATGCCCCCATTGAAGGACCTTTAGTCTGTCGGTCTCCGTGATGAAGGTCTTTCCAGGGGGTATCTGTGCCAGGGTGACGGGAGCCACTGGGATGACCTTACTGGGACAGATGATGGGCTGGTTCGTCTCTTCCTCTTGATCTGCCGGTATGAAGGACCGGGACAAGGCATCAGCCCACACATTCTTGTCCGTAGGCCGGAAATGTAGTTGGAAGTCAAACCGGGAGAAGAACAAAGACCAGCGGGCTTGTCGTGTGTTGAGTCTCCGAGCGAATTGCAGATACGCCAGGTTTTTATGTTCGGTGTAGATGATAACCGGGTATACCGCACCGTCCAACAGGTAGCGCCACTCCTCCAGAGCCACCTTGACAGCCAGGAGCTCCCGATCGCCAATGGTATAATTGCATTCCGGTGCTGAGAAGATCTTGGAGAAGAACCCGCAGGTAACCATCTTCCTGGTGGACAACTTCTGCATGAGCACGGCCCCGGCTCCCGATGAGGAGGTGTCCACGTCCAAGGTGAATTGTTGGTTCAACTCCGGTCTGTGGAGAATGGGAGAGGAGGCAAATGCCTGTTTCAAAGAACAGAATGCGTCGTCGGCCTCAGGTGACCAGTCTTTTGGGTTGGCCCCCTTCTTAGTCAAGGTGGAGAGAGGCGCCGTCAGAGCAGAAAAGCGGGTGATGAACTGACAATAATAATTGGCGAAGCCCAGGAAGCATTGGATGGCTTTCAGTTCGGAGGGGGGAGGCCATTTGAGAATAGAAGACACCTTCTCGGGATCCATCTGCAGGCCCGTGACAGAAATCACATAGCCAAGAAAGGGAAGAGACGTCCGTTAAAACAAACTTTTTTCATACTTGGCGTACAGACAATTCTCCCTAAACCCTTGCAGAACGAGTCATACGTTTCTTCTGTGGGTCGGCAAGTTCGGTGAATAGACCAGGATATTGTCCAGATACAGGACCACACAGACGTAGAGGAGATCCCTGAAAAAAATCATTCACCAGTTCCTGAAAGACAGGGACGTTACAGAAACCAAAGGGCATCACACATAATTCGTAGTGCCCATCTCGGGTGTTGAATGTCGTCTTCCATTCGTCTCACGGGCGAATGCGGACCAGGTTGTAGGCTCTGCAAAGATAAAGTTTGGTGAAGATGCGGGCCTCCCTAAGCCGATCGAATAGCTCCGGGATGAAAGGAAAGGGGATATTTATTTTTTACTGTGATCTGGTTGGTTCAAGCCCCGGTAGTCAATGCAGGGTCGCAAGTCACCTTCTTTCTTCTTGACGAAGAAAAACCAGTCTCCTGCAGGAAACAAGGATCTCCTGATGAACCCCCTTGCCAGGTTATCTGCAATGTAGTCCAACATGGCCTAAGTCTCGGCTGGTGACAAGGGATAGATCCGTCCACAGGGAGGAGTAGTTCCGTGCCGGAGACTGATGGACGGGCCGTACAGACTGCAGACAGTTCTCGTGCAAGACGGGCCCCAACGAGTAATCTCTCCAGAGCGCCAACTGATGAAAGGTTCATGTAGCCGTAACCAGGGTAGGCCCAGTAGGAGTGAGTGAGCCAGTTTAGGAAGAACATATAGGGCAATCTGTTCGGTATGCAGTGCACCAATACAGAGTTCCACTGGTTTGGTGATAAACAACACAGGTTCGGAGAGGGGTTTCTCATCCATGGAAGCGATCACAAGGGGATTTGAGAGCGGCATGACAGGTACACGGTATTTGTCCACCGTAGCCTGTTGGATGAAATTACCCGCTGCCCTTGAATCAATGTACGCCTCTGCCGTGAACCTTGTCTCCTCCGTCGTCACTTGGACAGTCAGCATTACCAGGGATGAGAGGGTTCAGGCCCCTAGGTGGCCTCTTTTACCAACCTTAGGCCTTGGAGTTTCCCGGCTTCTCAGGGCAGGAATGAAGCAGTTGTATACCGCTTCCACAATAGAAGCACAGACCCTTGGCGAGCCGCTCTGCTCAGCGTTGTTCAGCTTGTCCCAGACGATCTATTTGCATAGGTTGGGAGTAGATAAGCCAGGTGGCACTGACTGAAGAACGGTGGACCTCTGCGGAGTGGAGGCATGACGTGTCGGGCGCCTCTCCCGGAGTACTTCCTTGGACCGTTCCTGGAAACGGAGATCAATCCGGGTCGCCAGAGAGACCAGGCTGTCAAAGGTAGAAGGAACATCACGACCTGCCAACTCGTCCTCAATGCGGCCGGAAAGACCTTCCCAGAAGGCTGCTGTCAATGCCTCATTGTTCCATCCTAACTCAGAGGCAAGCGTACGAAATCGGATGGCATACTGGCCAACCATTAGGGACCCTTGGCGTAGCCGAATGAGCGAAGAGGCGGCCGTGGTGGTACGTCTCGGTTCATCAAAGGTGTTGCGGAAGGCCTCTAGAAATCTCTGGATGTTGGAAGTCACCAGATCTTCCTTCTCCCACAAGGCCAATGCTTCACCCTCCAGATAGGACATCAGAAAGGCCACCTTTGCTTGGTCAGAGACGAAGAGGTGTGGGAGCAACTTGAAATGCAGCGAGCATTGATTTAAGAAACCTCTACAGGTCTTGGGATCCCCGGCGTATCGGGGCGGAGAAGCTAGATGGTGTCCCGAGGCTGAAGAGGAAGCAACTACGGAAGCCGCTTCCTTGTTCTGATCCGACAGGGATGTGGCTGTTGCCTGCAAATTGTTCAGACAGGTGTCCACTGACGACATAAAGGCCAGGATGCGAGATTGGGTCTCGCGTTGTTGCACCAGTTCTTGTTGTAATCCGGCCAGCTGGGATGCTTGTGCTCCAGCGGAATCCATGGCCTGTTCAAGCTGTAACGTCCTGGAGGTGGATCCACGAGACCGAACACCGGACTCTCCCAGAGAGACAACCAGGAGCAAACCCCTATAATGGGACTGTCCGGTCACCCCTCTAGAGGGCCTAGATGCTCAGTAGCCGGAACACAAGGGAGTTCAGATTACATGTCCTTCAGAATTCTCTACGGGATATGGCTATTAATCCAACGGGAACTGTATGCAGGACGGGTGACTGGAATCAGGTACAGGTGCTGAGTGGTAACAGAAGACGGGGTCCAGGTCCAGCAAGACATGCAGGCTGAAGTAACCAGGTGGAATCCAGGATCGGTGATGGAAGATGGCGAGATCCACAGCTGATAGTCACTGGAGCAACTCCTGTGACACCGGCAAGCTGGACACACTCAGAACGGCAGACAGGCACTGTGGAAGAGACAGGGTTAACCTGGGTACAAAGCACAGAGGGACCTGCACACCTAGCTTCAAGAACACGTTGAACAGGCACCGCCCACATGGAAAATGAAGTCTTATATACCCTGTACCTGTAATCAGCCATATCCTGTTCCAGTGACTCTAGCCCTTTAAGAAGAGGTGAGTGAGCGCGCCCGTGCCCTAATGCGCATGCGCGAGGCCCGAGTGCTGGAGACCAGTTCAGGAAGCAGAGAGGGAGGTGGAGGAGATGCCAGGGAGCCAGGCACAGAGTCCCAGGTCGCAGCGGGACGCCTGGACCTGCGGCTGGAAGGCATGGAGGAAGCACAGGAGGGGGAGCGAGAGGAGTAGCCGCGGACAGGGGGACCGGGGACAGGAGGGGTAAGTGACAGGTGGCGCCGGGATCCCGGGAGCGTGACACATTTATGTTACCAGTTATTGCCCTCCAATGCAGTGACCTCCTTTAAAAAGCTGCTGCATAGACTATTGGAAACCGCCTTTGGGTACAACATCATCTCCAAACAAGAAAGAGGCTTCGTGACGACCAGGTCTCCCATTACCCCGACACTGTATTTCCTTCCCAAAGTACACAAAAATCTTACTGAACGATGAGGCAGGCCCATTGTGTTGGGGATTGGGGGTCTTTCTGAGTGGCCCTGCATTTATTTGGATCATTTTTTCCAACCCCTAGCACTTTCTCTTGACTCTTATGTTAAGGACTCCATACATCTAATCCAATCTTTGGAATCTTTGTCACCTCCCAAAGATACCCTGTTGGTGACGATGGATGTAGAGTGCTTATACACGAGCATAAAAGACGATCTGGGGCTCACGGCAGTGACCTTCTTTCTTGACCAACACTCTTCTGAAGATCGTATACATGATTCTTTCTTGTTGGACCTTCCCAAGGGGTTCTTAAGAAGTGTTATTTCGTATTTGATCATACAATGCCTTGCGAAGGTTTTCGGCCCCCTTGAATTTTTCAACCTTTTCCCACATTTCAGGCTTCTAACATAAAGATAAAAAAATTTAATGTTATGGTGAAGAATCAACAACAAGTGGGACACAATTGTGAAGTTGAACGACATTTATTTGGGCGTGCAATATTATTCGGCCCCGTTAGTTTCAGTGCAGCCAACTCACTCCAGAAGTTCATTGAGGATCTCTGAATGATCCAATGTTGTCCTAAATGACTGATTATGATAAATATAAGCCACCTGTGTGTAATCTATTCTTCGTATAAATGCACCTGCTCTGTGATATTCACAGTGTTCTTTTTAAAGCGCAGATAGCATCATAAAGACCAAGGAACACAACAGGCAGGTCTGTGATACTGTTGTGGAGAAGTTTAAAGCTGGATTTGGTTTCAAAAAGATTTCCACAACTTTAAACATCCCAAGAAGCACTGCGCAAGTGATCATATTGAAATGGAAGGAGTATCATACCACTGCAAATCTACCAAGATCCTGCCGTCCTTCAAATATTTAATCTAAAACAAGAAGAAGACTGATCAGAGATACAGCCAAAAGGCCCATAATCACTCTGGATGAACTGCAGAGATCTACAGCTGAGGCGGGAGAGAATGTTCATAGGACAACAATCAGTCGTACACTGCTGAAATCTAGCCTTTATGGAAGAGTGGCAAGAAGAAAGACATTTCTCAAAGATATCCAAAAAAAGTGTCATTTAGAGTTTTCCACAAGCCACCTGGGAGACACACTAAAAATGTGGGAGAAGGTGCTCTGGTCAGATGAAACCAAAATCAAACTTTTTGGACACAATGCCAAACGATATGTTTGGCGTAAAAGCAACACAACTCATCACCCTGAACACACCATCCCCACTGTCAAACATGTGGGTGGCAGCATCATGGTTTGAGCTTGCTCTTCTTCAGCATGGACAGGAAAGATGGTTAAAATTGATGGGAAGGTGGTTGGAGCCAAATATAGGACCATTCTTGAAGAAAACCTGTTGGAGTCTGGAAACGACCTGAGACTGGGACGGAGATTTGTCTTTCAACAAGACAATGATCCAAAACATAAAGCAAAATCTGCAATGGAATGGTTCACAAATAAATGTATCCAGGTGTTGAAATGGCCAAGTCAAAGTCCAGACCTGAATCCAATCAAGAATCTGTGGAAAGAGCTGAAAACTGTTGTTCACAAATGCTCTCCATCCAACCTCACTCAGCTCGTGCTGTTTGCAAAGAGGGCAAGAATTTCAGCCTCTCGATGTGCAAAACTGATAGACACATACCCCAAGCGACTTGCAGCTGTAATCACAGCAAAAGGTGGCGCTATAAAGTATTAACTTAAAGGGGCCGAATAATATTGCATGACCCACTCTTCAGTTTATTATTTTTTATAAAAGTTTAAAATAAGCAATACATTTTGTTCAACTTCACAATTGTGTCCCTTGTTGTTGATTCTTCACCATGAAATTTAAATTTATGTTTGAAGCCTGAAATGTGGGAAAAGGGTTAAAAATTCAAAGGGGACGAATACTTTTGCAAGGCACTGTACCTATTATCGGCAGGCATCTGGCACCGCAATGGGTGCCAGATGTGCGCCCGCTTGTGCAAATTTTTTTTGGGATGGTGGGAGGTGACTTTGATTTATACCCTTGAGCCGTTCAAAAAACATGCATTGAAATGGTTACGCTACATCCACAACATCCTGTTATTTTGGACAGGCACTATCGATGACTGTGAGAGGTTCATTTCATCTTTAAACAACAACTGCTGGAATATCAAACTCACCTCCTGTATTTCAGAGTGTACTGTAGAATATCTGGACTTGACCATCAACTTGGCTGATACAACGATAAGTACAACACTGTACCAAAAATCAACCACAACAAATAGTGTCCTGCATTTCCAAAGTTTCCACCCTGCACTTGTCCAGAAAGGAATCCCAAAGGGACAATTTTACAGAATTAGAAGGAATTGCAAAGAAATGCCAGACTTCAAGAAACATGCTTGGAATCTCACTTGGTGGCTTAAAGCAAGGGGTTACCCACGAAAACCATCTCTGAGGCCTTTAATTAGGCTAAGTCAGCCAAGAGTAAAGACTTAAGGGGGCTTTATACGCAGCGACATCACTAGCGATGTCGCTGGTGAAAGCACCCACCCCCGGCGGTTGTGCGTCATGGGCAAATTGCTGCCCGTGGCGCACAACATCGCTAAGACACATCACACGTACTAACCTGCCTAGCGATGGTGCTGTGGCCGGCGAACTGCCTCCTTTCTAAGTGGGTGGTTTGTGCAGTGTAACAACGACGTCACACGGCAGCCGTCCAATAGAAGCGGAGGGGCTGAGAGCAGCCGGAAGAAAGTTACGCCCACCTCGTTGCCGGAGGACACAGGTACGGTGTTGTTCCTCGTTCCTGGGGTGTCACACGTAGCGATGTGTGCTGCCTCAGGAACGACAAACAACCTGCGTCCTGCACCAGCAACGATATTTGGGATTAGAACGACGTGTCAACAATCAACGATTAGGTGAGTATTTTTGATCATTAGCGGTCGTTCCTACTTTTCACACGCAACGACGTCGCTAACGAGGCCTGATGTGCGTCACGAATTCCGTGACCCACAACGACATCTTGTTAGAGATGTCATTGCATGTAAAGCCCCCTTTACTGTTAACCAAACAACGAGAAAAAGAAAAAAAACAGTCAACCTGATTACCACATACAATGTCCAATGGAATTACATTCACGAAATGCTCAAACATAACTGGGGCATTCTTCTGAGCGGTCACAGGTTGAAGCCTTTTTGTCTCTACACAACCTAGATTTATACCGAGGAGGGCAAAGAACCTCAGGAACATCCTAACGGCCAGCCATTTCAACCAAGCAACTAGGAAGATTGGAACAGGATCTACTTTGACAGGTAATTATCCATGTGGCTCCTGTTCTGTTTACCCCTTTATGGCTTCATCAGACGATATCTCTATCTGTCTTTCTGCATGTTTTGAAAAATCCGCATTACTTTAATTGTCACTCTACAAACCTAGTTTATGCTCTTGTGTGTGGATGCCCAAAGATTTACATTGGGCAGACCACACGAAAGCTACGCAGATGCCTTCAACAACATCTTTCCAATATTTCCACAGCTAGGGCAGGTAAAGAAAAGTGGAAATGTCTCAGTTCTGTCACTTCTCATTTCCTAGATGCTCATCGGGGTCGTCCTTCAAGTATAAAGGCCACTCTACACACAGCGACATCGCTAGCGATGTCGCTGGTGAAAGCACCAGCCCCCGTCAGTTGTGCATCACGGGCAAATTGCTGCCCATCGCGCAAAATATTGTTAGTCCCCGTCACACATACTTACCTGCATAGCGACGTCGCTGTGGCCAGCGAACCGCTTCCTTTCTAAGGGGAGGTTCGTTCGACGTCACAGCGGCGTCATAGCGGAGGGGCGGAGATGAGCGGTCGGAACATCCCGCCCACCTCCTTCCTTCCTCATTGCCGGCGGCCGCAGGTACGATGTGGTTCCTCGTTCCTGCGGTGTCACACATAGCGATGTGTGCTGCAGCAGGAACAATGAACAACCTGCGTCCTGCAACAGCAACGATATTTGAGATTAGAATGATATGTCAACGATAAACGATATGGTGAGTAATTTTGATCGTTAGCGGTCGTTCGTGCATTTCACACGCAACGACGTCGCTAACGAGGCCGGATGTGTGTCACGAATTCTGTGACCCCAACGACATCTCGTTAGCGATGTCGTTGCGTGTAAAGCGGCCTTTAGGATCATTGTTATTGATTCAGTACCCTCCAATATCAGGGGTGGGGACATTTCCAAGTCCCTCGTTTTGAAGGAGTCTAGATGGATCTAATAGTTGTGTACTGTAGCAGCTGGAGGCATTAATGAGGAATTACTTTTTACTGGCTTCTACAAAAATCTTTGGATTTAACTTTTTTTTTTTTGAGACTCCATCCTCGGATCTAATCTAACTGTGGATACCCGAATGAACATGTCTTCCTGGAGCAAAGAACTCAAGAATCTACTATAATATGGGGCTCTTATCGGCTTGTTAATATTTGGTGATCCCCCGAGATCTGGAATTCCAATGATAACTTGTATAATTTACATATTATATTGTCTTTATGTAAATATTTTTGTAAATATTTTTCCGTCATTTGTACCTATCAAATGGATTGTATAAACTATATATCTTTTGGTTATTTACAAATTTATTTTTTTGGCATGTAAAGAGGTCCATTTATGCATATGGAATTATATTATTCCACCAGCTTTTCTATATTTTTTTAGTGCCTTGTGATGTGTTCCTCACCATTCCCCCCTAGCGGACTCTTTCTCTCTTTTTGATTTAGAAGGAGATGGAGACAGCCTTAGGCCTCTGCCACACTCACGTGAAATTCACGCACGTGCCGAGAGACACGTATTTTCCCTGCGTGTTGCGTGCAGGTAAGTACGTGTCTCTGGTACGTGCGTGACACGTGTGTTCTACGTGTGCTATCCGCGATAACACACGTAGAATCGGTAATTATTATACTCACCTGGTCCTTCCTGATGTCCGCGCTGCTGTCCGTGGTGCTGATCCTCGGTCTCCAGCCCTCCCGTCTCCCCGCTGCTGCTGCTGCCAGGCAGTGAAGTGAATATTCTATGAGAATAATGAGCGGCGGTCGGCAGCAAGAGGCAGCAGCGGCAGAGACAGGAGGGCTGGAGAAGGTGAGTTAATGTTTTGGTTTTTTTTCAATGACATGTGTGTTTTCTCCGGCGCGTGTCACACGGGACCGCATCCACACTACACCCGTGTGGTGCGGGTGCGGGCCGTGTGACACCCGTGCTGCCGGTGAAAAAACGGACATGTCAGCGCTTTCAAAAACGCACACACGTACAAACGCACACGGACACACGTTCCGTGTGGTTTTACGTGTGTGTGCCTGCTACAATAGGGTAGCATTGGTTAAAGTGTCTCCGTGCCGCCGGTACGTGTAAAAAATGACAAACACGTGCCGGAGGCACGGATGTGTGGCGCAGGCCTTAGGCTATTTGCACACGTAAATGCTGAAATTTCTGCAGCGATTTAACAGCACATGTGCGCTTCAAATCGCTGCAGAAACACTGTGTAATGGATGAAGTGTTTCAGCAGATTATATGCCGATTTCATGCTCTTTGGATGCTGGCTCTCCCATAGACAGAGTGGGAGCTGCATCCAAAGCGCACAAATTAACTGACATGTTGCTTTTTTGTACGCACGGATTTGGGACAAAATTTTAGCATCCAAATCGCTGCATTTAAAAAAGCAATGTGCGCGCGGATTATGCACAATCTACATAGATTGTGCTAGGGACGCAGGACGCATGCATTTACGCTGCAGTGCTAAATGCAGCGTAAATGAATGCTATTACGCAATGTGCCAACGAGGCCTTAGAGAGAGAAATGGTATGAGGAACACAAAAGAAAAAGAAAAATATAACTAAATGGAAATTACATGCTGGGGTAACTTATCAATTAATAATGGTATTAACTAGCTTTGTTACTTTATCTAATTTTATTTTTTACATTTTTTATTACCTTTATGTGAAATGGCTTGCAAGCTGATAGAGAGAAAAAAAACTATTTATTTTTCCATTTGCATTCTCCTATGTTCCCTGTATGGCCCTTTGCCTGTGTCCTCATAACATGTTTTGATTTCCAAAAATGGTATCTAGCGCACTAAGAAAAAGCATATGTCTATTTAATTGTCTTGGGTTACTAGCTAATACCAATACATATTCCTTGCTTTTTCAGCGTTGTGCCTTCCATAATTTTTGCATGCTCAGCTGCCAATGGAGAGGCTCCTATTTGATGCTTGATGTCTGTTTGTGTCCATCCTTGCTTAATTGTTTATATATCGATTTGATGCATATTAAAATACTCTTTGTGATGACTCACATATTTGCCCTCTATCATGCGCAGGCGTACTGGTTCTTTGTGTATTTTTGACTCTGGAACTTTGCTGTGCAAGCGCTATACAAAATGCTATCACTGTGCATGTCTGAGCGTCCCTGGCAATGTGCTGCGAGATACATGGCGCTTTTCTCACTTATATGCCGCCTGTTACCGCATGCGGATGATGAACATTTCTGGTTTTTTTTATTGTGATCAGCGCCCCCGCAATATTCCTGCGCACGCTTTGTTAAAAATATTGCCACGCATGTATGAGCATCTCTAGCAATGTGCTGCAAGGCAGATGGTGTGTATCCTGAATATGCCAATTGTTACCGCACACAGGTGGTGAGTGTTTGGGATTTGATTGCGACTAGTACTTATACATCACAATAAAATGTGGGCCTCACTTTTGTTTTGCCCTTGAGAAAGTCACCCCCCAGGTGACGATACGTGTGGGGCTGGTTCTCACCCCCTCCCCCTTACAGCTTCATCTTAATTTGATTCCTTCAGGCTTGTATACTGATCGCTGTTGCGTTATATCTAACCTCATATTTTTGCAAAGAGGTCTTGCTACTCCACTCAATAGCAGGAATATTTATTGGAGCTACTTCATATTTGCTTGTTTGCTGGACAGGATTGACTCCTTCAGGCTTGTATACTGATTGCTGCTGTCTAATATCTAACCTTATACTGTATTTTTGCAAAGAGGTCTTTTTACCCTACTCAATAGCAGGAATATCTATTGGAGCTACTTAATATATGCTTGTTTGCTGGACAGGATTGTTATCTAAGACTGTGTATCCGTATATATTAACATTAACATTTGGAGGCCCTTTGGTTTCCTGTGCCTACTTTCAGCTTTAGTATACAACTGTGTACTATTATGTATATTGCCGTTTTAGAGACTGATATATCAGTGCCATAATATGAGGGACATGTATTCACAATCCTTTGTGCTTTCTAATTGTTTATAAATAATTGTTGATATGCTTACACTTTTCTGTGTTTAATTTTTTGTTAACAAATATTTCATTCTTCATGGTGATCCCTCTCTCTTTGGCACATTCTTTTCTCTTTATCATAATGTTGTATTCGCCTTCCTATATTCGGATGTCCTGCCCAGCCATTTTGGTGTCTGATTTGCAGCCACTAAACATGTTGGGCTTCTTAACTAATCTTAGCCACCTTGGCTGCGGCATTACTGTGATTGGCTGGCCGCCGCCATTTTGTGCACAGTACATTGCCAGCGTCTCTCTCCATACTTACCGATCACCGACATAGCGCGGCTGTCATGCTGCTTTTGCTGTCTCTCACACTTCGTCCCTACCCACTCATTAGCCACATTACATATTCACTGCTTCCCTGCTCTCCAGCATCTGTGATTAGTTGCAGTCAGACCTGCCCCCACGTTGAGTGACAGCTCTCTGATTGCAACCAATCACAGGGTCTATATCGTACAGTTAAATAAATAAATAATTTAAAAATGGCGTGCTGTCCCCCCCAATTTTGATACCCGCCATATAAAGCCTCACAGCTGAGGGCTGGTATTCTCAGGCTTAAGAGACCCACAAATTTTTGTCAGCCCCCAGCCTAAAAATATCAGCCAGCAGCCGCCTGGAATTGCCGCATCCATTAGATGTGAAAATCCCGGAGCTTTACCTCGCTCATTCCGAATGCCTTGGTGCGGTGCCAATCAGCGTAATAAGGAGTTAATAGCAGCCCACAGCTGCCACTAAGTCCTAGATTAATCATGGCAGGCATCTCTGAGACACCCCTCATCATTACTTTTAAGTGAAAGAAAATAAACACAAACCCCAAAAAATCTTTTATTTGGAATAAAATACAAAACTACCCTCTTTCACCACTTTATTAACCCCAAAACACCCACGTCCGAGGTAATCCACACAAAGTCTAAAGACGGTCCTGGCTCTGCTACATCCGGGCCTGGAGAGTCCACAAACATGTCCGATATCTCCAGGCTTCGGGAAACACTGACAAGAAGGACAGCAGTGACGTCACTCAGTTCATTGGCAGTCATATCCAAGTTCCCACCGTATGACTTCTGTTGACCGTGTCCCGCACCCTGCCAGTAGTTTAACAGTGACAGTGGTGGCATGGAGGTGCGAGCTGCCCGGTACTCCTCAGATAGCATTGTCAGTGTTAAAGTGTGCGCCTGTTCCGCTCCCCACCAGCAATTCAACACTGACAATACCATCCAAGGGGAGTGGTGATCACAGCCTGCCATCTGCTGTGAGCCATGTGTGTGTCGGCAGCTCCTCCTGGAAGAGCACACAGCTCTAGGAGGAGAAGCTACTGAGGTCAGTACATACTGCAGCAAGCAGTGATCACAGCCTGCCATCTGCTGTGAGCTGGGTGTGTGTCGGCAGCTCCTCCAGGAAGAGTACACAGCTCTAACAGGAAGAGCTACTGAGGACCGAGGGCAGTACATGCTGTGGCGAGCAGTGACCCAGTCCTCGCAGTACGGAATGTATCATGGGGGTGTTCATTCTGAGTGGCATGCCAGCAGATTGCATGGCTCACTTCACTTGCTGCATGGAGCTCACATCGGGCAGTCTTGTTCCATAGTGCTCGCTGTGCGCATCAGATGTAGCAGTGCTGGAAGTGTCATGGGACCTCGAGTGGTTTACGTAGGACCTGCTGGTGTGTATTGGGGATTAATAAAGTGGTGAAAGAGGGGTCTTTTTTCTATTTTATTCCAAAAAAAGGATTCTTTCGGTGTTTGTGTTTATTTTCTTCCACTTACAGATTAATGATGAGAGGTGTCTCAGAGTCGCCTGCCATGTCTAATCTAGGACTTAGTGGCAACTATGAGCTACCATTAACTTCTTACTACCCCAATTGCTACTGCACCAGGGTAATCAGGATTAGCGAAGTAAAGCTCCAGAATTTTCACATCTAATGGATGCAACAATTCCGGGCTGGCTGATATTTTTAGGCTGGGGGGCTCCCAAAAACGTGGGTCTCCCCAGCCTGAGAAAACTAACCCTCAGCTGTGAGGCTTTATCTTGGCTGGGTATCAAAATTGGGGGACCATATGCCAGTTTTTTTTAAATTATTTTAAAAAAATCTCTAGTTTACCACTATCTTTTATACTGACTGTCATAGTCACCCTGATTGGCACTACTATGTGCGTACTCTTGTAATTTCCTTGATGATACACCTCCGCAGACTGTCTGGTGCCATTGAAATGAGAAGGCAGGACCAGATGGCATGAAGATGAACAAAGGAAACCAAAGTTCAACAATAAACCTCTCTGTTTGCTCAAAAGTCCTTTGGCATAAACTATGTACATGAGATAAAAAGGTACAAAAAATAATTTTCCTTCCACTATTTCTTTCTTTCTTTTTTATTTTTACATAGCACCAACACACAGTATTTTGCAGTTCTTTACAATTCAGAGGTTCATACATTAGCAACACTGTGCCTATTGGGGCTCATGATCAAAATTCCGTATCTGTATGTCTTTGAAGTGTGGGAGGAAACCGGAGTACCCAGAGGAAATCCATGTAAACATGGGAGCAACATACAAACTACTTGCAAATGTTGTCCTTGGTGGGATTTTAAACCAGGACCGTAGCGCTGCAAGACTGCAGTGCTAACCACTGAGCCACCATGTCACCTTTATACTCTTGCATCTCATGGCAATCCAGCCAACAATTATGGATGACTTTGTCTTCCCCTTTGAGGGCTGCATAGATTGAGGTGTAATATTGCGGCCACTGACAGCTACTCTTGGTTTGCAGCTGACTAATGAGGACTCCACTCATTGGTGTACATACCACTTCTCACCACAATCTTGAAAGTCCACTGGACTCCCTAATGGAATATACACACGGGGTCAAAATTGTTGGTACCCCTCATTTAATGAAAGAAGAACCCACAATGGTCACAGAAATAACTTGAATCTGACAAAAGTCATAAATAAAAAAATCTTTGAAAATGAATAAATGAAAGTCATACATTACTTTTCAACCATGCTTTCACAGAATTTAAAAAAATAAATAAAACTCATGAAATAGGCCTGGGCAAAAATGATGGTAGCCCTGAAAATAATGTGACAAAAAGGACATATAAAACCAAGGTGTGTCCACTTATTAGCATCACAGTCCCAGTTACTGCTCTGGGAGTGACACCTGGCATTCTGCCTCACAATGGATGCTTAGTCAAGCCCATTCTATTGAAAAGTAAGCCTGGGTACCTCCTGTGGTCTAGTGAGTCCACTCCCACTCACTGCCATCACCAGCAGTGAGCATTACAATTCGCCCTGGCCATTGACTTCACTGATTGCAGTCTGATGCCCCCTTGGACAGCAGAACTCATTCCATACCCCCTGCTGCCGATGACTGGCCAATTGAATGACTTTTTTATTCTGGGTTTTTTATTCAGGCCTTGAAAGAGGGATAAAAAGGAGGGATACTATGGCGACAGTCTCCCTAATGTGTCAGCACTCCGCAGTGTCCTAGTGCTATGTCACTGCACTCTCCTCTTTCCTGTATGACCGTTCTTGCGCTGCATGGTCTTTCATGGCTGCCCACTTGTAGTGTGGTCCTCTGCACTCCCACATGGACATCCTCCTGTTGCGGGGTCCTTGGCTTGCCCCCCCTTTCCTGTGGCCACCCAGATGTCATTTGGTCCTCTGCGTCCCTTTGTTGCCATCCATGTGTAGTGCGGTCCACGGCTCATACCCCAGCATATGCCCATGTATGTGTCAGATTTCAGCTCCTGCCTAGGCCTCATGCCCTTTTCATGATGCATGAGGTTTCTTGGTCTCCAGTCTACGGGGTGCACGCTCGTGCTTCCTTTTCCTTTTAAGAGGTGCATGTGCACCTTGCTAAGGTGTCCCAAACCTATCACTGGGAGGTACCAGGTATTTAAGGCTACCTCCCCTGATGTGAGGTGTCAGAGCAATGCATTAGGATTTGATCTTAGCTGTGTGTTGCTTCTGTCAGCTCTAGCGTTTCAGTCTCCAACACCAGTCCCGCATGCAGCCAGATCTGATCTGCTGTGTCTGTCCTATCTTTTCCCTGGATCTGTCCTGTCTATTATGTCTATTACCTGGTACCAGCCTGTATCTTACACCTGAGTCTGAACCAACCTGTATCCTGCAGATGTGTCCATTCCAGCCTGAATCCTGTTACCTGTGTCCGCACCCGCCTGCACCAGTCATCCTTTTTGCCTCTGCCATCCTGGCTGCACCTGTGTCCGATGTCCTGTGCTTGATGTCCTGTGCCTGGTGATCCATGCCTGATAACCTGGATGATCATGACCGGAGTTCCAATGCTGAGGACTTGGACCCTGATGACCAGAGTTCCCCCAGATGTCCTGCCCTGTACTTTTTACTGATGTCCTTTGCCTGGTTACCTGAGCCTGATGATCCGTGCCAGAAGTTCATTACCTGCCTGTACCCATCCTGCCTCTTCACCATCAAGACTGTTAAGGCCACTTTACACACAGTGACATCGCTATCGATATTGCTAGCGAGCGTACTCGCCCCCGTCGGTCGTGCGTCATGGGCAAATCGCTGCCTATGGCGCACAACATCGCTTACACCCATCACACATGCTTACCTGCCTAGCAATGTCGCTGTGGCCGGCGAACCGCCTCCTTTCTAAGGGGGAGGTTTGTGCGGCGTCACTAAGCGGCTGCCCAATAGAAGCGGAGGGGTGGAGATGAGCAGGACGAACATCCCGCCCACCTCCTTCCTTCCTCATTGCAGGCGGCCGCAGGTAAGGTGATGTACCTCGGGTGTCACACGTAGCGATGTGTGCTGCCCCAGGAACGATGAACAACCTGCATCCTGCAACAGCAACTATAGTCGGGAAAGGAACGACGTATCAACGATCAATGATTAGGTAAGTAATTTTGATCGGTAACGGTCATTCGGGCGTTTCACACACAACGACTTTGCTAACGAGGCCGGATGTGCGTCACGAATTCCGTGACCCCAGCGACATCTCATTAGCGATGTTGTTGCGTGTAAAGCGGCCTTTATTCCTGTCTTATCCCTGTTTGTCCTGCCAGTGCCTGTCCTGCCCATCCTGTCTATGACTGTGTCCTTGTTCTGTTGTTTCAACACTCTGCTCAGCTGCTACAGGTCTGGTTACTGCCCTTGGAGTGGCACATTAGTCAAGCCCCTTCCACTAAAATGTAAACATGGGTCGCCCCTGTGGTCCAGTGAGTCCAGTTCTACTCTCCGCCTTCACCAGCATGAGCTTTAAAGTGAGCCTTGATGGGGTGGCACAGTGGCTCAGTGGTTAGCACTGCAGTCTTGCAGTGCTGGGTCCTGGGTTCAAATCCCACCATGGGTTTCCTCTCATACTACAAAAACATACTGATAGGGAATTTAGATTATGAGCTCTGATGGGGACACTGTTGCCAATGTATGCGAAGCTCTCTGTAATTAATAGCACTATGTAAGTGAACTTATTATTATTGATAGATAATAAAGAGGAAAGAAATTCACCAGTAAAATTATGGTCTGCTGCCACACAGGTATATCTCCTCTAACTGAATCCATAGATATTACCTATGCTGGATTAATATACAGTTAGGTCCATATATATTTGAACAAAGACAACATTTTTGAAATTTCTGTTCTATACATCACCATAATGGATTTTGTATAAAACAATCCAGATGCAGTTGAAGTTCAGTCTTTCAACTTTAATTCAGTGGGTTGAATAAATGTTTGCATAAAAAAGGTGAGGAACTGAAGCATTTTTTAAACTCAATGCCTTCATTTCAGGGGCTCAAAAGTAATTGGACAAATTAAATATTGGGAAATAAAATGTTACTTTCTAATACCTGGTTAAAAACCCTTTGTTGGCAATGACTGCCTGAAGCAGAGGCATAGCTCAAGGGGGTGAACCTTCTGAATAGGCTCCTAACCAGGTAACTTTTTTTCCCCCCTCGGTTATGGTCTGCACCCCTCTATTCCACACAGTCTGCACCCTTCTGTCAGGCTGCAACCTTCTGTCACAGTCTGTACTCTTCTGTCACATCCTGCATCCCCCTGACACACCCTGCATCCTCCTGTCACACTCTGCACCCCCTGTCACACCCTGCACCCCCTGTCACACTCTGCCCCCACTGTCACTCTGCCCCCACTGTCACACTCTGCCCCCACTGTCACACTCTGCCCCCACTGTCACACTCTGCCCCCACTGTCACACTCTACCCCCCTCTGTCACACTCTGCTCCCCTTTCACACTATGCCCCCCTCTGTCCACTGTCAAACGCTGCATCCCTCTGTCACACTCTGCATCACTATGTCACACCCTGCACCCCTATCACAGATTTCAGCCCTATGCCATAGTCTGCACCCCTGCCACACCCTGCCCCCCCCTCTGTCACACTCTGCACCTCTGTCAAACCCTTCACCCCTCTGTCAGACCCTGCCACCTCTGTCACACCCTGCCCCCCCTCTGTCACATCCTGTCCTCTCTGTCACACTCTGCTCCCCTCTGTCACAGCCTGCACCCCTCTGTCACACCCTGCACCCCCCTTTCACAGCCTGCACCCTCTCTCTCACACTCTTCTCCCCTCTGTCACACTCTGCCCCCTTCTGTCACACCATGCTCCCTCTGTCACAGGCCGCACCTCTTTTTCACACCCTGCACCCCCCAGTCACACCCTGCATTCCCCTGTAACACCATGCACTCCCCTTTTACATCCTGCACCCCTCTGTCATAGCCTGCACCCCTCTGTCACAGTCTACACCCCTCTGTCACACCGTGCACTCCTCTGGCGCAATCTGCAAACCAATCACACCCTGCACCCCTCTATCACATCCTGCCCTCTCTCTGTCAGACTCTGCCCCCTTTGTCACACTTTGCCCCCTCTCTGTCACACTCTACCCCCTCTGTCACATCCTGTACCCCCTCTGTCATACCCTGTACCCCTCACTGTCAAACCCTGTACCCCCCTTCTGTCACAGCCTGCCCTCCTCTGTCACAGGCCACATACTTTGCGTTACATGGACCATACCAGACTGCTGTGCAAATACACTTTGGGGCAATGG
This sequence comes from Anomaloglossus baeobatrachus, assembly GCF_048569485.1. Classification (NCBI taxonomy): domain Eukaryota; kingdom Metazoa; phylum Chordata; class Amphibia; order Anura; family Aromobatidae; genus Anomaloglossus; species Anomaloglossus baeobatrachus. The sequence continues at coordinate 153,766,039 of NC_134354.1, read as the reverse complement.
GGGGAAATTGATGTCACTGTCCTGCTGTCTGCCTGAAATGTTTTTAAATATGAAGACTCCAAGATGGGTCTCTAAGTTGTATCGTCTTGTCTGTACTGGCAGGGGTGTGGGTGCACCAGCCCTACACCTGTCTCTCATCCACCTCAATATTTCTTATTTCAATAGTCTAGGAAGCTAATGGCTCTGCCAAAACAGTGGGACTGCACTGTAAAACGCAACATTTTTGATGTTTTGGAAGCTTTTCAACCCCCACCCAAAGGTGTTTTCTCTGCCTTAGGTTTGGCTCCCTATTGAATCCAATGATGTTTGAATGTTCAGCGCATTGTTTGGTGGTTCGTTTGGTGAAGATCGGGAAGTTCGCCAAAGATTGTCGAACCGAACTTTGAATAGTTAACTCTACAGTTGAATGAAACTGAGGTGCAATACCATTGAAAACCTTATGTTAGATGAACTGTTTTTTGAATTAACACATTTCAGATTTTCCAATATTTTATAACCCCTATATTAAAAAAACGGTATTAAGTGCCATGCTTTCTAATACTTTCTTGATTTACATCCTGGTATCAGCCAAGTGCAAAGCAAAATTCAATGTCCTGCCAGTTTGTGATAATTTAGTATTAATTATATTAGAAAAAGTCTGACATTTTCTCACACTTGAAATTTCTAACTGGTCCTGGCTTTTTTTCATTCTGTAAATTTTATGCTCAACAAAGTAGATTTGTGGCACACAGTGGTCATATAAAATATGTTAAGCTAAAAAGGAACATGACAGTATTAATGTGTACTAAAGTTATAAACTTAATTAACTGTCTAAAAGAGTCACTTAATATGTTTTCAACAGATGCTAAACATTCACACATCTAAAAGCATATTAGCATAATTTAAATCCAGATGGCAATAACACTCCTAGACAAAAATCCTAAATTAAAACTATTCCATAATCACTAAAATTGAACAGTCAAGTTTAAAATATTTACAGAATGCACTGGTAAAGTTTTCTCATAAGACAACCTGTTCCCCAAAAGTTAATTGTTTACATTATTTGAGGGTTTGTGTGTGGGAAGTTGGGGTAGTGTTTGCCTTAAATTCAACATAAAAGTTGTAATATTTTCCCTCACATTGTGCACTCTGCAGAACAGAAATATAATCAAAATGGCAGTGGGTAGCAAAATAAGTGATACAACACTGGAATCAGAGTCTCTGTCCCCAACATTATGCTTCTCTTAGATGGGGCAGCAAAAACCTGGTGACAGATTCCTTTTAAATGGTAGTAAGAGCAGGATAATTATACATACTGTGCTTTCCAGAGGATCGTACTGCAGTCAGACTCTTTTCTGGGTCCAATTATTAGGGTTAATCAATAATCACTGCTTTCTTAGCCCACCCTGTGTTTGTGTTTGTGATTAGTTGCAGTCAGTTTGCTGTATGGTAGTGTAAAAAGAAATACATAAATTATATTAAAAAATAATGTGAGCTTCTACCCTATTTTATGTCCAGAGCTGGTAAAACAACAGCTGGCGGGCTGTCAGATTGCGGGTCCTGGCTCACAGTTTGACAATCTGGCAGCACTTTGACTGAGGGATAACGGGGGAGTCTCCAGTGTGACCTCAGGTGACCTGACTGTCAGACTTTCACACTGCGGGTCATGGCCGTTTCCCTCAATCTTACAGTCCAGCAGTCAGGTCACCTGAGGTCACATTGTGAGAACCCAGGTTTGACCTTTGGTGAACTGAGTTACATCACCTGCTCACAGCAGGGTTCCCCTCAGCTCTTAGTGATTCCCATAGCCTGCAGAGAGCGGACAAATTTTCCCTCTCTGCGGCCTCTGGATGTAGCAGACTGAGGATCATCGTAGGACTTTGTATGGATTACATTAAATCTGCGAGGGCGTTTTGGGGGTTAATGAAAAGGATAAAGAGGGTGTTTGTATTTTATTTAAAATAAAGGATTTTTTTGTTGTTTGTGTTTTATTTTTTTTCACTTACAGGATTAATAATGGGGTTTCTCATAGATACCTCCCATTATATACCCAGGGCTTGATGGCAGCTGTCATTTTTTGACAAATCACAGCTGTCATTAACCTTCTTATTTTACTGTGATTGCCACCGCAGGAGCCCATGTAATTTTTTAAATTATTTATTTCATTTTACACTACCATACACAAAACTGGCTGCAACCAATCACAGATGCAGACACAGAGTAGGGGAGCGTGAATAGCAGTCTGCAACTAATCATCATACACTGGCACAGAGAGTGTGCCTGGTAAGCAGTCAATATTGCTGAACCTTAATAGGTGGGCCCGGGAAACAGTTTTACTGTTACTCTGGGAAACACAGTAAGGTTATATATCCTGCTATTACTAAAATGTAACTTCTTTTTGCAGCCCACATCATTTTTTTTCAATTTACAGTAAATTCCTTGGTCAATCACAGCCATAACAGTATTTGATATGGCTGTGATGGGGTCAGAAGTGTCCACACTGGAAAAGCTTTCAACAAGCTTTATTCGGATGACAAACCCGAACCAGAACCGGACGTACACTAAAGAGTCTTTCTTTGGGATGTACAGACTACAAACTTTACAGTTCAGATCAATCATCCCTATTCATCAATATTAGATGGGTGGGAATCTTGCATCTGCATACCGGTGAAGAGCTGTTTGCAGCTTCGGCATCTAATTGTAAACAGTGAACAAAGTCACAATAGCTCCTCTACTGCCTAAGTATTGGCCATTGCCAAGAGCTTCAAATTTACTCCTATTCATTTCAATTAACATTTAAATTTTATATACAGTTGAAAAGAGAAGTTTACATATACTATTTAAAAAGACACATATGCATGTTTTTTTTACTATCCAACTCAGAATAAACCTTTCCTGTTTTAGGTCAATTAGGATTACCAAAATTATTTATATTTGCAAAATGCCAGAATAATGAGAGCGATAGAGAATGTTTTAAGACATTTTTATTTCACAGTAGGACAGTGGCATCAATTGAACCCTCCATTTCCCCATAGTTTGTTTGCACTCAGGGAGGTATGGTCCATAAAACACACAGGAGCACACAGCAACTTTGCCTTCTGCAGTAGCGCATCCAGGCTGGAATAGTGCCCTAAACATTTCTGTACAACCAGGTTGAGCACGTGAGCTATGCAATGCACAATGATGTTGGCTAGGCGTAGTGCTGCCACAAGGTTTGCACCATTATCACGCATGGTATTCCCTGCCTCCAGGTTTGTTATGTGGAGACAGCCATTGATCAAACTGGGACTGGATAGTGGTCCACAACTCTGCAGTTGTGTGAAGGTGTTCTCCAATGCATATTAATTTAAGCACTGCCTGATTACGTTGACATAAACACATAATGTGGCCTGGCATTTTCATTTAAAAATCAAGAACGAGTGACTGGCGTACGCCTCTTGCTCCCAGAACCCTGGAACTACAGACAAATGACAATTTGTAGACCCTACTTGAAGTCTCCACATTTCCAAAAATTAAGGTCAGACATCAGGAAAAGTTGCAACAATTGGCACAGACTAGAAATAGTACAACTCTGCAACATGGATACGTGGGCCTGGCCTTGAAACAAGGCCTGAACCAGCATTTCTACCTTCACCAGAGACAGCAAGATATAGACAGGATTAGGGATCTTGCTCCCAAAACTCTGGCACTATAGGCAAGATACAACTTGGAGACCCATGTTGGCATCGTGATATTTAAAAATATTGCAGGCAGACTGGAGGACAGCAGGACAGTAGCATCAATTGCTTCCCCCCGTTTCCCCATAGTGGCTTTGCACATCAGGGAGGTATGGTCCATGCAAGCAACCGGTGTAGCCTGGCAGTTACATTTTTAAAAATAAAAAGTTAGATGAGTGACAGAATTAAGCCTCTTGCTCCCACACCTCTGTCAGTACAGCCAAAACACAACTTGGAGACTCATCTTGGAGTCTTGACATATAAAAAATTTCAGGCAGCCAGCTTGACAGTAGAATCAATTGCCCACCCCCCCACCTCCCCATTTTCCCATAGTGGCTTTGCACATCAGGGAGGTATGGTCCATGCAACACAAAGGATGTTACATGGCATTTAAATTTTTAAAAATAAAAAGTGGGATGAGTGACAGGATTAGGCCTCTTGATCAGTGATCAAAAAAAACTAAACATTGCAGACTTTTGGGGAAAGGGCTTGGGTTACCAAGTCCAAGCAGAACAGGCTAAGGCTTGTACCAAGTTTGAAATTGGCAAACAGGTTCACTCATCTCTACTATTCACCCATCTCTAACAATAATGTGTAGGGTCTCAACCAAGCAGAGGAGTAAATAATGCAGATAGAGGCACTTGCCTTGTGTGATTGGGAGAGTCATAACCGTTTTCGAAGCAAGCAATGGCTACAGCAGCCCCGTGTAGATTAAAGAATGAAGATATGGAGAAAAGGAGATAATCTGCGCTGCAATGAAGGAATAACGATAACAGAAATCATGGATCGTGATTTCAGAGTACAGATCACCCCTTGTTCAGGACAAATCCCATTCTCACATTATATGATTTATCCTGATGAACCAGTTACCTGTACTCTGAATCACATTGACTAAATTCACAATCCAGGAATTTTGTTATCTTTATTCCTCTCTGGCAGCGCGGTTCAGTTCTCTCTATATCTTCAGTCCACTGATTCTCTATGGCATTTATGTCTGAATTGTGACTAGGCATTCAAACACATACATTTGCTTTAATTTAAACCATTCTATTGTAGTTCTGTCAATATTTTTATGGTCATCACCCTGCTAGAAGGTGACCCTACGTCCTACTCTAAAGTCTTTTGCAGCATCGAACGGGTTTTCTTTTGGATTACCCTGTAGTTAGCTTCATCCATCTATCTTCTCATTAACTCTAACCAGCTTCCCTGACACTGCTGAAGATTCACTTCCTGGGACGCTTATTACAGTCAAACGCGCCTCTGCCGTGAATGGCAGCGTGGCAGCTGACTGCATCCAATCACAGGCACCAGAGCAGCCAGTGGGCGGGGAAAGCAGTGTAACTAATGGAGCCCATACACTCTAGCATCTACCATGAGCCTAGAATGTATAGGCTCATTCCAGGTTAGTGGGTCTGACTGGCTTCGTTAGTGGGCGTGGTGATGTTTCATGCAGGGGGGGCTTTGCCCCCCTTGCACTCCCCCTGTCTGGGAGTCTCATCCCCACACCTCTGCTTCTATAATAAACAACTCCATACCCATGTGGAGTTAGAAAAAGAATGGAATTTTGAACATGCCCCTATCATGTGATACGGGCGTGTTGAAATGACATCTTCCTGACAGCTACTGTCAGTATCGTGGCATAAAACAATAAAATAAAACAATTGGTGCAGGGTCCCCCGGTATTCTGATACCCAGCACAGATAAAGCCCATGACTACAGCCTTAGCCCTGCATTTCTCTTGGCTGTGTATCAAAAGAAGAGGAACCGCATGTGGCTTTTTTTTTTACTTAAATAAATTTAAAAAAACTACATACAGTTCCTACCAATTTTGATACCCAGCCAAGATACAGCCATCTGGGGGCTGGTATTCTCTGGCTGAAGAGACCCAGCCTAAAAATGACAGCTTCCAGACGCCCAGAATTGTTGCATCCATTAAATGCGACAAGCCTGGTGCTTTACTGGCTCTTTCGGATTACCCTTCTGCAGAAGCAATAAGGGTAATGAAAGGTTAATAGCAGCCCACAGCTGCTACTAAAAACAAGATTAGTAATGTGAGGCATCTATGACACTCGCATCACTAATCTGTAAGTGAAAATAAATAAACACACACAAACACCTACCTTACAAAAAAACACATTATTTTTTTACTTATTTTTTACGCGGTTTTTGCCGCTTTTTTGCTGCAATTTTTGACGCAGTTTTCTGCCAGGAGGTGTGCATTTAGTGCTGAAATATTTTGCACCAGATTTCCCCACCAAATTTGCAGCTCCTGGCAGAAAAAAACGTTGAGTTTTTTTTGCATTTTTGGGCCAATGGATGCGATTTTGGTGATGAAATATTTATACCATATTCCTGCACCCAATATAAACCTCCTGGCAAACCCCCCCCCACACATTTTTTAACACATTTTTTTGCCTCGGTTTTTGCTGCAATTTTCTGCCAGAAGATTCCCATTTGGTGCTGAAATTATCTGCACAAGATTTCAACACTAAATTTGCACCTCCTTGCAGGAAAAAAAAACCTTTTTTTTTTGCATTTTTGGGCCAAGGGATTCAAATTTGGTGATGAAATTTTTTACACCATATTCCTGCTCTTAATCTACACCTCCTGGCAAAAAAGTTGCATGCTTTCTTATGCATTTTTTGATGCAATTTTCTGCTAGGAAGAGTACATTTGGTGCTTAAATTTTCTGCACCAGATTTCAGCACCAAATTTGCATCTCCTGGCAGAAAATTTTTTTTTGCATTTTTGGGCCAAGGGATAAAACTTTTGGTGATTAAGATTCTACACCATATTCTTGCACCCAATCTACACCTTCTGGCAAAAAAATGGTTTTTTTTTCCCTGGCTTTTTTATGTGACTTTTGCCACAGTTTTCTGGCAGGAGGTGTAGATTGGGTGCAAGAATATGATGTAAAATTTTCAGCACCAAATTTGCAGCCCTTGGCTCAAAAATGGAAAAACGTTTTTTTTTTCTGCCCGAATGTGCAAATTTGGTGGTGAATTCTTGTGCAGACAACTTCAGCACCAAATGTGCACTTCCTGGCACAATACCACAGCAAAAATTGTGGCAAAAACCAACGGCAAAAAAACGCAGCAAAAACTGCAGGGAAAAATTGCATAAAAGATGAGTGTTTTTGCCAGGAGGTGTAGATTGGGTGCAGGAAATTTGTGTAAAATTTTGAGCACCAAACTACATCTCTTCGCAAAAAACTCCCGCAGTTTTCTGCCAGGAGATGCACGTCTCACTAGAGGTGAGGTCCCTTACTTTACTGAGGTCACCTGAGGTCAGGTGACCTGCTATTACAGGTGGAGGACCGTGGAAATCTCCAGCTGTGACTACAAATAAAATGAGTGACAATATCGCTCATCTCGACTCAGTGATTGTCTGTCTGCACTCACAGTGACAGTCATGTTCTATGGCGCTCCCTGTGAGATTCAGATGTAGCAGAGTTGAATCGCCGTGGGATCTCGTGTGGATTACTGGGGTCCTGCAGGGGTGTTTTGGGGTTAATAATGGGGTAAGAGAGAGTGTTTTTTGTCTTTTTATTTCAAATAAAGGATTTTTTTGGTGTCTGTGTTTATTTACTTTTCTTACAGATTAGTGATACGGGTGTCAGTCACTGCCACCACTAATCTGGGGTTTAGTAGCAGCTATATGCTGTCTTTATCATGACTGGGTATGAAAATTGGGCACATCGTTTTCTTAAGTTATTTATTTATTTAAATAAAAAAAGCCTCATTCGGTTTCTCTTCTTTTGATACACAGACAAGAAAAGCGCAGGACTGAGGCTGTAGCCATGTGCTTTATCTGTGCTGGGTATCAAGATACCAGGGGACTCTTCTCCAATTGTTTTATTTATTTATTTTTATACCTCGGTACTGACCCTCAAACAGCATCAGTCAGTGATTGCAGGCAGACGCAGTTGCACAGGCTGGGGGTATATCTGACTGCATACAATCACAGATGACAGGTTGGCCGGTGGTCAGGGAAAGTAGGCAAAGCCTTGTGTATGCGATCACGGCACATGAAGTGAACATGCGACCTGGAAGCAATGTGCAGCCATGACACGGAGCCTCGGTACGAATGAAGCACTCGCTTCATTCTTGTTTTCTTTATTTTTTCTTTTTTTTTTTCTTGATTGCTGAATCTGCATCAAATATCCAGAATCCCAGGCCCCGGTCCAGCACCCGGGCATCTTTGAAACCACGCGGATCCGGATTTTACAGTCTAGGTCCGCCCAGCCCTAGTTATGATTTAAGCTTTTAGTTTGTTTTCAATTTTTGTAAAATTACAAAAAAAAATTAGCAACTATGTAGACAATTTAACCCATGATGGAATGTGAACTTGTCTTTGTTCCATTGCTTGCACTATATGGTACAAGACTACAATACTTCAGTATTGCTGTCTATTGGCTTTTTCAGTGCTGGAGAGGAGAAGTGGGGGTTAATACCACGCTGTCACCAAATAAGGAAAAAAAATTGTTGATTCGATATTAAAAATGTTTTATTCCATAGATCAATGCGTTTCAGGGCTCAAGACCCCTTCTTCAGGACCAAAAAAGAAGAAAAATCAACAATACAAGAGGGAAATAAAGATGGCAGAAACAGGGTCTTGGCTCATGTGATAACCCATTAAATAATGCATAATGGGTATCATTACAAGCCACTTAACCCTGGGGACAATACTCCTAAATGCTGCGGACAGATATTGACCATGGCATATAAGAATTTAATATCAGATTTCAGAACTGATTTTTGCTATAGAAATCAGGTGCAGGCACCTGATATGTAATGTCAGATATCGGCACGAGGTACATTTATTTACATTTTTTTATTTTTGTTTTCTATAAAACTCACAGCTCGTACTAGATAAGTGAAGCAGTGAATTTAATCTATTTTTCAACATTTTATAGATACAGATAGTCAAAGGTGTATTTGCATTGTAAACAAAATAAGCATTGCACTGTAATCATATTCATAACTTGCTATTCCTATCTTTTTATTATGATTATCTGCAAACATTACATTTACCACTTTGCCATGAATTCATCTTTTTATTTTTTGACTGAAAAACAACTGCATTTAAAGCCAGCAATTTCACGAGCGCCACAGCAACATGTCATGAATACCACTGAATAGCCCTAGACCTTTTGGATGCACAACACAAAATATTCAGCCAAATAATGAATAATATAATTACCACTATCTCTCTCTCTATCCATCTTTTCCACACCTATTCAATAATATGGAAAATGAATGAAACTAAGAATGTGGAAAAAATGACGCCTTTGGGAGGAATTTGTTGAATGTAATCTAGTCTGGAATTAAAGTCTGTAAAAACTATACCAATTAGTGTGAATAGGCAGTAAAATGAATGCTTGCAGAGAATCAAACTTAGCTTCTGTAATTTAGAATATTTACTGCGTACCCGTATCCTTGCCAATGCTAATGTCTCTCCCACAAAAAAAATATAAAACTGAACAAAGGCCATAAATTCAACTATGTTTCTCATAGAGGATATGCTTACTAGTATTATTTCTGTATCCCAACCTTTGCAATCTTATACAACTATATATGTATTAATTTATGGCAAGCAATAAAGGAAGCTTAATATATATTATATTGCAAATGCCAGTAAAATATAAATTGCATTAACAGCTTAAGACAAACAAATTAGTTAATAGTCCAGACAGTGATTTTTTCAGCTGGAAATCACACAACTTCTTATTTGTTCTGCACTACATTTAATTTCAATTTATTCTCAAACTCAGGGGAGTAGACTGATTTTGTCAATATTGTGATCTTCAAAAATCCTAAAAATACACAGCCCCACATACAAATGAAATCGCTTTCCGTATACAGTGATGGAAAAGATTTGGAAACAATTTACCCAGGACATGAATCCAGCAAACACATTATGATATCACCCTAGGATATCGCTCTGCTGAGTATTGGCATGCCATCGTATTTACTGGCTAGCTCTTAACGCATCTAGCAAATCATACAAAATGTATACAAAAAAATACATATTTAGACACAAATATCGAAATATAAGCCATGACATTTTATTTATATCCTATTTTAAATTGTTAAAATTAAAATTACATCTAATGACATCTGAAATGCAAACCTACTTTATATATATATATATATATATATATATATATATATATATATATATATATATATATATATATATATATATATATATATATATATATATATATATATATAATACAGACCAAAAGTTTGGACACACCACTTCATTCAAAGAGTTTTCTTTATTTCCATGACTCTAAAAATTGTAGATTCACATTGAAGGCATCAAAATTATGAATTAACACATGTGGAATGAAATACTTAACAAAAAAGTGTGAAACAACTGAAAATATGTCTTATATTCTAGGTTCCTCAAAGTAGCCACCTTTTGCTTTGATTACTGCTTTTCACACTCTTGGCATTCTCTTGATGAGCTTCAAGAGTAGTCACTGGAAATGGTCTTCCAACAGTCTTGAAGGAGTTCCCAGAGATGCTTAGCACTTGTTGGCCCTTTTGCCTTCACTCTGAGGTCCAGCTCACCCCAAACCATCTTGATTGGTTTCAGGTTTGGTGACTGTGGAGGCCAGGTCATCTGGCGTAGCACCCCATCACTCACCTTCTTAGTCAAATAGCCCTTACACAGTCTGGAGGTGTGCTGGGGTCATTGTCCTGTTGAAAAATAAATGATGGTCCAACTAAACGCAAACCGGATGGAATAGCATGCCGCTGCAAGATGCTGTGGTATCCATGCTGGTTCAGTATGCCTTCAATTTTGAATAAATCCCCAACAGTGTCACCAGCAAAGCACCCCCAAACCATCACACCTCCTCCTCCATGCTTCACGGTGGGAGCCAGGCATGTAGAGTCCATCCGTTCACCTTTTTTGCGTCGCAGAAAGACACGGTGGTTGGATCCAAAGATCTCAAATTTGGACTCATCAGACCAAATCACAGATTTTCACTGGTCTAATGTCCATTGTTTGTGTTCTTTAGCCTAAACAAGTCTCTTCTGCTTGTTGCCTGTCCTTAGCAGTGGTTTCCTAGCAGCTATTTTACCATGAAGGCCTGCTGCACAAAGTCTCCTCTTAACAGTTGTTCTAGAGATGTGTCTGCTGCTACAACTCTGTGTGGAATTAAGATGATCTCTAATCTGAGCTGCTGTTAACTTGCGCGATTTCTGAGGCTGGTGACTCTGATAAACGTATTCTCCGCAGCAAAGGTGACTCTTGGTCTTCCTTTCTTGGGGCAGTCCTCATGTGAGCCAGTTTCTTTGTAGCATTTGATAGTTTTTGCCACTGCACTTGGGGACACTTTCAAAGTTTTCCCAATTTTTCTGACTCACTGACCTTCATTTCTTAAAGTAATGATGGACACTCGTTTTTCTTTACTTAGCTGCTTTTTTCTTGCCATAATACAAATTCTAACAATTTATTCAATAGGACTATCAGCTGTGTATCCACTAGACTTCTGCACAACACAACTGATGGTCCCAACCCCATTTATAAGGCAAGAAATCCCACTTATGAAACCTGACAGGGCACACCTGTGAAGTGAAAACCATTTCCGGTGACTACCTCTTGAAGCTAATTAAGAGAATGCCAAGAGTGTGCAAAGCAATAATCAAAGCAAAAGGTGGCTACTTTGAAGAACCTAGAATGTAAGACATATTTTCAGTTGTTTCACACTTTCATGTTAAATATTTCATTCCATAAGTGTTAATTCATAGTTTTGATGCCCTCAATGTGAATCTACAATTTTGAGAGTCAACTCCTTGAATGAGAAGGTGTGTCCAAACTTTTGGTCTGTACTGTATATATATATATACTAGAAGGTGGCCCGATTCTACGCATCGGGTATTCTAGAATTTACGTATTGTGTAGTTCATGTATGATTTTTGTTATATATATGTGCAGTATGTGCGTATATTTGTGTGTGCAGCGTTGTCTGTGTGTGGGTGTCTGTGTAGGGCAGTTGTTTGTGGTTTCCAGTGTGTGTGTGTGGTGTGTTGTGCAGTGCGCGCGCGCGCGTGTGTGTGTGTTGGGGGGAGGTGTGCACTCTCCATCGTGCTCCATCCCCTATGCTGCGCACCCCCCATCGTGCTACATCTCCCATCCTGCGCACTCCCAAACGTGCTCCATCCGCCATGCTGCGCACTCCCAAACGTGCTCCATCCGCCATGCTGCGCACTCCCCATCGTGCTCCATTCCCCATGCTGCGCACTCCCCATCGTGCTCCATCCGCCATGCTGCGCACTCCCCATCGTGCTCCATCTCCCATGCTGCGCACTCCTAAACGTGCTCCATCCGCCATGCTGCGCACTCCCAAATGTGCTCCATCCACCATGCTGCGCACTCCCAAACGTGCTCCATCCGCCATACTCCACACTCCCCATCGTGCTCCATGCCCTATGCAGCGCACTCCCCATCGTGCTCTATCCCCTATGCTGCGCACCCCCCATCGTGCTCCATCATCCATGCTGCGCACTCCCAAACGTGCTCCATCCGCCATGCCGCGCACTCCCAAACGTGCTCCATCCGCCATGCTGCGCACTCTCAAACGTGCTCCATCCGCCATGCTGGGCACTCTCCATCGTGCTCCATCCCCCATGCAGTGCACTCCCTATCGTGCTCCATCCCCTATGCTGCGCACCTCCCATCGTGCTCCATCTCCCATGCTGCGCACTCTCAAACGTGCTCCATCCGCCATGCTGCGCACTCCCAAACGTGGTCCATCCGCTATGCTGCGCACTCCCAAACATGCTCCATCCGCCATACTCCGCACTCGCCATCGTGCTGCATCCGCCATGCTGCGCACTCCCAAACGTGCTCCATCCGCCATGCTGCGCACTCCCAAACGTGCTCCATCCGCCATGCTGCGCACTCCCAAACGTACTCCATCCGCCATGCTGCGCACTCCCAAACGTGCTCCATCCGCCATGCTGCGCATTACCAAACGTGCTCCATCCGCCATGCTGCGCCAGCATCAGCCTCTCTACCCGCATCATCAGCCTCTGTGCCCGCAGCATCAGCCTCTCTCCTCCCAGCATCAGCGTCTCTGTCCCTAGCATCAGGCTCTCTCCTTCCAGCCTCCCTCAGCATCAGCCTCGCTTTCCCAGCCTTCCCAAGGATCAGCCTCTCTCCTCCCAGCCTCCTTCCTCCCAGCCTCCCCGTCCCAGCCTCCCTCAGCATCAGCCTTCCTCTCCCAGTCTCCCCCAGCATCAGCTTCCCGAAGCATCAGCCTCTACCAGCATCAGCCTCTGTTCTTCCAGCCTCCTCCAGCATCAGCTTCCCTAAGCATCAGCCTCCCTCGTCCCAGCCTCCCTCAGCATCAGCCTCTCTCCTTCCAGCCTCCCTCAGCATCAGCCTCCTCTCCCCAGCCTTCCCTAGGATCAGCCTCTCTCCTCCCAGCCTCCTTCTTCCCAGCCTTCCCATCCCAGCCTCCTTCAGCATCAGCATTTCCCTCTTCCCCATGATCAGCCTCTCTGCTCCCAGCCTCCTCCAGCACGCCCTGCTCCTCTGCCGACACTCACACACCCGATCGCATGCACTCACACACACACCCGATCGCATCCACTCACACACACACCCGATCGCATCCACTCACACACACACCCGATCGCATCCACTCACACACACACCCGATCGCATCCACTCACACACACACCCGATCGCATCCACTCACACACACACCCGATCGCATCCACTCACACACACACCCGATCGCATCCACTCACACACACCCGATCGCATCCACTCACACACACACCCGATCGCATCCACTCACACACACCCGATCGCATCCACTCACACACACCCGATCGCAAACACTCACACACACACCCGATCGCATCCACTCACACACACCCGATCGCATCCACTCACACACACAGACACTGACGATATCGCACTTACGCGGTCATACTCACAACATCCGGGGATATCACATGCTTCTGGCCATGTGATCCTCCGTCAGGTCCTGGAAGATCACAACAGCACATTTTCGCCGCCGAGAAGCAAGCGATATCCCAGGATGTCGTGAGTATGTGGATGCGATGTGAGGTGTGTGTGAGGTGTGTATGAGAGTGAGTGTGAGTGTGATCTGATGTGTGTGTATGTTTGTGTGTGTGCGTGTGGACTTTCCGGCGCAGCAGGACCTTGATGGGCTTGTAACCATGCGAGCATGGTTACCAACGTATCCACACCACTCCCACCACTGCCGTGGGAGCGGGGGAGGGGGAGGGAGTACAGTACTCACCTCCGTGACAGCGCTTGTAACCATGCGAGTATCCACACCACCCCTTTGGGAGCGGGGGCCGGGGGGGGGGGGGGTTGGGGGGGGATAGGGAGTACCGTACTCACCTCCGTGACAGCCGTGTCAGTTAGAGAAATGCGCGGGGGGAGGGAGGGGGTGGGGCCAGAGCTAACGTGCATTGCGTGAGGGGGGCGGGGCGTGGCGTGGCTGAATTGCCAATGCCTGCAGGGTGCCGGGGCGAGAGGCCAATCTGTGGGGGGGGCGGAGCCTGGGCGAGCGGCTGGCCAATCCGTGTGGGGGCGCAGCCTGGGCGAGCGGCCAATCCGTGTGGGGGGGCGGGGCCATGGCGAGCCCAGCGGCCAATCAGCTTTGTGTCACCGTAAGGACACAATTTTGGAGCATGACAGACAGACAGACAGATAGACAGACAGACAGACAGACAGACAGACAGAATAAGGCAATTATATATATAGATATATATACTATATATATATATATATATATATATATATATATATCAGGTGAAATAAGTATTTGATGCATTGCCAAATTTGCAAGTTCCAAAAAATCCAGAAAATCATATTGTTTAATTTTTACAAAATTATTTTGCATTTTATTGCACGAAATAAATATTTGATCACCTACCAAACAACGAGAATCTTGTCCCTCATGGACCTGTTATTTCATACTTAATGAGTGCAGAGTAGGATGACCTTATCTGTATTCATTGCACCTGTTTGAATTTGTTACCATAGAAAAGACACTTGTACACACAGTCAATTAACCACACTCCAACCTCTCCACAATCGCCATGACCAAATAGCTGTTTATGGACACTGGGACAAAGTTGTAGACCAGAACAAGGCTGAGTTTGGATACAGGACAATAGGTAAGCAGCTTGGTGAGAATGCAACAACTGTTGGTGCAATTATTAGAAAATAGAAGATACACAAGATCACTGTCAATCTTACTCGTTCTATGGCTTCATGCAAGGTCTCGCCTCCTAGGATAAGGATGATTCTGATAAAGGTCAGGAATCAGCCCAAAACTATATGGGAGGACCTGGTCAATGACCTGAAGAGAGCTGAGACCACAGACTCAAAGAGTACCGTTAGTACACACTGTGCTGTCTAAGATTAAAAATCTGCAGGACATGTAAAGTCCCACAAGTAATGCCAGCAAATGTCCAGGTCTGTTACAAGTTTGCCAATGACTATCTGGATGATCCAGAGTAGGCAGGGGAGAAGGTTATGTGGTCAGATGGGCTGGAAATATAACTTTTTGGTATCAAATCAACTCACTGTGTGTGAAGGAGTAAGAATGATAAGTCCAACCCAAAGAACACTGTCCCAACTGTGAAGCATGGGGTGTAAACTTCATAATTTGGGGGGGCTTTTCTGCAAAAGGGACAGAACAACTGCTCCATATTAAAGTGAGGATGCATGGGGTCATGTATTGTGTGATTTTTGCCAAAAAACCTCATTCCCTCATTAAAAGCATTGAAGATGGGTTGTGGACTGGGTCTTCCAGCATGACAATGAGTTGAAACACACAACAAGGGAAAGTAGGAAGTGATTCCATAAGAAGCATTTCAAGGTCCTGGTGGGGCCTAGCCAGTCTGCAGCCTGAACCCAGTAGAATATCTTTGGAGGGAGCTGAAACACAATGTTGCCCAGCGACAGCCCCGAAAACGAAAAGATCTTGGGAAGATTTGTATGGAAGAGTGAAAAAAAATCCCTGCTGCAGTGTGTGTAAACTCGGTCAAGAACTACAAAAAATACAGTATCTTACCTCTGTAATTGCAAACAAAGGTTTTTGTACCATGTATTCAGTTCTGTTTTTCTTTTGTATCAAATACTTTTTTCATACAACAAAATGCAACTTAATTATTTAAAAATCATACAATGTGATTTTCTGGATTTTGTTATGTATTCTGTCTATCACAGTTGAAGTGCACATACGATAAAAATTTCAGGCTTCTCCTTTCTTTGTAGGTGGGAAAACGTGCAAAATCGACAGTGTATCAAATACTTATTTTCCTCACTATACACTGTATATCTAAACAAATGTGTGTATGGGGGGGACTAAGCACTGGTGATAATCGAATCATATCCCCAATTATGTTTTAATTGTCAAGGAAATCGTGACCGGAAATGTGAGCAGCGAGGTGAGTATGAGTATTGTTATGAGTGTTTACTTTATTGATAACATATCATGCTATAGCATCTAGGGAAAGCGCAGAGCATAATAACGGACATTAAATTTGCAAAAACAACTTCTCTGTGAATTAAATTTTCCTGGCAATTGCACACAAATTTGGATTTTGCCTGAACCGCTCATCGCTATTCATAAATATACTGTACTGACTCCCAGTATTCCGTACAGTTAGCAACTTAAGCAAAATCAGTTTTTAAGTATCCCTCCTCCATTTAAAAGCCCCTGACATCCATTGTCTTCCTTTGATTCCCTCCAAGAATCCTTACCACCCAGTATGTCCCTCTAATCTCCATTAAGAGCTTCTTCCACCCTGTCTGTCTTTGATCTCATAAAACCCAAGAGCTCCTGATACCCATGGTCTCACTGTAATCTCTGCTAAAGTCTCTGGATACCAAATGTCTACCTCTGACTCCATTCGCACAGCAAGAGTACCTGCCACCCACTGTCTTCCTTTGATCCTCAACAGGTGCCCCATAAAAAGAAGTGTGCAAGATTAGATTACTGGCTTAGCACAAAATAAAAATAGCCGTGGCATATTTGGCATGCCAAAGTATGCTTTACTTTTTCTTAAGGTGGTGTCACACATAGCAACGCAGCAGCGATCACGACCAGTGATCTGACCTTATCAGGATCGCTGCTGCGTCGTTACATGGTCGCTATTGAGCTGTCAAACAGGCAGATCTCACCAGCGACCAGTGACCAGCCCCCAGCCAGCAGCGACGCGTGGAAGCGTAACTAAGGTAAATATCGGGTAACCGAGGAAACCACTTCTCTTGGTTACCCGATATTTACCTTAGTTACTAGCGTCCGCTGCTCTCACGCTGCCAGTGCCGGCTCCCTGTTCCCTGCACTCCTAGCCAGAGTATACATCGGGTTAATTACCCGATGTGTACTCCAGCTACGTATGCAGGGAGCAGGGAGCCGGCACTAGCAGCGTGAGAGCGGCGGACGCTAGTAACTAAGGTAAATATCGGGTAACCAAGGAAAGGGCTTCTTGGTTACCCGATATTTACTGTGGTTACAGCTTACCGCAGGCTGCCAGACGCCGGTTCCCTGCTCCCTGCTCACTTCATTTCGACGCTCTCTCGCTGTCACACACAGCGATGTGTGCTTCACAGCGGGAGAGCAACGTCCAAAAAATGAAGCAGGACATTCAGCAACGACCGGCGACCTCACAGCAGGGGCCAGGTCATTGCTGGATGTCACACACAGCGACAGCGACGGGATGTCGCTGCTACGTCACAGAAAATGGTGCCTTAGCAGCAACGTGGTTGTCGTCATCGCTATGTGTGACACCACCTTTTAGTTTTCAAAGTTTATATGAGAACAAAATCTTCTCTTTTTATATTTTCATTTAGACTGCCAGTGTTTTTTGTATGTCCCGTTTGGAACAAAGCAGAAACAAATTGTAAAATACCCATGTTCACCGCATGTCTCTGGGCTCCCCACTCCTGCAGCAACAAAGTTATCTAAACATATACAAAGAAAAAAAAACTCAGTCAACTATTGGATGGTATACTTGAATGAAAAAGGATATAACTTCAAAATTTAAATTTTCAGCAACACAGCAGCAGTTTTATTTTATAAAGATATGAAAATGGGTTTTCTCTTTAAAAATAGATGTATCACAGGATTGCAGAGGTTTAAAATATTAACTAGAGCTGATAGGCTTCTAGCTGCCAAGAGACCCATCAAGAACCTACAATGCTATTACAAGGGCATATTAGGGGACAAATGTATCCCCTTATCCTTGTCTAACAATTTACAGTATATTATACAACAACTGTCGCTATTGCCAAGGTGATTAAAAGGCTGAGAGATTACAGTATGGTATCAGCCTAAGTCTGAAATTCACGGTACTGAGCATGCCCGCGATGTGGTGAGCTGTGATTGGTGGTCTGGCATCAGTAGACTTAAAGTTGTGGTGCCACCTGATTGGCTCGGGGGTGACGTCCCCGATGATGCAGCCAGGGGCATGCCTTAGCCTTTAAATAGTGCAGCTGAAAGCATAACATCGCACTCAGATCATCCTTTGTTTGCTGGTGAATGTGAGTGGACTCCCGCCATCTTGGCTCCACGTGCACATCTGCTATTAGCTCCTGCTATACCGTGACCTGTAGTCCTGCGAGAGGGTTACTCCGCAACTAGTGCAGGTCGCTTAGGTAGGTGCTGTGCTCACCGATGCTTGATTCCTGTGAGAGGGTTACTCCACAACTAGTTCAGGCAGCTTAGGCAGGTGGTCTGCAAGACTGCAGTCTGGCTTCGGCAAGAGGGTTGCTCCGCAACTAGAGCAGACTGCTAGGCAGGTACTGCACGCACCACTACCCGGATAGTGAGAGTGGTTCACCTGTGTGGGAACACATATAGTGTGACGCCCTTGCAAAACCAGGTGGTCACAGATAGGCCCCTGCATAACACCTTCCCTCACCTAGGTAACACACAGCCGACCTGAAACCCTAGTCACCCCCCCTAAGGGAAAGATAGGCACACCAGTGGGCGGGACCAGGCGGTTGGAAACGCCCATTTAGGGGTCTAGACAGCCCGGGGCGGGAAAACAAGCAGATAAGTTTGTAGTTCGAGTTGAGAGGAGTGTGGGCTGGAGCTAGGTGTAGCTCTAGCAGAGGAAGTTCAAGTTGAACGGTGCCAGGGTTGGAGCCCTGGTGCCTTTGGCTAGGTGGCAGATGGTGGCAACTTCCCTTCGCACGTCCGTTCGCACCGGCCCTTGTCATCGCTATACCCTGCACAAAGACACTGGGTCCCGGGGCAACCATCCCTACCCACAGAGGGGTTAACATCAATTTGCCAATACATCTCCCTTGGGTGCCCCACAACAGCAGCAGTGCTGTCCCACTTCACCACACACCATCGGTGGCAACACGAACTTAATACGGCCGAGCCCGTACATCTACGTCCCCCCTTTTTATTCGGCGTGTCTGCGTGAACCCCGGGTCCGGAGGATCCCTCGAGCCACAGACAAACACAGCGGGTCTGGACTCGAGCAGCGGTGGCTGCTGGCACGGGGACAGCACACCCCGAAACTTGGCGTCACGAACAGGATTCAAACCCATCCACCTACCTGGTGGAAGTTCGCCTTGAATTGGACAGTCAGCGGTGATCTGTTGAGAAATTTTCAGAAGTCGCCATTTTTGCCGCCATTTTTAGGCACGAAAACTGCAGCCCAGAATCTTCTTCCCTGAGAAAGGGCGTGAAGCTGAAGCCCCGCCCCCTGGGAACACAGCCGGAAGGTAAACCCCGAGGTCGTAAAATAAAACTAACTAGCCACTTAAGAGAGTGCTGGACAACGACCAAGGGGGGTGGGCGAAGAGTCTGCAGCATGGGACCCGTGCAGATAAAGGGCAGAGATGCCAGGACTCTGCCACCCTTTTTTTCCTGGATCCCGACAGAGGAAGATGGCTGAACAGTATGGCAAGCCCGTCATGGAGCAATTTGTGCCCGGAGCAGCCGACTGGGTGGAAGCCCAGACAGCGCGGATGTGCCACCGGATACAGGCTCAGGCCAATGTGCTGCTATGGCGATGGACAGCTGAGATGGCGGAACTAGCTGCAGCCAATCGGGCGCGTGAAGTGGAGGCAGCCTCGGATGAGCGGGTAAGCGACCCACGCCCCTATGTCCCACCGGGACCGGCCCACCAGGCTGAGGGGCCTGGTCTGCCCCCGTCCGCCACGCTGCCTCCCTCCCCGCCCACACCTGTAGCTGACACCCCACTCGGTCCACTGCCACAAACAACTGCAGCAGTACCCGTCCCATCTGCCTGCGAGGACCCACCAGTGGAATCCTCAGGCCGCGAGCACTCCATCGATCCAGCATCCGCACCAGCTCCAAGCCAGACCGCGTCCCGGCAGATGTCCCGTCTGGTCTTGAGCCAGGCCGCAACCCTGATGACATCACCCCTTGTCCCGGAGAAGGCAGCGCCCATGATGACGATGGCCCCGCCAGTCTGCATGGCCGCAGCGGAGACATCTCCGACCGGAAGTCAGCACCACCAGAGACGCTGACCGCTCCCAAGTTCCCGGCCTCGGCTGAGGCATAGCGGGGATGCACCTGCAGGGCAGCAGAGCGGGCCATAACACAGCGGGGCCCTCCTTTGCCAGTAGTGCCGGTCATAGCCGGCACGGAGGGACTCCGGCTGCACCCAGCCCCTGCTCAGGTAGAAGTTGAGCATGAAGCAAGTGCTCCGCATTGGGAATGGCAGTGGCGCCAGCTGAACAAAGAAATTGCGGCCCGGGAGACGAGAAAGGCGGAGGTACTGTCCCGGACCTACACTGAAAAGGTTCATCTTTGGAACGTCACCTTCCGGGTGCGGGGCGCAACATACCAAGACCAGGTCCGGCACTTCAATGCCCAGAGAGGTTGGGGCTTCATTTACAACATCGGCCTGGAGGCCGAGATTTTTGTATCCCAGAGAGATGTGGCCCCTCATCTGCCTGTGGGCCACCCAGATCGAGACCTGGAGCCCAGAGACATGGTCTCGTACACCCGGCATTGCGGAGAGAGGGGGTGGTTTGCCCTTTATGTGAAGAAGTGGGTGAAAATGAGCGCCGAGCTGCACACCCACCCCTCTCGGCCATCGTCACCTGATTGAAATGTTAAGGTAGCGGTTCACAGGCTACCCAATTTCTGCAGTCCCCTTGGGACCGTTTGCTGTTTATAATTCCCATTTAACAGTTAAAATGTCCCGTCACAGTTCATGGACCATGAAAGCCAACCCAAAAACTATTGGGTCTTGTAAATAGTCCCTGATCAACCTTCTCACCTGCTTCAGTCTCTGGAGAGGCTGATTGGAGGAAGGGCCTGCGGTAGAGTCGGCCGAGGCCCTGTCACCACCGAAATTAGTGACTACCCTCCGGGTCAGGGGTCCCCTGGACGTGGTGCCCTTGAGAAAAGACTGCTGGGTAAGGAACTTTTTACCTGGCCGGTACGGGCAACACTCGGACCTAACCTGGACTTGGGAAAGGGGTTCAACCTGTGTTTTAGAGGTGGCATCAGGGTTAGGTTGTTTTGGGTGGGTGTGGTGAGAAGGACCTGGTCCGTCCCGTCCCGGTTTTAAATGTGCAACGTTTAAGAAAAGTGCCTCCCGTAAGGGGAGAATAGTATGTAAATATGTTAGTACTAGAAGGTGGCCCGATTCTAACGCATCGGGTAGTCTACAATTTATTGTGTAGTTAATGTATGATTTTTGTTATATATATAGATGTTGTTGTGTGTAGTTGTCAAGTGTTTGTGTAGGGTGCTGTAAATGTTCTGGGTGTTGTCTGGGTGGGGGGTGAGAGCGGTGTTGTTTGTGTGTTTCGTTCCACAGCGTGAGGGGGCGTGACCTAGTGGCACAGCGTGAGGGGGCGTGGCCTGGCCAAACGGCCAATCCATGCGGGGGGCGGGGCCAGGCCGAGCCCAGCGGCCAATCCATGTGGGGGCGGGGCCAGGCCGAGCCCAGCGGCCAATCCGATGGTTGTCACTGTAAAGACACAATTTTGGAGCAAGACAGATAGACAGACAGACAGAAAGAATAAGGCAATTATATATGTAGATACCTGCTGTCATATGCTGAGAAATCTCAGAAGCTTTTCTCAATGTTAAACTAAGAACTGAGAGGCTGATTGTCTAGCTAGCATGTGACCTCAAGTGTGTAAATCGGTTACATGCAGTCACATAAGAATCCACTTGTGCTGTTAATACAGGGGATCTTTATCAGTGTTTACGCATTGCATACTATCATGATTTGGCAGTTTGCAATCACATTGACTGGCAGCAGACTTTTCCTTTCACCAAAGAAAATTTCTTTAAATAAAAAAAAAAAAAAAAAATCAATATGCAATTCAAATGATATTTCCTTATGTAAACCTTATTTAAAACAAGTTGTGCTATTTTTATTAAAATATACAAGTGAGTTAAAAGCAATTAATTTTTAATTTAGCATTGAAAAAGAGAACAAAAGAAAATTGGGTAGAATAAAAATAGACTATATAGTTTAATAGAGTAACTCTCTTTTCTCTTATAGGTAGAATTAACCAATGTATTCCCTGATGATTTACACCAATGTTCTCAGCCATCCAGCATAGCTATGCACTATGCAATAGTCCTTTCCTTGAATTATTTTGTACAGGACCTAATTAAACCAAATGATGCATTGTATGAGATCTGTCTGACATTCCTAATATTACAACTCTAATTTTTCATTTTCATGTAGGAACATATGAAAATAAAATAATTATAAACAAAGAAAAGATAAATCAAATGTCCTTGATTATAGAGGTCCCTAGTGCTTTTTGGCATTCAGGAAGCTTTGCATTATTCATCAAAAAGCAAACTATCTTAGGGGAACTGCTTACATAATATCACTTTGAATTATTTCTGTATTGGTTTAGTTAAACATTGATGTTGCAGAGTGTCCACAATTCATGCCTTTTATATTGTCTTTTTTTTCTTTTCTCGATTTTAGCTGCACACTGATTTCAGCTTAATGTCGTAAATAACTCAGAACTTTTTTCACATTAGAATTTTTCAAAACTTGACATGTAGCAAAATCAGAAAAGTACATCTCGCTATTTGCTTACTTATGTCATTTATTACTTTTCCTAAAGCAAGTTTAAATAATGTACTAAGGAAACAGCCTTATGACAGGCTGTTATAGCATTTCTACAATGCATATTTGAAGTTGTTCAAATATACATATATTTACAGTGTGTATATATATATATATATATATATATATATATATATATATATATATATATATATATATAAACAATGAAAGTCAGACATTGCTTTTCTGCTTCCACAGAATTTTAAAAAAAAAATAAAACTCATGAAATAGGCTTTGACAGAAATGAAGGTACCCTTGTTGCACAACCTTTAGAGGCAATCACTACAATCAAACGATTCCTGTAACTGTCAATGAGTCTTCTGCTCCTCTCGACAGGTAGTTTGGCAACTCCTCAACAGCAAACTGCTCCAAGTTATCTCATGTTTGAATGTTGCCTTTTCCAGACTGCAGGTTTCACCTCTTTTCAAAGATGCTCAATAGGATTTAGGTCAATTCTCATAGAAGGCCATTTCAGAATTGTCCAATGTTTTCCACTTCTTGGGTGTTTTTAGCTGTGTTTTGAGTCATTATCCTGTTTGCAACATGACCCATGACCTGCGACTGAGACCAAGCTTTCTGAAACTGGGCAGCACATTTCTCTCTAGAATTCCTTGATAGTCTTGAGATTTCATTGTATTCTGCACAGATTCAAGACATCTTGTGCCAGATGCAGGAAAGCAGCATCAGAACACAACAGAGCCTCCTCCATGTTTCAGAGTACAGACAGTGTTCTTTTCTTAATCTGCTTCATTTTTCCATCTGTGAACATAGAGCTGATGTGCCTTGTGAAAAAAATAAATTTTTGTCTCATCTGTCCATAGGACATTCTCCCAGAAGCCTTGTGGCTTGTCAACATGTAGTTTGGCAAATTCCAGTCTGGCTTTTTTATGATTTTTTTTCAACAAGAGTGTCCTCCTTGGTCGTCAACCATGAAGTCCACTTTGGCTCAAACAACGATGGATGGTCTAATTGGACACTAATGTTCCTTGAGCTTGAAGTTCACCTTTAATCTCTTTAGAAGTTTTTCTGGGCTCTCGTGTTATCATTCGAATTATCTGGCTCTTTGAATTGTCATCAATTTTTTTCCTGCGGCCACGTCCAGGGAGAAGGTTGGCTACAGTCCCATGGATCTTAAATTTCTGATTAATATGTGCAACTATAGTCAAAGGAACATCAAGCTGCTTGGAAATGGTCTTATAACCTTTACCTTTTAACATGCTTGTCTATAATTTTCTTTCTAATCTCCTGAGACAACTCTTTTCTTTCACTTCCTCTAGTCCATATTGAGTGTGGTACACACCATGTCACCAAACAGCACATTCAGTATCTGTAGCCCTATACAAAGGCCAACTGACTGATTGCAAGATTGTAGGCACCTAGGATGCCAATTAGTGGACATACTTTTATTTAACATGTCCCTTTTGTCACATTGTGTTCAGAGGTACCATCATTTCTGTCCATGCCTGTTTCACGAGTTTTATTCTTTTTTAAAAATTCTGTGGAAGTATGGTTGAAAAGCAATGTCTGACTTTGATTTGTTCATTTTCATAGATATTTTATGTATTAATTTTGTCAGGTTCAAGTTATTTCTGTTACCATTGTGGGTCTTTCTTTCATTAAACGAAAGTACTAACAATTTTGGGTACCAAGAATATATGTATATATATAAGTGCAGATCAAAAGTTTGAACACATCTCCTTATTCAAAGAGTTTTCTTTATTTCCATGACTCCATGAATTCCATGAAAATTGTAGATTCACATTGAAGGCATCAAAACTATGAATTAACATATGTGGAACGAAATACTTAACAAAAAAGTGTGACATTGATAATATGTATTATATTCTAGGTTCTTCAAAGTAGCCACCTTTTGCTTTGATTACTGCTTTGCACACTCTTGGCAATCTCTTAATGAGCTTCAAGAGGTACTCACCAGAAATGGTTTTCTAACAGTCTTGAAGGAATTTCCAGAGATGCTTAGCACTTGTTGGCCTTTTTGCCTTCACTCTGCGGTCCAGCTCACCCCAAACCATCTCGATTGGGTTCAGGTCTGGTGACTGTGGAGGCCAGGTCATCTGGCGTAGCATCCCATCACTCTCCTTCTTAGTTAAATAGCCCTTACACAGCCTGGAGGTGTGTTTGGGGTCATTGTCCTGTTGAAAATTAAATGATGGTCCAACTAAACGCAAACCGGATGGAATAGCATGCCACTGCAAGATGCTGTGTTAGCCATGCTGGTTTACTTTGCCTTCAATTTTGAATAAATCCCCAACAGTGTCACCAGCAAAGCACCCCCACACATCACACCTCCTCCTCCATGCTTCACGGTGGGAACCAGGCATGTAGAGTGCAACCATTCACCTTTTCTGCATCGCACAAAGACACAGTGGTTGGATCCAAAGATCTCAAATTTGGACTCATCAGACCAAAGCACAGATTTCCACTTGTCTAATGTCCATTCCTTGTGTTCTTTAACCCAAACAAGTCTCTTCTGCTTGTTGCCTGTCCTTAGCAGTGGTTTCCTAGCAGCTATTTTACCATGAAAGCCTGCTGCACAGTCTCCTCTTAACTTTTGTTCTAGAGAAGTGTCTGCTGCTAGAACGCCTTGTGGCATTGACCTGGTCTCTAATCTGAGCTGCTGGTAACCTTTGAGTTCTGAGGCTGGTGACTCGGATAAACTTATCCTCCGCAGAAGAGGTGACTCTTGGTCTTCCTTTCCTGGGGCTGTCCTCATGTGAGCCAGTTTCTTAGCAGCATTTGATGGTTTTTGCCACTGCACTTGGGGACACTTTCAAAGTTTTCCCAATTTTTCGGACTGACTGACCTTAATTTCTTAAAGTAATGATGGCCACTCATTTTTCTTTACTTAGCTACTTTTTTCTTGCCATAATACAAATTATAACAGTCTATTCAGTAGGAATATCAGCTGTGTATCCACCAGAATTCTGCACAACACAACTGATGGTCCCAACCCCATTGATAAGGCAAGAAATCCCACTTATTAAACCTGACAGGGCACACCTGTAGTGAAAACTATTTTCGGTGACTACCTCTTGAAGCTCATGAAGAGAATGCAAGAGTGTGCAAAACAATAATCAAAGCAAAAGGTGGCTACTTTTAAGAATCTAGACTATAAGACATATTTTAAGTTGTTTCACACTTTTTTGTTAAGTATTTCATTGCACATGTGGTAATTCATAGTTTTGATACCTTCAATGTGAACCTACAATTTTCAGACTCATGAAAATAAAGAAATCTCTTTGAATGAAAAAGTGTGTCCAAACTTTTGGTCTGCATTGTGTATATATATATATATATATATATATATATATATACAGTATGTATATACATGAGTGAATCAATTTACAGGACCTTTATACAGTGACAACAAAAGTAAATAGCCATCAGACTTTACCCCTGCAAACCTTTTCACAGTGGTAAAATTAAAGTCGTTTGGGCTCCATTGCACAATTGAGACAAGGCCTCTCACAAGCATGTTGGTCAGATGTATAGTCCCCTGTAAGAATATCCTTTCTTCAGTTGTAATGTCCCCCATCCTGGCCTCTTCCTATAATAATGTCCCTCATTGGAAGCTCTTCTTGTAATAATGTCACCCATTCTGGGAGCTTTCTGTAATAATGTTCACCGTCCTGGCACTTTGCTATAATGTCACCCATCTTGTGTTCTTGTTGTATGAATGTACATACTTGGCCATTCCTGTAATAATTTCCCCTATCCAGGGCCCTTGCTGTAATAAAGTCCTCCATAACGGGCCCCTTCCTGCAATGATGCCCTCCAACATGGGCCCTTCCAGTAATATCGTCCTCCATTCTAGACTCTTGCTGTAATAATGTCTCCCTTCCTGGGTCATTGCTTTAATAATGTAACAAATTCTGGGGCCTTGCTCTAATTATTTACCTTATCCTGGGCCCTCACTGTAATATTGTCCTCAATCCTGAATCCTTGCTGTAACAGTGCCCTCCATCCTAGGCCCTTGCTGTAATGATATACCCTGCCTGTCTTTCTTCTCCAGCACATATTAAGAAAAAAAGTCTTACCTGTCCTTGCTTCCAGCTCAGTATAAACTTTCTTCTCTATAGTCGGCACAAGGGTGTGCATGGCAGTGACATTATGCCCCATCCGCGACATAACCACTTATGTCAGCTACAAGCTTCTGATTGACCGGTGGCCTGTATAACAATTTCAGTGCTTAGAGCTGCTAACTCTCTGCACCACAATACATTTCAGCTTGATGCATGTCCGAAGATGCACGTTCTGTTAGAAACTGCACTGACATCAGTGATCTCCTTTAGTTCATGGGCTTGATTGAAGTCACACCCTCTGCAACGTAATCATTACGTCCATCCCTCCTTCTGCCTACCAGCACCCCCCGCACCTCTTCTTATTTGAAATCCTGGCATGGTATAATTGTTGCAGGTAAACAGTAAACAAAAGCATCTGTGAGAATGCTGGTAGGAGATGACGTTAATCATAAGTGATGCTAATGAAAAAAGCCTTCCAAACATCCCATGCTGAGTAGGCAGCATACATTTCATGTTGTATGATTTGAAAGCAGCCTAGTCAAGAGTCCAAGGCATCAGCACTGGAAGACTAAAGTTAAGAAGAGAGTAACTGAACAGGGAGCTGCAGCAGAACTGCAGATAAAGGGAAGGGGCCTTTTGTGAATGTCATCCGAGTGGGTGCTGGTGTCGGGCTCCCTCTGGTGACCAGGAATGGTAATGAAGCTGAGTTTGAATCTGTGATTCAGACAGGTGATTGAATTAATTGTAAATCCAGGAAATCCTACAGCAGATCAGCCTAGTTTTATTAGGAGAGCATATTGTGACTGCCGGTCGCTCGTGATAAATGTTCCTGCTTGCTTCTGAAGATGGCTGGGAGTTTTCCCTTCTGTTCTTCCCATTTATTTGCTGCCTGAATCTCCTCCAGATAATTTTACTGTTTCTGTGCTTACTGTGTTTGTTTTCTTGTATGTGAGGATCTTTCTTTCCGCTTTTGTGAGCAGGACAGTCCTCCAGCAAGAAAGGGAGCTTGCTTTCTGTTCATGTTTGAATTATTGCACTTTAGAACATTATTTTGTCTATGATTTTTTTTTCTTCCCACTATATCTGCAGTTCTGTTTAAAGTGTCTAGCACAAGAGTACTTGATGTAGCGCGGGAGAGTCCGTGGTGTGTCAGTATTTTTTATTATCAGGAGATTGGTATTTTTGCAGGGTTTTTTGCTGTCCGCAATCAGTTATCTGTCCTGCCCTGTTCTTTCTACTAAGTCGGGCCTTGTCTTTGCTAATCTATATTTTCATCCAATGTAAAAGATAAAAAATGCACTCACCAGATCTTTTTGCTGTGCTATGTGCGATTTATTCAATCGTGGAGGTTACATGAGTGGAGAGGGCTGGTGGGGGAGGGTGACCAGCTGAAGCACTGTGTAAGTGCGAAACGGCCGTCGTTTGACATGTCTTGGCGTGTGCTCCCTCCCCCACCAGCCCTCTCCACTCATGTAACCTCCACGATTGAATAAATCGCACATAGCACAGCAAAAAGATCTGGTGAGTGCATTTTTTATCTTTTACATTGGATGATATCTATTTCTGCAACTATATGCACCCCAGAGCTGCGCTGATTTCTGCCTCTGTACAGGACTGTTACTATATTGGACATATCGAGTGCTGAGTAGTGCCCTGAATCCTCCTTTTCTAAATGAAGTTTCTCTAATCTATATTTTCTACCTGTGTATTGTGCTTTCTTACATCACCGTTACTGCATGTTGGGGGCTTGCTATTTTTTTGGGGACTTCTCCACTGCTATTTCTAGTATTGTCTGATAGATAGGGGATTGCGGTCATCTCAATTTCCAACTACTCTTGTGGTTTTGTTTTTTCCTTATTAATGGGATTTTTCATGATTATCCACAGTTACCAGATCATAACAGGGAACTACACTATTTTATAATGTTTAACCCATACTAGGTTCAAAAATAGTCTATCAAAATGGTAGCTGCCTGCTTTTCCATTCTGTTTCCTTTGTTTCTTTATCTAGTCCACCAGACCACTATGACAGCTTCTCTAAATGATTGTGGTTTCCTGAAATCCTTGGTTACAAGCAAATTTATACAATTGTTGAAAGGATTTATGGTTTGCATTGAAAAAAAAATAAATGACCAGCGCTATTTATCACATGCTACAGTGAGTTGGCTAAAGGTGTCTGTCGTAGCAGAGTAGACTTTCCCATAATGCCCTGCAGCAATCTGATCACATGGTGTAGCACAGCCAATCAGAAAGGTTATCACAGGCAATATAAAAGATACTGTCCGGACAAAGAACTCCATTTTATACCTGTACTGTGTAGGGTTAGAAGCTCAGAGCAAACAGGATAGGGATAAACACAGTGGAACTTTGGATTATGAGTAACCCATTTTATGAGCATTTTGCAACACAAGCAAAGATTTTTACAAATTTGTAACTTGGTTTACGAGCAATGATTTGCATTACGAGCAAATGCCCACTGCACACACTTCCTGTTTCATACTTTCACTGCTCTCTGACCTGCCCTCGGCGCTTTGTAAGCCTGAAGGTAATATTCTGTTCATAATTACTGTATACACTATACAGTAGAGTACTCCTTTGTACAGTATAGTATATCGTATGTTTATCAATTTGTGGACATAGTACAGTACTGTGTTGTACTTTCTGCTAACCAGTACAGCACATTGCATGTACTGTAACTAATTGCCTGTTTAGTATTCCTACCCCATATTTGACTTAGTTGTTCCCTTATTTTGATGAGAATAGATTTGGAGTGTGTTTTTGTGTATAGAATAAAGATTGTCATATTTATTCTGTAGATAATTTTCTCTCTCTATAGTGTACCTCCCTCTCTCACTGCGGGATGGTAGGTACATACTGAACATACTGGTACTGAAACAATGGGTCTAACATGCAGTTTAATTTGTTTTATATGTTTTTTACTGTACAGTATTTATTAGTGTACTGTAATAACTTTATATGAATACAGTACATTATTTTGTATTATTTTGTATTACTGTAATAAATTTATATAAATACAATACATATTTTTGTGTTGTGGAATGAATTGTCTGCTTTTGAATTATTTCCTATTGGAAAATTCACTTTGATATAAGAGTAACTTGGTTTAAGAGCACACTTCAGGAACAATATGCTCGTAATCCAAGGTTCCACTGTAATGGAAAAATGTGTTTCCAAGTAAAGTTTTTCTTGTTACTATTTTGAAATACTGTATTTTCCAGCGTATAAGATGACTGATCGTATAAGACTATCCCCAACTTTTTAATTAAAATATAGAGTTTAGGATATACTGTATATACTCGAGTATAAGCCGACCCAAGTATAAGCCGAAGCCCCTATTTTACAACAAGAAACTGGGAAATTGACTCGAGTATAAGCCTAGAGTGGGAAATGCAGCAGCCACTGGAAAATTTCAAAAATAAAAATATATCCCAATAAAATGTAATGTGCCCATCCTTGTTCCGACTTGTAGTAATGTGCCCATCCTTGTGCCCCTTTCTTAGGCCCTCTAGTAATGTGCCCATTTTTTAGTAATGTGCCCTGCAGTAATGTGCCCATTGTTTAGTAATATGCCTTGCAATAATGTGCCCATTGTTTAGTAATGTCCCCTGCAGTAATGTGCCCATTGTTTAGTAATGTCCACCTACTGGTCCCCTTCTTGTCCCCTATTATGTCGTTGTTTACACGTAATAAAAAAATTTCTCACTTGTCCTCTTTTCCCCTGATATCCTCAGCTGCTTCTTGCAGACTGCAGGCCCATAGATCCCTCGGTGATGTCATCCGGTGCACGGATCCACTGTTGCAGGCTGCCATCATGGCTTTACTGCAGTTGAATGCTTTACGGTAGCGGTGCTGCAAATCATTTAACTGCTATAAGGCGCTGACAGCTCCGTGCACCGGACATGATTATCAAGGGGTGCTTTTTGTGGGCCGCAGGTACATAGACCCCTCCATGATTGGGTCCAATACAAAGGTCCACCGCTGTTGTCCGCACTTTACTGTAGTTCAATGCTTTTCACCGCTGTTGTACAGCATTCAGCTGCAGTAAAGCCATGATGGCGGCCAGCAGCGGTGGCTCCGTACACTGGACAGGATCACCGAGCGGTCTAAGTGCCTGCGGTCTGCAAGAAGCAGCTGACGACACCATGGGAACAGAGGACAGGTGAGAATATTTTTTTGTGGGAACCTCACTGCGAGATCTGAGAGACAGAGTCTTGAAGACAGTGGGCTTATAAATTACCTAATTATACACCATATAAGTTGACAGCCGGCGTATAAGACGACCCCCGACTTTTGAGAAGATTTTCAGGGGTTAAAAAATTGTCTTATACGCCGGAAAATATGGTACATAAAAAATTTTAACGCATCCTATTCTGCTTTTAGTGAGACAGAATTAAGAATAAACATCAAATCAGGATTTTTTTTTTTATTTATGTCACTCACTGTGTCATAAACATGATAAGACAGTTTTATTCTTCAGATCAGTATGAAGTCAAAAATACTACATTTATATTTTTTTATTTTTTGCCACTTTAATACCATAAAAACAATTTTCTAGAAAAAAAATGTTTTTGCATTGCTGTATTCTGAGAGCTGTGGCTTATTCACTGATGGAGCCGTATGGCAGCTTGTTTTTTGAAGGACAAGATGACATCTTCAGTGTTACCATTTTTACTTATATATGGGTTTTTGATCACATTTAATTCTGCTTTTTTATCAGCTGTATGATGAAAAGACATAGTTTTTGCTACTTTTTTATTTTTATTTTTTACGGTGTTTACTGAAGTAGTTAACTATTATGACAGTGTAATAGATCGGGTTGTTATTGAAGCCTTTATACCATTTATCTTAACTTTTTTCTTTGCATAAATAGATGTATTTTTGGTATTTTTTTCATTTTTTGCTCTTTATTTTCTGATTTTGTTTTTCTTTACTTCTTTACTTAGTCCCTATATGCTACATTACCATTTATTGCCCTAACCACAGCTATAATGTCTTGCAATTTATCAGCATTGCATAGCTGTCAGAGCAGCCTTGACAGAAGCATCTTGGATCATGCTCCTGGCTTTCCTTATATTGGTGACTTGGAGGTTGTCATGACAACCTTGGGTAACCATGGCAACAGTCAGATCCTCGTGATCACTTCTCGGGGTCATAGTTGGAGGAGTGAGGGAGTGTGATCCCTCTAACAGACCCCTAAAGCTGCAATCAATATCGATCAGTTGCATTTATGGGGTTAAACAGGCAGGGATGGAGCAAGTACTGTCACTGACTGTGAGAGCAGGGGGTCAGCTAGTAGGAGAGCTTACGTTCCGGTTGGCGATCAAAGCGGGCACAGCGCCATATGTCCTTGGTCGTGAAGGCACTGACTATCAGGGGTTAAGCTTAAATGGCAAGAGTACAATTTTAGGCAACTTTAACACTCAAACATTTGTATTTACTGGTGATTTCCTATAAGACACTTCTTAGCAATTCCCAGGATTGTCTGACACAGAGGACACATTTCTGTTCTTTTATTTTTTTGGGGGTCAGTATTGCTGTATTGCACTGTTCATATAGTTATGTTGTAATATAATTCTATTACACAAACCATTCTATTAAAAGTACTAGTGACATAAAAGGCAAATGTCTATGCCAGAATCTAATTGATGATTGGTTTGATTGTTCATGGGTTATTAATGATTACTAATGAGAAGCAATGGAATAATCAATGCTGAGACCCTGTACTTTGCCAGATGTCATGTTAATTGCAAGTACAGATAGCAATGGTTGAGCGATATAAGAAAATAATTAAAGTGATTTGTTTGGGGCCTGTTTTTCTGAGACATGTTGTCAGTACTGTTGCATTACATGTTTAAATAAAACAGCTAACACATTTATTTCTTAAGTGTTGGTTGAAATAGTCTTTGTTTTAATAATCTGTCTTATAATTTCTACTGATTTCTTATTTAATTTAATATTTTATTTTGTTGTTCTATTATTGTAACCTCTCACAAGACTACATTAAAGTAATTTGACCAGGAAAAACTATTAGTTCGAAGAAACTAAAATGTTTTCTTTGTAGATAAGATGTGGTTTTCTTTTATGGATTTGAAATAACTTTGTGTTTAACAGTTTGTAAATAGAAATGAAACAAAGAACATATTTATCATTTGAATATGTTGTGAAAAAAACAATAAAAAATACTAAATGACTCACTAATGTGATCTTATTGGTATTTGCTATAGAACAGCCTTTTTTAAAACTCTAAAGGGTTTATTGTATAAGAGCGAAGGATGGATGGCTCAAAGCGATTAATGTGAATAATTTAAAAATGAAAGTGTTTAAAGTATTTAAAATGTATTAAATAATTAACACTTGTTGTAGAACTCAATGCCTGTGTTTTTCCTCATAAAAGAAATTTTATTCTAAATTACTCTGAATCATGCACGTTTTTCACGAACGTATCAAAGGTGCGTATTGCCCTCCGTGTGAAGTGTTTATGGCACACGTGTGTTTTCCGTGTGCTATCCATGATAACACACTGAGAACAGGAACTTTCTGCTCACCTGTCCCTGGCATTGCTGTCCGTGGTTCTGAGCAACCATCTTCCGCCCTGCCGACTCCCCGCTGCTGCTACTTCCGGCCCGCAGTGGAGTGAATATGCGATGAGCATAATGAGCGGGAGTCGGAAGCAAGTGCCAGCAGTGGCAGAGACAACAGGGCTGGAGAAGGTGATTTTAGACATTCCTTTTAATTCACAGACACGTGTGTTTTCTCCGGTGCGTTTCACATGGATCACATCCATGCGGTCCGTGTGCGGTCAATGTGACACCCGTGATGCTGGAGAAAAACAGATATGTCTACATGTGGAGCACACGGGCACACGTATGCTCCACACAAACATATGGTCCATGGCAAAACACACACGTGAGCGCAGACCCATTGATTTTAATGGGTCTACGTGTGCCCATGTCTCCAGCACGTGAGGAAACGGACCAAACACATACCGGAGACACGGACGTATGAAGGAGGCCTAAAAGATACTCTGCATGTCACTGACCATTCTGCTCTTATGATATAATTTCCAAATCTCATATTCAATTTGCCAATTTGTTTTCCCCTGAGAACAACGTGGCACCCATTATTTGACTTTATATAAAAGACACTGAGCATGATACTGACCAATTTTTCTTATAAAATTAAGTTTAAAGGAATATCCAATATACCAAATATTTGTGGAACACCACACATCCATTCTAGGCAGGCAACTGTCAATTAAGACTGACAGTTTGCTAAATTGTAAAGAGTCATCAAAAGGTTAAAAAAACCCTCACATTCATCTTACTGCTGACTTTTATATCCCCTCCTCTCCCCACCATCACTAAATGCTAAATGCTACAAATGCTTGTATTTCAGCAGTTTTATAATGCGGAATCGACACTGTAAACTGTAAAGGCCGTAAACCAACTAGGGCAGGCTCAGCATTTCATCAACCCCCATTTGTAAGTGATCCATATATTTTGTAACTAGGTATTTTGTCATGATTGCACTGTTCATAGTTTTCTGGCACCTCTTAATAGGCTATGCAGTAGCCACTTTGTTTACCAAATTCAAGGGGATACCCACCATTAATCACTCTTCTTATTTCTAGTGCATGATGAATAAAAAATGCAATCAAGGCAGTTGAATAATGATGGTCCTAGGATTTCAAAGTAAGAAACAGAACTGAAAAGCAAGTGAGTGGTCAGAATTTAAACCTCCATTAGAAATACAGAATAATCAAAATATTATCACAAGAGAAGGCATGTGAACTAGGTAAGCTAAACAAAATTACTGGCAGTGTGGAACAGTGTTACAGGAAGTCTTGATCAACAAAAGCAAACTAGAGATAGAAGTAATGCCTAATTTCCATGGACCAGTCCCAAGGAATTCAATGAACTGCCACATTATCGCTCTGCGTGGTCCACAGCAAGGGCATACCACCAATTAGTGACAGAAACTGAAACAGAGGTGGCGGGTAGAGATGAGTGAACCTGCAGATGTTCAGGTTTGGCGGGTCCGGCCAGACTTAAAAAAAAATGTCCGATTTGGGACCAGATTTTAACCTGAACATGAGCCCGGGAGCCGAACCCCGTATCAGTCTATGAGGACCCGAACATTGTGCTGTAAAATGGTGTTAGTAAGGGCTAGGGGGCTGCAATACAGGAGAATTATACTTACAAAGTTTCCTATGTGACTGTCACACTACTTCGGAGTCGAATCATTAGCTTTCATGCAAACTACTCACTGCTTTGCCCATCCACCCTCTGCAACAGTGTCAGATTGATTGTAGAGTGTAAAAAAAAAATTGGAAAAAATGACATAGGGTCCCCCCTATAGTGATTCCCAGCACAGCTAAAGCAGATGGATACATGCTGCAGCCCCAAGATGTGCGTTTACCTTGGCTGTGTATCAAAATACAAGCACACCATGTGGCTTTTTAAGAATTATTTAAATAAATAATTTTAAAAAATGGCATACAGTCCCCCCCTCAATTTTGATACCCAGCCAAGATAAAACACACAACTAGGGGCTAGTATTCTAAGACTGGAGAAGTCCAAGGTTATTGGTTTTCCAACATAAAATAGCAGCCCTTATCCATTAGATGCACCAATTTTGGCGCTTTTCCCACCTCACCTAGATTGGTGCCGTACCAATCTGAGTAATATAAGGGGTTAATTACAAGAGATCAGCAACCCTGCTGAGAATCAGATTGGTTTGGAATCGCCGAACCCACCTGGGTTCGCCGATCAGATCACCAATCCGATCGTCGATCCTATCTAAACCCATTGAATGCAATGGGAGGCAAAAAAAGCATAGACAACACCTTTAGGGTGACAAAAAGCTGCCTAAAACCTGACAAATCAGTGTACCATTTGTCCAAGACAAAAAAAAACAGAATTCTAAACTATTTGGCTTCATTACATAAATATATTGATTGGGGTTTTACAGATTTTTTTTGGCTGAGTGGGCTAACAGTGATGATGACGATGAGGGTGCAGAACAACCCCCACACACCCCACACACACAGTATATTCCTCATTCACTCTTTTTTTTTTTTTTCAAAAAGGTACACATAGCAATGACCCACGATGTTCCCCAAAAGCGAACCTGAAAGACATAAAAAAAGAGAATTATTTAATACACAAGTACAAAAGACACCCTCGAGTCTTTAATTCCCTCAACTCCTGTCTCCTCCACCCCCTCTAACACCTCCACCTGTGCCCTCAACCTCTCCCTTAATGTAACTCTCTATTCCAACAGTATAGAAAGAATCCTCCCAACCTACCTACAGCACAGGCAGGGCTCACCACAATCAGTTAGTGTTTATATTAAAATGCATTGGTGGAATAGGTGAGGTATTTGAGGTGTACGTGGGATAGATATAATTAGTAAAAGCTCTACCAACAGAGCTGTTCACACATTGTATTCCATGGATATCAGTAGTCTTCTCCAAAGATTAACAGGATCAAGAGGAAGAAAGCATCTCCAACCAGGGGCATAACGATCATGGTTGCCGCAATTGCGACTGTGACTGTGCCCACGGGAACAGAGGGCCTGTCGGTCATAGTGCCTGTTTCATTTGGATGTTCATCCGAGCGCACGCATCCAGCTGAAATAAATTGCAGCACAGAGACCTGTCGGGATTCAGCACTGCAATGTGCAGGTCACCAATTAAGGCTATGAATATTCACTGCTCCCCATGCCTAGAATCCAAGCTATGGGGAGCAGAAAATATGCTGACACCCGGCAGCTGAACACGTTGGGAGAAGCTCGCCGCACATGACAGTGACGTAATACGCTGTGCCGCTTTCACGCTGGTCAGTTGCAGCATGCCATCATCAGAGAAGAACACCGTGAGAGTGAGGAGGAGGTGAGAATATTGTTTTTTGTAAGGTGCATGGGGGTATCATATGTACCAAGATACAGCTACTATGGGGACCTAAACCAGGCTGGGGCCATTTTAGTGACATGTATACCAGGATGGGGCCATTATGAGGACATGTATACCAGGATAGGGCCGTTATGGGACATACAGTAGATACCAAAAGTTTGGACACACCTTCTCATTCAAAGAGTTTTCTCTATTTTCATGACTCTGAAAATTGTAGATTCACATTGAAGGCATCAAAACTATGAATTAATACATGATAATACACTTAACAAAAAAGTGTGAAACAACTGATAATATGTCTTATATTCTAGGTTCTTCAAAGTAGCCATCTTTTGCTTTGATTGCTGCTATGTACACTCTTGGCATTCACTTGATGAGCTTCAAGAGGCAGTCACCGAAAATGGTCTTCCAACAGTCTTGAAGGAGTTGCCAGAGATGCTTAGCACTTGTTGGCCCTTTTGCCTTTACTCTGCGGTCCAGCTCACCCCAAACCATCTCGATTTGGTTCAGGTCTGGTGACTGTGGAGGCCAGGTCATCTGGCGTAGCACCCCATCACTCTCCTATTTAGTCAAATAGCCCTTACACAGCCTGGAGGTGTGTTTGGGATCATTGTCCTGTTGAAAAATAAATGATGGTCCAACTAAACACAAACCGGATGGAATAGCATGCCGCTGCAAGATGCTGTGATAGCCATGCTCGTTCAGTATGCCTTCAATTTCGAATAAGTCCCCAACAGTGTCACCAGCAAAGCACCTTCACACCATCACACCTCCTCCTCCATGCTTCACGGTGGGAACAGGCATGTAGAGTTCATACGTTCACCTTTTCTGCATTGCACAAAGACACAGTGATTAGATCCAAAGATCTCAAATTTGGACTCATCAGACCAAAGCACAGATTTCCACTTGTCTAATGTCCATTCCTTGTGTTCTTTAGCCCAAACAAATCTCTTCTGCTTGTTGCCTGTCCTTAGTAATGGTTTCCTAGCAGCTATTTTACCATGAAGGCCTGCTGCACAAAGTATCCTCTTAACAGTTGTTCTAGAGATGTGTCTGCTGCTAGAACTCTGTGTGGCATTGACCTGGTCTCTAATCTGAGCTGCTGTTAACATGCGATTTCTGAGGCTGGTGACTCGGATAAACATCCTCCACAGCAGAGGTGACTCTTGGTCTTCCTTTCCTTGGTCTTCCTTTCCTTTCTTTCCTTTCCTTTCCTTTCCTCATGTGAGCCAGTTTCTTTTTAGCGTTTGATGGTTTTTGCCACTGCACTTGGGGACAGTTTCAAAGTTTTCTCAATTTTTCGGACTGACTGACTTTCATTTCTTAAAGTAATTTTCTTCACTTAGCTGATTTTTTCTTGCCATAATGCAAATTCCAACAGTCTATTCAGTAGGACTATCAGCTGTGTATCCACCAGACGTCTGCACAACACAACTGATGGTCCCAACCCCACTTATAAGGCAAGAAATCCCACTTATTAAACCTGGCAGGGCACACCTGTGAAGTGAAAACCATTTCCGGTGACTACCTCTTGAAGCTCATCAAGAGAATGCCAAGATTGTGCAAAGCAGTAATCAATGCAAAAGGTGGCTACTTTGAAGGATCTAGAATATAGGACATATTTTCAGTTGTTTCACACTATTTTGTTAATTATTTCATTCCACATGTGTTAATTCATAGTTTTGATGCCTTCAATGTGAATCTACAATTTTCAGAGTCATGAAAATAAAGAAAACTCTTTGAATGATCATCATCATAGCCCCATCCTGGTATAGATGACCCAATAATGGCCCCATCCTGAGATATATATATATATATATATATATATATATATATCTCAGGATGGGGCCATTATTGGGACATGTATACCAGGATTTAGCAATTATAGGAACATATATACCAGGATGGGGCCATTATGGGGACATATATATCAGGATGGGGCCATTATGGAGACATATATATATATATATATATATATATATATATATATATATATATATGTCTCCATAATGGCCCCATCCTGATATATATGTCCCCATAATGGCCCCATCCTGGTATATATGTTCCTATAATTGCTAAATCCTGGTATATATGTCCCAATAATGGCCCCATCCTGAGATATATATATATATATATATATATATATCTCAGGATGGGGCCATTATTGGGTCATCTATACCAGGATGGGGCTATGATGGGGACATATATACCAGGATGTGGACATTATTGGGTCATCTATACCAGGATGGGGACATATATACCAGGATGTGGACATATTTACCAGGATAGGTCCATGATGGGGCCATATATACCAAGATGGGGCCATATATTCCAGGATACTGCAATGATGAGGTCATACACCACTATAAGGAACATATTTACCAGGAAGTGACCCATGATGGGAACATTAGTACAGGAAGGGGGCCAGTACTACATTTAAATGCTAAACCACAAAAAGAGGAATTACATTTCCCCATAAAATTCAGAAAAATTGACAGCAAAAAAGGGCAACGATGTTTTACCTGCCCAAGCCACAGAAACAAATGTACTCACAGGATGCAGCAAATCCCTTTAATAAAGATGGAGGCAACAGGTGCCAAACACTGAGGGAGCAACCACTTACACACTGCCACTTCATGGAGGGGGTGATTCCGTAATATTAATATTGGAGACAAATGGCTTTTATATGGCGCTGCTAAGACATGTAAGTGCACAGTATTTGGCTTACAGTTTATTAATGATGCCCATACTAATAGACTAGGCAGGCTACCCAGCAGCATATGCATGCGCCACACAGGAACAGAGACCCTAGTGTATTCATAGAATGAGACAACCAGGCTAATTTGCAATGTGCTTCAGCACTGCAGTAGTACACCACAATCAAATTAAGCCTTTTTCTATGTTTCAGTGGAATGAGCTGTGCACTTTGACCTTCTATCCCTTTAATGTAAAATTCTAGAATGGCACTCAATGCCAGTTGTTCATATTTTATAGTCCACTAGCTGTAGTACCCGCGTGGCCTGTTATAGTAACTAAGTGTTTCTCTGTCTCTCTCCAACTCTCCCTCTCCGTCTGTCTCTCTCTCGGTCTTTCTGACTCTCTGTCTCTCTGACTGTCTCTCTCTGTCTGTCTCTCTCCGTGTCTGGCTGTCTCTGTCTGCCTCTTTATCTGTCTCTGTCTGTCTCTCTCTGTCTGTCTCTCTCTATTTGTCTCTTTGTCTGTCTCTCTTTTTCTCTCTGTATGTCTCTGTCTGTCTCTCTGTCTGTCTGTCTCTGTCTTTCACTGTCTGTCTCCCTCTGTCTGGAGACAGAGACAGAGAGCTATCTCCCTCGGTCTATCTGTCTGTCTCTCGCTCTGTCTGTGTCTCTGTCTGTCTGTCTCCGTCTTTGTTTCTCTCTGTCTTTCTGTCTCTCTCTCTCTGTCTCTGTCTGTGTCTGTCTATTTCTTTGTCTGTCTCTATCTCTGTCTGTCTGTCTTTGTCTGTCTCTTTGTCTACCTCTTTGTCTCTGTCTGTCTCTCTGTCTTTCTCTCTCTTTCTCTCTCTCTGTCTGTCTCTGTCTGCCGCT
The DNA here is from genome assembly GCF_048569485.1 of Anomaloglossus baeobatrachus. Classification (NCBI taxonomy): domain Eukaryota; kingdom Metazoa; phylum Chordata; class Amphibia; order Anura; family Aromobatidae; genus Anomaloglossus; species Anomaloglossus baeobatrachus. The sequence continues at coordinate 153,725,693 of NC_134354.1, read as the reverse complement.
GTCTGTCTCTCTCTGTCTGTTTCTCTCTGCCTGTCTCTCTGTCTGTCTCTCTGTCTGTCTGTCTCTCTCTGTCTGTCTGTCTCACTGACTTTATTGGCCAGCTCTCTGAATCTTCAACAGTGTGTGAATTGTCACTGTGCATTCAATCCCCTTGATCCAATTAAAAATTTTATAAATTTGCAGGAGCTGAAAATTTGAGGAAATTCAACTTGAAGACAATCCTCTGCCAATCAATCCTCTCATGTCTAGTAAACATTTTAATTTTTGGAAGCATTCTTACCCTGCAGCACTGCTTCCACAACTGTCTATAAATACAGTAGTGTGCAGAAGGTTTAAAGTACTCAACATTAATGACCACTTCGCCTTTTAAAAGTAAGATTTTAATAATTATATCACTGAACAAGAACAATTTCCAAAATGATGTTAACATTGAGTTTCATAGAACATTTTATTAACCAAAAACATAAAAGTAAGGTTAATAATAATATAACTTTCTTTAGAAAATTTTGAGTTTTACTCAAATTAATTGATGTCAACCCCACATTAAAAACTACTACATTTAGTATTTTTCATGACCTCCATGATTTTAAAGGACAGCACAAAGTCTTCTTAATATGGAATGAACAAGTTGGGGATATATTGCAATATCTATCTTTTTCTAGTCTTCAAGAATTGCCTCTTTTAGAGTCTGGTTGCTGAATGGAGAGTGATGCTCAACTTGTCTTTTCAGATTTGCCCTGAAGTGCTTGATTGGGTTCAGATTAAGAGACAAACAGTATTTGGCCACTGAATCAATTTCACTCTGCTCTTCTTCAGAAATGCAGCAATGGCCTAAGATGTGTGTTTTGGATACTTATAAGAGAAAAGTTTTGGTACTGTGTTAGCCAGTTAAAAAATGATTGATTGCTCTAAGTAAGAACAAGAAAATTATAATTTTGTAGTTGTGATACCTTTTAATGGCTAACTAAAATAAAACAAAATAAGAGGATGTTACAACGCAAGAGACATCTCAGGTCCCTTCATCAGGCATGGTATGACAAAATATCTGAAGAAACACATATATATACACAAACAGAGCAGAGGGATGGAATAATAAAAGGGCATTTGAATAAACAAACACTAAGCTAAAGGTCATGTCTCACTAAGCAACATCGCTAGCAACATCGCTGCTGAGTCACGACTTTTGTGACGCAACAGCGATGTTGCTAGCGATGTTGCTGTGTGTGACATCCAGCAACAAGCTGGCCCCTGCTGTGAGGTCGCTGGTTGTTGCTGAATGTCCTGGACCACTTTTTAGTTGTTGCTCTCCCGCTGTGAAGCGCACATCGCTGTGTGTGACAGCGAGAGAGCAACAAATGAATGTCCAGTGAGCAGGGAGCCAGCTTCTGCGGACGCTGGTAACCAATGTAAATATCGGGTAACCAAGAAGCCCTTTCCTTGGTTACACGATATTTACCTTCATTACCACCGTGCAGGGAGCCAGCGCTAAGCGGTGTGCGCTGGTAACCAAGGTAAATATCAGGTTGGTTACCTGATATTTACCTTAGTTACCAAGCGCAGCATCGCTTTCACGCGTCGCTGCTGGCTGGGGGCTGGTCACTGGTTGCTGGTGATATCTGCCTGTTTGACAGCTCACCAGCAACCCGTGTAGCAATGCTCCAGCGATCCCTGCCAGGTCAGGTTGCTGGTGGGATCCCTGGAGCGTCACTTAGTGTGACGGTACCTTTAGAGAGGGAATCCTTAATTAGCCTGCTCCAGGTCTGAGGTCACCAAACCTCTGATCCTACATGGATATTGGTACAATAAAAATTTCACAGCACTAATCAAAGCTAATTAAGGATTCCCTCTCTAAGCTTAGTATTTGTTTATATAAATGCCCTTTTATTATGCCATCCCTCTGCTCTATCCATCTATCTATCCCTGTATCTATCTATCTATCTATCCCTCTTTCTATCTATCCATTATCTATCTATCCATTATCTATCTATCCATCTATCCATCCATCTATCCATCTATCCATCTATCCATCTATCCATCTATCCATCTATCCATCTATCCATCAACTATCAATGTATCTATCCATCTATCCCTTATCCATCTATCCATCCATCTATCTATCCATCCATCAACTATCAATGTATCTATCCATCTATCCATTATCCATCTATTCATCTATCTATCCATCTATCTATCCCTCTTTCTATCTATCTATCCATTATCTATCTAGCTATCCATCTATCTATTCATCTATCTATCGGATAGATATATGAATAGATAGATAGAGGGATAGATAGAGGGATAAATAGATAGAGGGATAGATAGATAAATAGATAAATAGATAGATAGATAGATAGATAGATGGATAATAGATAGATAGATAATGGATAGATAGAGTTATAGATTGATGGAAAGATAGATTGATAGATTGAAGGATAGATAGATAAAGGGATAGATAGATAGATAAATGGATAGATAGATAATGAATAGATAGAGAGATAGATACATATATAATAGATAGATAGAGGGATAGATAGATAAATAGAGGGATAGATAGATAGATAGAGGGATAGACAGATAGATAGACAGATGGATAGATAGAGGGATGGATAGATAGATAAAAAAGGATAGACGGATAGATAGATAGATAGACAGGCAGACCGATGTCAAACACATATATAATGTCCCACCTCCCTGCATATTCTAAGCTGGCACTCTTTAGTGACTTTCATATGGCACTAAAGAGTGCCTAGCCTTGTAATTAGCAAAAAAAAATAATTAAAAAAAAAGCGACGTGGGGTCCCCCCCATGTTTGATAGCCAACTAGGGTAAAGCAGATGGCTGCAGCCTGTAGACCACAGCTGGCAGCTTTACCTTGGTTGGGGATCCAATGTGAGGCTCTTTTTTATAATTATTTATAAAAAAATAAAAAAATATGGGGTTCAACCAAATTGGTTCACCAGCCAAGGTAAAGCGGACAGCTGTGGTCTAGTATTCTCAGGGGGGGAAGGTCCATAGTTATTGGCCCTTCCCAGCCTAAACATAGCAGGCCGCAGCCGCCCCAGAAGTGGCACATCCATTAGATGTGCCAATCCTGGCGCTTTGCCCCAGCTCATCCCGTGCCCTGGTGTGGTGGCAAACGGGGTAATAAATGGGGTTGATACCAGATGTGTAATGTCACCTGACATCAAGCCCAGCAGTTGGTGATGTCATGTCGTCTATCAGATACTCGATATCACCAACTGTCAGTAATAAAAGTAGAAAAAATAGACAACAAAAAAAAAAAATATTTGAAAAACACTCCCAAAAACATTTCCTCTTTCACCAATTTATTGTAAAGAAAAAAAATCCCTTGCAATCCATTTTGGAAGTCCCACGACAACTCTGGACCTTCTAGAATATGGAGAGCACGCTCAGGGAACATGTCCCCCATTTTCTACATTTTCTAGGAGTGCAGACCCTCTATGTAAGGAGTGTGGGTGCAAAGAATCTGCACCTAACCTCCCTGGGTCACAGCAGCAGTGTCCGTGCAGCCAGCACAGCGCCACAGCTATTCTCACTGAACACAGGAACCTGAGCTGACAGCCGCACTCTTTGCATGTGCCCAGTGTTTATTGTGAAGGAGGAGGAACGCGGGGATAAACGCTGCAAAATGGTAAAAACACCGGGGGAACACCGGAAAACACCGGGGGGGAATGGGGGGTGACTAAGCTGGACCTGGGGAGGAGTTCTCTGTCACATGTGTCATGGCACATGTGACAGAAATCAGAGGAAGAGGGTGAATGCGGGCAGGGCGTTAGTGTGCGTCCTGTCATCTTGGATGAATCGGGAGTGGGCAGAAATGCAGTCAGGCACCTTCTACAGGCTGTGCTCATACTGTTTCAGCCTTTCCCCATCCATTTCAGCCTCTTCCTCAGTCACCACAGCTCACCAACAGGTCCAACATGAAATTATTCTGGTTTCCCATAGACTTGCATTGGGGGGGTCGAATATTCGCGAATACCCGAATAGCTACGAAGTATTCGTCGGATATCCGTCAAAGCGAATAATAGGCTATTTGATCATCCCTACTAAAGATCTTTTACCGTATGCCAATGAGCGAGGGCACTAGCCCTCTGGGTGTTAGGTCCCCGGCCAGTCACCTCCATTAGCATATAAGTACGTCCCTGTGGGCATGCTAACATGCTAATGAATACGCAGCATCACAGGATGATCTTACTCACCTATTGACCATCATTGCCACCTGCAACTGGATTTCAGCATAGTGCGCATGATCCCGGAGTTTGGGTCATGCGCACTATGAAGCCGGGTGTACATGTCCTGGCTTCAAACTGAAGTAGTGCGCATGACGGGAAGTCCGGGATCAAGCACACTGAGCCGAAAGGTGAGTTAGATCATCCTCTGATGCTGCACATTCATTAGCATGATAGCATGCCCACAGGGGTGTACTAATATGGTAATAGGGATGACTGGCAAGGGGATTTAATACCCAGAGGACTAGTGCCCTTGCTCATTAGCATACGGTAAAAGATCTATAGAAATACTTTTCCTAAAGATCTCTTTATCTATGCTAGTGTATACAAGGACGGTTAGGCAGGGATTAGCAATATGCACCCAGAACTGCTCGGTTCTGGGTTCATATTAGACCTGACAGGTTCCTTTTAAAATGTTTACACACAGGGTGAATTGTTTTTCAAATATAAAATCTTTTACACTCACATATAATTGCATAGACTACATATTTACTTTAACATGTGAAAAAAAACATTCATAACATGGGTGTACCTGTAGTGACCAGAAAAGCCACTACTAATGTTTGTTCTGTATTATGTATGTGATTACATTTGTGACACCTATTCCCCACTTTGGGAGATGGTAAATTATTTAGTGTTGCACTGCTCTCTACTGCCTTGGTTTGGTATAGCAATTTGTATTGCAATTGATTTGAAAGCAAGGAAGTGGCTGTTGGGGGCGGAGCTACAGGAGGCAGTTGAAAGAAAAAACGGTTGTATGCAGTTTAGTTGCAGTGATGCAGAAGAAAAAAAGAGACTTCCATTGAGATATGCGGGGACTGTAATTAGCACCCATTCGGAGCACCCCGCTTCTGCAACAACAGAGTACTGAAAAAGTAAGCAACAAGCTATACACATATCCTAAGACAAGGAAAAGGACTACAGCACTGCGCAGTATATTGTGCTGATCCTCCTCCCCTTATACCCAGCACAGTTATCCCAATCGATAGTGACATCCATCCTCCCAATGCTGGCATAGGAAAAACGCTTGAACTAGTCCACTGTTTAAGAGATCTCTTTTATGCTATCAAATGACTGTCTATGTGAAATGGATAAAGCAACTTTGTTTGACTAAAGATTGGTTACAAGATTTCAGTAAAGTTCATCATTCACGTTTTCAGTATATGTGAGATATATGTGTATACTTACTTTTTCAGTACTCTGTTGTTGCAGAAGTGGGGTGCTCCGAATAGGGTGCTAATTACATTCCCCGCATATCTCAATGGAGGTCTCTTTTATTTTCCTGCATCACATCAACTCAACCGCATATATCCGTTTTTTCTTTCAACTGTCTCCTCAAGCTCCGCCCCCAACAGCCACTTCCTTGCTTTCAAATCAATTGCAATACAAATTGTAATACCAAACCAAGGCAGTAGAGGGCAACGCAACACTAAATAATTTACCTCCTCCCAAAGTGGGGAATAGGTGTCACAAATGTAATCACATAGATGATACAGAACACACATTAGTAGTGGCTTTTCTGGTCAGTACATATCCACCCAATTAAGCACATACAGTCAGGGCCAGAAATATTTGGACAGTGACACAAGTTTTGTTATTTTAGCTGTTTACAAAAACATGTTCAGAAATACAATTATATATATATAATATGGGCTGAAAGTGCACACTCCCAGCTGCAATATGAGATATGAGAGTTTTCACATCCAAATCGGAAGGAATTAGGAATCATAGCTCTGTAATGCATAGCCTCCTCTTTTTCAAGGGACCAAAAGTAATTGGACAAGGGACTCTAAGGGCTGCAATTAACTCTGAAGGCGTCTCCCACCTTAACCTGTAATCAATGAAGTAGTTAAAAGGTCTGGGGTTGATTACAGGTGTGTGGTTTTGCATTTGGAAGCTGTTGCTGTGACCAGACAACATGCGGTCTAAGGAACTCTCAATTGAGGTGAAGCAGAACATCCTGAGGCTGAAAAAAAAGAAAAAAACCATCAGAGAGATAGCAGACATGCTTGGAGTAGCAAAATCAACAGTCGGGTACATTCTGAGAAAAAAGGAATTGACTGGTGAGCTTGGGAACTCAAAAAGGCCTGGGCGTCCACGGATGACAACAGTGGTGGATGATCGCCGCATACTTTCTTTGGTGAAGAAGAACCCGTTCACAACATCAACTCAAGTCCAGAACACTCTCAGTGAAGTAGGTGTATCTGTCTCTAAGTCAACAGTAAAGAGAAGACTCCATGAAAGTAAATACAAAGGGTTCACATCTAGATGCAAACCATTCATCAATTCCAAAAATAGACAGGCCAGAGTTAAATTTGCAGAAAAACACCTCATGAAGCCAGCTCAGTTCTGGAAAAGTATTCTATGGACAGATGAGACAAAGATCAACCTGTACCAGAATGATGGGAAGAAAAAAGTTTGGAGAAGAAAGGGAATGGCACATGATCCAAGGCACACCACATCCTCTGTAAAACATGGTGGAGGCAACATGATGGCATGGGCATGCATGGCTTTCAATGGCACTGGGTCACTTGTGTTTATTGATGACATAACAGCAGACAAGAGTAGCCGGATGAATTCTGAAGTGTACCGGGATTTACTTTCATCCCAGATTCAGCCAAATGCTGCAAAGTTGATCGGACGGCGCTTCATAGTACAGATGGACAATGACCCCAAGCATACAGCCAAAGCTACCCAGGAGTTCATGAGTGCAAAAAAGTGGAACATTCTGCAATGGCCAAGTCAATCACCAGATCTTAACCGAATTGAGCATGCATTTCACTTGCTCATATCCAGACTTAAGATGGAAAGACCCACAAACAAGCAAGACCTGAAGGCTGCGGCTGTAAAGGCCTGGCAAAGCATTAAGAAGGAGGAAACCCAGCGTTTGGTGATGTCCATGGGTTCCAGACTTAAGGCAGTGATTGCCTCCAAAGGATTCGCAACAAAATATTGAAAATAAAAATATTTTGTTTGGGTTTGGTTTATTTGTCCAATTACTTTTGACCTCCTAAAATGTGGAGTGTTTGTAAAGAAATGTGTACAATTCCTACAATTTCTATCAGATATTTTTGTTCAAACCTTCAAATTAAACGTTACAATCTGCACTTGAATTCTGTTGTAGAGGTTTCATTTCAAATCCAATGTAGTGGCATGCAGAGCCCAACTCGCGAAAATTGTGTCACTGTCCAAATATTTCTGGACCTAACTGTACCTGCAATATCAAACCACGATAAAGCATTAGTGGCCGTGGGCTTACGGTATGCTTTTGTACAAATGTAACTGTCAATAATGTCTATCTGACCATTCAAAAATTGGATCAATTTTAATTCTACTTTCTAGTAAATTTAATATTAAGTTTATTATTGTTGAGGTAGCTAACAAATATATCAAATAATTTGGGGTGTTCCTTCCTAGACAATAAATATACCATATTAATCTTAAACTGACCCAGAACTTTTTTTTCAAAATTTTGTTGCAACCGGCGTGCCCATTTCTGTACCAACTACCTGGGCATACCATTGGTTGCCAAACTAGAATGAATTATGATTGAGTACAAATTCGAAAGATTTACATTAAAAAACCAATGCACTATACATCTGTTTTGTTGTCACACAGTAAACGCCTAACAACCTGCACATCAGCATCCTGCACTCAAGTCCACTGTGGCCAAGATGTAATTTTCCTAACATGAAAAATCACCAAGCACTTGGAGAAAATCTCCGATATCTTTTATGTATGCGCAGGAGTATAGGACACCAAAGGATGCAACATGAAATCAAGGTATTGAGAGAGGGACTCACTAAGGGGCCTGCCAGAGAATCTTCTACAGACAAGAATTTTTGGCATAAAATACCAGGAAAGTTTTTTAAAGTATTCCGCCATTTCTACCCCTTATTGCCACAAAGATCGTAGCTTCTTTTTATAGAAATGAATGCAATGTGAGTTTAACAATAGATATGTAGATTGATTTGACAGTAACATGTCAGCTTGATGCATACATTAATATATTATGCATATGACATAACAACCACATTCCCTCACTTGTCTGCTGGTTTTATTACCAAATTTTTTTGGATGTTAACCATTTGAGAGCCTTTTGCTCTCTATCATTAAAGGGAACTCATCAGCTGATACTGCCCAAACCGTGGCATGTATCAGCCACTGGCTGTAGAATCACAACATTGTATGTTTAAGGCTATGTGCCCACGGGACTATGTACCCGCGGATTTTCCCGCAGAATATCTGCTCATTTATCTGTATTGTCTAGATAAATTTGCTGGTTTTAGCAAGTACAGACACTCTTCATGTTATCCTATGGGACATGGGGAGTGTCTGTGTCCATGCTGCGGTATGTGCGGCTGCGGAATATGCTGCAGATGTCCCGCAGCTGCATGTAACTGCATGTCAATTATTCCTGCGGAAATACCTGCGTAAATCCTGACTCTCCACTATGGAGATAGAGGCCGGGACTTCCGCAGGTAAGTCGCACGAATGTCAGCAGGTTTACCGCAGATATTTTGCTGGAATCCCGCAGCAATGGATAGCTGCGGATTCTGGGGAGCTGCTGCCAGAAACCTGTGGACGTACCTGTGGATATATCCGTGGGTATGTAGTCCTGTGGGCACATAGCCTAACTCTGAAATGCTGCAGATTGAGAGGAAAATATACCATAATTAGCTACCAGGGTCTGAGCTACGTTATTGACTAGTCGTGCAGGCAGGTCCCCAGTGGCTTCTCGTCTCCTGCTGACAGTGACTGACAAATCTTTGCCTATACATGCATATAGACCAAGACCTTTCAGTCACTGTCAGAGGTCGGGGAGAGGCCACTTGGTCCCTGGACGCGAATAAAAGTATTTTTTTCTCTAAAATGCTGCATCATTTCAGAATTAAACATACATGGTTGTGATTGTACAGTCAGTGGCTGATACATCCTGCTCACAGTATTGGACGCATGTATCAGATAACAAGGTCCCTTTAAGAGTTTTGACATCTTGTGGATAAATCAAAATTTTATTTTTTTCAGTACTTGATTAGAAAAAAGATCCAAGGCACCAACAGCAGACAAGGGAAGCCTAATCGTGCAAGGTATCTCACCCGAAAAAAACATTATCATTTTCAGAAGTGTTTGCCTGTACTATTTCAACTCTTGCAAGACAGCGTTAAACATATCTATCTTTGTCCAAAAGGAACTCACTCATTCAGAATCCCAATGAATGAAAATCTTTCTCATCTGTGGACACTTGCTTGTTCCTTGCAGTTTCCTACTGCAAAGGTATGATGTAATTCATTATACATATAGACCTAATAAATCAATTTCACAAACCTCAAAATTAAATTCATTAGTAATGCAAAAGTTAAGAACATTAGACAAAATGGATATACATGTACAGTGTAACCTTGGATTAAGAATAACTTGGTTTGAGAGTGTTTTGCAAGACAAGCAAAGCTTTCTAAAAAATTGTAACTTGGTTTAAGAGCAATGCTTTGCAAAAAGAGCAAATACTCACCATGCACACTTTTGGTTCTGTCCTTTCACCAGGCTTTGACCCACTCTGGAGGTAAATTTCTGTACATATGTTCTGTATACTGTACACAGGATACCATTGTACAGTACAGTATATACTTTATAGCATATCTATCAATTTGCATTTGTGGATACAGTATTGTACTTTCTTATTGATAACCAGTATGGCACATTGCTTATATTGTACCTCCCGCACACCAACAATTCTATTGTAAGCTAACGTGCAGTTTAATTTGTTTTATATGCTTTTTACTGTACAGTTCAGTATTTTGTATTAGTGTACTGTAATAATTTTATCTGCATATACATTATATTGTATTACTGTATTAAGTTTGTATAAGTACAGTAAGTATTTTTGGGTTGTGGAATGAATTGTCTTCGTTTCAGTTATTTTCTATGGGAAAATTTGCTTTGTTATAAGAGTAACTTGGTTTAAGAGCAAACTGCCAGAAAGAATTATGCTCGTAATCCAAGGTTCCACTGCATTTTATAATTGATAACCAGAAAAATTAAGAACACAGGAAGATATGATAAACTCAGTGTCCAGATTCTCATTAGAGGTGGCAGTAATTAACGTCTTCAAGTAAACTGTTTGAATTTCATATTACCTCTATTGTTTATTATGCTTCTGGCAGCCCCTCCTAATCGGTCTTCTAAAGGGAGTAAACTTGTTTCTGAATTTATATCTGAAATGTACATAGCATGTGCAAATTGAATAATTTCCTCTGTTGTTCTGAAATTTGATGCTGAATTAGTTCTTCAGAAATCTGCCCTCTTTTTTGTGATTTTTTTCTTCATATATTGTTTATGGTTTCATTTGGTGTTTGACCAATGGAAAACTTTATCAGAATCAAAATCAAATTTATCAAGTAGAAATGTATCTATTTTCCATTGTTTTATTTCAACCTGCGCCACAACCATTTTATTTTGCAGTTTGTTTAGAAAAGCATTATATTGTGCCTCTGTCACGTTTCGTTAGTTCCATTTTTGTTTTTAATAACTCTATGGTGGCATTATTATATTACATATATGTGAATTTTAGAACAAATTGAGTAAGTACCTTATATAATTTGTTAATAAAAATTATGTCATCATGAAACTATGAAATCTCCTTATAAACTCTCAGACCCCATGCAGAGCTTTTGCTGTCACAATAAGAGTATAAGGAGTTAATTGTCAAAAAAACCTGTAATTTCCTTTTCTGCCAATGTCCATACCCGAGATTCTATGGATTTTGTGCTGAGTACTTGCAACTTGTCATTGAGTTTGCACTGTTTAAAAAAATAATCCACATCCTCGCATCCCTTAATTAGTGCACCTGAATAATTCGCAGATTCAGCTCCTGTTGCAGAAGTTGCTTCCATTATACAAGACTAAATATATGGCTTGCTCTAACGGAAAAAAAATATTAAAATGATTTCGGAGTAAAAATAATGTTCATCATTAATGCTACATAGTCAAAACAGAATATATGGCAAGCAAATAATGCTAATAAATAGCACAGAAGGAATCTGATGCTCAGCAAAAAAACATGTTATACTTCATGCATACGGAGCAGAAAAAATATGCAGCACTCACAGGTTCTGTTTAAAAATATCACTGTATTGGGATATCATATACAGTATGTGAAATAAAGGGAGAGACAGCTGTTTCGCATGTCACCAGGCTTCTTCCAGCCCACAAAAACAAAATATACCAAAACAAAATAAAGAAAGTCTGCTTATATAGTAGGTAGAGATGAGCGAGCCTCTAGAGTTCGAGTTCGATTCGGCGAGCTGTTCGACGAACCTCTCAAACCCCAGTGAAAACAATGGGAGGCAATCACAAACACATAAAAACACATTTTAAATGTACACATACAGTTAATAAACATTGCCATAACACTTACCGGTACCCACGACGCGTCCTGCACTCTGTCTCCTGCCGCTATTCCTTCCGATGATTGCTGCGTCCTCCCGGTAACCAGCACTGATGATAGGACCTATCGTGACATCAAAATAGCATGTGACCAGTCACGTGTCTGTTATCTCATTGGCTACAGACTGGTCACATGGCTTTGACGTCATGCTAGGACCTGTCAGTGCATCTCTCCAGTACGTGGTGATCGTTTGTGTATCTCTGTGTACCAGCAACATACTCTTGCACACGGTCGGGTTCCCAGTCTGCTTCCCCATTCCGTTATTCAACAGCTGCCACAGCCGGTCAATAATAGAGATCACCGTTGCTATAGCAACGCGACGTCACCGCTAACAGCACGCAGCCTCTGATCACTCGAAGGCGAAGTGAAAAGACTGCATGGTAAGCAGCACCGTCTTTTTCCAATGCAGTGCTGCTGATGTAGCAGAGCTGCATGTGTTGAAGGAGAAAGAAGACAGAAGAGCAGGATTGTGGAGGGATAAAAGGGAGTAATACACATGGAGTCTCTAAGTGTGTCTGTGTATTTATTTCTATTAAAGTATTTTTTCTCTGTGTGGTGTCTTTTTTTAACCCTTTATTGGAGATTCTTAATGCCCGGGTCAAACTTGCCTGACATTAAGAATCTCTGGCTTAATACTAGCTAGTAAAACAAAGCTAGTATAAACTCATGATTTCCCAGCAAGCCACCCGGCTCCAGGGCTGTTGGAAGAGTTGGATACAGCACCAGATGATGGCGCTTCTATGAAAGTGCCGTTTTCTGGGGCGGCTGCGGATTGCAATTCGCAGCAGAGGCGCCCAGAAACCTTGGGCTAATCTGTGCTGCGGATTCCAATCCCCAGCTGCCTAGTTGTACCTGGCTGAACACAAAAATATGGCAAAGCCCAGGTCATTTGTTTTTTAATTATTTCATGAAATAAGGGAAATAATTAAAAAAAACGGGCTTCCCTATATTTTTGGTTGCCAGCCGGGTACAAATAGGCAGCTGGGGGTTCGGGGCAGCAGTACCTGCCTGCTGTACCTTGCTAGCATAGAAAAATATGGCACCCAACCCCCAGCTACCCATTTCTACCCGGCTGGGAATCAAAATTATAGGGAAGCCCTTGTTTTTATTACTTATTTTATGAATTTCATGAAATAATTCAAAAACAAATGACGTGGGCTTTGCCATATTTTTGTATGCTAGCCAGGTACAGCAGGCACCTACGAGCTGCCCCCAACCCACAGCTGCCTATTTGTACCCGGCTGGGAACCAAAAATAAAGGGAAGACTTTTTTATTATTTCATGAATTTCATGAAACAATTAAAAAGGAAATGACTTGGCTTCGCCATATTTTTGTGTCTAGCCAGGTACAACTAGGCAGCTGGGGATTGGAATCCGCAACACAGGTTGTCCTGAGCTTTCTAGGCCCCTCTGCTGTGAATTGCAGTCCGCAGCCGCCCCAGAAAATGGCGCTTTCATAGAAGCACCATCTTCTGGCGCTGTATCCAACTCTTCCAGCTGCCCTGGTGATGGGTGGCTCGCTGGGTAATAATGGGGTTAGGGCTAGCTGTATATTATCAACAGGCTCTAAGCCCGAAATTCATGGTGTCACGCTAATATTAGACATGGCCACCATGAATTTCTAGTACCGATAGAAAGAACCACAACACACAGAAAAATATTTTTATTATAAATAAAATACAACACAATTAGTGACTCCATCTTTATTGAAATAAAGAACCCCCCTCCGCAAAAATCCTGGGTCAAGGGTCCCGCGCCGTCCAATCCTGATCCAATATTCATCTGATCGGTTTGCTAGAAGGCAAAGCGATCAGATGATGTGTCAGGTTCAAGGGCCTGAATCCCATGACACAGCAGCTGATTGTATAAAAGCCATTTATACAATCAGCTGATGCATCAGTGCAAAAAAAAAACAAAACAAACTACACACTTCAGTGCGTGCGGACTCCTGTCCGACAGCATCAGCTGATAGTTTAGCCAGCCGGGCGGTAAAAAGCCCGCTTAACCACTCGACTTATAGTGTTAGCTGATTACGTCAGGTGACCGTATCAGCTGATCACCGCCAGGTCTGGAAGAGAGAGAAGAGAGAGCTTACAGCTGATGTCCGGCTCCTCCCCTCAGTACATAATAAAATTCTAAATATATTATAAATATAATTTAAAATTAAAAATAAAAAAAAAAGTAATCCTTTACCGGGTCTAGAACTCCTGACCTTATGCTTCTTAGGTGAGCGCTCTATCGACTCAGCTATTGCCTCTAATGTGAAAGATAAGCAGATTTGGTAATCTTGAAGTCTGGATTGCTGAAGTCTCAGCTGACCACGGGATTCACTGGATTGCTACGTGTAGCTCATACAAAGCACTTGTGTTCTGTAGCAGAGATGACAGTGTTGTGTGGATTACGTCGGACCTGGAGGGGTACTGGAGGATTTTAATAAAATGGTGAAACTGTTTTTTTGTCTTTTATTCCAAATAAAGGATTTTTCGTGCTGTGTGTTTATTTACTTTTACTTTATAAATAGATAATAATTATAATTTAAAATTAAAAAAAAAAAAATTAAATTCTTTACCAGGACCATAATTCCCGACGTTATGCTTCTTAGGCAGGCGCTTTAACCACTAGTCTAGTGCCTCTAATGATATAGATAGATAGGCAGATTCGATAATCTTGAAGTCTGAAGTGCTGACTGAAGCCTCTGCTAACCGCGTGAGTCACTTTATTGCTACGGTGCCACTACATTTTCAGGGAGCAGAGCTGACAGTGTCGTGTGGATTACTTCTGACCTGGAGGGTTATTTTTGGAATTAATAAAGGGGTGAACCAGGGTGTTTTTTTGTCTTTTATTCCAAATAAAGGATTTTTCGCGGTGTGTGTTTCTTTACTTTAACTTTCAGTTTAATCATGAAAGGTATCTTGGGGAGATGCTTGGCATGATTAAACTCATTATTACCTCGATTGCCACTGCACCAGGGTAATTCGGGATGAGCTGGGTGGAGTCCCCCGGGACTGTCGCACCTAATGGATGCGGCTATTCCGGGCGGCTGCTGGGTGATATTGTAAGGGTAGTGGGCTCCCGATAACGTGGAGCTCTCCATCCTGACAATACCAGCCTCCAGCCGTGTGGCTTTATCCTGGCTGATATCAAATATGTGGGAAACAGCATTTTTTTTTTAATTTATTTATATTACTGTACGATATAGACCCGCCCGCCGGCGACTGTGATTGGTTGCAGTGAGACAGCTGTCACTCAGCTTGGGGACGTGTCTGACTGCAACCAATCATAAGTGCCGGTGGGCGGGGAAAGCATGGAATAACTAATTGACTAATGAAGCAGCAGCCATTTTCTAAAGAGGAAAAGACACCGCAGATTTGTGACAGACGTGGAGCGAGACGCCCATAATCAGTGAGTAGGAAAGGGAGAGGGATTGTGCTGGGGATGCAGGACGCATGCAGATAGCAACATGTGCACATAGCCTTACTGTGAAAAGCCACATTTTTGGTGCTCGAACCGTTCTCGAATGTAATTTGAGCTGTCGAGCTTTTTGCAAAAAGCTCGAGTTCGATCTCGAGCACCCCCCAAAATCACTCGAACATGAAATTGGCGAACCTCGAACATCGCTCATCTCTAATAGTAGGTCTCTAATTAGTACAACACTGGTGTAAAAATCAGAAGATTTTCCAATTTGTTACATAAGTCACATACAAAAATCAGAATCTCTCGGACCTTTAGGATTAAATGAACGTCACTATTATAGTCATTTTCTCCTGTAAATATTAGTAATGGTGTTATGATTGTGTTATTTATAGACATGAGCCACCACCCTAGTTTTCGATTTTGGTTCGTCGAATGGCGGGTATGTTCGTCGAACCCCATTGAAAACAATGTCAGACAAACAAACACATAGAAAACACTTTCTAAGGTGTCCAAAAGATGACAAACAACTCAGAAGACACCACAAACACATGGAAAAGTGACAAGTACTTATACTCATGCTGAAAGAAAAGAGCTGGTTGAGTAAAAGGAGGAGAAGACACAGATATAGGCATGTCATGCCCTTCTAAAGTCATGTAAAGCACAGGAAGTGGACTTTTTCCAAAAATTTGGCCACAGACACCACTTAAGTGGCATCAATTGTCACACAGTTAGCAAACTTAAAAAGTTGATTTGCATGAAGCACAATCAAAAATCCACAAGCCTTTACTCTCCCCAGTATGACACAGGGGTAGAAAAGTCCTTGCGGATCCATGATTTGTTCATCTTGATGAACGTTAGTCTGTCCACATTGTCACTGGACAGACGCGTGTACTTATCTGTCAGCACACCCCCAGCAGCACTAAATTCACGTTCCGAGACAACACTGGTTGCGGGACACGACAAGATTTCCAAGGCGTAAGTGGTGAGCTCAGGCCATTTTTCCAGATTGGAAGCCCAAATGAGCAAGGCTCCAGTTGCACAGTCATGGCATCGATAATCACTTGGAGATACTCCTGTATCATCCTCTCCAGGCGTCGACTATGTCAGACATCTTGTGTCTTGTGGCCTTGCAAGGAATGGTCTAAAAAATTCATGAAACGATTCCAAAAAATTCGGGTTAATACCAGATATGAAGTTGCTGGTACGGTTTGAGAGATGATGACTCAACAGTCCCATGGTTGGCAAGTTAGAACTGTGAGATTCACTCTGTGCACCACTGGTGTTTAGTAGAAAAGCTAATTTCATAATGTGTAACAGCTTCTGCTGATACTCTTGCATACGTGTGTCCCTTTCTATGGCAGCAATTATTTAGCCAAATTTTGACTTGTACCGCAGGTCTAAAGCCCACTTTACACGTTGCAATTAGTTGTACAATCGCATTTGCGATGTGACACGCCCAGGTTGCATACGGGATCTATGAGATTTCACGTTGGTCGTTCATTTGCTGTCACACGAGCGTTAGTAGTCTATGTTAAATTGGTCAATTTTGTGTGCGATCCTTTAGATCATGTGTTCTGTGACGTATGCATTGAGCACCTTTTTTTTTTTTTTTATTTATTGACTTGCCAAGCGTGTGTAATGTGGGATGCGTTTTTACTATGTCATCTGCCATTCAGCTCTGCTACATGGCCGCTAACAGCAGACACAGACAGCCATGTAGCAGAGCTGAATGGCCGATGACAGCAGACACAGAAAGAGCCGCACGATCAGAATGAACTCGGGTGAACTTCACCCGACTTCATTGTCATGCTGCGGCTCTGTCTGTGTCGCGCCCTGATTAGCGGTCACCAGTGAAGACTCACCGGTGACCGCTAATCTCCTGAGTGACTGAAGTTAGCAGCCCTCTCTCATATACTCACCAATCCCCGATCCCCGGCGCTGCACGGCATTCACACTGCTCCGGCGGCTTTTACTGTTTTGAAAAAGCCGGCCGCCCATTAAACAATTTCGTATTCCCTGCTTTCCCCGCCCACCAGCGCCTATGATTGGTTACAGTGAGACACGCCCCCACTCTGAGTGACAGGTGTCACACTGCACCCAATCACAGCAGCCGGTGGGCGTGTCTATACTGTGTAGTGAAATAAATAATTAAATAATTAAAAAAAACGGCGTGCGGTTCCCCCCAATTTTAAAACCAGCCAGATAAAGCTATACGGCTGAAGGCTGGTATTCTTAGGATGGGGAGCTCCACGTTATGGGGAGCCCCCCACCCTAACAATATCAGCCAACAGCCGCCCAGAATTGCCGCATACATAATATGCGACAGTTCTGGGACTGTACCCAGCTCTTCCCGATTTACCCTGGTGCGTTGGCAAATCGGGGTAATAAGGAGTTATTGGCAGCCCATAGCTGCCAATAAGTCCTAGATTAATCATGTCAGGCGTCTATGAGACACCCTCCATGATTAATCTGTAAGTTACAGTAAATAAACACACACCCGAAAAAAATCCTTTATTAGAAATAAAAACACACACATATACCGTGGTTCACCACTTTAATCTGCCCCAAAAAGCCCTCCTTGTCCGGCGTAATCCAGGATGATCCAGCGTCGCTTCCACCGCAGCTGCATGGAGGTGACCGGAGCCGCAGCAGACACAGCCGCTCCTGTCACCTCCACACAGCAAATGAACACAGCCGTGCGATCAGCTGCTGTCACTGAGGTTACCCGCGGCCACCGGTGCATCCACCGGTGGCCGCGGGTAACCTCAGTGACAGCAGCTGATCGCACGGCTGTGTTCATTTGCTGCGTGGAGGTGACCGGAGCGGCTGTGTCTGCTGCGGCTCCGGTCACCTCCATGCAGCTGCGGTGGAAGCGACGCTGGATCATCCTGGATTACGCCGGACAAGGAGGGCTTTTTGGGGCAGATTAAAGTGGTGAACCAGGGTATATGTGTGTGTTTTTATTTCTAATAAAGGATTTTTTCGGGTGTGTGTTTATTTACTGTAACTTACAGATTAATCATGGAGGGTGTCTCATAGACGCCTGACATGATTAATCTAGGACTTATTGGCAGCTATGGGCTGCCAATAACTCCTTATTACCCCGATTTGCCAACGCACCAGGGCAAATCGGGAAGAGCCGGGTACAGTCCCAGAACTGTCGCATATTATGTATGCGGCAATTCTGGGCGGCTGTTGGCTGATATTGTTAGGGTGGGGGGCTCCCCATAACGTGGAGCTCCCCATCCTGAGAATACCAGCCTTCAGCCGTATGGCTTTATCTGGCTGGTTTTAAAAATGGGGGGAACCGCACGCCGTTTTTTTTAATTATTTAATTATTTCACTACACAGTATAGACACGCCCACCGGCTGCTGTGATTGGGTGCAGTGTGACACCTGTCACTCAGAGTGGGGGCGTGTCTCACTGTAACCAATCATAGGCGCTGGTGGGCGGGGAAAGCAGGGAATACGAAATTGTTTAATGGGCGGCCGGCTTTTTCAAAACAGTAAAAGCCGCCGGAGCAGTGTGAATGCCGTGCAGCGCCGGGGATCGGGGATTGGTGAGTATATGAGAGAGGGGGATAGACTGACATGGACTGAGAGTGAGGGACAGAGATAGTGACGGACTGACAGAGATTAGTGCATGACAGACATTGTGAGGCGCTTCAGAACGCAGCTTTTCAGCTGCGCTCTGAAGCAGACCTTTTTGAAGCTGCGGTGCAGAGCGCACACCTGCGCACATAGCATCAGACACCAAAATCGTATGAGGGATGTCACACGTTACAATTGACTAGGTTCGTGCAACAAAACGCTCAATTCTAGAGAATGATACGATGTGTTTGCGATCAACGGTTTTGCGTTCAATCCTGATCGCATGTAGCTGTCACACGCAGATACCTCACAAACGATGCCGGATGTGCGTCACTTACAACTTGACCCCAACGACGGATTGTGAGATATATTGAAGCGTGTGTAGCGGGCTTAAGAGTGTGGCAACCCAGTAGTCAGCATTACTTCGAATTCTGAGAACTGAAGGGTAATATTGTAGGTAGTGCAGCAAGAAGTCGCTCATGAGTCTGGGCATCCAGGAGGACCAAGTCCTTGCTGTGTTGGTGGTGGTGAGGTGAGAATCATGCTTCATTCCTCTGCCCTCTACCTCCAACCCCGCACAACAGAAATGTGATCAAGGTCTCCCTCATCTGCTGAGTCTTCCATGCCCATCGCCAGTTCGTCCTCCAGTTCTTCCTGGGCTCCTGCACCTTCCTCAACAGTTTGGCTGCTACCATGCACCCTTGTTAATCCCTCTCCCCCACTGTCCCATGCCTGCCGACTTGGTGTTGCTAACCATCTGGACCTTGTAGATCTTGGTATCTGTAAGGTGTTAAATACGGTTTGTATAGAGTTTAGTGCAAGGGTATAAGGGAAACACAGACACAGGTTTGCTAAACAGTTCTTGTATTACTTCATACAAGTAAGTGCACAAAACATGAAGGGTTAAACAGTTGCATGGTGCAGAGGCTGGGAACAAATTAATCAGGAATGGATCCTCAAAGTTCAGCAGAAGTGTCAAAGTATAATTCAGTCTCTCTTACTGTACTTGTAAACGTCCATGGCAGAGCAAAAGGGTTCCTGTGTGGACACGAGTTCCAGGGATCCAAAACAGAGGATGGCAGAAAAGTAGTTCTTCCAAAGACTTCAGGAGATCAGGTTACAGGCAGGCTGCTAACAGGATTCAGAAGCACTGGTCCATCAGCTGAGATGGCTTAAGCAGGTAATTGGCAGGGAACAGGGCGGGAACATAGAAGCTGAGGAATCCATATTGACTGAGGGCAAAAGTGAGGGCAACAGAACAGGAAGCAAGATGGCCTATGAAGAAAAAACAGATTAAAGCAAAATGACAAAACAAGGCAAAGAGTCAGAGAACCTCTCATTACTCCCCTCTTAGGGACGGCCACTGGACGACCCCAGACCAGGCTTGTCTGGGTATCTCTGATGGAACTGGCGGAGTAAGCGGGGAGCATTGATATTGTCGATTGGTTTTCAAGAGTTGTCTTCCGATGAGTAGCCCTGCCACTTAATCAGGTACTGTAGCTGATTTCTGTGCAACCTTGAGTCCCGGATTTTCTCCCCTACAAATTCCTCCTGACCATCAATTAACACTGGATCAGGAGGGGAACGAGAACGTCCAGGAAAAGTATTAGGTACTGCTGCCTTTAGGAGAGAAACGTGAAGTACAGGATGAATTCTCATAGTTCTGGGCAGTTGAAGACGACAAGCCACAGCACTTACAATCTTAGTGATCTTGTAGGGTCCAACATACTTTTGTCCCAACTTAGATGATGGAATTCTCAACTTAAGGTTTCTGGTTGATAGCCAGACCAAATCTCCTACCTTGAAGGCTGGTGCAGGCTTATGAAACTTATCAGCTGCTTTATTATACCTCTCTTGAGCCGATCCTAGGTTCTCCTTTAGAAGATCAAGATTCTGCTGTAGCGAAGAGATTCTGTCAGCCACAGCTGGTAAGGGTGAATCTATGGGAAGGCGAGGAAGAATATTAGGGTGATAGCCCAGATTAGCATAAAAAGGTGACTGTTTAGTGGAGGTGCTCTGAGAGTTGTTATATGAAAACTCAGTCAGTGGGAGTAGATCCACCCAGTCACCTTGTAGATGGCAGATGAAACAGCGGAGATACTGTTCCAAGGTCTGGTTGGTCCGCTCAGTTTGTCCATTTGTCTGGTGGTGAAAAGCAGAAGAAAGATTAACTTTGATATCTAATGCCTTACAAAAATTCTGCCAGAACTTTGAAGTGAATTGCACCCCTCAATCAGAAATAACTCATCTGGTACTTCATGCAGACGGAACACATTTTGAATAATTAGGTCAGATGTCTGTTTTGCAATGGGTAAGCAGACACAGGGGATAAAATGAGCTGCTTTCGTTAAACGGTCCACCACCACCAAAATAGTGTTCTTCCCTTGGGAGGTTGGCAATTCTACAATAAAGTCCATTGCAATGGAACCCCATGGACGGGATGGAATAGGTAGGGGCTGTAATAGACCTGTAGGTGAAGAACGTGGAGTCTTGAATCTTGCACAGACTTCATATGAAGTAACGTATTTTTGAACTTCTCTTCTGTAAGTGGGCCACCAAAAGAAACGAGAAAGGAACACTTGAGTCTTTAGAATTCCTCTGTGTCCAGCCATTTTTGAATCATGAACGAGTTGCAGTACTCTCTGACTGCCTCAGGTATGTACATACGTTGAAGACCAGACTTACTTCATCAGATGGATTTGCTAGCAAGGAATCTGAATTATATGCCTCCTTGATGTCATTGAGTAAGGGGTGCTTCACACATAGCGACAACGACGTCGCTGTTACGTCACCATTTTCTGTGACGTAACAGCGACCTGGTAAGTCGCTGTTATGATCGCTGCTTAGCTGTCAAACACAGCGACGCAGCAGTGATCATAACATCGCTACATGTGCAGAGAGCAGGGAGCCGCGCACATTGCTTAGCGCTGGCTCCTTGCTCTCCTAGCTACAGTACACATCGGGTTAATTAACCCGATGTGTACAGCAGCTACATGTGCAGAGAGCCGGAGCCGGCAGCACAGGCAGCGTGAGAGCTGCGGAGGCTGGTAACTAAGGTAAATATCGGGTAACCACCTTGGTTACCCGATGTTTACCCTGGTTACAGCTTACCGCAGCTGCCAGATGCCAGCTCCTGCTCCCTGCTCGCTTCATTTCGTCGCTCTCTCGCTGT
Organism: Anomaloglossus baeobatrachus; assembly: GCF_048569485.1. Classification (NCBI taxonomy): domain Eukaryota; kingdom Metazoa; phylum Chordata; class Amphibia; order Anura; family Aromobatidae; genus Anomaloglossus; species Anomaloglossus baeobatrachus. Next base: position 153,703,819 of record NC_134354.1, on the reverse strand, counting down.
CACACACAGCGATCTGTGTTTCACAGCGGGAGAGCGCCTTTGAAGAAAACGAACCAGGGCTGTGTGTAACGAGCAGCGATCTCGCAGCAGGGGCCAGATCGCTGCTCCGTGTCACACACAGCAAGATCGCTAATGAGGTCACTGTTGCGTCACCAAAACCGTGCCATAGCAGCGATTTCGGTAGCGATCTCGCTATGTGTGAAGCACCCCTTAGTCTTGATTATGAATCACTCCCAGGAATCTGGAAGAATTGTCTTAGGAGGCGTGAATGGAATGGTGTCAGTCGAGAAGATCCTAGACAGTGCATCAGCCTTCCCATTGCGTGACCCAGGCCTATAGGAAACTACAAAACTAAATTGATTTAAGAAAAGGCTCCAACAAGCCTGGCGAGGAGTCAAGCATTTGGCCGACCTGATAAATTCCAGATTGCGGTGATCAGTCAGGATGATTATCTGCTGTGCCGCTCCCTGAAGAATGTGTCTCCATTCCTTGAAGGCAGCAATAATGGCCAGCAATTCTCTATTTCCCACGTCATAGTTTCTTTCCGCTGAAAACAACCGCTGGGAAAAGAAAGCACAGGGATGTAAATGTATTCTTACCTGTCCTCTGTGAGAGTATGGCACCGATGGCACAGTCCGAGGCATCCACCTCTACTATGAAGGCAAGTTCAGGGTTAGGATGCACTAAGATAGGCGCTTAGGTGAATTTATTCTTCAAAAGGGAAAACGCTTCTTGGGCTTGAGGCGTCCAGGTGAAAGTAGATTTCTTACGGGTAAGTTGTGTGATAGGTGACATTACCTCAGAAAAGTTCCTGATGAAACGCCGATAGAAATTGGCAAACCCGATGAAGCGATGAACCTCCTTTACATACTTGGGAGCTGGCCAGTCTTTGATGGCTTGAGTCTTGCTTTCATCAATGCTTATTCCCTGTGAAGTCATTACAAACCCCAAAAATTGAATCTCGGTCCGATGAAATTCATACTTTTCCAGTTTGATATAAAGATGGTTCTGTCGAAGGCGCTCCAATACCATCCTCACGTGTCTATGATGTTTATCTGTGGAGTTAGAAAAGATTAAAATATCGTCTAGATAAATCACCACAAATGTATCCAAGAGATCCCTGAAGATATAATTAACTAGATGTTGAAAGGTAGCTGGGGCGTTACACAGGCCGAACGGCATAACTAGATATTCAAAATGTCCATAGCGTGACCTGAATGCAGTCTTCCATTCATCCCCAGGTCTAATGCAGACCAAATTATAGGCCCCACGGAGATCCAATTTAGAAAAAAATCTTTGCATGCCGAACTCTTTCTAGTAATTCAGGGATCAAAGGCGGTGGGTAGCAGTTTCTGATTGTGACCTTATTGAGCTCCCGATAGTCTATGCAGGGCCTAAGAGAGCCTTCTTTCTTTTTCACAAAAAAGATGGGTGCGCCTGCAGGAGATGAAGAGTGGCGAATGAAGCCCTTGGGTAAATTTTCATCTATATAGTCCTTCAATGCTTTTAACTCTGGTCCAGCCAGGGGGTAAATTTTGCCAAAGGGTATCTCGGCACCAGGTAAAAGTTCAATTGGACAGTCATAGGGACGATGGGGGGGGGGGGAAGCTGGTCAGCGTTACGCTTATCACACGCATACTCACAGCTAATAGCTCGGAGACTGGTGTGGGTATCTTAGGGGCTGAACAGACTGAAACCCCAGGACTTATCTGCTTCTGCTTCTCTGGAAAATGCAGCTCCTTGGTTTCCCAGTTTATTGTAGGGTTCTGAGCCTGCAGCCATGGAATCCTAGGATGATGGGAAAATGGGGAGAAGAGATTAGTATAAAAGACAGTCTCTCTTGATGATTGTTACCCAGGAGAACCTTCAGGGGCTCTGTCTCCTGATCCACTGGTCCAGAGGTTAACAGTGAACCATCCACAGTCTCCATCTGTACAGGAGTAGTCTTCTTCACAGAACATATCCCATGTTTCTGGGCAAAGGAAATGTCCATAAAATTGCCGCTTGCTCCGGAATCAATCATAGCAGAGCTAGACACCCTGATTGTGTTAACCCAGAGCTTGATGGAGAGAAATATATGACAATTGTTCTCCTTTCAACTCGGCTGAGACACTGCTGAGGAAACCTGAAAAACTGCAGCATTGATGTGGGAATCGGAGTCAGAAATAACGGAGTTCAAGTCCAAATAATCAATGTCTATAGCTGCTGATCTCTCTGGAGCCCATGATTTAGATATAACAGATCTCCTTTCACAGCATTCACAGTGTACGACAGCTCCGGTAGTCTTACGGGATCGTCTGGGGCAGTTTGTAAGGAAATGCCCTGACTTACCGCAATAGAAACATAAATTTTCCTTCAGTCGATGTTCCTTGCGTGCATCACTGACCCGTCTCTGTAGAGAGTCCACCTGCATGGGTTCAGGTTCAGGGTCTCGAGTTCTCCTACCAAGAGACTCCTTAACTGGAGAAGAAGGAAGGAAATTGTTAATACGGTAATTTTCAGATACTCTCTCCTGTCTGCGCTCAGTAAGACGGACATCGATCCGAATGCAGAAATTGATGAAATCTCCCAAGGCAGAGAGAGGATCTGCACGAGCAAGTTCGTCCTTAATCACAGAAGACAATCCTTTCCGGAAGACAGACTTCTTGGCGGAGCTATCCCAAGTGGTGTCGAGGGCCCATCTTCTGAACTCCAAGGCATACTCTGCTACAGAACGTTTACCTTGACGCAAAATCAACAAGGCTGCTTCTGCTGTAGCACCTCGGTTCGGGTCATCAAACACCTGACCCATGGCTGAAATGAAATCAGATTATTCAAACAATCATCATCAGTCTCAATCAGGGGATTAGCCCATGCAAGAGCCTTGTTGGTGAGCAGCATGATTATTATTAGCACTCTCGATCGCTCACTGAGGAACTGTAATGCATGAGCAGCAAAAAACAGTTTGCATTGGTTAATAAATCCCCTGAATTTTTCCCGTTCACCGCCAAAGTGAAATGGTGGCAACTTGGGGATTCCAGAAACCGGGGGTGAAGATGGTGCTTGGAGTCGCCCCTCTAGGGCCTCAATCCGGGCCCGTAAATCACGAATGGTTTGTCCAAAAACCTGCAGATTGTGTTCATTACGATCCTGCACACTTGCACAGCTGGTCTTTAAAGCCTGTATCTCAGTAAGAATTATGTCTGTCACTTAACACAGATTGCTAATATGGGCTTCCTTATTCCCAGACCCTGCAGACTCTATTCGTGGCTTCTGAATCTTGTAAGGTGTTAAATACGGTTTGTATAGAGTCTAGTGCAAGGGTACAAGGGAAACACAGACACAGGTTTGCTTAACAGTTCTTGTATTACTTCATACAAGTAAGTGCACAAAACAGGAAGGGTTAAACAGTTGCAGGGTGCAGAGGCTGGGAACAAATTAATCAGGAATGGATCCTCAAAGTTCAGCAGAAGTGTCAAAGTATAATTCAGTCTCTCTTACTGTACTTGTAAACGTTCATGGCAGAGCAAAAGGGTTCCTGTGTGGACACGAGTTCCAGGGATCCAAAACAGAGGATGGCAGAAAAGTAGTTCTTCCAAAGACTTCAGATCAGGTTACAGGCAGGCTGCTAACAGGATTCAGAAGCACTGGTCCATCAGCTGAGATGGCTTAAGCAGATAATTGGCAGGGAGCAGGGCGGGAACATAGAAGCTGAGGAATCCATATTGACTGAGGGCAAAAGTGAGGGCAACAGAACAGGAAGCAAGATGGCCTATGAAGAAAAAACAGATTAAAGCAAAATGACAAAACAAGGCAAAAAGTCAGAGAACCTCACAGTATCCCTTCCGCAAATGAATCCTCCTGTACTTCCTCCCCTTCCTCTTGTCCCACCACCTGACTCCGAATACTGTTTAGAGTGTGCTCTAGCATGTAAATGACTGGAATTGTTATGCTGATAATGGCGTTGTCAGCACTAAACATCTTCGTCGCCATGTCAAAACTGTGCAGAAGGGTGCATAGGTCCTTGATCTGAGACCACTCCAGCAGCATGATCTGCCCCACCTCTGGATCTCATTGGCCCAGGCTATACGTCATAACATATTGCACCAGGGCTCGGTGACTTGCCTGCCACAGTCGCTGCAACATGTGAAGAGTCGAATTCCAGCGTGTCGGCACATCGCATTTCAGCCAGTGAACCGGCAGGCCGAAAGATTTCTGGAGCGATGCAAGTCGTTCAGCTGTGGGGTGTGAACGACGGAAGTGAGCACATAGTGACCGTGCCCTCTGCAGAAGCTCATGTAGGACGGGATAGTGGGTTAAAAATTGCTGTATAGGTTCAACACGTGAGCCATACAAGGCACGTGTGTAACATTGCCCCGGTGAAGGGCTGCAACTAGGTTTGCAGCATTGTCGCACACGGCCTTCCCTGGCTGCAAGTTGAGTGACGACAACCATTGATGAAACTTGGTCTCCAGAGCTGACCACAACTCCCCACCTGTGTAACTCAGATTTCCCAGATATTTCAACATAAAGACCGCCTGATGCCATTGAGATCTGCTGCCAGCATAGTAAGGAGGTGTACGGGATTCATTGTGCGCAGTTACAACACGGGTGGCCTGACCAGACAGGCTTTGGGCGGAGGTGGAGGACCCAGATGAGGTGGAGGAGGCAGAGGCAGTTGAGGAATTTCTACATACAGAGGATTGACACACAACTCGTAGGGACGGCAAGACTTGTACAGCAGACCCTTCTCCATCTCTCACCATAGTTACCCAGTGTCTAGTCAGTGACATGTAACGCCCCTGTCCATGCTTATTGGTCCAAGTATCTGTAGTGAAATGCACCCTGTCACAGACAGAGTTTCTCAAGGAAGTGGTGATGTTGTGTGTGACATGCTGGTGTAGCGCAGGCACACCTTTCTTGGAGAAGTAGTGGCGACTGGGCATCTGGTACTGGGGCACTGCGATGGACATAAGGTCTCGAAAATCCTGTGTGTCCACCAGGCGGAAAGGCAGCATTTCTGTAGCCAACAGCTTGCAGATGCTGGAAGTCAACCTCTTAGCTTTGTCATGGCTAGGAGAAAATGGTTTTTTACTTGTCCACATCTGAGGGACCAAGGGCTGTCTGCTGTGCTGAGACAACGTTGAGTAGGGTTTCCCTAGCAAACTGCTGGTCTGTGAGGAAGGTGCAGGCAGATAAAGAATGTTGCCTTCATCCAAAGGTGGTGCTCTCGATGTCTGAGAGAGCTCAACAATAGAGACGAGCCACCCTCCTAGCGTTCAAGTTCGGTTCGTCGAACAGAGGCTTCGTTTGACGAACGTTCGATGAACTGTTTGACAAACCATTCGAACCCCATTGAAAACAATGGGAGGCAAACACAAACACATAAAAACACATTACACATGTACACATTGTCATAACACTTACAGGTCCCCGCGACGCATCCTGCACTCTGTCTCCCGCCGCTTTTCCTTCCGATAATCGCGGTGTCCTCCCGGTAACCAGCACTGATGATAGGACCTTCCGTGACGTCAAAAAAAGTGTGACCTGTCATGTGTCTATTATCTCATTTGATACAAACTGGTCACATGGCTAGATGTCATGTTAGGTCATGTCAGTGCATCTCTCCGGTACGCGGTGATCGTTCCAGCATCTCCATGTACCGGCGAAATTGCCTGGCACATGGTCGGCTTTGCCGTTCCTGCATGTGGGCGCTCTTTACAGAGTCAGCCCCAATACAAGGACTAGATGCCACAGCCGGTGAATAGCGGCACCAGGAATCACTTGATTGGAGCACCGTTGCTATGGTAACCCGCCTGTCAGCGGTGACGTCACCGCTTACAGCCCACAGCCTCTGATCACTCTCAATGAGTGATATGAATGCATGGGGAGCAGCAGCGTATTCCTCCAATGCACAGCTGTCTGATGTAGCAGAGCTGCATGGGTTGAAGAAGAATGAAGACAGAAGACGATGATCATGGAGGGATGAGAGGGGGTATTAAACATGGAGTCCCTAATGTGTCTGTGTATTTATTTCTATTAAAGTATTTTTTCTCTGTGTGGTGTCTTTTTTTAACCCTTTATTGGAGATTCTTAATGGCCGGGTCAAACTTGCCTGACATTAAGAATCTCTGGCTTAATACTAGCTAGTAAGAAAAAGCTTGTATTAACTCATTATTACCCAGCAAGCCACCCGGCTTCAGGGCTGCTGGAAGAGTTGGATACAGCGCCAGATGATGGCGCTTCCATAAAAGCGCCATTTTCTGGGGCGGCTAAGGACTGCAATTCTCAGCAAAGGGGCCCAGAAAGCTCGGGCTAACCTGTGCTGCAGATTCCAATCCCCAGCTGTCTAGTTGTATCTGGCTGAACACAAAAATTGGGCGAAGCCCACGTCATTTTTATTTTAATTATTTCATTAAATAATTAAAAAAAAAAGTTCTTCCCTATATTTTTGGTTCCCAGTCGCGTACAAATAGGCAGCTGGGGGTTGGGGGCAGCCTTGTAGTTCTGCAGCTGCTGTCTGTCTGTATGGAGGAGAGCAGACAGCAACTGCAGAACTACAAGGCTCAGCATGCTCAATTTACTAGTGTATGCAAGAGAGCAGACAGCAGCTGCAGCACTGCAAGGCTCAGTATGCTCCATCCACTAGTGTATGCAGGAGAGCAGACAGCAGCTGCAGAACTAAAAGGCTCAGCATGCTCCATTCACTACTGTATGCAGGAGAGCAGACAGCAGCTGCAGAACTACTCCATCTAGGACTGTATGCAGGAGTTTTTTGCCCCCCAAAAAAATGACGTGGGCTTTGCCATATTTTTGTATTCTAGCCAGGTACAGCAGGCAGGTATGGCTTCCCCCAACCCCCAGCTGCCTATTTGTACCCAGCTGGGAACTAAAAGTATAGGGAAGCTTTTTTTATTATTTCATGAATTTCATAAAATAATTAAAAAAAAAATCGACATGGGCTTAGCCCCATTTTTGTGTCCAGCCAGGTACAACTAGGCAGCTGGGGATTAGAATTTTCAGCACAGGTTGGCCTGAGCTTTCTGGACCCCTCTGCTGCAAATTGCAGTCTGCAGCTGCCCCAGAAAATGGCGCTTTCATAGAAGTGCCATCATCTGGCGCTGTATCCAACTTTTCCAACAGCCCTGAAGCCGGGTGCCTTGCTGGGTGATAATGGGTTAATACTAGCTTTCTTTTACTAGCTAGTATTAAGCCAGAGATTCTTAATGTCAGGCAAGTTTGACCCGGGCATTAAGAATCTCCAATAAGGGGGTAAAAAACATGACACCACAGAGAGAAAAAATACTTTAATAGAAATAAATACACAGACACACTTAGAGACTCCATGTTTATTACTCCCTCTCATCCCTCCACGATCCTGGTCTTCTGTCTTCTTTCTCCTTCAACCCATGCAGCTCTGCTACATCAGACAGCACTGCATGGGAGGAAGACGCTGCTGCTCCCCGTGCAGTCTAATCACTCAGTGAGAGTGAGCAGAGGCTGCGGGCTGTAAGCGGTGACGTCACCGCTGCCACCGTTGCTAAAGTAAACTGACAGGCGGGTTACTAGAGCAATGGTGCTCCGTTCACGTGATTCCCGGTGCCGAAATTCACCGGCTGTGGCAGCCAGTCCTTGCATGTGTCCTGACTCTGTAAAGAGCGCCCACATGCAGGAACGGGGAAGCCGACCATGTGCCAGAGCATCTCGCCGGTACTCGGAGATGCACAAACAAGCACCGCGTACCGGAGAGATGCACTGACAGGACCTAGCATGACATAGCGCGATCAGCTGAGCTGTTAGTGAGGTAACCCGCGGCCACCGTTGGATCCAGCGGTGGCCGTGAGTTACGTGACTGACAGCAGCTGATTGCGCTACTCACCTCATTTGTTGCGTGGAGCTGACAGGAGCGGTGGTGTATTCTGCTGCTCCTATCACCTTCATGCAGCAGAGCTGGATGCGACGCTGGAGGTCCGTGGATTACGCTGGACATGGTGGGCTTTGTTGGGGTTAATAAATTGGTAATGAGGGAATTTGTTAGTGTTTTTTATTTCTAATAAAGGATTTTTCGGGTGTGTCTGTTTTTTAACTGTAACTTACAGATTAATCATGGAAGGTATCTCGGGGAGACGCCTGACATGATTAATCTAGGATTTAGTGGCAGCTATGGGCTGCCATTAACTCCTTATTACCCCGATTGCCAACGCACCAGGGCAAATCGAGAAGAGCCGGGTACAGTCCCACAACTGTCGCATATAATGTATGCGGCAATTCTGGGCGTCTGCTGGCTGATATTGTTAGGCTAGGGGGCTACCCATAAGGCTAGCGCCACACATCCGTGCCTCCGGTACGTGTTTGGCATTTTTTACATGTACAGGCGGCACGGAGACACGTTAACCAATGCTACCCTATTGTAGCAGGCACACACACGTAAAACCACACGGAACGTGTGTCCGTGTGCGTTTGTACGTGTGTGCGTTTTTCAAAGCGCTGACATGTCAGTGTTTTCTCCTGCAGCACGGGTGTCACACGGCCCGCACCCGTACCACACGGGTGTAGTGTGGATGCGGTCCCGTGTGACACGCGCCGGAGAAAACACACATGTCAGTGAAAAAAAAAAAAAAAACATTAACTCACCTTCTCCAGCCCTCCTGTCTCTGCTGCTGCTGCCTCTTGCTGCCGACCGCCGCTCATTATTCTCATTGAATATTCACTTCACTGCCTGGCAGCAGCAGCAGCGGGGAGACGGGAGGGCTGGAGACCGAGGATCAGCACCACAGACAGCAGCGCGGACATCAGGAAGGACCAGGTGAGTATGTTAATTACCGGTTCTACGTGTGCTATCGCGGATAGCACACGTAGAACACACGTGTCACGCACGTACCAGAGACACGTACTTACCTGCACGCAACACGCAGGGAAAATACGTGTCTCTCGGCACGTGCGTGAATTTCACGTGAGTGTGGCAGAAGCCTAACATGGGGCTCCCCATCCTGAGAATTCCAGCCTGCAGCCGTATGGCTTTATCTGGTTGGTATTAAAATAGGGGGGACCGCACGCCGTTTTTTTTAATTATTTATTTTATTTCTCTGCTCCATAGTGACACGCCCACCGGCAGCTGTGATTGGTTGGAGTTAGACAGCTGTCACTCAGCGTGTGGGCATGTCTCACTGCAACCAATCATATTTGCTGGTGGGCGTGGAAAGCAGGGAATACGAGATTGATTAATGAGCGGCCGGCTTTTTCAAAAGAGGAAAAGCCGCCGGAGTTTAGAGAACAGCCGTGCAGCGCCGCGCCGGAGATTGGGGAACGGTAAGTATGAGAGAGGGGGAGAACTGACCGATAGACAGCGAGAGGGACAGATAAGACAGAGAGACCGACCAACAGACATAGAGAGAGACCGACCGACCGACGGACTGAGGGAGAGAACAAAACAGAAAAAGAAAAAAGACCGACATCACATGAAAAAAGCACAAAACGTACAGGGAGGAAACAGAGATGCGTCCGTGTCACTCGGACGTGCGCACAGACCCATTGACTTTCATTGGGTCCGTGCTGCGTGTTGCGTGCTGAAAACGGACATGCTTCCGTGCAAAACGGAGACACAAACGTAGCACTCACATGGACCCACAGACCTTAATGAAAAACGTACATGTGTCCTCAAACATTAAATAACATTGGTGCACGTTTGGCCGTGTCTCCGGTATATACGGAAACGGACCAAACACGCACGTGTTTCACGGATGTGTGTTTCAGGCCTATGGGAGAGGCTGCATCCAGAGTGCATAAAATCGGCATCTATTCTGCAGACACACTGCATCCATTACTCAGTGTTTCTGTAGCGATTTGAAGCACACATGCACTGCCAAATCGCTGCAGATTTTTCAGCATGGACACTACGCAACGTGTGTACATAGCCTTAGGCTACATGCGCACGCTGCAGTTTTTTCTGCACACAAACTGCAACCAAACCTGCAACCAAAACTGCATGTTGTCACAGAGAGCCTGGAAATGTAAAAAAAAATGCTTGTAATGTTGCTGCATTTTTGTTACATTTTTAATGCTTTTATTGGTGCTTTTTTGTTGTGTTTCTGACAATTCTGACTTCATGTGTTTGTCAGTATAGAAAGTGTGACAAAACTACAACAAAAAAGCAAGAAGAATGAACATGCTGCATTTTTTGTCAGAATTTTGTGACAAATAAACTGCAGACAAAAAAAAATGCAACGTGTGCACAGCAAATCTGAATTCTCATAGACTTTGCTGGAAAGTAAAAAGTCAGAAATTGTTGACAACAAAACTGCACCAAAAATGGCGACAAAAAAGCAACAAAAACTGCAACATGCGCATGTAGCCTTAAGGCCGCTTTACACACAACAACATCGCTAACGCGATGTCATTGGGGTCACGGAATTCGTGACGCACATCCATTCTTGTTAGCGACGTCATTCCGTGTGACACGTACGAGCGACCGCTAACGATCAAAAATACTCACCTTATTGTTGATCGTTGACACGCTGTCCATTTCCAAAATATCGATGCTGTTGCAGGACGCAGGTTGTTCGTCGTTCCTGCGGCAGCACACATCGCTACATGTGACACCGCAGGAATGAGGAACATCTCCTTACCTGCGGCCTCCCGCAATGAGGAAGGAAGGAGGTAGGCGTGATGTTCGTCCCACTCATCTCCGCCCCTCTGCTTCTATTGGAAAGGAGGCAGTTCGCCGGTCACAGCGATGTCGCTAGGCAGGTAAGTAGTGTGATGGGTCCGAGCGATGTTGTGTGCCATGGGCAGTGATTTGCCCGTGACGCACAACCAACGGGGGCGGGTACGCTCGCTAGAGATCTCGCTAGCGAGATCGCAGCGTGTAAAGCGGCCTTTAGGCTATGTTCGCACATTGCATTTTTTCATGCATTTACACAGCGTTTTAAACTGCAGTGTAAACGCATGCGTTCTGTGTCCCCAGCAAAGTCTATGAGAATTTAGCAAAATACATGCGCACGTTGCGTTTTAAAATGCAGCATTTTGGATGACACATTTTTTACAAAATCGATGCATTCTAAAAAGCAACAGGTCACTTTTGTGCGTTTTAAATGCTTTTCCCACTATGGCAGAGCAAGCATCCAGAACGCATGAATTCTTCATCCATTCTGCACTCAAATACATCCAAAATGCAGCTTTTTGGCTGTGTTTTGAAACGCACATGCAGTGACAAAACACTGCAAAATATTTGTCACGGCAGAACGCAACGTACATAGCAAATAGCCTAACAAAGGTTTTGTTTGTACACCGCCACCCCGGTGAGCATAACCTATTCTTCATCCATCTCCTATATATGATTTTACCATATTATGTACTTCTCCCTTCCCAGACATCATTTCTCCAATTACAGGTAATGCCACTGTTGACCCAAATTTCAGGCTCTTCTTGATGTCTGTCTTCACAGTGTTCTATGGAATGTTTTTGAAATATTTAGATACTGAGTAATATATTTTATATTTTAACAAGGAGATCTCTTTGGTGTGTTGTGAGCTGTTTATAAATCATGACTTTTGCTGTAAAATCCAAATAATAAAATGCTATGAAGTTTCTGCTTAAAAAGCTAAACATTAAGTGGATTTAATGTGATTGGTTAGTTACCAGCATAACCACATCCCCAGGTATAAGACCATGCACATACTTTTGCAACCACATTATTTTAGCATTGTTATTTCTTTCACCCCTAGCCTCCCCCCATCTTCCCCAGCAAAATTGTTCCAGTTTCATTCCTAATAGACTAGATGGTGGCCAGATTCTAATGCATTGAGTATTCTAGAATTTATTGTGTAGTTAATGTATGATGTGGGTTGATGCTAGTACGTGGCCCCATCCTGGTATGTGGCCCCATCGTGGTATAGGCAGGATCCTTGTATGGCCCCCATCCTGGTATGTGGGTGTCTGTGTAGGGCGGTGTTTGTGTTGCACCGTGTGTGTGTGTATTTTATTCTGTGTGTGTTGTGGTGCGTATGAGGGGAGATGTGTGTGTGTTGTGGGGGGATGTTTTGTGCGGTGTGTGTGTATTTGTCTGTGTGCCGCGGTGTGTGTGTGGGGGCATTTGATTGTGGGGCGATATGTATGTGCGGTGGTGTTTGTGTGCGGCTGTGTGTGCGCCTGTGTGTGGGTGGTTGTGTGTGTGTGTGTGTGGGGCACGTTTAATATGAGCAGGGATGTGTGTGTGTGCGCAGCGGTGTGTGTGCGTGGTGGTTTGTGTGTGCCGGTGTGTGTGAGTTTTGTTGGGCTGTGTGGGAGTCGTGGTGTGTGTGTGTGTGGCTTCATTTCCCGCTGGCCATGAATAGTAATGATTGGCTCATGAGCACTCCGGGATGCAGCTCTCCCACTAACCACTGATGAATGCAGGGGAAGAACATGGCTACTTAAATATTAGCACTGCAGTGAATGTTAAGTAGCCGCTCATGAATAGTAATGAGCGGCTCATGAATAGTAATGAGTGGCTACTTAACATTCACAGCAGTGTTAATCTTTAAGTAGCCATGTGCTTCCCCTGCATTTATCATTGGTTAGTGGGAGACCTGCGTCTCGGAGTGCTAGGTTCCTAGTGCGCCGCAGATGCGTCTCCTCCTGTCTCCGTCCCTCAATGTGTCTCTGTGGTGCGGGGAAGCCCTGCGATGCCACAGCTGCATCTCCTACGCTCCCCATCCCTCTGTGTGTCCCTGTAGTGCGGGGAAGCCCTGTGATGCTGCAGCTGCATCTCCTCCGGTCCCCGTCCTTCTGTGTTTCTGTGGCATAGTTGGTTCCCTGACCTGCGCTTTGGGGCCTCCTGTGGGTCGGGGCTTACCGTGCTCCGTCTCGTCGGGTGTAGGGCGCTTCCATGGCGGTGTCCCTTGTACCTGTCTGCCGGCTGCGTCATGGCTTTGTCAGGGTTTCGGCAAGTGGGCGTGTCCTAATTGAGCGGTCGTCGCTGCTGATTGGGTGTGGGTAGAGTAAGGTGTGGGTGTGTGGGGGATGTCATGCAGGGCCGCTGCTGATTGGGTCAGGTAGAGTGAGGGGTGGGGGTGTGAGGAGGTGTTCGGATCTGTTGGAGCTGTGTGGGCGTGGTTTAGGCGGTTTCAACATATGGCGGACAGAGAGACAGAATAGGGCAATTATATATTGAATTTTACAGTTTACGGTTGATATTAAATGTGGAAAAAGTTCTGAAATAATTCTCTTTGATATGATTTTTTGCACTTAACAAAATCTTGTCATTTTATCACGGGCATGTAGACATTATATATCTACTATATACTTTATATATATTTAATCTATGAGTGACCGTTTTTCAATTTAACTAGGTAAATATTAAATTTATAGATTGATGATATTTCTGAATTAAGTTTACAGATAAATTTCTAGCTAATGCTGCAATTAAGTAGGCAAACTTGATTAGCAAGTAGTTTAATTGTTAAATAGTAACTTCTGCTTCAGATTTCTCAGTTGGCAATTCTAATACTCTCAAGTATTTCTCCAGTTAAGTAGACTGCCAAAGTCCCGTTTTCGTAGATTTTTCTCGAATCACTAGGACAGGAAAAACGATTGCTTTAGTCAGAAATCAGTCAGGTCACAGCATGGAAACAATTAAATAGATCAGTTTCACTATTAAGAATTTATTAGCATTCAATTGCTTCTGCCATCATTTCTATGGCTCATGGTTTGCCTTTGTTCACTTACTAATCAACACATCACAGTTTTCTGACAAACTACATTGAATATTTTCCTATGTTTGTTTGATTAAACTTAACATTTCAAATATCTAAAGTTCTGCATGCAGAGTGAAAATAGTAAAAGTGTGAGTGACAAAAAATGTTAGTTAAATCCTCTGGGAAATTACATAATAGACACTGATTTAAATTCCACAGAGAAAAATTAAAGAGACTTAAAATATCTCAACATTTTGCCATCCCGCTATTGGCTTCTTTTACTCTGTACTGAATATAGAATAGTCATTCACTTCTTTTAACCATTTTAGGGGTTTCCAACATAAGTGACATAACACATTGCACATGTCGTGTTCAAATTACTGTGCATTATAATCAATTTATGAGCCATTTTATCAGTTGTATCACTTGAAAAATATATTAAGCGCATAAATCCTTATTCTTTTTGAGAGAAGCTGTGGATTTTGACCACGGATTGCAATTATGTATAATGCAGTAGGTTGAATTCCATAGCCAAATAGCAGTAACACACAAGGTTTCTGCCACGTGAGAATATAGCCTAATCGTATGTGCACACGTCTTTTTCATGTGGAACCTTCCTGAAAAAATGCTAAATTATCCTCAAATTGAATGAACATATGCATAGCATATCTAAAAATAAGGGTTTTTTTTGCATATATTTAGTATTTAATATTTAGTTTTTTAACTTCTGTTAAGAAGTAACATGACCATTCTTCTCGTTGCTTTTGCATGATAGCTGCTCACTAGATGAGCAAGCGTGCTCGGCATTGCTCGATACTTGATCGAGCATTGGGGTGCTCAAGATGCTCAGTGCTAGATCGAGTATTGCTCAGCTGCTCAGCATGCCAAGTTTCCACCCATTATATATTCATTTTCTCAGGTTGGTCAAGAGAGAGAGAGAGTCCGTCCTGTTAAGAGCTTCTGGAAAAATGCTCGAGTTTCCTCCTTGACTTCAATGATACTCATTACTCAAGTAACGCTCTTCCAACCTGCTTGATTCGAGTACTGAGCACTCAAGCAGTTCATATATAGAGAGAAAATAAGAGGAATTGCCTTCATTAAATGCAAATGTTTTGTAAATACTATACAGTATCATGTTATGTTAACACTAGAGAAGCAAGGATCACCCAAAATTTAAATTCTACTGTTTGTGTAGTTTTTCATGTAAATTGGATTTGCAGAGAAATTATTCTACAGACCTCATAGCACATAAAAAGTAATCTGTAAAAAAAAATAATAAAATTCATTACATCCACCTCAGCGCTCAGCTCTCCAGTCTCTTTGTTACTCATCACCAACTATCTGGTCTTCGACGCATATTCTGATTCCCCGTAATACTCGGCCAAGCATCAAGCATACCAAAGCATCCCTACTCTCAGTTGGCAAGAACACTCACCCATCATTAACCATACTATTAAAAGATCCTCATTTCAATAGTATGGTTAATGATGGGTGAGCATTCTAAAACCATTGATAGCTAAACTATCCACTTTTGTTAAAGACACCACTCCAGTTTTAAATAGTCTTAATAATTTGACGTTTGATGATGAGTCCATTTTAGTCAGGGTTGATGTAAAGTTCTCATATTCTATTCTTTAAAAAAGTATTCATATCTCATGAAGTTTTCCACATTTTATTCCTTTACACCCAAAAGTTTAAATGTATTTTACCTGGATTTTGCATGATATATCAACACAAAGTATTTGTGAAATATAAAGGAAATCATATGTAGTTTTCTAAATATTTCTAAAATATAAATCTGAAAATTGGTGATGTGCATTTGTACAACCCCTGGCAAAAAATATGGACTCACCTGGCTCTAAGGATGTTCATTCAGTTTTATTACTTTTGTTTAAAAAAAAAAAAAAAAGAAGATCACAGACATGGCACGAAACTAAAGTCATTTCAAATGTCATCTTTCTGGCTTTAAGAAACACTAAAAAAATCATGTTTTACCCAGTAACTTTTCAAGACCAAACAGGGTGAAAAATTATGGAATCAATCAATTCTGAGGTAAAAATAATGGAATCACCCTGTAAATTTTCTTTTCCAAAACTAACACCTGCATCAAATAAGATCTGCCCATTAGTCTGCATCTAAAAAGGAGTGGTCACACCTTGGAGAGCTGTTTCACCAAATGGACTGACATGAATCATGGCTCCAACATGAGAGATGTCAATTAAAACAAAGGAGAGGATTATCAAACTCTTAAAAGAGGGTAAATCATCACGCAATGTTGCAAAAGATGTTGGTTGTTCACCATAGGCGTACCCAGCGAGAGGCAGAGGGGGGCAGCTGCCCCCCTAGAAGCAGTAGTGGGCCAGTGCCTGTAGTGGGCCGCTGTATCTGCAGCCACTGCCACGCTCCTCAGCAGTGTGTGTGTGGCACCCTGGAATAGCCAAGTAGTCACAGACAGGCCCTTGCACAAACACCAGCCCCCTAAAAAGGTAACAGCAGCCAACCTAAAAACCCTGAGTCACTCCTCTCAGGCTTTGACGTTTACACCCGGGGGCGGTGCCAGGCGGTTGGCCACACCCACCGAGGAGTTCGGATAGCCTGAGGCGGGAAAAGACAGCAGATTAGTTTTGGAGGTGAAACCGAGAGGTAGAAAACGTCTGTCAGGGATCTGGGTCGTAGCCCGGATACCCTGTGGCCAGGAGGCAGACGGTGGTTGCCGCCTGCAGGAGCCGGGAAGACGGCTGGTGGAACCGTAAGGGACCGGGACAGGGTAGTGGCTCGCCGGTACCGAACCGAAGAACCAACTGGAAACCGACGCACCAGGAGGGGTACTCAGACCCAGAACAAGGCCCAGAAACCACTGGACCGAATCAAATTCACTAATTAAGGTCTGGACCCTAGGTTCTTTCCCACCCAAGTCCCGACTGAAGACAACAGCCCAATGAGGGGGATAGAAAGCCACCGCTCAGGCAGAGTGATCCTACGTGCCAGCGTCTGCGGGCAAACGGGTTCTCCCGACACACACACACGAAGCCGGGGAGCGGACTCCAGTTGCGGAAGCGCAGGCAGTCAAAATCTACAAAATCAGGTGCAGGAGAAAGGCGGGAACCACCAAACTGGGTGGGGGACCAGGCGCAGTTGGCTGCGGGCACCGACCACCATCCTTTTGGATTACCAGAGACTCCGGTGTATCTGTCATAGTGAGTACAACAGTGCCCTTGGGCCGTGCAACGCCCCGCATCGCACCAACACGCCTGCACCCCCACATCCTAACCCCAACCACCGGGCCCCGGGACCATCAACCCCCTACCCACGGAGGGGTCAACATCTGGCTGTGCAACACCATCCCCGGGAGCCTAGTCAACGGCAGTGGTGGTGTCCACACTCACCACGACCCGTGGGTGGCATCACAAACTTAAACCCAAAACCGCGGCTCCGGCCATGAACCTCCCCACCGAAACCCCTCACGTAGCGCCAGCCTCCCTTCAGAGCGATGGTACCCCCGGATCTGGAGGCGCTCGAGCCACCCACCGACGAGCCCGGATCCGAGCGTCTCGGCTGCGGCTGAGCCCCGAGGCGGTACATGTGCATGCCCGACACACTAGCTGCAGCAAGAGGCAGCGCACTGTGCTGTGTCGGCTCTGCTGTGTGATAGTGTACCCGACATGCACACACTGCTGAGGAGCGCAGAGGTGGCAGTGCCGGTGACCGCAGCTTCCTCCTTCCATTCCTATTCAAATGTATTTGCGTCTTTCAGACATAAATACATTTGAACAGTGCGCCAGGACTGGGCCCCGCCCCCAACGTGCAGCAACGTGATGAGATCAGCACCTTGCTGATGTCATTACAGTGCTGCGGGTGCCACACTGGATGCATCAGGAAACGGTAAGCGCTCCATGGAGGAGCAAAAGAGACAGGTTTAATTAATGGGGATGAGTGGGGAGGGGCTGAGGACACATAACGGGGAACATTTGTGAAGGAACACAGCTTTGTGACAGGCAGAGGGGGAGTACTGTATTCCAAGGAAGGGGGGAGGTAGGAGTGTGTAGTGATGGGGTAGTGTAATTTGTGTGTAGGGGGAGATGAGTGATGCAATGTATTATGTCTGGGGAGGGGTAATGGAGGGTGCATTGTTTTGTGTGTGGGGGGAGGGGTAATGGGGGGGTGCATTGTATTTTGTGTGTGTGTGTGTGTATGTAGGGGGTGTTGTGGGGTGCATTATGTGTGCGTGTGTGTGTGTAGGGGGTGATGGGGGGTGCATTGTATTGTGTGTTTGTGTGTGTGTGTAGGTGGTGATGGGGGGTTCATTGTGTGTGTGTGTGTGGGGAGTAATGGGGGTGCATTGTATTGTGTGTATGTGCGTGTGTGTGTATGTGTGTGTGCAGGGGGTGATGGGGGGTGCATTGTATTGTGTGTGTGGGGTTTGGGTAATGGGGGGTGCATTGTATTGTGTGTGTGTGTGTGTGTGTGTAGGGGTAATGGGGGGTGCATTGTATTGTGTCTGTGGGGAGGGGCTAATGGAGGGTGCATTGTATTTTGTGTGTGTGTAGGAGGTGATGGGGGGTGCATTGTGTGTGTGTGTGTGTGTGTAGAGGATGATGGGGGGTGCATTGTGTGTGTGTGTGTGTAGGGAGTAATGGGGGGTGCATTGTATTGTGTGTGTGTGTGTGTGTGTGTGTAGGTGGTGATGGGGGTGCATTGTATTGTGTATGTGGGGAGGGGGTAATGAGGGGTGCATTGTATGTGTGTGTGTGTGTGTGTAGTGGGTGATGGGGTGTGTATTGTATTGTGTGTTTGGTGGGGGGGAGGGGTAATGGAGTGTGCATTGTATTGTGTGTGTTTGAGGGTAATGGGGGTGCATTGTATTGTGTGTGTGTGTGTGTGTGTGTGTGTAGGGGGAGGGGCGCGGAGTCATTAATCGAGCTATACTTACATTTAATTCTCTTAAAATTTTCGCTTCATTCACCCTTTCCGGTCTAATATTTTACAACCTGAACGACCTATGGCTTGCCCTCCCCCTAGTTTTGATCCTGGGTACGCCCATGTTGTTCAGAGTCAGCTGTATCTATAATCGGTACAATAGGATTAAGGGGCACTTTGCACACTTTGACATCGCAGGTGCAATGTCGGCGGGGTCAAATTGAAAGTGACGCACATCCGGCGTCGCAGGCGATATCGTAGTGTGTAAAGCCTTTTTGATACGATTAACAAGCGCAAAATCGTCGTAATCGTATCATCGGTTTAGCGTTGGTCATAATTTGGAAATGACCGATGTTAAGATGTTGTTCCTCGTTCCTGCGGCAGCACACATCGCTGTGTGTGAGGCCGCAGGAGCGAGGAACATCTCCTACCTGCATCCTACGGCTCATGCCAGCTATGCGGAAGGAAGGAGGTGGGCGGGATGTTTACGTTCCACTCATCTCCGCCCCTCCGCTTCTATTGGCCGCCTGCCGTGTGACGTCGCTATGACGCCGCATGACCCGCCCCCTTAATAAGGAGGCGGGTCGCCGGCCAGAGCAACATTGCAGGGCAGGTGAGTGCATGTGAAGCTGGCGTAGCGATAATGTTCGCTATGCCAGCTATCACCATGATATCGCAGCTGCGAGGGGGGCAGGGACTATCGCGCTCGGCATCGCAAGCATCAGCTTGCGATGTCGTAGTAAGCAAAGTGCCCCTAAGAGTTGCACATAAGTCACAATGTATATGGGAATGATGAAAAGCACAACTGCAAACCTATCAAAATATAGCTGTCTACCTTAACTGCAAGGAGAGCACTAAATAAGACTCATGATCCCCTTGTAAAAGTTTGAAAGATCCACAGCTCAGGTGGAAAAACATGTCCACAGCAAAACTATTAGTCGTGTGTTATATAAATCTTGCCTTTATAGAAAAGTGACAAGAAGAAAGACTTTTTTTAAAGCAAGCCATAAAAAGTATTAGTTGCAGTTTCCAAAATGACGTGTAGTTGGAGGCGTGGTTATGGTCAGATGAGGCCAATGTAGAACTTTTTAGGCTACATGCAAGATGCTGGATGTAAGCTGGAAAACTAAGACTGCACATCAGCCTGAAAACATCATCCCCACCATCAAACATGGTGGTCAACGCATTATGCTGTTGAGATGCTTTTCTTCAGTAGGGACATGGAAACTTGTCATAGTTGTTGGGAAGACGGATGGAGCTAAATATAGTGCAATCCTAGAGGAAAACATCTTAGAGACTGCAAAAGAAATTAAACTGGGGCATATGTTCACCTTCCATAAAGACAACAACCCTAAACATACTGACAGAGCTACAATGGAATGTTTTAGATCAAACCATATTCATGTGTTTGAATGGCACAGTAATAGTCTAGACCTAAATCCCATTAAGAATCTGAGGCATCACATGAAAAATGCTGTTCACAGACCTCTCCATCCAATCTCGCTGATCTAGAACTATTTCTTAGGCCTCTGCCACACTTACGTGACAAAACGTAATGTTTTTGTCACGTACATGTTAAAGGGGTGGTTTGGTCCCCGTGTGCCGTTTTTATGGCACGTACGTGTTCTCCGTGTGTTATACGTAATAACACACGGAGAACGGAAAGCCCCGCCTTACCTGCATCATCTGGCGCTGTCTGTGGTGCTGAATGACAGCGTCCAGTCAAAGCCACGCCATGCTGACGCTGCTTCCGGCCCCTAGTTGTTCAAATTCACTGGGGGACGGATGCAGGGTACAGCCGCGGCAGAGACTGCAGGTATAGTGGCGGTGAGTATGTGTTTTTATTATTTTTACACTGACACGTGTCTTTCTCCGGCACGTGTCACACGGGCCCGCATCCACACTACATCCGTGTGGTACGGGTGCGGGCCGTGTGACAGCCGTGCTGCCGGAGCAACACGTACATGTCAGCATTTTTAAAAAACGGACACACGTAAGTACGGAACGGACACACGTTCCGTTTCAGAATACTTACGTGTGTCCAAAACAATAACAATACATAGAACCACGTGGGCCCGTGTCTCCGGTACATGAAAAAAAAGGCACACACGTACTGGTGGCACATGAGTGTGGCAGAGGACTTAAAGAAGAATGGGCAAAAATGTCAGCCTTTAGTTGTACAAAAGTGGAACAAAATACCCAAAAGAAATTGCGGCAGTAATTGTAGTGAATGGTGATCCTACAAAGTATTGACTCAGGGGAGCTAAGTACAAATGAAAGTCACAATTTTTACATATTTATTTTTAAAATACTTACAAAACCATGCATTTTTTCCTTTATAATTCAGAAATACTTGCTACTTAATGTTGGTATATCCCAAAAATCCCAAGAAAGTACATTAAAGCTTGAAGGTGTGACGTGAAAAAATTGTTGAATACTTTATTAAAGCACCCTATTTTTAAAATAATTAAAAAAAAATATATAATTTCCATTATAACTGACAAATACTTCCAACTTTGTTTTCATATTTCACATAAAATGACAATACAATACCGTTTAAAGGTACTGAACATCTATAAAACATTGATTGCACTGCTGTGCTATCAAGGTTTTGCAATGTAGTAACTTATTACTTACAGCAAAGATGGAACTGTAGCTGTACAGTAAATAGGCCAAAAACTACTACTCCAGCAGGATACAGCTAAGCCCCCACTAGGTGGAGGCATCACAGGTACAGGAGGAGCAAATCACACACACGCTTC
The DNA here is from genome assembly GCF_048569485.1 of Anomaloglossus baeobatrachus. Classification (NCBI taxonomy): domain Eukaryota; kingdom Metazoa; phylum Chordata; class Amphibia; order Anura; family Aromobatidae; genus Anomaloglossus; species Anomaloglossus baeobatrachus. Next base: position 153,682,488 of record NC_134354.1, on the reverse strand, counting down.
CAAATTACGGAGGGAGTGATTGCTGGATGGTAAGACTGCACAGTGATGGCTTGCATAGAGCACTGTTCAAACTTGCAGATGCACAGTCTCAAACCCGCATCCTATTAGGCGAAGCCCATACTATTAGATAAGGTGGGCTGCCAAGCCATACTCCCATCTGTGCATCATACAGGGACAGGAACTCTAATATGCAAGGCCAAACAAAAAGGGGCCTGGCTGTATCCTGTACAAAAAAATATGAGGGTTTTAGTTGGTGTTATGGCTATAAGACGGAAGCCTATCTATTGTATGCTATAATGTATGCTACTTGTTAATATACTTGTATTAAAAATTCCCTACAGTTCCCTAAATAACACTTTCTAACCACTATTCCATTTTTTTCTATTTCCTGTCTGATGATGAGAATCCCAGTGCATGCTGGGATAATCAAACGAACTGTCCTCAGGGGGCACAGTCTGTGGTAGTGACTGCATCCTCTATCCCCTGCCTGAAATGAAGCACCATCATGATGCACGTTTCAGGGGCTGGTTTGTGGTTCCTGTGTCTCTCCCTCCCTGCTGTGTCTGACACTGCTGATTTTGTCACTCTCTGCTGTTTCTGTTGCTCCCTGCTGTTTCTTTCCCTCTCTGTTGTGTCTGTCCCTCTCTGCTGTGTTGGTCACTCCCTGCTGTTTATGTTGCTCCCTTTTGTGTCTCCCACATCCCGATGTGTCTGTCTCTCCCTGCTGTGTCTGTCCCTCCCTGCTGTGTCTATCACTCCCTGCTGATTTTGTCACTCTCTGCTGTATCTGTTGCTCCCTGCTGTGTCTGACCCTTCCCGCTGTGTCTGTCCATCTCTACTGTGTCTGTCACTGCCTGCTGTTTTTGTCACTCCCTGCTGTTTCTGTTGCTCCCTTCTGAGTTTGTCCCTATCTGCTGTGTATCTCGGTCCCTGAGGTGTCTGACCCTCTCTGCTGTGTCTGTCGCTCTCTTCTGTTTGTTTCACTCCCTGCTGTGACTGTCCCTATTTGCTGTGTCTGTCACTCGCTACTGTTTTGGTCATTCCCTGCTGTTTCAGTCGCTTTCCGCTGTTTCTGTCACTCCCTGTTGTTCCTGTCCCTATCTGTTGCGTCTGTCACTCCTTGCTGTGTCTGACCCTCCCTGCTGTATCTGTCACTTCCTGCTGTGTCTGACCCTTTCTGCTGTGTCTGTCGCTTCCTGCTGTTTGTTTCGCTCACTGCTGTGACAGTCCACTTCTGCTGTGTCTGTCGTTCCCTGCTGTTTCTGTCTCCCCCTACAGTGTCTGTTACTCCCTTCTGTTTCTGTCACTCCCGGTTGTTTCTGTCCCTATCTGTTGTGTCTGTTGCTCTTTGCTGTGTCTGACCCCCCTGGTGTGTCTGTCCCTCCCTGCTGTGTCTGTCCCTCCTTGCTATGTCTGTCACTCCCTGCTGATTATGTCACTCCCTGGTGTGTCTGACCCTATGGGCTGTGTCGGTTACTCACTGCTGTGTCTGTCCCTCACTGTTGTTTCTGTCCCTCCTTGCTGTGTCTGTCGCTCCATGCTGTGTCTGTTCCTCCCTGCTGTGGTGGTGCCTCTCTTCACTGTATGATCTATACAGTGCACAGCAAAGCTCTATTATGGTCTCGCAACAGTAATCACAGAGTAACAGTATGTGTTACCGGTATGCAGGAGACTAGCGCTATCCTCATTGGTGATGCCACTGGTTTCCTGCATGCCGAGTACACACACCGCTCTGTGATTACTCTCAATGCCAAAGACTCTTCCCTCTGATAAGATTTAATTTGAGTATCCCAGTATGCACTGAGATTCTAAAACGATTTATCATACAGGAAATAAAATAATAAAATAAAATAGAAGTTAGATAGTGTAGTTAAGGAACAGTAGAGGATTTTTAATAGAAGTCTAAGAAAGTAGCTTACAGTACATTATAGCATCAAATAGATAGAGCTTTTAATGACATTTAAGGCCCTGTCACACACAAAGATAAATCTGCGGCAGATCTGTGGTTGCAGTGAAATTGTGGACAATCAGTGCCAGGTTTGTGGCTGTGTACAAATGAAACAATGTGTCCATGATTTCACTGCAACCACAGATCTGCAAAAGATGTATCTCTGTGTGTGACGGGGCCGTTACTTTTGCTTTCCAACCAACCCTTTAACCCTAGAACGCGCAAGCAATTCAATCTATCATAGAAAACAAATGACCTAGCAGGCCTGCGAGGCCCCAGGTATGCGTTCTAGGGTTAACTACTAAATCACTGTTAGGGATTTGGATACCTGTGGCCAATATTAATAGTTTATATTCCCTTATACAGTTATGCGCTATCATCATACATTTATGGGCTACTATCACACTGTTGACTCATATTTATAAATCATCATATTTTGATACATTGTATGAACCACTATCTTCATTATCTATTTTAGGCTATGTGCGAACACTGCAGATTTGTTTCTCCAGCGAAAAATGTACCCTCTGGCATAAAAACGCACCTCCGCGCGGAATAACCGCACCAAAAACGCATACCTTTTTACTGCATTTTGGTGCGGTTTTGTTGCGTTTTTGCTGTGTTTTTGCCCCTGCATTTTTTTAACACTGTCAATAGCAAAACACAGGGAAAATGCAGAAATTAAGTCACAGGCTACTTCTTTTTGCTGCAGAAAATCTGCAGCAAAAAAGAAGCAACGTGTGCACAACATTTCAGATTTCTCATAGACTTTGCTGGGGAAGGACTGCATGAAGTTTATGAACAACAACTGCACCAATTCTGCACCCAAAACCACAGCAAATCTGCGACAAAAAATGCAGTGTGCACACAGGGCCTTAGGTAGATTTATGTGTAATTTACCCAGCTGCTTTACTAAATATATACCGTATTTTTCGGACCATAAGACGCACTTTTTTTCCCCCAAATGTTGGGGTGAAGTTGGGGGTGCGTCTTATGGTCTGACTATAGGGCTGCGGCTGGGAATGAGGGTGCTGCAGGTCATCGGGGGCACGAGCAGGCAGCAGCAGCGCCTGCCATGACCACGTGGGCCCACTCATTACATATGCACGCCCATCCTCCCGCCCATTTCTCAGCGCTGAAGCCGGCACTGACAGGTGGGCGGGGGGACGAGCGGGGACGCGCGCATAGCAAAGAGCCGGCCGCATGATCACCCCTGGCAATTACAGCCTGGAGTGATCATGTGCGGCTGTATTCACTGCCCCCCGCGCGTCATTACCAGCGCGGGGTGCAGTGAATCAGTGCACTCACCCGTCCCCGTGTGTGGAGCCGCCCCCCTGCTGCACGCGATGTCTTCCTGTCTGTGCCGGTCAGCTGATCTGTGCTGAGCTGGTCAGCTGATCGGCACAGACAGGAAGACATCGCGATGCAGCAGGGGAACGGCTCCACACACACAGGTCAGCGGCGCAGAGAGGAAGATGATCAGTGCTGCAGGGAGTGAGGAAAAGGTGAGTATAAACGTTTATTTTTTTCTCTGTGCTATAGGATACAGGCCATATACCAGGATGGTATATGAGCACGATGCTGGCATATAGCAGGATGGGAGTATGTGAACAGGCTGGACGGGGGGGGTATGTGAACAGGCTGGATGGGGGGGTATGTGAACAGGCTGGATAGGGGGGTATGTGAACAGGCTGGATGGGGGGGTATGTGAACAGGCTGGATGGGGGGGTATGTGAACAGGCTGGATGGGGGGGGTATGTGAACAGGCTGGATGGGGGGGTATGTGAACAGGCTGGATGGGGGGGTATGTGAACAGGCTGGATGGGGGGGTATGTGAACAGGCTGGATGGGGGGGGGTATGTGAACAGGCTGGATGGGGGGTATGTGAACAAGCTGGATGGGGGGGTATGTGAACAGGCTGGATGGGGGGGTATGTGAACAGGCTGGATGGGGGGGTATGTGAACAGGCTGGATGGGGGGGTATGTGAACAGGCTGGATGGGGGGGTATGTGAACAGGCTGGATGGGGGGGTATGTGAACAGGCTGGATGGGGGGGTATGTGAACAGGCTGGATGGTGGGGGGGGTTTGAACAGGCTGGATGTGGGGGGGTATGTGAACAGGCTGGATGGGGGGGTATGTGAACAGGCTGGATGGGGGGTATGTGAACAGGCTGGATGGGGGGGGATGTGGACAGGCTGGATGGGGGGGTATGTGAACAGGCTGGATGGGGGGGTATGTGAACAGGCTGGATGGGGGGTATGTGAACAGGCTGGATGGGGGGGTATGTGAACAGGCTGGATGGGGGGGTATGTGAACAGGCTGGATGGGGGGTATGTGAACAGGCTGGATGGGGGGGTATGTGAACAGGCTGGATGGGGGGGTATGTGAACAGGCTGGATGGGGGGGTATGTGAACAGGCTGGATGGGGGGGTATGTGAACAGGCTGGATGGGGGGGTATGTGAACAGGCTGGATGGGGGGTATGTGAACAGGCTGGATGGGGGGGTATGTGAACAGGCTGGATGGGGGGGTATGTGAACAGGCTGGATGGGGGGTATGTGAACAGGCTGGATGGGGTGGGGTATGTGAACAGGCTGGATGGGGGTTTATAGCAGGATCATATACAAGGCAGGAGGATCATTACCAGGATGGGGTACCTTAGTAGAGAATTTGGGGACATTACCCCCATGACAGTGTCAGCAGCAGATCCTCGCCCCATAACAGTGTGTCATGACCACATTTTTTGCTTAAAGTTTTATTTTCCCATTTTCCTCCTCTAAAACCAGGGTGCGTCTTATAGTCCGGTGCGTCTTATAGTCCGAAAAATACGGTATGTATCTTATGTTTCTCACTTATTTTTACATGTAAATAATAAAGTTTTTACATCCATTTAGCAATGATCCACTTTCTCTCCAATTTATGTGTGTGATATATGATATGTTTACTATACTAATTTATATATGTACTGACGTGGGGGAATCATATTGCCAGGATATGTTTACTGCATATTGTACATGCAAAGGTGAAGCCCAAAAATCTATTTCAGAATGTCAATTATGTTTCCTGTTTTTCAGTACATTATAGGGTAAAATGAATAGTGCCACTTAAAACGTCAGCTCATCCCGTAAAATTAAGCCTTCATATGGCTAAGTAGGCATAAAATTAGTTGTGGCTCTTTGAAGAAAAGGAAGAAAATAAGAAAGTGCAGAAATTAAAAATCACCCTGTCATATTGGGGTTAATACATATCTTAATAATTAAACTAAAATAAACTACATGAGGTATTCCCTTTATCTCATAACATCATCATCACATATAATTGTGGGGGGGGTAGAAACCAACAGGAATATTAATTTTCACAATACAGTTCTATCTCTGGTTATTAGGACTTGATGATTTAGTAGATACTGTTTCATCTGTTTTAAGCAAAGGACAAACATTCCGTGATGTGCAAAAAATATATATTTTTTAAATGTCATGCATGTCAATGTCACTATGTTCTAGAAATGCACATTTGGACAAAGGCTCCTTCCTCAGACTAAAGAATCATCTGTGACTTTCTGGAAACTGTCCCGAGGCTGTGGCTTTGTTACATGTATTGACATTTCATAATGTAGAGTGGCAAAGATCATCTTTTCCTGATTCAAACTTGCCAAAGTTGTTAAAATGCCTGTTCTCACATAAAAGGCCAGCTTAGGTAACACTGATGCAGCATTATTTAATGTCTATAAGTAATGTCAGCTAATACCAGATTGTTTATGGATTATGATTCCAAAGGTCAGATGAAGAAATAGTGTTGAAATACAGAGAAGCAGCCTGGTACTAATAAAGACTGGCTTATATGAATTACACTGACAGATGTAGCCTACTCTTGGCATATTGATATTTTAGGAAAGTAGGATGATATTTATCATTTGTGTAATAAACGTGGTGAACATAGGGAAACTGTAAAGCGTAAACTTAAACTAAAAAGGTGTATTAAAGGCAATGTGGAGGCAGTTTCTTGATATGAGGACAGGATGATATTGGGTTTAAAACAATGAATCATGAATGTGTCACTTATTAGGCTCTGTTCTTTTGCTCCACAAAATTAATGTTTTATCATGAGGTTATCAACACTGCCAAGACTAAAGGCCCCTTTACACACTGAAACATCGCAAACGACATCGCTGTAACGTCACCGGTTTTGTGACGTAATAGCGACCTCCCCAGCGACATTACAGTGTGTGAAACACATCAGCGACCTGGCCCCTGCTGTGAGGTCGCTGATCACTACACATCTCTCAGGACCATTCTTTGGTCCTTTGTTTCCCGCTGTGCAGCATGATCGCTAGAAAGTCTCAGTGTGTAAATGGGCCTTTACAGCGACTTCGTTAGCGACTTCCCTTTCAAAAAGCTGCTTTACAATGTCCCCAATGAGTAGCTAGGTCGTTCTGCAGGTCCGTATCACTGTTGCATCATTTTCCAGGTATGCCTGTTTGACAGCTCACCAGCGACTCACCAGAGACTTTGTAGCAATCCCAGCCAGGTTGGGATCGCTGGTAGGATCGCTAGAAAGTCTCAGTGTGTAAAGGGGCCTTAAAGGACTTGTGAAAGTTGTCTGATCACACCTCCTACTCTGATAAGCAGCTCACTGTCGAAAGAAAAACAATAAGCCATCACTGAGCTATAGATCCCGAAAAATGAGAACGCTACATGTTTTGGAATATGGCGCGAAACGTGCGCCACTTTTTTTGGACAACCTTGTGAATTTTTTTTAACCCCTTAGATACAAGTTAATCTATTAATGTTTTGTGTCTACAAACTCACACCGACCTCAGGCATCACAGTGACACATCAGTTTTACCATATAGTGAACATGGTGAATAAAATATCCCTAAAACTATTGTGCAATCACACTTTTTTTGCAGTTTTTCCACATTTGGACTTTTTTGCTATTTTCTAGTACATTATATGCTAAAACTTATGGTTTCATTTAAAATTACAACTTGTCCCGCAAAAAAAAGCCCTTGAATGGCAAGATTGACGGAAAAATAAAAAAGATACGGCTCTGGGAAGAAAGAGAGGAAAAAAAAAAAACGGAAAAATGCAAAATGCCAGGGGATTTAAGGGGTTAATGGGAGTGTTGAAGACTGCCAAGAACAGTGGCTAATCTTAAGCTGTCCTGTTAGAATGAATAGTGAAGTAGTGTGCAGGATCAACCATTCATCCTGGGCTCTTTGGTTCTTTAAATTGGAGAAAGTTAGACCCTGTACTTTGGATGGGAGATAACGTTAAAACTTGAGAACACCTCTATAAAATTAAAATCATATGCATAAAAAAAACTTATGCTTATATAGAACATTAATATTCTATAATTTTTTAAAAAAATATAACAGATAAATATATGGTATAGTAGGTTTATAGGTTTGTTAAAAGAAAATGAGAAAGCACCCTTAAGGAATTGGCCCCTCTTCCCAACGACTCATCATTAGAGATGGGCAATACCGTCAAAGATTTTATTCGGTTCGCCTTCACCAAATTCATCTGTATTTTGTAAATTAACTTTGGTTTTCATAGCTTCATAGTGTTTAAGGTTGAAGGTAGACTTAAGTCCATTGACTTCAACCCATAGCTTAACCTAGCATGTTGATCCAGATGAAGGCAAAAAATTCCATAGGGCAGACAGTAAGCGCCATATTAGGGGAGAAAGATTCCTTCCAAACTCCACATATGGCAATCAGACAAGTTCCCCATCACAGAATCTAGTGTACATAACAAGTAATATATTTTTCAATAAATGCATTCAGGGCTCTCTTTTATATTTTTATTTTTTAGTAGTGAACCAACCATTACAACATTATGTTACAGAGAGTTCCATAGTCTTACTGCTCTTACAGTAAACAATCTGCATCTGTGATTATGATTAAACCTCCTTTCCTTTAACCGTAGTGGATGTCCCCTTATCCCCGTTGCAGGTGTAGGTGTAACAAGATCACTAGAGAGAGCTTTATACATTCTCTTATATTTGTATATTGTAATAAGATCGTTTCTAAGCTTTATAACCTCGAAACTTGAATAACCTCAAGTTTAATAACCTGTCTTGGTACTGCATTCCACCCTTTCTTTTAATAGCCTTGGTTGCTCTTCTCTGCACCTACTCTAATTCAGCTATGCCCTTTTGATACACCGGAGACCAAAATTATACACAGTATTCTAAGTGTGGTCGCACTAGTGATTTGTATAGGGGTAAAAAATGTTCTTCTCATGAGCATCTATGCCTCCTTTATTGCATCCCATTACTTTATTAGCCTTGGCAGCAGCTGCCTGACACTGGTCTGTAAAGTTGAATTTGCTCTCCACCCATACAGCCAAGTCTTCTTCAGTGACTGTTTTGCCCAGTGTTTTTTTTTGTTTTCTTTTAAACACAAACTTTATTCCACCTTCTCATATTACACACAATAACTGCATAAAACAATGAAATTATAGACATCTAAACATTAAAAAAGCCATTCTCTTTTGAGGGCATCTGATCTCTTAGTACAGCTAGTCTATCTCCCTTCATTAGAATTATTAATACCCAATTAACATTATGCAAAAATAAAAGTGGCATATAAAGAACACTCATAAATCACCATATGGTATAATCAAGGATCCCGATGAAAAAAATTACAAATAGGAACTTCCTCTAGGTATGCACCCTCAGTTTCCCCAAAGTACCCTGAATATCAGCTACCATTCCATGTAGGTGAGACGCTATACCCTCTATTTCACTGTCAGAGTATTGGTTCAATATAAATCTTCTCCATTTCTTAAAGAATTTCTCTGTCAATTTATCTTTGTCCCTTTCTGCTTCCAATATTTCTACCCTAAGTAAGGATTTAATCTGGCCCACTACCTCTCCCAAGGATGGTACCGTCCCCTCTAACCATTTGTGTAAGATAATCTTCTTGCTAATCATGGCTCTGTTATGAAATAGTTTTGGTACGGTGGTCTCTTGCGACCCCCTCTTCACTCTCCTCTACCTCATTTTATAATGAAAAAGGCACAGCATCGGGTCTAGGTCTAATGCAACTCTCCATATATTTGCGATGAGTCCATGTACGACTTCCTTCATAGTTTCTGACTCTTTACACATTGCCATATCCCATGAAATAAGTCTGTTTTCAAAATCTTACATTTGGGACAGTGTTGTAAATTATTTATGCCTTGTCTATTTGGAATATTGAAACCATAGATAGACCTGTGCATCAGCTGAAATTGAGTGACCCTCCACCTTTTGTTGACTACCACCTTTCTCATTCACATCCACCATTGGAGTATCTTTTCCCCTGCTTCCACATCCCCCAATTGCCTGGCCCATGTCCCCATAACCTTGTCAGAGCTGAGTGGGACTAAAACCTCTCTTAAGTCTTTATAGAGTACAGATATGTTTAGTTAGATCTCTCATAATAACCAGGTTCATGTCATTTAGCAACTGTTCCTTTTTAACATCTCTGAGAAGCTGCATTATACCACTATTAACCTGTGCATATTGTAAAAACCAGAATGGGAGAGCCCATATCTTTCCACAACTTCTCAACATGTTAAATATCCATGTCTCTCTGAAGCAAACCTGACACTCTCATATTCCACTTCTCATGCCATTCCTTAAAGAGTTTGCTTTCCCAGCCCAGTGGAAAGTCTGGATGACTCCAAATATTTAGGGGTTTAGAAATTTGCCTTGCCTTGAAAGGTCATATTTCTTCCTTACAGCTTTCCACGTCATCACCGTGTCTCTACATACTGTGAGACTGTGACCGGGGTTGTCTATGACGGCCAGTACGTCTCACCCCGGTTGTGCTCCCTCCATGTATAGAAAGCAACTCCACTCCAGGGTTTATTGCTGTTTCCCTGCAGGCTGAAAGGAGGTTTAAAAGGAAACAGGAACCGGGGTGTGGGGCCCTAGTGTGAGGGAGTGAACACAACTCCCTAAGCTTCTGCCGAAGAAACACATGTGAGCCATTTCTGGAATCTGGCTTGTTGGTTCTGGAGGAGGATATTCCGAAAAACGTGTTGTGTGCTGTTTTGGATTTGGTTTTGTGCAATAAACTGTGTGCTGTGACCATTGGCGCCTGGATCCCGTGTCTTCTGCCGCGCAGCCGACGATGTTACTTCACAGATGGTGGAGAACGCGGGCAGGTCAGCCCGGTGAGGTGTAGCATCCATCCCTTGTGACCCAGTAGCGCATGTCCTGGATTCGAGCGGCTACACTACAGCCCAAACGCGGCGGCAACAAGGAGGATATACTAAAGCAGCTGGCTCAGGCTAATGCACAGCAACAACAGACCAATGCACACCTGCTCCGGTCGTTGGATCGTCAGCAGCAACAGCACCAGCACTCCTTGCAATTGCAGGAACAAAGGCACCAAGAACAGATGGTCCTCCTGACCAAGTCGATCCGTGCTGGACCAGCAGCAACAACCCCGGGACCGGGTGACGACGGCAGCGTCCGGAAGGCGGTGAGACAAGCGTTGCAAAAGATGACACCGGGGGATGATGTGGAAGCGTTCCTGGCTGTGTTTGAGCGGGGTGGCCGAGCGGGAGAAGCTGCCGACCCCCCAGTAGGCTGAGGTATTGTCGCCCTATCTGACTGGGGAGCCCCAAAAAGCATACCTGGACCTCTGTACCGAGGACGCCATAGAATATGAGACCCTGAAAGCCGAAATTTTGGGGTTGGGGGTGAATACTTATGTACGGGCTCAGCAGGTAAATCAGTGGTTCTATGAGGAAGTCAAACCCGTACGCTCCCAGGCCTATGACTTGTTGCATCTGGTAAAGAAGTGGTTGCAGCCTGACACTCTGAGCCCTGCGCAAATGGTGGAGAGGGTAGTGGTTGATCGCTTTGTGCGCACTTTACCCGTCACCATTCAACGGTGGATAGGACAGGGCGACCCAAGTACCCTGGAACAATTAGTGTGCCTGGTGGAGCGGCATGTGGCTACACAGGACTTGATACGGGACACTGAGACTTTGCATGCCGCCCGTCGGTCCGGCCCCTCCAAGCTTCGGGCCAAGGACCCACCGCTGACACCGGTGCGGGAGTCCGCTACCGTCCCGTCTGAGGCCGCGCCCGCCGTCCCTGAGGTCCGGAAGGCTATGTACCCTAAATGACAACTCGTCAAGGGGGTTTCCTTCCCTATTAGATGTTGGCGGTGTCAGCGGGTGGGACATATGGAAGCCCAGTGTCCACTCACCACGGAGCCCATGGATTGTGGGGTTACCCGGCAGGGTTCAATGTATGCTCAGGCGGTGTGTACCGTGGACCTTGTCTCCCCGGAGACTGAGCCCCACTTGTGCCAAATTCAGGTGAATGGATGTCCGGTTACAGGCTTGTTGGATTCCGGAAGCTTAGTGACCCTTGTGCGATCAACCCTAATGGCTGAAGTAAAGGCCACAGGACGTACAGTGTTATACAGGTTTGCATAAATGGGGACCGCCGAGACTATCCCTCGGGGGTTGTCACCATCACAGCACCCTGCGGTCAGGTGCAACATGAGGTGGGACTTATGAACACTGTTCCCTACGACATGATCCTAGGAAGGGATCTGCCGTATTTTTGGACTCTATGGAAGGGGCCTTCTAAGTCCCCTCAGGTATTGGACAGTCCGGGACCTGAGCCCGACAATCCCGAATCCGGGACGCCTGCCGTAGGGGTCCCCATGATAGGGACAGAATGTGAACCCGATAGGCCACCCCTAGAGGTATTGGCAGGAGAGGCTGAGATGGTCGAGCCCATCCCGGAGTTGGAGGCGTCCCCGGATACGTTTGGGACAGCCCAACTCCAGGACCCTACATTAATACATGCCCGGGGTCGGGTGACAGTGGTTGACGGGGTGGCACAGGTGCCCGGTGCCCAGGTAAGGTACCCCCATTTCGCTCTTAAGCAGGACTTGCTCTACCAGGTAGATGAAATACGGAGCGTGGTAGTGGAGCAGTTGGTGGTGTCCCAGCAGTATCGCCGGCGGGTCCTCGATTTGGCTCATAAACACCTGATGAGTGGCCACCTAGGGGCCAAGAAAACGCAGGAGCGAATATTGCAAAGGTTCTATTGGCCCGGGGTCTTTGGGGAGGTATAACGGTTCTGCGAAACCTGCCCGGAGTGTCAGCTTACCGCACCCCTGGCCCACTTTCGCAGTCCGTTGGTACCGTTACCCATTATAGAAGTCCCTTTTGAACGGATAGGGATGGATCTGGTGGGGCCCCTCGTAAAGTCCGCTCGAGGGCACCAACACATCCTAGTGATCGTCAACTATGCCACCCGGTATCCAGAGGCGATACCTCTCAGACATACTGCAGAGAAGCTTATAGCTCGAGAGTTGTTAGCTGTGTTCTGCCGGGTGGGGTTGCTCAAGGAGATCCTTACGGATCAGGGGACCCCATTCATGTCTAAAGTGACCAAAGAGCTATGCCGGCTACTCCAGATCAAGCAGTTGCGTACGTCTGTGTATCATCCTCAAACGGACGGTTTAGTGGAGCGATTCAATAAAACCCTGAAAAGCATGCTAAAAAGGGTGATTTCCAAAGACGGGAAAGACTGGAATATGATGCTTCCCTATTTGATGTTTGCCATCCGAGAGGTGCCACAGGCATCCATGGGGTTTTCGCCTTTTGAGTTGTTATACGGGCGACATCCACGGGGATTGTTGGACCTGGCAAAGGAAACATGGGAGCAAGAGCCCACCCCCCATAAAAGTGTGATTGAACACATTTTAGGAATGCAGAACCGCATAAGTGCGGTCATGCCAATTGTGAAGGAGCATTTACAGGAGGCTCAGGCCGCGCAAAGCGGCCGCTACAATAGACAAGCCACCGTGCGGACCTTTAACCCCGGGGATCGGGTGTTAGTGTTGGTCCCCACGGCAGAGAGTAAATTCCTGGCTCAGTGGCAAGGTCCCTACGAGATAAAGGAAAGAATCGGGGCGGTCAACTATAAGGTATTGCAGCCCGGTAGGCGGAAACCTAAACAAATATATCATGTCAACCTGTTAAAACCTTGGCAGGAACGGGAAAGCCTGATGGTTGATTTTCCCCCATCTCTCTCCTCTTCGGGTCGTTCAAATCCGGCTCCAGCGACCTCCGGAGAGGACGAACCGGAAGTAAGGATTGGAGAAGCCCTCACCAAGCAACAGAGGTGAGAGGCCAGAAGGCTGGTTCAGCAGAACCCCGATGTCTTCTCCGAACTGCCTGGTAGGACCAGTCTGATATGACATGACATTGTCACTGAGCCTCACCTGAAGGTACGCCTGAAGCCATACCGGGTGCCGGAGGCTCGAAGACAAGCCATATCAGAGGAAGTGAAGACAATGCTACGCCTGGGGGTCATCAAAAGATCCCGAAGTGAATGGGCTAGTCCCATTGTCCTAATACCAAAACCCGATGGCTCCTTAAGGTTCTGCAATGACTTTAGGAGATTGAACGAAATATCCAAGTTCGATCTCTACCCCATGCCCCGGGTGGATGAGCTGATTGATAGGCTGGGACAGGCGTGATATTTCACCACGCTCGACCTGACCAAGGGGTACTGGCAGGTGCCATTGACGGAGTCCACCAAGGAGAAAACCGCTTTTGTTACGCCGGAGGGTCTCTTCCACTATGTTGTCTTGCCTTTTGGGTTACATGGCGCTCCGGCCACGTTCCAGAGGTTGATGGACTTGGTGCTGGAACCCCACCAGGCGTATGCATCAGCGTACCTTGATGACATCATTATTTACAGCTCCGAGTGGCAGACCCACTTGGAACAGGTACAAGCGGTGGTGAACGCGCTCCGAACAGCCGGATTGAAAGCCAATCCCAAGAAATGTGCGTTAGGGCTCACGGAAGCCCGCTACTTGGGCTACGTAATAGGCCAAGGAGTGATTAAGCCCCAAATTAACAAAGTTGATGCGATCCAGAAGTGGCCTAGACCCCTGACCACGAAGCAGGTTAGGGTCTTCCTGGGTATCGTGGGGTACTACAGGAGGTTTGTTAAAAATTTTGCGGGACTATCCGCCCCCTTAACGGACCTTCTCAAAGGCACGAAGTCCGTCATGGTGCGCTGGACTCCGCAGGCCGAGGACTCCTTCTGGGCCCTGAAGGGGGTCCTGTGCGGACAGCCCGTTCTTGTCAACCCTGATTTCCGGAAGGAGTTCGTAGTACAGACTGACGCCTCTGAGGTCGGCCTGGGCGCAGTGCTGTCTCAGGTGGTTCAGGGGGAGGAACACCCCGTCACCTTCTTAAGTAGGAAGCTCACCCCTCCCGAGCGGAATTATAGCGTAGTGGAGAAGGAGTGCCTGGCGATCAAGTGGGCCTTGGAGTCCCTACGCTATTACCTGCTGGGACGGCAGTTTCGCTTGGTGACTGATCACTCTCCGCTGGTCTGGAGGAGGTCCGCCAAGGAACGGAATGCCCGGGTTACACGGTGGTTCCTTTCTCTACAGAACTTCTGGTTTACGGTTGAACACCGGGCCGGAAGGTTGCAGGGCAACGCGGATGCCTTGTCCCGCGGCCCGTGTTTGATGGCGGTAGTTCAACCCCGCACGCTTGAACTGAGGGGGGGTATGTGAGACTGTGACCGGGGTTGTCTATGATGGCCGGTACGTCCACCCCGGTTGTGCTCCCTCCATGTATAGAAAGCAACTCCACTCCAGGGTTTATTGCTGTTTCCCTGCAGGCTGAAAGGAGGGTTAAAAGGAAACAGGAACCGGGGTGTGGGGCCCTAGTGTGAGGGAGTGAACACAACTCCCTAAGCTTCTGCCGAAAAAGCACATGTGAGCCATTTCTGGAATCTGGCTTGTTGGTTCTGGAGGAGGATATTCCGGAAAACGTGTTGTGTGCTGTTTTGGATTTGGTTTTGTGCAATAAACTGTGTGCTGTGACCATTGGCGCCTGGATCCCGTGTCTTCTGCCGTGCAGCCGACCACGTTACCTCACAATACCAATGAGAGGTGTGAAGCAGGGCCCCTAAGTCCTAAGGTTTAAAAAAATTTAATTTAATATCAGAATAGCGACTTGACTTTCTCAGCCAATCAATTATGTGACAGATCAGGCACGCAAGATTATACCTTCTAATGTTGGGCATATTTATCCCTCCCTCCAATGGTAACATCAACTTTTCTGCACTAATTACTGGTCTTTTTCCCTTCCAAAGGAAAATCGCAAATGCCTTATTCAATCTGCTAACATCGGCATGCTTCAGCAACAAGGGGATGGTCTGCATTGGGTATAATAACTTTGAAAAGCTCATCATTTCAATGAGGTGCGTTCTGCCCAGCAGTAATAGCAGTAGGCCCTCCCACACCTTCAACTCCCACTCTATTTTCCCAATTAAGGGCATGTAATTCAGTGAATATACCGACGCCTGTTGACGCCCCAGCTGAATTCCCAGATATTTAGTTGAGGATTTAGCTACCGGGATTCCACAAATATTATCCCTCTCGCTATTGTTCGCTGCTGGTAGTGGGCCTTTCTTCCTCAGGAATAGTATTTTGCATTTAACCATATTTATCTTGAATCCTGCAAGGGAACCAAATGCTTCATTCTGTCTCAGTACACTTGGGAGTTCTATCTTAGGTTTGCAAATGAATAATATATCATCCGCAAATAGAGCTGAATACAGCTTTTCCTTGCCTATATTTATACCCTCAAAACAAGTTCCCCCATTAAACAGTCTCAACAGTGGGTTAATGGACAGATTAAATAGCAGAGGAGACATCAGACACCTCTGTCTGGTTCCTTTAGTCAGAGGAAAAACATGTGATAGAAAACCCAGTGTCGCCACTCTTGCCTGAGGGTTAGCTTTTCCTGCTGGGGACTGCTGACTGCACTGTAGCTGCCAGGGCCTTCTTGATCTCTCCTGCCAGGTGAGCTGCCACTTTGCTGACCAAGCATGTTGAATCAATTATCTTAGCCCAGCTATGTGCTTGTGCTCTGGGCCCTTGTCCCTGTGCGGCACTCTCCTCCTCTACCTGCAACCGCTCGCCTCCCTGGCATTCTTCCCACAGCGTGTCCGGTGCAATCTTCGATGCCAGCTCTGTCCCCTTCTCACTGCTCTCTCAATCCAGCTGCCTTCCCTCTGCTCTGCAACAAATACCACTCCATGCACTGGAGCTACCCGATCTCCTGTCGCTCACTGGTTGTGGTCTCCAGGCTGTGTGTTCTCTATAGCATTGGTCTGTCGCTGGAGATGGTGTGGAGCTCTGTATCCTGCATCCTCACATCACAGCACCGGAACTGGAAGTCCTTTACCAACTGTTTTATAATTGAGTACGTAGTTATACATTTTATTTCCTCTACCCAAGTGAATGACCTTAAATTTAGCCACATTAAACTTCAATTGCCATTTCTCAGCCCAAGCCTCCAGCCTACACAAATCCCATTGCAATAATAAACCCTTAACGATCACGGACAGTAAAGTTATGTCCTAGCTGTCATAGTGTTAATCCCCACTGGCTACTGTGGGCAGCCGGGGAGATCTGAGCACATATCAGCTGATTTCTACAGCTGACATGTGTGCCTGGCAGGCACTTGTGGAATTGTTATCCACTTATACCTGTTAACTAGAGATGAGCGAACCGGTCGCGGTTCGGCTCGAGGTTGGTTCGCCGAACGGACCTCCCGTTCGAGTTCGGTTCGTCGAACGTTCGACGAACCGAACTCGAACTGCATAGGAAACAATGGCAGGCAATCACAAACACAGAAAAACACCTAGAAAACACCCTCAAAGGTGTCCTAAAGGTGACAAACAACTCAAACACATTGGAAAGTGACAAGGACATATACTCATGCGAAAACAAAACAGCTGGACAAGGAAAAAGAGGAGGACACACAGATATAGGCATGGCACGCCCTTCTAAAATCATGTAAAACACCGCAAGGTGACTCCAAGCGGAGTCTCCATTTTTTCCAAAAATTGGGCCACACACACACCCACCCCTTCAGTGGCAGCAGTTGTGCCCCAGTTGTACACTTCACAGCTACATTTGCATCAAGCACATTCAAAAATACGCCATTCTTATCCATCCCCAGGATGACACCGGGGTAGGTAGCAAAGTCTTTGCTGACCCATGACTTGTTCATCTTGGCTTCTTTTAAAAACAATGTAAGCAAGGGTTACTCCAAGCGGAGTCTCCCTTTTTTCCAAAAATTGGGCCACACAGACACCCACCCCATCAGTGGCAGCACTTGGGCCCTAGTTGCAAACAGGATGTTTTGATTTGCATCAAGCACATTCAAAAATACGCCATTCTTATCCGTCCCCAGGATGACACCGGGATAGGTAGCAAAGTCTTTCCTGATCCCAGCTCTGTTCATCTTGGCTTCTTTTAAAAACACATCAAGCAAGGGTTACTCCAAGCGGAGTCTCCCTTTTTTTCCAAAAATTGGGCCACACAGACACCCACCCCATCAGTGGCAGCACTTGGGCCCTAGTTGCAAACAGGATGTTTTGATTTGCATCAAGCACATTCAAAAATACGCCATTCTTATCCGTCCCCAGGATGACACCGGGGTAGGTAGCAAAGTCTTTGCTGATCCCAGCTCTGTTCATCTTGGCTTCTTTTAAAAACACATCAAGCAAGGGTTACTCCAAGCGGAGTCTCCCTTTTTTTCCAAAAATTGGGCCACACAGACACCCACCCCATCAGTGGCAGCACTTGGGCCCTAGTTGCAAACAGGATGTTTTGATTTGCATCAAGCACATTCAAAAATACGCCATTCTTATCCGTCCCCAGGATGACACCGGGGTAGGTAGCAAAGTCTTTCCTGATCCCAGCTCTGTTCATCTTGGCTTCTTTTAAAAACACATCAAGCAAGGGTTACTCCAAGCGGAGTCTCCCTTTTTTTCCAAAAATTGGGCCACACAGACACCCACCCCATCAGTGGCAGCACTTGGGCCCTAGTTGCAAACAGGATGTTTTGATTTGCATCAAGCACATTCAAAAATACGCCATTCTTATCCGTCCCCAGGATGACACCGGGGTAGGTAGCAAAGTCTTTGCTGATCCCAGCTCTGTTCATCTTGGCTTCTTTTAAAAACACATCAAGCAAGGGTTACTCCAAGCGGAGTCTCCCTTTTTTTCCAAAAATTGGGCCACACAGACACCCACCCCATCAGTGGCAGCACTTGGGCCCTAGTTGCAAACAGGATGTTTTGATTTGCATCAAGCACATTCAAAAATACGCCATTCTTATCCGTCCCCAGGATGACACCGGGGTAGGTAGCAAAGTCTTTCCTGATCCCAGCTCTGTTCATCTTGGCTTCTTTTAAAAACACATCAAGCAAGGGTTACTCCAAGCGGAGTCTCCCTTTTTTTCCAAAAATTGGGCCACACAGACACCCACCCCATCAGTGGCAGCACTTGGGCCCTAGTTGCAAACAGGATGTTTTGATTTGCATCAAGCACATTCAAAAATACGCCATTCTTATCCGTCCCCAGGATGACACCGGGGTAGGTAGCAAAGTCTTTGCTGATCCCAGCTCTGTTCATCTTGGCTTCTTTTAAAAACACATCAAGCAAGGGTTACTCCAAGCGGAGTCTCCCTTTTTTTCCAAAAATTGGGCCACACAGACACCCACCCCATCAGTGGCAGCACTTGGGCCCTAGTTGTACACTTCACAGCTACATTTGCATCAATCACATTCAAAAATACCCCATAATTAACCGTCCCCAGGATGACACCGGGGTAGGTAGCAAAGTCTTTGCTGACCCATGACTTGTTCATCTTGGCTTCTTTTAAAAACAATGTAAGCAAGGGTTACTCCAAGCGGAGTCTCCCTTTTTTCCAAAAATTGGGCCACACAGACACCCACCCCATCAGTGGCAGCACTTGGGCCCTAGTTGCAAACAGGATGTTTTGATTTGCATCAAGCACATTCAAAAATACGCCATTCTTATCCGTCCCCAGGATGACACCGGGGTAGGTAGCAAAGTCTTTACTGATCCCAGCTCTGTTCATCTTGGCTTCTTTTAAAAACACATCAAGCAAGGGTTACTCCAAGCGGAGTCTCCCTTTTTTTCCAAAAATTGAGCCACACAGACACCCACCCCATCAGTGGCAGCACTTGGGCCCTAGTTGCAAACAGGATGTTTTGATTTGCATCAAGCACATTCAAAAATACGCCATTCTTATCCGTCCCCAGGATGACACCGGGGTAGGTAGCAAAGTATTTCCTGATCCCAGCTCTGTTCATCTTGGCTTCTTTTAAAAACACATCAAGTAAGGGTTACTCCAAGCGGAGTCTCCCTTTTTTCCAAAAATTGGGCCACACAGACACCCACCCCATCAGTGGCAGCACTTGGGCCCTAGTTGCAAACAGGATGTTTTGATTTGCATCAAGCACATTCAAAAATACGCCATTCTTATCCGTCCCCAGGATGACACCGGGGTAGGTAGCAAAGTCTTTCCTGATCCCAGCTCTGTTCATCTTGGCTTCTTTTAAAAACACATCAAGCAAGGGTTACTCCAAGCGGAGTCTCCCTTTTTTTCCAAAAATTGGGCCACACAGACACCCACCCCATCAGTGGCAGCACTTGGGCCCTAGTTGCAAACAGGATGTTTTGATTTGCATCAAGCACATTCAAAAATACGCCATTCTTATCCGTCCCCAGGATGACACCGGGGTAGGTAGCAAAGTCTTTGCTGATCCCAGCTCTGTTCATCTTGGCTTCTTTTAAAAACACATCAAGCAAGGGTTACTCCAAGCGGAGTCTCCCTTTTTTTCCAAAAATTGGGCCACACAGACACCCACCCCATCAGTGGCAGCACTTGGGCCCTAGTTGCAAACAGGATGTTTTGATTTGCATCAAGCACATTCAAAAATACGCCATTCTTATCCGTCCCCAGGATGACACCGGGGTAGGTAGCAAAGTCTTTCCTGATCCCAGCTCTGTTCATCTTGGCTTTTTTTAAAAACACATCAAGCAAGGGTTACTCCAAGCGGAGTCTCCCTTTTTTTCCAAAAATTGGGCCACACAGACACCCACCCCATCAGTGGCAGCACTTGGGCCCTAGTTGCAAACAGGATGTTTTGATTTGCATCAAGCACATTCAAAAATACGCCATTCTTATCCGTCCCCAGGATGACACCGGGGTAGGTAGCAAAGTCTTTGCTGATCCCAGCTCTGTTCATCTTGGCTTCTTTTAAAAACACATCAAGCAAGGGTTACTCCAAGCGGAGTCTCCCTTTTTTTCCAAAAATTGGGCCACACAGACACCCACCCCATCAGTGGCAGCACTTGGGCCCTAGTTGCAAACAGGATGTTTTGATTTGCATCAAGCACATTCAAAAATACGCCATTCTTATCCGTCCCCAGGATGACACCGGGGTAGGTAGCAAAGTCTTTCCTGATCCCAGCTCTGTTCATCTTGGCTTCTTTTAAAAACACATCAAGCAAGGGTTACTCCAAGCGGAGTCTCCCTTTTTTTCCAAAAATTGGGCCACACAGACACCCACCCCATCAGTGGCAGCACTTGGGCCCTAGTTGCAAACAGGATGTTTTGATTTGCATCAAGCACATTCAAAAATACGCCATTCTTATCCGTCCCCAGGATGACACCGGGGTAGGTAGCAAAGTCTTTGCTGATCCCAGCTCTGTTCATCTTGGCTTCTTTTAAAAACACATCAAGCAAGGGTTACTCCAAGCGGAGTCTCCCTTTTTTTCCAAAAATTGGGCCACACAGACACCCACCCCATCAGTGGCAGCACTTGGGCCCTAGTTGCAAACAGGATGTTTTGATTTGCATCAAGCACATTCAAAAATACGCCATTCTTATCCGTCCCCAGGATGACACCGGGGTAGGTAGCAAAGTCTTTGCTGATCCCAGCTCTGTTCATCTTGGCTTCTTTTAAAAACACATCAAGCAAGGGTTACTCCAAGCGGAGTCTCCCTTTTTTTCCAAAAATTGGGCCACACAGACACCCACCCCATCAGTGGCAGCACTTGGGCCCTAGTTGCAAACAGGATGTTTTGATTTGCATCAAGCACATTCAAAAATACGCCATTCTTATCCGTCCCCAGGATGACACCGGGGTAGGTAGCAAAGTCTTTGCTGATCCCAGCTCTGTTCATCTTGGCTTCTTTTAAAAACACATCAAGCAAGGGTTACTCCAAGCGGAGTCTCCCTTTTTTTCCAAAAATTGGGCCACACAGACACCCACCCCATCAGTGGCAGCACTTGGGCCCTAGTTGCAAACAGGATGTTTTGATTTGCATCAAGCACATTCCAAATCCACAAGCATTTACTCTCCCCAGGATGACACAGGGGTAGTAAATTCCTTCTGGATCCATGACTTGTTCATTTTGATGAACGTCAGTCTGTCCACATTGTCACTGGACAGACGCGTGCGCTTATCTGTCAGCACACACCCAGCAGCACTGAATACACGTTCAGAGACAACGCTGGCAGCTGGACACGACAAAATCTCCAAGGCGTAACTGGAGAGCTCTGGTAATTTTTCTATGTTTGAAGCCCAAAAGGAGCAAGGCTCCAGTTGCACAGTCATGGCATCGATGTTCATTTGGAGATACTCCTGTATCATCCTCTCCAGCCGTTGAGTATGTGTCAGACTTGTTGTCTCTGGTGGCCTTGCAAAAGAGGGTCTAAAAAAATTATGAAAAGATTCCATAAAATTGCTGTTACCGGCACCAGATACGGTCCTACTGGTACGGGTAGACTGGTGAAGATGACGAGACCGTCCCATGTTTGTCAAGTTACAACTGGGAGATTCCCTCCCTGCACCTGCACGGTTGTTTGGTGGAAAAGCCGAGCTAAGATCGAGTAACAGCTTCTGCTGATACTCCTGCATACGTGCGTCCCTTTCTATGGCTGGAATTATGTCACAAAATTTGGACTTGTACCGGGGATCTAATAGTGTGGCAATCCAGTAGTCATCATCACTTCTAATTTTGACAATACGACTGTCATGTTGGAGGTAGTGCAACAAAAAGGCACTCATGTGTCTTGCGCAGCCATGCGGACCAAGTCCACGCTGTGTTTGTGGCATAGAGGTGCTACCCGTTCTTTCTTCCTCTGACATCTCCCCCCAACCTCTTTCAACTGAAATTTGACCAAGGTCTCCCTCATCCGCTGAGTCTTCCATGTCCATGGACAGTTCGTCCTCCATTTCTTCATGTTCTCCTGCACCTTGCTCAACATTTCGCCTGCTACTATGCGCCCTTGTCGATCCCTGTTCCCCATGGTCCCATGCCTGCTGCGTTGGTGATGATGAACGTCTGGACCTTGGTGATGTTGTTGTCCCTTGCACATATGAATCCTCCTGTAGTTCCTCCCCTTCATGTTGTCCCACCCCCTGACTCCGAATAGTGTTTAGCGTGTGCTCCAGCATGTAAATGACTGGAATCGTCATGCTGATAATGGCATTGTCAGAGCTAAACATATTCGTCGCCATGTCGAAACTGTGCAGAAGGGTGCATAGGTCCTTGATCTGAGACCACTCCATCAGGGTGATCTGCCCCACCTCTGCATCTCGTTGGCCCAGGCTATACGTCATGACGTATTGCACCAGGGCTCTGCGGTGCTGCCACAGTCGCTGTAACATGTGGAGAGTTGAATTCCAGCGTGTCGCCACATCGCATTTCAGGCGATGAACCGGCAGGCCGAAAGACTTCTGTAGCGATGCAAGTCGCTCAGCTGCGGCGCTTGAACGCCGGAAGTGAGCAGACAGTTTTCGTGCCCTGTTCAGAAGGCCATCTAGGCCGGGATAGTGTGTTAAAAATTGCTGCACGACAAGGTTCAACACGTGAGCCATACAAGGTACGTGTGTCACCTTGCCCAGGCGAAGGGCCGCACCCAGGTTTGCAGCATTGTCGCACATGGCCTTACCAGGCTGCAGGTTGAGTGGAGACAACCATTTATTAAACTCGGACCGCAGAGCTGACCACAACTCCTCAGCTGTGTGACTCTTATTACCAAGACATGTCAAGCTAAGAACCGCCTGATGCCGTTGCGCTCGGCTGCCAGCATAGTAATGAGGCGTGCGTGATTCCTTCTGCGCAGTGAGAACGCTGGTGGCCTGACCAGGCAGGCTTGGGGCGGAGGTGGAGGACCCAGATGAGGTGGAGGATGCAGAAGCTGTGGCGGAACTTGGACAGACAGAGGATTGACACACAAGTCGTGGGGACGGCAAGACTTGTGCAGCAGACCCTTCACCATCTATCACCATAGTTACCCAGTGCCCAGTCAGCGACATGTAACGTCCCTGTCCATGCTTACTGGTCCAAGTATCGGTGGTGAAATGCACCCGTTCACACACAGAGTTTCTCAAGGAAGCGGTGATGTTGTGTGCGACATGCTGGTGTAGCGCGGGCACACCTTTCTTAGAGAAGTAGTGGCGACTAGGCATCTGGTACTGGGGCACAGCGACAGAAATAAGGTCTCTAAAATCCTGTGTGTCCACTAGGCGGAAAGGCAGCATTTCGGTAGCCAACAGCTTACAGAGGGATAGAGTCAACCTCTTAGCTTTGTCATGGGTCGGAGGAAGTGGCCTTTTATTTGACCACATCTGAGGGACAGAGATCTGGCTGCTGTGTGTAGACGGTGTTGAGTAGGGTGTCCCTGGAAAAATGCAGGTTTGTGAGGAAAGTGCAGGCGGAGACATGATGTTGCCGTCATCCAACGTTGGTGCTATCGATGTCTGAGAGAGCTGTACACACTCACTTGTTTCCCCTTCCAAACCAACTGACGACCTTACAAGCAAACTGCCTGTTGCGGTTACAGTGGTGGAAGTTTTGCGTGGAAAAACAGGTGTGACAGCTGTCCCCACAGTCCTAGAAGATGAAGAGCGCGCGGATGCACTGGAAGGGGCGAGCGGTGGATGGTTCGCTCCGCTAGCCGGCATTGCAGCACGGTGAGCTTCCCACCGGGACTTATGATATTTATTCATGTGACGATTCATGGAAGAAGTTGTCAAACTGCTGAGGTTTTGACCTCTACTAACAGAATCATGACAAATGTTACATATCACATGAGTTGGGCGATCTTTTTCGATGTGAAAAAAGGCCCAGGCTAGGCAAGGCTTAGAGGCCATGCGACCTGTTGATCCACCCCGAATAATGCTCATAGGCAGAGTGGTGGCTGAGGATGCAGTTGTAGACGTGCTACCAGTGCTCCGACTCTGTCCAGGAAGGCGCAAGGTAACTTCGTCGTCGGTTGCATCCTCCTCCACCGCCTCTGTTGACCTCCTCGAGTGCCTGACTGGGGGTTGACAGTAGGTGGGATCTAGAACGTCATCATCAATTGTTGTGTTCGCACTCCCCTCCCCCTCAGACCGAGCCTCTTCTTGCCCTGACCGAATATTTAAGTTGTCATCCCAATCGGGTATCTGCGTCTCATCTTCATCAGTATGTTCCTCATTGTCTATAACCACAGGTGTTACAGTTTGTGACAAAGGGTCAACATTATGCTCAGAAACTTGGTCCTCACGGCCTGAATCTGAGTCACAAAGGTTCTGGGCATCACTGCAGACCATTTCCTGTTCTGTACTCACTGTAGCTTGGGAGCAGACCTCTGATTCCCAGGCTATAGTGTGACTGAACAGCTCTGCAGACTCAGCCATCTCAGTTCCACCATACTGTGCAGGGCTGATGGAGACTTCAGAGCTGGGAGAAATCAAGTGTGATTGGGATGACAACTCAGAGGAATGGTGTTTTTTGGATGCGGTACTTGAAGTGGCTGAGAGGGCACTTGTTGGACCACTTGAGATCCATTCAAGCATTTTCCTTTTTTGCCCATCATCTACCTTTGTTCCTCTTGTTCGTGTCCGTAAAAAAGGGAGCACATCGGATTGTCCACAATAAGTAGTAGACATCTTACTTTTGCTAGTAGATGGTCTATCTTCAGCAGATGATAATGGAGCTTTGGCACCTTCCCCACTGACAAAACCTTTTTTGCCTTTTCCACCACGCCTCTTCCCCTTTCCACCAGCATCTGTCATTTTGCCACTCATGTTGATTGCGACAAGATTGTGGACTGAAAATGTGGTAGTAAAAATTGAGAGGTGGTGAAGATTGCAGTGGTGGTCTAGCTTTATTAACAGCAGAATAATAAAGAATAAATATCCCTGACAATGTAACTTAGTTATAATTCGTTGGAGTGTGCAACGCAGGCAGACGTGCTGCAAATGTCTTGGCACTAGTGGGACTATAGCAAAGTCCAATAGCCACGTATAGGATGCCACTAGGTTCACTGAGTGTGTGCTAGTATAATGGCTTAGTTATAATTAGTTGGAGTGTGCAACGCAGGCAGATGCGCTCTGCAAATGTCTTGGCACTAGTAGGACTATAGCAAAGTCCAATAGCCACGTATAGGATGCCACTAGGTACACTGAGTGTGTGCTAGTATAATGGCTTAGTTATAATTAGTTGGAGTGTGCAACGCAGGCAGACGTGCTGCAAATGTCTTGGCACTAGTGGGACTATAGCAAAGTCCAATAGCCACGTATAGGATGCCACTAGGTACACTGAGTGTGTGCTAGTATAATGGCTTAGTTATAATTAGTTGGAGTGTGCAACGCAGGCAGACGTGCTGCAAATGTCTTGGCACTAGTGGGACTATAGCAAAGTCCAATAGCCACGTATAGGATGCCACTAGGTACACTGAGTGTGTGCTAGTATAATGGCTTAGTTATAATTAGTTGGAGTGTGCAACGCAGGCAGACGTGCTGCAAATGTCTTGGCACTAGTGGGACTATAGCAAAGTCCAATAGCCACGTATAGGATGCCACTAGGTACACTGAGTGTGTGCTAGTATAATGGCTTAGTTATAATTAGTTGGAGTGTGCAACGCAGGCAGACGTGCTGCAAATGTCTTGGCACTAGTGGGACTATAGCAAAGTCCAATAGCCACGTATAGGATGCCACTAGGTACACTGAGTGTGTGCTAGTATAATGGCTTAGTTATAATTAGTTGGAGTGTGCAACGCAGGCAGACGTGCTGCAAATGTCTTGGCACCAGTGGGACTATAGCAAAGTCCAATAGCCACGTATAGGATGCCACTAGGTACACTGAGTGTGTGCTAGTATAATGGCTTAGTTATAATTAGTTGGAGTGTGCAACGCAGGCAGACGTGCTGCAAATGTCTTGGCACTAGTGGGACTATAGCAAAGTCCAATAGCCACGTATAGGATGCCACTAGGTACACTGAGTGTGTGCTAGTATAATGGCTTAGTTATAATTAGTTGGAGTGTGCAACGCAGGCAGACGTGCTGCAAATGTCTTGGCACTAGTGGGACTATAGCAAAGTCCAATAGCCACGTATAGGATGCCACTAGGTACACTGAGTGTGTGCTAGTATAATGGCTTAGTTATAATTAGTTGGAGTGTGCAACGCAGGCAGACGTGCTGCAAATGTCTTGGCACTAGTGGGACTATAGCAAAGTCCAATAGCCACGTATAGGATGCCACTAGGTACACTGAGTGTGTGCTAGTATAATGGCTTAGTTATAATTAGTTGGAGTGTGCAACGCAGGCAGACGTGCTGCAAATGTCTTGGCACTAGTGGGACTATAGCAAAGTCCAATAGCCACGTATAGGATGCCATTAGGTACACTGAGTGTGTGCTAGTATAATGGCTTAGTTATAATTAGTTGGAGTGTGCAACGCAGGCAGACGTGCTGCAAATGTCTTGGCACTAGTGGGACTATAGCAAAGTCCAATAGCCACGTATAGGATGCCACTAGGTACACTGAGTGTGTGCTAGTATAATGGCTTAGTTATAATTAGTTGGAGTGTGCAACGCAGGCAGACGTGCTGCAAATGTCTTGGCACTAGTGGGACTATAGCAAAGTCCAATAGCCACGTATAGGATGCCACTAGGTACACTGAGTGTGTGCTAGTATAATGGCTTAGTTATAATTAGTTGGAGTGTGCAACGCAGGCAGACGTGCTGCAAATGTCTTGGCACTAGTGGGACTATAGCAAAGTCCAATAGCCACGTATAGGATGCCACTAGGTACACTGAGTGTGTGCTAGTATAATGGCTTAGTTATAATTAGTTGGAGTGTGCAACGCAGGCAGACGTGCTGCAAATGTCTTGGCACTAGTGGGACTATAGCAAAGTCCAATAGCCACGTATAGGATGCCACTAGGTACACTGAGTGTGTGCTAGTATAATGGCTTAGTTATAATTAGTTGGAGTGTGCAACGCAGGCAGACGTGCTGCAAATGTCTTGGCACTAGTGGGACTATAGCAAAGTCCAATAGCCACGTATAGGATGCCACTAGGTACACTGAGTGTGTGCTAGTATAATGGCTTAGTTATAATTAGTTGGAGTGTGCAATGCAGGCAGACGTGCTGCAAATGTCTTGGCACTAGTGGGACTATAGCAAAGTCCAATAGCCACGTATAGGATGCCACTAGGTACACTGAGTGTGTGCTAGTATAATGGCTTAGTTATAATTAGTTGGAGTGTGCAACGCAGGCAGACGTGCTGCAAATGTCTTGGCACTAGTGGGACTATAGCAAAGTCCAATAGCCACGTATAGGATGCCACTAGGTTCACTGAGTGTGTGCTAGTATAATGGCTTAGTTATAATTAGTTGGAGTGTGTAACGCAGGCAGATGCGCTCTGCAAATGTCTTGGCACTAGTAGGACTATAGCAAAGTCCAATAGCCACGTATAGGATGCCACTAAAAAACACTTAGTGTGTGCAAGTATAATGGCTTAGTTATAATTAGTTGGAGTGTGCAACGCAGGCAGATGCGCTCTGCAAATGTCTTGGCACTAGTGGGACTATAGCAAAGTCCAATAGCCACGTATAGGATGCCACTAGGTACACTGAGTGTTTGCTAGTAAAATTGCTTAGTTTAAAAAAGTTGTAGTGTGCAATGCAGGCAGACGTGCTCTGCAAATGTCTTTGCACTAGTGGGACTATAGCAAAGTCCAATAGCCACGTATAGGATGCCACTAGGTACACTGAATGTTTGCTAGTATAATGGCTTACTTAGAATGAGTTGGAGTGTGCAGAGGACAAGAGGGTACAGTGGCAGGATTGTGGTGCTCTGGGTAGAGGAATGGAAGCCTGCCTTTCTATTCCCTCCTAATGGTGAAATGCAGGGAGGAAATCCCTGACCTGGGCTACACAGACGCTGTTGCTATTTGCAGGACCTGTCACTTATGGCTCTCTGACCCTGCCGCTTTGAGCCCTTAAAAGGACTGCTAGAATGTGCTCTCCCTAAGCTGTCTAACGCTGTGTATGCAGCGCATACAGCTGTATCGGCTATAGGACTCAGGAGGACGGAGCTGCGACACTGATGTCTGACACCAAAGACGCAGAAGGCAGATAATGGCGTTCGTGAAGAAAATGTCCGGTTTTATAATGCAGGGACATGTGACATGCAGATCCTATCACACATGCCGTTGCTTCTCTGGCTCAAAGTCCACTTAGGTGTGTGTGTGTCTGTGATTGGCTGACATGCTGGCCCGCCCCACAAGACGCGCGCGCTTAGGGAAGGAAGACAAGAAAAAAAAAAAAAAATGGCCATTATAGAAACAGCAGTGATCTGAAGGCGCTGTTCACGCACACTATACACTGAAATGTGATAATAGTTTGATTCACAGAGTGACTTACACTATTACAGCAGAAACCAAGCTAGGATTTAGCTGTTTTTTGGCTGCTAGAACCGTTCTCGAACGTTTCTAGAACTATCGAGCTTTTGCAAAAAGCTCGAGTTCTAGTTCGATCTAGAACATGCCCCAAAATCACTCGAGCCGCGAACTGGAGAACCACGAACCACGAACCGCGCTCAACTCTACTGTTAACCCCTTAAATGGCGATGTCAAAATGTGACAGTGCCATTTTAATGGCGATCACAGTAAAGGTTTACTCACCGCCTGCCACCGAAAGTCACATGACGTGATCACGTGGATCCGATGGTTGTCATGGTAGCACAGGGTCATGTGATAATTCCTGTAGCTCAGATGACTCAGGTCCTGTAACCAGCAGCTGAGTACAGCAGGTTATAAGAGATGAGCATTTCTCCTAACCTGAGCGGTGCTGCTCTGAATGGGAGAAAAGATTGAGCAATCAGACTGCTGATCCTTTTAGTCCTCTAGGGGGGCTAGTAAAATAAAAAAAAGTGAAAAAACTTTTTTAGAAAAATTAAAAAAAAATAAAAAACCTAAAAGTTCAAATCACCCCCCTTTCGTCCCATTGAAAATAAAAAGGTTAAAAAAGTAAAAAAATATACACACATTTGGTATCGCCGCATTCAGAAATGCCCGATTTATCAAAAGCTAAAATAAAGTAATCTGATCGGTACATGGGTAGTGGCAAAAAAATTCCAAACACCAAAATTAACAGGCGATCAAAACATAGCACATGTGCAAAAATAGTACCATTAAAAATGCCAGCTTGAGACACAAAGAATAAGCCATCAATGAGCCATAGATCCCAAAAAATGAGAACGCTACAGGTCGCGAAAAATGGCGCAAAACGTGCGTCACTTTTTTGGGACAAACTTCAGATTTCTTTTTAATCCCTTAGTTAAAACTTATAAATGTTTTATCTATGAACTCACATTGACCTGAGGCACCACACGAATACATCATTTTTACCATATAGTGAACACAGTGAATAAAATATCTCAAAAACAATTGTGAAATTGCATTTTTCTTGCAATTTTTCCACATTTGTAATTTTTTTTCCGTTTTCCAGTACACTATATGGTAAAACTCATGTTTTTTTTTTAAAAGTAAAACCCATTCCTCAAAAAACAAGCCCTCACATGACTATATTGAAGGAAAATGAAAAAGTTAAGGCTCTCGGAAGAAGGGTGGTAAAGAAACAAAACAGAAGGTGCAAAATCGTGAAGGGGTTAATCCTCCTCTGTATTAATTACCTTCCATAGTTTAGTATCATCTGCAAATATAGAAATTCTACTCTCAATAGCCCCTAAAAGGTCATTCATTAACAAATATGTTAAAAAGAAGAGTGCCGATACTGATTCTTGTGGTACCCCACTGTTAATTATGACCCAGTCCGAGTGTGTTCCATTAATACCCTTTGTTTCTGATCACTGAGCCAGTTCTTAAACCAATTACACATATTTTCCCCTATTCCCATTAATCTCATTTTATGTATCAACCTTTTGTGTTACACTGTATCAAATGCCTTTGGATAAACCCATATAAACAACATCCATCACATCTCCTTGGTCCAGTCTTGAACTTACCTCATCCTAGAAGTTGATTAAATTAGTTTAACAAACCCAATCCCTAATAAAACCATGTTGATACTGAGTCATGAAGTTATTCTTCTTGAGATACTCCAAGATAGTATCTCTTAGGAAACCCCAAAGGATTTTACCCACAGTGAGGTTAAACTTACCGGCCTATAATTACCAGGCTCAGATTTTGTCCCTTTTTTGGATATTCACACCACAATTGCTATGCGCCACTCATGCGGTACAGTTCTTATTATTATGGAGTCTGTGAAGATTAAAAATAATGCTCTATCTATTACCGTACTTTATTCCCACAGTACTCGTGGGTGTATGCCATCAGGGTCTGGGGATTTATCTACTTTAGTGATTTTGAGGTGGCGCCTTACTTTCTGCTGGGTTAAGCATGTGATATTAATTGGGGAATGTATGATATCCCTGATCATATCATCTGGCATGGGATTTTTCTTGTTTACACACTGTAGAATTTTTTTTTTTATTTTTTTTTAGCAAATTGGCCTTTCCTTCATCTTCCTCCACTAATTCATCCAGACTACTTTTTATGGGGCCAACTCTATAATTTTTGAGTTTCTTAAGGCTGCTTTACACGCTGTGACATCGCTCAAGCTATCTCGTTGGGGTCACGGAATTTGTGACGCACATCCGGTTGCTTTAGCGATGTCT
This sequence comes from Anomaloglossus baeobatrachus, assembly GCF_048569485.1. NCBI lineage: Eukaryota > Metazoa > Chordata > Amphibia > Anura > Aromobatidae > Anomaloglossus > Anomaloglossus baeobatrachus. Next base: position 153,651,680 of record NC_134354.1, on the reverse strand, counting down.
TAGCGTGTGACACCTATGAGCGATTTTGAATCGTCGTAAAAACGGTCAAAATTGCTCATCGGTGACATGCCCTCCTATTCTCAATTATCGCTGCTGCTCGGTGTACGAAGTAGTTTGTCGCTGCTGCGGCAGCACACATTGCTATGTGTGACACCGCAGGAACGAGAAACCTCACCTTACCGGCGGCTGCCCGCAATGAGGAAGGAAGAGGGTGGGTGGGATGTTACATCCCGCTCAAATCCGCCCCTCCGCTTCTATTGGGCGGCGGTTCGGTGACACTGCTGTGACGTCGCTGTGATGCTGAACGAACCGCCCCCTTAGAAAGGAGGTTCACAGCGACGTTGCAGAGCAGGTATGTGCGTGTGACACTGCCGTAGCGATAATGTTCGCTACGGCAGCGATCACACGATATTGCATGTACAATGGGGGTGGGTGCTTTCACGCTCAACATCGCTAGTGTGGCGCCCTGGACTAGCCAGGTCGTCATAGATAACACTCAAACACCCCCACCCCCATAAGACAGTAACATTAGCCAAACAAAACCCTTGTTGCCTCCCTCCAGGGTCTGATGTACACACCAGGTGGGGCAGAGCCAAGCGGTTGGCCCCACCCACCGAGGAGTTCTCAGGCCTGGAGGCGGGAAAAGAGACAGTTGAGTGTTGGAGTTTGAAGAGTGAGGAGTAAACACTTGGGTGTCTGGGTTTGTGGCCCAGGCACTGACAGCAAGGTTGGCAGACGGTGGTGGCCGTCTGCCGGAGTGGTGAAGAAACGCGGAACCGTAGGACCGGGGTCGGGCGTTGGCCCGCCGGTACCAACCAGGGAGTGACGTAAAGCCAGCACACACAGGCAGGGCCATCGGACCCCGACCAGGCTTGGAGCCACCGATAATAGTCAAATCCGAGTGTGACTGGAACGCCAGGGGTTTCCTAACAGCCAAAGACCCGATAGAAGGCAACCGCCCACACCGTGAGGGTATACAGCTACCGCCTAAGGCTAGAGACCCAAGGGCCAGCACCTGCGGGCAAACGGGCTCCTCCGGCATCCATACACCGGGGAGCGGACTACCATTGGGGATACATAGTAGTCAAACAAGTACATCAAGGTGCAGGGAAAGACAGCCGCCATCACCTGTCCAGGGAGAGACACTGCAGCCGGCTGTGGGACCCGTCCATCCAGCCGTTTGGTTTACCGAAGACTTTGTTCATCTCTTGCTGAGTGAGTGCACCTGTGCCATCCGGCACCGCGCTGTCCCTGCAACCCTGCACCTCACTAACCCTGCCTCCCCGTCACACCACCGGGCCCCGCGACCACCGACCCCTACCCACGGAGGGGGAAAACAACATCCCAGCTGCTCCCTACCATTGCTCCCAGGATCCCCGTCACCAGCAGTGGTGGTGCCCATCTTCACCACAACCCGTGGGTGGCGTCACGGACTAAATCCCCCAAACCGACCACCCCTTTCACTCACAAGCGAGGAGTGCCGCTCGAGTCCCTGGATCTGGCCCATTGCTTGAGCCACCAAGCAGCATCAGCCGCAGCAGCGCCGGGCCCGAGTGTTGGCGAGCAACCAGCAGCGGCGGCGTCCTCCCCACCCACGACACTAGCAATTGCTAGCGATCTCGTAACATGTAAAGTGGCCTTTACTGTTTAAGTAGTTGAAGAATAATTTTGCATTATTTTTACTTTCTCTGGCAATGACTCTTTCTGTCTCAATCTTTGCTGCGTTTATTTGTCTTTTACAGAATTTATTTTGGTTTATATAAGTACGCCCGGGATAGTAACTGTCTCTCTCCCAGTCGCTGTCTGTCTCTCTGTCTGTGTCTTTCTTTGTCTGTATGTGTCTATGTCTCTGTCTTTCTGTTTCTATCTCTCTGTCTGTATTTGTATCAGTGTATCTGTTTCCATCTCTGTGTCTGTCTGTCTCTCTCTATCTCTGTGTCTGTCTCTCTGTGTGTGTCTGTCTGTCTCTCTCTTTCCTCGTCTGTCTCTTTTCCTCGTCTGTCTTTTTTCCTGTCTGTCTCTTTCCCCTTCTGTCTCTTTCCAGGTCTGTCTCTTTCCAGGTCTGTCTCTTACCCCATCTCTCTCATTCCCCGTCTCTCTTTTTCCCCGTCTGCCTCTTTGTCCGTCTGTCTCTTTGCCCGTCTGTCTCTTTGCCCATCTGTCTCTTTGCCCATCTGTCTCTTTGCCCATCTGTCTCTTTCCCCTTCTGACTCTCTCCAGGTCTGACTCTTTCCAGGGCTGTCTCTTTCCAGGGTTGTCTCTTTCCCCGTCTGTCTCTTTCCCCGTCTGTCTCTTTCCCCGTTTGTCTCTTTCCAGGTCTGTCTCTTTCCCCATCTGTCTCTTTCACCGCCTGTCTTTTTCCAGGTCTGTCTCTTTCCAGGTCTGTCTCTTTCCAGATCAGTCTCTTTGTGCAGCTGTATCTTTGCCCAGCTGTCTCTTTGCCCGGCTGTCTCTTTTCAGGGCTTTCTCTCTCCAGGGCTGTCTCTCTCCAGGGCTGTCTCTTTCCCTGTCGGTCTCTTTCCCTGTCTGTGTCTTTCCCCGTCTCTCTCTTTCCCCGTCTCTCTCTTTCCAGGTCTGTCTCTTCCCAGGTCTGTCTTTTTCCAGGTTTGTCTCTTTGCCGGGCTGTCTCTTTGCCCGGCTATCTCTTTCCAGGGCTGTCTCTCTCCAGGGATGTCTCTCTCCAGGGCTGTCTCTTTCCCCGTTGGTCTCTTTGCCCATCAGTCTCTTTCCCCGTATGTCTCTTTCCAGGTCTGTCTCTTTCCAGGTCTATCTCTTTGTAGGTCTGTCTCTTTCCAGGTTTGTCTCTTTGACCGGCTGTCTCTTTGCCCGGCTGTCTCTTTCCAGGTCTGTCTCTTTGCCCATCTGTCTCTTTCCAGGTCTGTCTCTTTGCCCAGCTGTCTCTTTGCCTGGCTGTCTCTTTTCAGGGCTTTCTCTCTCCAGGGCTGTCTCTCTCCAGGGCTGTCTCTTTCCCTGTCGGTCTCTTTCCCCGTCTGTGTCTTTCCCCGTCTCTCTCTTTCCCCGTCTCTCTCTTTCCAGGTCTGTCTCTTTCCACGTCTGTCTCTTTCCAGGTCTGTCTCTTTGCCCGGCTGTCTCTTTGCCCGGCTGTCTCTTTCCAGGTCTGTCTCTTTGCCCATCTGTCTCTTTCCAGGTCTGACTCTTTGCCCATCTGTATCTTTGCCCATGTGTTGTTTTGCCCGTCTGTCTCTTTGCCCGTCTGTCTCTTTCCAGGGCTGTCTCTTTCCAGGGCTGTCTTTTTCCCTGTCTGTCTCTTTCCAGGTCTGTCTCTTTCCAGGTCTGTCTCTTTGCCCGTCTGTCTCTGTCTGTGTTTCTGTCTGTCTCTCTCTTTCTGTCTCTCTTTATCCGTCTCCCTACCGACATCATATTACCTCACACATATAAGTTTCTTATACTAACAGTTTATTTTGTTCCTATAGCAACCACTGACAGTTGCTATTAATAGCCTGTAGCTCCCATCTCCATTCAGTTTAATGGAAGCAGGATTTTGGAGAGTAACTAAAGTGTGGGGTTAAATTTTCCCATCAAAACATAGTCTATTACGTTCCCTGAGTCACACGAGGCGTCTGTGCACAATTTCGCGATTGTAAATGCGACGGTGCAAATTCCTTTAGCGGACATACACACACACACACACACACACACACATACACATACATACACTGAGCTTTATATATTAGATTTAATGCCTCCTCACTACTCTCTTTCTTTAATTCTCTAAACGCTTTCTTGTTTTTATGTATTGCACCCCTTACAGCTCTGTTTAGCCATCGTGGTTTCCTCCTATTTCAAACTTGTTATTTCCAATGAGTATATATTATGTACATGTCCTATTCAGAATGCTTATAAAAGTGTCCCATTTGCTTTGTGTACTTTTTTTTTCTCACTTTTTCTCAGGACATTCTCCCAGTTCATGATACTAAGTTCATTTCTTATACCATGGAAAGTTACCTTACCTAAATTTAGTGTCCTTGTAGCCCCTCTACTATACATCTTATTAAAGGACATATGAAAACGTATTATTTTGTGATAAATATTACCCAAGTGACCCCCAACTCATATTCTTGATATCTGGTTTGGCCTGTTGGTTATAGGTCTAGCAGTGCCCCCTTTCTTGTTGGGTCCTAAACCAGTTGTGATTGGTAAGTTTCCCTCATTGTTGTCAAAAACTTATTTCCTTTGCTAGACTTGCAGGTTTTTGTTCCCCAATTAATATCTGGATAGTTGAAGTCCCCCATGATAATGACTTCTTCCTGATTTGTTGCCTCATCTATTTGCTTTGCAAGGGGTTTTTTTGTGTCTTTTATATTTGGAGATTTGTAACAAACCCCTATCAGTATTTTTTATTTCTCCTTCCCCTTATCTACAACTATAGAAACTTTACAATTTTATTAGCATCACATATGTTTTCACGTAGGATGGGTTTTAGGGATGATTTCAAATATACACACACATCTCCATCTGGCTTATTTGTACAGTCAATCCTGAATAGAATATATCCCTGTAAATTAACAGACCAGTCATAGCTAAACATTGCCTGAATGCTTCTGAACATGCGTTCAATCAGATTGAAGCATTTTTCAAAAAGAAATTTGGTCACAGATCTCTTCTATATGTTCCCAATGTTGGTGCATTCTGGTTGACTAAAGGGCCCGTTACACGCACCCAGATCGCTTGTGCAACACGGTCAATTTGTTGCCCGTGTCGCACAAAGTCGGTAACCCCCATCACATGCACTTACCTTCCAAATGACGTTGCTGTGAGCAGTGAACATCCTCTTTCTGAAGGGGGAGGGACGTTTGGCGTCACACCCAATAGAAGCGGACGGGCGGAGATGAGCGGGACATAACATCCCGCCCACCTCCTTCCTTCCGCATTGCCGGTTGGCCACAGGTAATCTGCAGTTCATCGTTCCCGGGGTGTCACACGGAGCGATGTGGGCTGCCTCCCGGACAATGAACAACCGGCGCCCAGAAGGACGTTCGATTTTTTGAAAATGAGCAACGTGTCATCGAGCAACGATAAGGTGTGTAATTTTCCATGATCACAGTTACTCATAGCTGTCATACGCTACGATATGTCAAACGATGCTGGATGTGCATCACTAACGACGTGACCCCGACGGCATATCGTTAGATATATCGTGGCGTGTAACAGGCCCTTTACTTGGCTATGTATACTGCATTTTCTTCAACTCTACTTACAAGTGTTTGATTGAGTGGATGTATGGGGAATGTGCTGGCCAATCCAGTACCTCTACTTCATTGTCAATTAACCATTTATTGCCAATCTGAATGAATACTGTGGGTCATTGTCCTGCTGGAATACCATGTCATCGTTTTCATACCAAAAGAACTCGAGTGCATGAAGTATCACATCTTGTAGGATAGTCACATAGAGCTCAGCACATTGAGAACCACTATTTATCCTGGCCAAGTATCCAACCCCTTTGACTATGAAACAGCTCCATGTCATCTGGATGGATTTTTTTCACTGAACTTGACAGTTTCTTAATTTCTTGATCCATTAGCCCCTACTTCCCTTGTTTCTTCACATTTGCACCCATCAGAGCCTAGTCTATTGACTTTTGTCTCATTGCTCCAAATTACCCTTTTCCAATCTTCTACTGTCTACTTTTTGTATTTTTTTGCAAACTCTTCTTATGGCGACATTGAAGTTGAGGCTTCTTTGCCATTCCAGACTTGTGTAACGTGTGTCACACGGTGCCCGCATTGACGTCTGTGATCTCACTATTACGAATCATATGAACCACTTCCATTTTTGTATTTGTCGAGCCAGAACTGATAAACCTTGTGATGAGCCGACTTGTTGAATCAAATATTTTGCATGCACATCCAGCTCTTGGCTTTTGAATGGATGGACAGACGTCATTTCATATTCTTCCACCTGTCATGGCTCTCACATCATGCATTTTGGCAATTTTCATGGCTGAGAAACCAAAATCGATGAGAAGGCTGCTCCTTAATTCCAACAAACCAGTGATCTTTCGCTTGAAAATTGGCCTAAATAACATAATATTAAGGAATGTGAGAACCATTTGAAATCTGTATTATATGGGAAGAAAAATATTTTTCCATCTCCAAGGACAAAACAGTAAATTGCAAACTAATCATATGCTAATAAATTGCAAGTCAAATTTATGTACAAGCTAGCGAAGATGATAATCTATAAAATGAAAGTAGTCTCACGATTGAAAATATTGTGTATGGTGAGATAGGGAGTCTGAAAGTCAAAAGTTCAATACATTGTTACCCTTTTGCTCGTCAATGATTGCCTGCAGCATGATCACTCACGCTTTCTCAGTGCAGCTGTGATGTTTTGCAATGATCGAGTACTGCACAACATTGCAGCTGTGATCAGAACCTTATAGGATACTGTCTCATATAAGTGAAAAAGTGAAAAAGTTAAAAAAGTAAAAATATTAAAACAAAACCCAGAAAATAATGAACAAAAAAATTATTCCAAAAAATACACTTCTTAATCCCTTCAGGGAACATTGTAAAAAAATAGTAAAAACTGTCTTTATTTCATACAACTGAAAAAAGTGGAATAAAACCTGATCAAAAAGCCATATATAAATAAAAATCATACCGCTGAAAACATCATCTTGTACCACAAAAAACAAGCCACCCTAAAGCGGGCTTTACACACTGCGATATCGCCCGAATTTTGTCGTTGGGGTCACGGTTTTGGTGACGCACTTCCGCAATCGTTAGCGATATAGCTTTGTGTAACAGCGTTCAGCGATGTAAAATCGTCGCAAAAGCGTGATTTATCGCTGATCGGCTACACGGGTCCTAATTCCCAAAAATCGTTACTTCAGCAGTAACGAGGTTGTTCCTCGTTCCTGCGGCATCACACATCGCTGCGTGTGACGCCGCAGGAGCGAGGAACGTCTCCCTACCTGCCTCCCGGCCGCTATGCGGAAGGAAGGAGGTGGGCGGGATGTTACGTCCCGCTCATCTCCGCCCCTCCGCTGCGATTGGGCGGCGGTTCAGTGACGTCGCTGTGACGCCGCACGGACCGCCCCCTTAGAAAGGAGGCGGTTCGCCGGTCACAGCGACGTCGCCGGACAGGTAAGTATGTGTGACGGCTCTGGGCGATGTTGTGCGGCACGGGCAGCGATATGCCCATGTCGCGCAACAGATGGGGGCGGGTACGCACACTAGCGATATCGGGACCGATATCGCAGTGTGTAAAGTAGCCTTAAGGCTCAATCAGCAGAAAAGTAAAAAAGATATAATGCTCAGAATACTGTAATGCAAAAACTGTTTTATGTATAATAGTTTTTTTAGCGTAAAAGTGGAAAAACATTAAAAAACTGCAAAAATGTGGTACCGCTGTAATCATAGTGACCTGAAGAATAAAACTGTCTTACCACTTTTATGGCACGGTGACTGGGGTAAAAAAAAATGATTCCTGATTTGCTGCTTGTTTTTGATTCTGCCTAAGGCCCCCTTCACACGTCCGTGAAACACGTGCGTGTTTGGTCCGTGTCCGTATGTACCAGAGACACGGACAAACGTGGACCATTGTTATTCAATGTCTGTGTATACACGTACGTTTTTCCATACGCTCCGTGTGTCCGTGTGCGTGACACGTATGTGTATCCGTGCCTCACGGATGCTTGTCCGTTTTTGGCACGGAACACGCACACGCGCATCCAATGATAGTCTATGGGTGCGTGAAAACACGTACGTGACACGGATGCATCTACGTGTGGTCCGTGTCCGTTTTTTCAACTTTTCTTGTAATTAATGTATCTCTTTATTGCCAGGTGTCTTCAATTTGCTTTGAGCTGTATTTAATGTCATTTTGCAGCCTGCAGGCATTAAGGAAGGAGTGTGAGGCTTCATTTGAGCGTTTCTCCAGCTTGTTTTTGGTTTAGTGCTTGAAAAACTAAACATGGCTCCACGCGTGGATACTGGACGCATAATTGGGGTAGTTGAGGGTCACCCTGATTTATGGGATACACGCACAGATGGTTATCGTGACCGAGCAATTGTAGAGCGAACCTGGAAGTCGGTTGCAGCTGAGCTTTATCCAAACAATGGATGGGACCGTTGCTCACCTGGTAAAAGAGCTCGATTTGGTAAGTTTATTTTTCTAGGTGTTTTAACCTAATTTTTGTTTTTAAAGCTAAAATTACACTTACAGATGCCAATTGTTTAAAAGTTGGTAAGGCTATGTGTACACGGTTGAATGTAAATGTGGATTTTTGTTTGGCGGCAAATCCGCACCTTATTTCTGCTGCGGATTTTCCGAGGATTAGCGGCTGAATTTGATGCAGAATTTTTTATATCGTGTTCCCCATTATATACCCAAAAGGCCCACCAAATTCTGCAACAATAATTTACATGCTGCAGATTTTTCAAGAGCAAAATTCGCCTCAAATCAGCCACGGAAAAATCCACAGCATGGACACAGCATTTCAAAAAAACCATGCCGCTGCTGCAGATTAGCTGATAATCAGCGTTAAAAATAAGGTGCGGATTTGGCGCAAAATACAAATCCTCAAGTACAATCGACCATGGAGTCTGTGATAGCACTAATGTGGTTTTTTTTTTTTTTTTCCACCCAAAAAAACTTCATTATGGGACAAATATTCAATTTAACAACATGGATAAAGTGGAATTAGTGCGAAGGAGATGGAGATCTGCCCGGGACCAGTACAGACGGGAATTTAATCCCATTCCCTCAACCTCCGCCAACACACGCAAGAGAAGATATGTTTATTTTGAACAGTTAGAGTTTCTGCGACCGATAATGGAGGTCACGCAGTAAGTATATATGTCAATTAACACTTTTTAAAAATTAAATGAACATAACTAAAGGACAATTTACACGCTGCAACATCGCTTACGCTCATGGTAGTGATAACATAACCCAGATTGCAACGATTTTGGGTGGTGTCACATCACTTTTAAGATCGTCAGCGATGTTGCTTCTTGTAAATGGAATATCTAAAAATTTAAAAATATTTAATTATTTTTTTTTTATTTTTTTTTCTAAAATAGAACTGATGACAATTTGGACGACTCCGACGAAAACCCATCCGCCGCACAGTCGGCACCAGCAACTTCCGCTTCAGAGGTGGAACAGACAAATACAAACAACCCAGAAAGCCCAAACTCTGCAAATCAAAATACAGAAAATATCTCAAGTGAGGCAGGACCCCAGAGCACCACAAATCAGGCAACAAACACACCACAAGACACTACAACAAATATACCTCCATCCTCTATTCAAATTTCAGGGTCACGCATACAAACATCAACATATCGTGCTAGAAGACTTAGACGACCAGAGGATTTCCGATCCCTCCCAGAAATTATAGACACCAGAGTCATGTCAATAATGAACTCGCTTTTGCCTGAAAACGATACCGAGAGATTTTGTCGCTCCTTAGCACCATATTTGTCCAAAGTACACTCGGACAACCAGGAACGCTTAAGGGCTGCCATATTAACCTTAATATCGGCATGCCAAACCAATCCCCTACCAAATCATGTCCTATTAGCCATCGAGCAATGGCGCACTAATTATAATTCACATATCCCTGATGTTTCTGCTCAACTAATACCACAAACTCAATCCAACCAGCCAACTACTTCACTTATAACCAACTTTGGCAACCAAGCAGCCCAAAATACCGAAGTACAAAACATCATTAATAGACCCATACCATCGATTTCTACTCTAATGTCTGGCCAAAGTAGCAATATGTTGACACAATTGACTCAACCTACTAATCCAATTGTTCCAATAAATTACCTACAACATCCTTTACAAACACAAAATTACAGAAATACTACTAACATTCAACCAACACAAATCCAAAGTCAAATTCCATCATACCAACAGTCATTGTTTTTTGGACAAACTCCAACACACTCATTCATACAGGGTCAACAATTTCCATCAAATATATCTTACACACAACAACCACACATTCAAAACCCAATAATGTTTTCACAAAATCTGGCCCAACCAATGTATGCGTCATCGTCACACATGCTACCAACATCATCTTCTCAGGATTCAAATGTTGCCACATGCGTGAATAAGACGCAAACATCAACCTATGTTTCACAAACAATCTCTGACCCCGAAAATAATATCCCTTCAACACAACAGTCAGTTGCTACTCTAGAAGATTTAATTGAGTAGGTGCTTATGTTACACATAAGTCTTCTTTCATTTTTTGTGTTGTTCTTTCAAAATTTTTTTTTTGGTTAATAAAAAAATTTCTGGTATGTTGCTCAAACATGGCGAATTTAACATAATAGTGAAAATTTACAAAAGTCTGATTTTCTTAAATTTTTTCCAGATTTTTCTAAAATTATATCACACAATATAAAAAATTGTCTGTGTGTTTGTAATGGAAAAACTTATGGTACTTTAAATGTAAGTAAAAACTATATTTTAAAAAAATATATACTCTTCAATGGCCATTCTACTGTTACAATGTATCCAAATTGTTTATTTTGTATGGATATTATTTTTTGGTTTATGAACCATACAAAGAATGGTAATATCAACAAAAATTGGTTGAAACGTTTATCAACCTCTAGGCCCATGATTTTTTGGCAAAGAAACATAATGACAGGCATATGTTTTTTAAATGTTTGTGGTGAATAGATGTTTTTTGAAACGTTAACTATGACAAATATGGCTCGATTGTTTCAAGTGTCATAAATGTTTCCATTTGTTCCATGACAATAAATGTTTTGTTTTAATCAAAAATTGGAATCCAAGTTTTTTAATAAACATCATATTTATTTACAAGATATTTAATTGTTATGTTTAAATCAAAATCTATATTTACCAAAATTTTTTAATTTTTAACAAATAATATTTTTTTATTTGTTTAATTGGTAAAAAAATATTTGACAATCATGATAAATTATTTTATCAGAGCATAATAACTGTAATATTAATCAATACTGACAGATTAGATGATGTAACGAAGTTAACAGAATCATAAAGGTTTGGTATACAAAAACAAAGGCTGTAACCATGACAATGGTTTCTGTTGACATTGCTAGCATAGCAATTTTTACATTTAAAAAAATAAAAAAAGGAAAAACAAATTAATTATTCACAAAATAATGCATATAGTTATTTCTAATTTGTAAAGCATTCAAACATGGTTGTGTGCTGGAATTCTCATTACGTGGAACATTACTTATATAATGAGATGTAGATGTGTCACTCGTAATGTTTACCTCATGCATTCTACAAAAATTATGTAAAACTATTGTAGCTTTAACAACAGACGTAACATTTGTTGGGCTGAGTTGTATGGTTGTTAAATATATGCGCCATCTTGAAGCGAGAATACCAAATGTGCATTCAACATATGAGCGTGCTCCCTTTAAACGGGAATTAAAGTTAGATTTTAAATCATCAATTCCACGCCTTGGAAAAGGTCTCATGACATGTGTCGATAAAGCAAAACCCTCATCTGCTACCATAACAAAAGGAACTTGAGGTGTAGAAGTACCAGGCAGTGGTGATGGAGAAGGTAAATTCAACTCCTGAGAAACCAAACGTCGGGCCAATCGTGATGATCTAAATATTCTGGCATCTGATGCACTACCATATGCCCCAATATCAACATAAGTAAAATTATAATGTGTGTCTACTAAGGCTAATATGACAACGGAAAAATATTTGTGAAAATTGAAAAATCGTGACCCAGAATTGGGTGGCTTGCGTACCCTAATATGCTTCCCGTCCAAAGCCCCAATACAGTGTGGAAATTTTGTCAGTTCATGAAATCCATGGGCTATGGAGAGCCATTTCTCACATGTTGGTTGAGGCATTACTTGATTGCGGAGATGTTCCCATAATGCATCACAGGTTTGCTTGATAATCACACTTATAGTTGATGTTCCAAGGAGGAAGTCAAAATGTAACGCACCATAAGACATGCCTGTTGCCAGAAACCTATGTAATGTGTAATAGAGAAACACTATTAATAATATTAAAGACTAAACAGGTTAAACAGTCATCATATAGGAAACATCTTGTAATAATTATGGTTTACCTTATTTTTTATTAAATTTCTATTTTAAAAAACTTTAAAATCCTTTCTATATGATAAAGAAATTTAATAAAAAAGGTAATAATCGATATTGTGTTTTAAATTTAACAAATTTAAAAAATATATTAATTTAAACATTTAAAATGTCAAAATATTAATGTAAGACACCATACCTTAAAGTTACAAGCAATCTTTCTTCAGGAGGAATACATAGGCGCATGCTTGTGTCCTGGAGCTGAATATGAGGCCTTAGTATGTCCAAAATTGAATCAAACTGTTCAACTGATAAACGAGTATATGCCTGGAATTTTGCTGGATAACGCCTTAACTCGAAAAATAGACAATGAAAATGTCCATGTGTAGGACGCATGAGGACAATAGGATGCACCCACATTCTTCTATCAGCAATATCCGAAGACGGTATCATATAACGCCTAACCCCAAATCTTCGAGATATCATCCATGCGAGAAACAACAGAGCCTCATTTGATATGGACATTTTGAAAAACTCAACAATACCCAGTATGGAAGCACACCAAATGAACCAAATCCGGATTAGTGGCTCATTTAAGTTGGCAAATGTTAATTAACACCAGCATCAACACATTAAATCATTAATGTGATGACGATCCACAGAAAAACGTTCTTGAAAAACGGATGGCAAACGCTAGTGACACGGATCACACACGGACTCTAAAAACGGACAAACGGATGAATCATACGGACATACGGAGGCAACACGGATGATACACGGAACAAGAATACGGATGAAAAAACGGACAACGGACATGAAAAACGGTCCGTGAAACACGCACGTGTTTTTAACGGACGTGTGAAGGGGGCCTAACAGAAAGTGGAATAGAAAGTGATCAAAAAATATTATGTGGCAAAAAATGGTACAAAAAAACCTCCAACTTATCTGACAAAAAACAAGCTGCCACGTCACTTTGACAGCAGAAAAGTAAAAAAAACTATATAGACTTTAAAATCCTGTGATGCAAAAACCCTGTATTTTGTAAAAAGTGTTTTTAGTGTGATAGTCGCCAAACCTAAAAAACAATATAAATGTGGTATCACTGTAATCGTACTGACCTGAGGAATAATGCTGCCGAACCACTTATAATGCAAGGTGAATGGCATAAAAAATAAATAAAGCCAATTTGTCAAGTGCTATTCATTTGTTCATTCTGTCTCTCAAAGATTGCAGTACGGTTAGGCTCCTATTTATCCTACGCTTTACGCTGAGCGCTTGCAGCAGGGATTACATGTTAGTGTACATGCTTATAATCAGAAATGGCAACATGTTTTTTCTCAAAAATGCTTTTTTTGTTAAAAATGCTCCATTGCACAGTAAAAGCACAGTGGATGGGATTTTAAGAATTTCCATGCCCTCGGTGCTTCTTTTCTCCACAGCGGCACAGCTTCCCTAGTTGCAGCATGGACATTTATGCTTGCGGAGACGAGAGTGTCCTCAGCCAGGAGAACAGAGTGAAAGTCCACAGCGCCCCACACCCTGATCATGGACATGGGCAACTGCGGTCTCCTGCGTAGAACATTTGTGTCTCCACAGGGGAAGACACGCTGCATCTAGGACTTAATTATATGCAATTATTTTTCTTCACCATTTAATAGTATAACAGTTTGTGACACACCTGTAGTGTCATTATGCTCCCTACACTCCTGGATGAATTCCTTGAGGTGTGCAGATTGAAAAATCTGGTCACATGTGGGGCATTTCAGCTGTCCTGGCACCTCAGGGTCTCTGCCAATGTGACAAGGCACACGCAAACCATTCCAACTAAATCTGCACTCCAATATGGCACTCCTTCCCTTCTTCACTTTGTAGGTGACATTTTTGACCACATATGGGATACTGGCATACTAAGAAGAAAATGCATTACACAATTTATGGTTCAATATCTCCTGTGACCTTAGTGAATTTGAAAATTTTGGGGTTAACATAATATTTTTGAGGTTAAAAAGGTTTTTTTTCATTTTCAACTCAACGTTATAAAATTCTGTAAATCACTTGAGGGTTCCAAGTGCTCACCAGCCATATAGATATATTTCTTGAGAGATTTAGTTTCCAAAATGGGGTTACTTTTAGGGGAGGTCCACAATTTACGCATATCAGGGGCTCTTCAAATGTGACATGGCATCTGCTAATGATTCCAGCCAATTTTGCAGTCAAATGGTGCTCCTTTCCTTCTGAGCCCAGCCATGTGCCCAGAGAATTGATGTCCACCAAATATATCAGCATATTAAGGAGTAATTGCACAATAAATTGTATGGTGCATTTTTTCCATTTACCCATATGTATAAAAAAGTTATCTGGCTGAAGTAACAATTTTGTGGTAATAAAGTATTTTTTTATTTTCATGGCTCAACCATATAAACTTCTGTGGTGCACCCAAGAGATATGGTTTTGAGCAGTGTGCGGTATGATGTTTTTATAATGGTGTCACTTTTGGGTATTTTCTGTCATCTAGGCCTCTCAAAGTCACTTCAAATGTGATGTTGTACCTAAAAGGAATGGTTGTGAAAATGTTATTGTAAAAAGGAAAAATTGCTGATAAACTTTGAACCCTTCTAACTTCCTAACAAAAAAAAATTACATTTGAAACAGTGCGCTGATGTAAATTAGACATGTGAGAAATGTTATTTTTTTGTGACATAACTCTTGGATTTAAAGGCATAAAAATTCAAAATTTGAAAATTGCTAAATTTTTACCAAATTTCTGATATTTTCACATATAAATGCAAAAAACATTGGCCTAAGTTTAGCACTATCATGAAGTACAATATGTCCCAAAAAACAATCTCAGAATCCCTGTGTTCAAAAATAGACATGCACACTAAAGGCCCATTTACACGCAACAACATCGCTAACAAGATGTCGTTGGGGTCACGGAATTCGTGACGCACACACGGCCTCGTTAGTGATGTCATTGCGTGTGAAACGTATGAACGACCGCTAACGATCAAAATCACTCACGTAATCGCTGATCGTTGACACGTCGTTCAATTTCATAATATCGTTGCTCATGCTGGACACACGTTGTTCGTCGTTCCTGAGGCAGCACACATCGCTACGTGTGACACCTGTTAGGACCAGGTGGACGGGTAGGCCCAGGAGGTGGATCCACTGGGCTGAACACCTCACCGAGGGCAAGGTGCCCGGTAGCCGGAGCACTACGGGTAGAAGGACAGTCCGTTCAGAGGCGTGGAGTGAAGAAGTCCCTGGGACTACGGAGTCTCTGAAGGTAGTCCGGCTGACGGAGCTCAGGTTCGGAGGCCGAGATGATATTAGGCAGAGTCCAGAACCAGCGGAGCGAGGAGGAGGGTCACCACACAGATCCAGGGATCAGAGATGGTAGGGACTGACAGGATGGCAGACAGTCACCGTTCGGGGTTCAGGAGTCGTCAGGACCGGTTGGCGTGACAGGAGCGACTCTACAAGAGAGATAGGTAAGTATGGCACAAGACACAAGGAGACCTGACTCCTAGCTTAGCAAACATGAAGAACAGGCCCTGCCCACTTGGAAAGGATCCCCCTATATACCCTGTACCTGATTTTTCAATATCCTGTTGGAGGACACTGGCCCTTTAAGAGAGGGTCAATGACCGCGCGCGCGCCCTAATGCGCATGCGCGAGGCCCGGGTGCCAGAAGCCAGAGCAGGGAGTGGTGCACAGGAGGCAGGAGTGCCGGGCTGGCTCAGCATTGCCGATGGGCGCTGGGAGCGGGGACCGGGCTGCCTGGGGACCGCAGGTGATGGGGCATGAAGGCTGTGGAATGGAGGACCGGGAAGCCTGGCATGGGAGCGGCGGAGCATGACCTGAGAGTGGGGAAGCGTGGCAGGGGAGCCGGTGAGCAAGGCAGGGGAGCCGGGGAGCATGGCAGGGGAGCCGGGGAGCATGGCAGGGGAGCCGGGGAGCGTGACAACACCCCGGGAACGACGAACAACACAGTACCTGCGTTCTCCGACAAAGAGGTGGGCGTGTCTTTCCTTCGGCTGCTTTCCACCCCTCCGCTTCTATTGGCCGCCTGCCGTGTGATGTCGCTATGACGCCGCACGAACCGCCCCCTTAGAAAAGAGGCAGTTTGCTGGCCACAGTGACGTCGCTAGGCAGGTATGTATGTGTGACAGGGACTAACGATATTGTGTGCTCCTCGGGCAGCGATTTGCCCGTGACGCACAAACGACGGGGGTGGGTGCGTTCGGCAGCAACATCGCTAGCGATGTCGCTGTTTGTAAATGGGCCTTTAAATGTCTTGAACTATTTAATGTTTTTTTTCTATTTTTCTTGACAAAATGTAACACTTTTCCATAAAACTCCCTCTCAACTCCAGTGTAATCCCAATGAAGGTCCCACAACGTTCCCCGACCCAGTCGCCCAGCCTTTGAGGAACATTAAAAGAATGAGCCTCTTAGGCTGGAACAGCAGCTGCTGCCAGGTCTCACACTGTGCTCTGTAAGAACTACTAGCAGCAGTGATGAGCGGTAATGTCATGAATTTACTGCAGTTCACAGCAGCTAGTCACATAGAAGACAGCGTGAGAACCGCCGGCGGCAGTGACAAACAGTGACATCATAAGGTTACTACAGTTCACTGCCGCCTGTGTGAATGGCTGCTGTGAACTGCAATAACCTCACAGCATCACCGCAATTTTTTCCACCGGCGTTTCTCACGGAGCGCAGAGTGAAAGCCAGGAGTGGCTGCTGTTCCAGGTTAAAAACCTTGTTCTCTGAACATTCCTCAGAGGTTCTGTGACAGAGTAGCCAAGTATCATGCTTATTTTTTTTCCAGTACATGTAACCCGGATGTCACATAGATGTCACACAGACAGCACTCGTATAGTACATGGATGACATACGGATGACACATACGCATATATGGTCACGTGGATAGACAAAATGGACTGTGCAACACATGCATATTTCAATGGACGTGATACTGCATTTTAGGTGTGGATTTTTCCTATAGAATTGCAATATAAATGGATTTCATCAAGTAAAAATTTTACATAGGTATTTAGTGAATTTCCACTCGGAGGTGCACTAAAATTAATGTATTTCTCACATAATTATATCAATGAAGTTTTATGAATGCCAAATCCCAGGAAGTATCAAATACAATCAGTATAATTTAAAATATGACATCCCTAAAGACAAAAGCCACAGCGGCCAAAATGCGATTAAATTGCATGAGAAAAACTAACTAAAAATGCAATGAAAAAAATGCAAATAATGCCCTATTTAACTTAATAGTTACAGAAATGCTGTAGAAAATCTCCAACATCAAAAATTCACAATATACTCATCAGGGGAATAAATTCTAAAAGAGGTGTACAAAAAAAAGCACAACTTTGTGTGGTGCACAGTCACATTTAAATGACTGGATTTGGGTGAATTTTCTTTTGTAATTTTGAATTTAAAAAACAATTATTCCTCTTTTACATACATACATACATACATACATACATACATACATACATACATACCTTCCCTGACTGAAATTCATTTTTTTTCTGTAAAAAATATTGTGCTAACTTGTTGCTTTCTAGTGCATTATGAATTAAGAAAATAATGTGTGACTTAAATGCAGCAGAACAGATGCCAGCTAAGGCCCTGTCACACACAGAGATAAATCTGCGGCAGATCTGTGGTTGCAGTGAAATTGTGGACAATCAGTGGCAGGTTTGGGGCTGTGTACAAATGGAACAATATGTCCATGATTTCACTGCAACCACAGATCTGCCAAAGATTTATCTCTGTGTGTAATGGGGCCTCTGCACTGGATAATTGATCAATCACTCTGAGACTGGAACTGCTGATTCTGTCACATGTCCTCTCCCTCTATAAATTGAATATACATTCATCTTCTTCAATCCTGCAATTGTACAGCACCTTAGTGTTTGGCATATCTGCCTATTATTTTAGGGCTTCTATCCTGTCCCCTTATCTGTTGCTGAACTATCACTCTGCTGTCCTCTCTCTATAGCGAATCACTCTAAATTGGCTGCTGCACTCCCTTTCTAAGGTTTTCTATAAGATCTTATAGTCCTTGCTGATTGGCTGCGTTATGCCATGTGGTGTGATAGTTGCAATGCAGGGGAAATTACAACTTATTCACAATTGCCGGAACCCATGAGTTTTATAAAATTCGACACACATTCAATTTACATTGAATTGATTCGCTCACTTCTACTATTTACATATCTTTGCAGTTTAGGGTGATATGAAAATGGTATAGTATTATTTGGATTCAAACTAGGTATATGAGTTTTGCAAATGTAACCATGCTAATCACCGAGCTATGGACTGTTCACTCATTGATGTCAGTATCAGACCACAAATAATGTAAAAATGGCCATTGTAGTTTAGTTGTTTAGACTCAGTTATAAATAATGAACAAAAATATAAACACAACACTTGTTTTTTCTCATTTTTCTTCAGCTGAATTCTGAAACCTAAAACTTTTCTATGTGCACAAAATGTCTTTTTCTCTCAAATATTGTTTACAAATTTGCATAATCCGTGTTATTGAGCACTTCTAATTTGCCAAGATAGTCCATCCACCTCACAGGTGTGCCATATCCAGATGCTGATTAGACAGCCTGATTATTGCGCAGGTGTGCCTTAGGCTGGCCACAATAGAAAGCAACTCTAAAATGTGCAATTTAATCACACAGCGCACAATGCCACAGATGTTGCAAGTTTTTAGGGAGCATGCAATAACAATGTCTACCAGAGATGTTACCTGTAAAGTGAATATTAATTTCTCTATCATAAGCCATCTCTAAAGACTTTTCCGAGAATTTGGCAGTACAACTGGCCTCACAACCACAAACACATATAACCAAACCAGCCCAGGACGTCAATATCCAGCATCTTTTTCTAAAAGATCGTCTGGGAAAAGCAACTTGGACAGTTGCTGCAAAAATCAGTTTACATAATCAAAGAATTTCTGCACAAAGTGTCAGAACCTGTCTCAGGGAAGCTCATCTGCTGCTTGTCATCCTCATCGGGGTCTCCACCTGACTGCAGTTCATCGTCATAACCAACTTGAAAGGCTAAATGCTCACATTCAATGGCATCTGGCATTAGGGTGGAGTTTTCTTCAAGGATGAATCCCGGTTTTCACTGTACAGGGCAGATGGCAGATTGGCAAATGGTCACACCAGATACTGACTGTCTTTTTGTTCGGCCTCCTCCCAATACAGTAATGCTGCACATTTTGTGCAATAATCATGGTGTCTAATCAGCATCTTGATAAACCATACTTATCAGGTAGTTGGATTATCTACGCACCTCCTAATAAAGATGGCCGCAGCCAAGGTGCACGATGCTGATGATACATCCACTCAAACCTCCACACTAAAGGGAAGGGGCGGCTGTTTAGCCTAGGACATGCACACTAATAAGGCTTGCATTGGGAGCCCATCATATAATGAGTAAAATGCACGGTGTGTGAACTGTAACCTATAAATGACGCCAATGTATCATCAGCATCGTGCACCTGGGCTGCAGCCATCTTTATTTGGAGGGTTTGCCACGCTCTGTGTGTGCATTCATCATCTGAATTGACTCCTATGGTCTGTTTATTTATATAGTTCTATTTGTTTTTTCCAGGTGGATTATCTCTCAAAATGAGAAGTACTCACTAACACAGGTTTAGACAAATTTGTGAACAATATTTGAAAGAAAAAGGCCTTTTGTGTACATGGGAGCAAAAAGCAAAAGTGATGCAATTTTATTTTTGTTCAGTATATGAACCAAATACGTAACAGCATATTATCACATTATAGATTTTTTTCCATTGAGAAGGCTTTTCTTGTGAATGAGGAGTATGGTTTCTAGAATTGCTGCTTCAGTGAGTTGGAGGAAGCCCAAATTGCAATGAAGAAAGTGAAAAGACAGCAATCAGAATGACAAGCCCTGATTTCTTTTATCTCCTGTCATCTGTGCCAGGTTTATTGTTGGCAGTTTTTCCAAAGTGGAAAATGTCCTCTGGGAACATAAAAGTGCTACATACCACTACCTTCAGCATAAATGCTAATTAAGCAACAAGCCATACATAATGGGACATTTTTCATTAATATTTCAGAAATAGCAACTGCCTATGTGTGTTAAAAATATTTTAAGCGATAGTCTACACTATTTTCTTAACGATATGCAGTTTAAAACCTTGCAAATACTGTATTATTTAATCATTAAGGTTACAAACATTGGAATTGTGATATAATTAATTAAATAAGTTCATTTTAACACTGGGCTTTTAGATTCAGATTTCTTCATGCAGTTTTTTTTAAGACAAAGAAACAAAAGTATCATGGAGTGGAATACATCTGTAACAAAAAAGACAGACTTCTGTTTTAATTAGAGTTGAGCGATGTTCGATGTTCGAGGTTCGCCAATTTCATGTTCGAGTGATTTTTGGGGGTGTTCGAGCTCGAACTCGAGCTTTTTGCTAAAAGCTCGACAGTTCGAGTTAGGTTCGAGAACAGTTCGATCAACAAAAACGTGGCTTTTCACAGTAAGGCTATGTGTACACGTTGCTATCTGCATGCGTCCTGCGTCCCCAGCACAATCCCTCTCCCTTTCCTACTCACCAATCACAGGCGTCTCGCTGCATGGCTGTCACAAATCTGCGGCGTCTTTGCCTCTTTAGAAAATGGCTGCCACTTCATTATTCAATCAGGTATTCCATGCTTTCCCCACACACCGGCGTTCATGATTGGTTGCAGTCAGACACGCCCCCATGATGAGTGACAGCTGTCTCACTGCAACCAGTCACAGCCACCGGCAGGCGTGTCTATATCGTGCAGTAAAATAAATAAATAAATTTAAAAAAAAAAAATGCGGTTCCCCCCATATTTGATACCAGCTAGGATACAGCCGCACGGCTGGAGGCTGGAATTGTCAGGATGGAGAGCACCACATTAAGGGGAGCCCACCACCCTAACAATATCACCCAGCAGCCGCCCGGAATTGCCGCATTAATTAGATGCGACAGTCCCGGGACTCCACCCAACTCATCCCGAATTGCCCTGGTGCGGTGGCAATCGGGGTAATAATGCGTTTAATCATGCCAGGCGTCTCCCTGAGACACCTTTCATGATTAAACTGTAAGTGAAAGTAAATAAACACACACAGTGGAAAATCCTTTATTTGGAATAAAAGACAAAAAAACACCCTCTTTTACCAGTTTATTAATCCCCAAATACACATCCAGGTCCGACGTAATCCACACGACACTCTCAGCTCTGCTACATGAAGATGCAGCAGCACCATACAACACGATCGCGCTGTAGCAATGAAGGGAATCGCGCTGTCACTAGAGAGTTCACTCTCCAATGCAGACGTCAAGATTACCAAATCTGCCTATCTTTATTATTAGTGGCAGTAGCTCAGTGGACAGAGCACTCACTTAAAAAGCATAACTTTACAAGTTCTAGTCCCGGTCCCGTAAAGAATTTAATTTATTTATTTTTAATTTTAAATTATAATTATTATATATTTATAATTATAATTGAATTTAATTATGCACTGAGAGGAGAAGCTGGACATCAGCTGTGAGGCGTGGGAAACACCTCTAAAATTCGGAGCAGTTCACGGAATGAGGCTGCATTGCTCTCTCCTCTCTCTCCTCTTGCTCTCTCTCTCTTTTTCTCTCTCTTTCTCGCTCTCTTTCTCTCTCTTTTTCTCTCTTTCTTTCTCTCTCTCTCTCCCTCTCTCTCCTCTCTCTCCTCTCTCTCTTTTCTTCTCTCTCTCTTCCTCTCTCTCTTTTTCGCTCTCTCTTTCTCTCTACTCTCTCTCCACCCTCTCTCTTTTTCTCTCTCTCTTTTTCTAAGTCTCTCTTTTTCCCTCTCTCTTTCTCTTTCTCTCTCTCGTCTCTCCTCTCTCTCTTTCTTTATTTTTCTCTTTCTCTCTCTTTCTCTCTCTCTTTTTCTCTCTTTCTCTCTCTCTCTCCCTCCCTCTCTCTCCTCTCTCTCCTCTCTCTCTTTTTCTCTATCGTTCTCTCTCTCTTTTTCTCAGTCTCTCTTTTTCTCTTTTTCCCCCCCCTCTCTCTCCTCTCTCCTCCCTCCTCTCTCTTCTCTCCTCTCTCTCTTTCTCTCTCTTTCTCTCTCTCTCCTTCTCTCTCTATTTTCTCTCTTTCTCTCTCTCTCCCTCCCTCTCTCTTCTCTCTCTCTTTTTCTCTCTCTCTTTTTCTCTTTTACCCTCTCTCTCACTTTCTCCTCTCTCCTCTCTCTTCTCTTTCTTTTCTCTTTCTCTCTCCTCTCTCTCTTCTCTCTCTCTTCTCTCCTCTTCTCTCCTCTTCTGTCTCTTCTCTCTCTCCCTCACTCTCTCATCTCTCTCTCCTTTCTCTCTCTCTTTTTGTCTTTTTCCCTCTCTCTCTCCTCTCTCTTCTCTCCTATTCTCTCCTCTTCTCTCTCTCTTCTCTCTCTCTCATCTCTTTCTTTTCTCTATCTTTTCTCTCTCTTCTTTCTCTCTCTCTCTTTCTCAGACCTGGCAATAATCAGCTGTTGCGGTCACCTGACGGAATCAGCTTACACTATAAGTCGAGTGGTGCGGCCAGCTTTTTACCTCTCGGCCGGCTAAACTATCAGCTGATGCTGTCGGACAGGAGTCTGCACTGAAGTATGTAGTTTTTGTTTTTTGCACTGATGCATCACCTGATTGTATAAAATCTGTTTATACAATCAGCGGGTGTGTCATTTTAATTCAGGCCCTTGAACCTGACAAATCATCTGATCGCTTTGCCTTCCAGCAAAGCGATCAGATGACATTGGATCCGGATTGGGACCCTTGACCCAGGATTACTGCGGAGAGGGGTTCTTTATTTCAATAAAGATGGAGTCACTGATTGTGTTGTGTTTTATTTCTAATAAAAATATTTTTCTGTGTTGTGTTTTTTTTTTATCTGTACTAGAAATTCATGGTGGCCATGTCAAATATTGGTGTGACACCATGAATTTCAGGCTTAGGGCTAGTTGATAATATACAGCTAGCCCTAACCCCATTATAACCCAGTGAGCCACGGTCACCAGGGCAGCTGGAAGAGTTGGATACAGTGCCAGAAGATGGCACTTCTATGAAAGCGCCATTTTCTGGGGCAGCTGCAGACTGCAATTCGCAGCATGGGTGCCCAGAAAGCTTGGGCACCCTGAGCCGTGGATTCCAATCCCCAGCTGCCTAGTTTTACCTGGCTGGACACAAAAATTGAGCGAAGCCCACGTCATTTTTTTTTAAAATTATTTCATAAAATTCATGAAATAATTAAAAAAAAGGACTTCCCTATATTTTTGGTTCACAGCCGGGTACAAGTAGGCAGCCCATTGGGGGCAGCCCGTAGCTGCCTGCTGTACCTGGCTAGCATACAAAAACATGGCAAAGCCCACATAATTTTTGGGGGGCCAAAAAACTCCTGCATACAGTCCTGGATGGAGTATGTTGAGCCTTGTAGTTCTGCAGCTGCTGTCTGTCTTTATGGAGGAGAGCAGAGAGCAGCTGTAGAACGACAAGGCTCAGCATGCTCCATTCACTAGTGTATGCAGGAGAGCAGACAGCAGCTGCAGAACTACAAGACTCAGCATACTCCATCCAGGACTGTATGCAGGAGTTTTTTGCCCACAAAAACAATGACGTGGGCTTTGCCATATTTTTGTATGCTAGCCAGGTACAGCAAGCAGGTATGGCTGCCCCCAATCCCCAGCTGCCTATTTGTACCCGGCTGGGAACAAAAAAAATAGGGAGGCCCTTTTTTTAACCCATTCACGACCGGCCGATTTTTCACTTTCCATTTTCTTTTTCGCCATTCTTTTTCTGAGAGACGTAATTTTTTTAATTTTAGTCAATATGGTCATGTGAGGGCTCATTTTTTGCAGAACAAGCTGTAGTTTTAAATGAAATCATCAGTTTTACCATATAGTGTACTGGAAAACGAAAAAAAAATTCCAAATGCAGAAAAATTGCAAAAAAAGTGCAATAGCACTATGGTTTTTGAGATATTTTATTCACTGTGTTCACTATATGGTAAAACTGATTTGTGGGTGTGATGCCTCAGGTCAGTGCGATTTCATAGACACCAAACATGTATAGGTTTACTTTTATATAAGGGGTTAAAAAAAATCGGATGTTTGTCTGAAAAAAGTGGCGCACATTTTACGCCATATTCCATGACCCGTAGCGTTCTCATTTTTCGGGATCTATGGCTCAGTGATGGCTTATTTTTTGCGTCTTGAGCTGACTTTTTTAACGGTACCATTTTTGCGCAGATGATACGTTTTGATCGCCTCTTATTGCATTTTGAAAAAAGTTGTGGCGACAAAAAAACGTCGTTGTGGCGTTTGGAATTTTTTTGCCGCTACACCGTATACTGATCAGATTAATTGATTTTATATTTTGATTGATCGGGCGTTTCTGAACGCGGCGATATCAAATGTGTTTATGTTTTTTATTTTTTTAACCCTTTAATTTTCAATGAGGCGAATGGGGGGTGATTTGAACTTTTAGGTTTTTGTTTTTTTTAATTTTTTAAAACTTTTTTTTTTATTTTACTAGTCCCCCTAGGGGGCTATTGCGATCAGCAGTCTGATCGCTCTGCACTATCTGCTGATCACAGCTACCTAGCTGTAAACAGCAGATACGCTCACTGTCTTTTTCACTGTGCAGCGGGCACAGCGAAAGTGAAAGCAAGTCATGTGTAGTACAGGAGTCATCACATGACTACCATGACATGGCTACCATGACAACTATCGGAAGTCACGTGATCGCGTCACGTGACTTCCGGTATCGGGCGGTAAGTAAAAGTTTACCGCGATCGCGCTTATAATGGCGCTGTCACATATTGACAGCGCCATATAAGGGGTTAAATGGCACGAGCAGATAACGATTCTGCTCATGCCTAGCAGGCACACATCTCAGCTGTGAAAATCGGCTGAGATGTGTGCCGATTGCAGCATGCTGCTGCCAGCAGACCGCGGGCAGTAACGTTGTGACCGCTAGGACGTAATTTTACTGCCCGCGGTCATTAAGGGATTAATTATTTCATGAATTTCATGAAATAATTAAAAAAAATCGACATGAGCTTCGCCCCATTTTTGTGTCCAGCCAGGTACAACTAGGCAGCTGGGGATTGGAACTTTCAGCACAGGTTAGCCCGAGCTTTCTGGGCCCCTCTGCTGTGAATTGGAGTCCGCAACCGCCCCAGAAAATAGCGCTTTCATAGAAGCGCCATCATCTGGCGCTGTATCCAACTCTTCCAGCTGCCCTGGTGACGGGTGGCTTGCTGGGTAATAATGAGTTAATACTAGCTTTGTTTTACTAGCTAGTATTAAGTCAGAGATTCTTAATGTCAGGCATGTTTGACCCGGCCATTAAGAATCTCCAATAAAGGGTTAGAAAAAAAAGACACCACACAGAGAAAAAATACTTTAATAGAAATAAATACACAGACACACTTAGAGACTCCATGTTCATTACTTCCTCGCATCCCTCCACGATCCATGGTCTTCTGTCTTCTTTCTTCTTCAACCCATGCAGCTCTGCTACATCAGACAGCACTGCATGGGAGGAAGACACTGCTTCTTCCTGTGCAGTTTATATCACTCAGTGAGTAGCAGAGGCTGCAGGCTGTAACCTGTGACATCACCACTGACAGGCGCATTGCTATAGCAACGGTGATCTCCGTTATTTACCGGCTGTGGTAGCCGGTGAATAACGGACCGGGGAAGCAGAACGGGGAGCTGACTATGTGCCAGAGCATCTCGCCGGTATAC
Organism: Anomaloglossus baeobatrachus; assembly: GCF_048569485.1. NCBI lineage: Eukaryota > Metazoa > Chordata > Amphibia > Anura > Aromobatidae > Anomaloglossus > Anomaloglossus baeobatrachus. The sequence goes on along the minus strand of NC_134354.1, from coordinate 153,625,811 downwards.
GGGAATGCACACAAACCAGCACCGCGTACCGGAGAGATGCACTGACAGGACCTACAATGACATTTAGCCATGTGACCAGTCTGTAGCCAATGAGATAATAGACACGTGACTGGTCACATGATTTTTTAAACATCACGGAAGGTCCTATCATCAGTGCTGCTTACCGGGAGAACGCAGCGATTATCGGAAGGAAAAGCAGCGGGAGACAGAGTGCAGGACACGTCGCAGGGACCTGTAAGCGTTATGGCAATGTTTATTAACTGTATGTGTACATTTGTAATGTGTTTTTATGTGTTTGTGTTTGCCTCCCATTGTTTTCGATGGGGTTCGAGAGGTTCGCCGAACGGTTCGCCGAACCGAACTCGAACGGGGCCTTCGTTCGACAAACCGAACCGAACTCTAGCCTTTAGAGGCTGGCTCATCTCTAGTTTTAATCCAGTCTTGGCTGTACACTAAGACACTTGTACACTCAGACACTTACAGTCACATGTACATTTAATGGCATCTTTTAGCACTGTAAAAACAACACATGCTATGGACTACCTATTAGAATCTATTTCTATTGATCAGCCTTTGTGGTTATTTTCTTTTTGGCATTTAATAACTTCTATCTGTCTGGTAGTATACATTGTCTCTTTTGCACTTCTGTACCTGTTTGTTTACTGCTATAAGAGAATATTTTGTCTATATTCTATACCCAATATTTATTTGCACAAATTGTTTTTAATATTTTCTTCAGTAAAGCTTGATATTTTATTTTCACATTTCTGTGTTGGTCCCTATCCCTTTATTGGTAAAATTTGCCTACACTTCTATAGGGATTTTTTGATTCTCAAATTTGCTACGATGACTACGTTATATACAGAGTTTTTGATTAATTGATAATATTAGACTGTCCATTTTTAAATTATGAAAATGACCAAATATCACATGTCTCTGAGTGGCTGAAGTATGTGAACCTTTAGGATTAGAAGATATTTTGACAGTAAAATTGAGTTTGGTATTTGTTATGGGATGACTTTAAATATGATCATGTGATATGTTTTATTTAATGCCTGACCAGACATGGACATGTTATATTTCCTGGTTTAGGGATTGTAATTATTTTTAACTTTTGTATCTGTTTTTGGAATTAAATAAAAATATAGCCATTGTTTTTTGTGCTGGATTCAGGCACATATCTCTTAATGAAATAGGTCAACTAAAATGTTAGACTAGGCAGCGGCTGATGTATATTGTGGTGTGATTTCTGCCACTTTTGTCGGGAAACTTATGATGAATTTGACATATGGTCTTTACAAATTTTGTTTCCAAACTGATTCCACCCACTTTGGCCAAGCTGGCTGAGACAAGCAGAAAAATGGCGAAAGTTTGATGTCAGAAAACTGGAGAGAAACCCTTGGGGAATCAAGGTAATGTTTTTTGATAATTATTAAAATGTATGCCTTAGGCCAGGCACAGATGGCAATGATGAAAATGGTATAGTCACATTTGCAATTGCCTGTGATGTGCAATAGAACAGGCTTTACACTGTTCACATTATTCTATCCACAACATTGCATGCGGCAATTTTTTTCCACACAATTTTCAATGTAGACTGAAACACTGTCTGCATTCTCTCCCTGCGTGGTCCATGGCACACACAGATAGCACTAGAAAAAAACTATATGTTCATTTGAGTGAGCAATTACACTAAATTCACTTGTATTATGCGGTTTGTACTTGGACCACACTTTTCAAACCGACTGCGGGTCTCTGATCTGATCTAACAGCAACCATTTGATTTTGCTACTGTGGTCTAAGTATGGACTAATTAATGACAGGTTAATTGAGTATTACCTTAATATGTGCTCTTTGTTTTAAGGATTATTTACTGCCGCTTTCTTGCATGGAAAACACTTTGGGAAAAATGTTAAATTGCCCTAAAGTTTAATAGGGGTGAGTGAACCTGAATGGTTAAGTTTGTGGTTGGTCTCGTACACCGGGTGTCTTGGTCTCTAAATCAAACATGGACTTTTAAAAAAATGTCTGTGTCCGAGGTTGGAGTTCGGGTGCTGTTCGCATACTAATAAAGTTTGTTGAAAGGCTGCATCACGTCCAATCAACAAGTTGTATTGCATTTGGAAGATGCCTGTATGTAAAGGAAAAAGAAAATGATTTGTATCTTCTGCTTATTTTTGATAACCAGTGCAGATAAAGCAAACAACTACAGCCTTACCATGCCTGGTTATATAGAATAGATTATTTAATTATCTAAATTAAAAACTGGCATGGGCACCATCCTATTTTTGATAATCAGCAAACGTAAAGTAGACAGATGGAGACTGGTATTATATATTATCAGGCTGGGAAGGCCCATGGTTATTTGGCCCATTCCAGCCTAAAAATAGCATCCCCCAGCCACCCCAGAATGGGCTCATCCATGAGATGCATTAATTCTGGCACTTTTTGCGCTGCTCAGAACATTGTCAGAACAAGGCGTTGGGTCACTCTCAGTCAATGGCAGACCCTGAATTTTTCACAAGTGTCAGAAATTCTGTGCCTGCCGCTGATAGGCAGTGACCTATGATACCTCATTTTGAGAACATTTTCAAACTGAATCTGCATTGGAATTTGAGGGGATCGTAGAACATTAAACTATTGAATTACGTCGGAACTTCATGGATTTCTTTTGATATGATAAATTGGTGTAAATTGGTGGACAAGCAATTGCAGGGAAGTTTTTATTCCCCAGTTGGATTACGTTGGAACGCCAAGATTTTTTTTTAATTTAATAAATTGGTGAACAAGGGAGTGTTTGGGAGTGTTTATTCAAATAAACTATTTTATTTCGAGTGTGTTTTTTTAGCTCTACACTTACAGTTATAGGGGTGTCTGATAGATGCCTTTCCATTACTAACCCCTGAGCTTGATGTCAGCTGTCAATTCAAAGTCTAAAGTATTTGGTGACAAACTGTAAGAGTTGTCAAAGCACTTGAATTGGCGCATCTAATGGATGCGCCACTTCTGGGGTGGCTGCGAGCTGCTATTTTTAGGGTGGGAGGGGCCAAATAACCTTCTCAACCTGATATTACCAGTACCCAGCTGTCTTCTTTACATTGGACAGTTATAAAAACTAGGGGGGAGCCCACACTGGGGTTTTTATATTATTTATTTAAATAATTAAAAACAATGGCTTAGGATTCCCTCTATTTTTTATAGTCAGCCAAGGTAAAGCAGACAGCTGAGGGTTACAGCTGACACTTGTCTGCTTTTCCTGCTCTGGGTATCAAAAATAAGCAGGAGCCCATGTAATTTCTTTTTTACTTATTCACTATCCATATTTGTTTTAAGAGCAATTGCTCACAATTTGCTTCCTTTTGCAGCCCCCTAACACTTATTATTACCATTGTACAGCAGAGAAATTCAGGTCTCCATTGACTTATATGGGGTTCAGAGTCTGGGTCAATCTCAGGTCATGAATTAAACTAAAATCTGGATGAACTCAGCGAAGCTAAACATTCACGGTTCCGCTCATCCCTAAAGAATCGATTGTTTAATAGATTTGCAAAAATGTCTCCATTTCTGTTTTTCTTCTGTCAAGATGGCGTGAAGAGTGTACATTATGGAAAAAAAAAAGAACTTTTTTGAATTTACCAAATGACTGCAATAAAACAAAGAGAGAATAATTTAAAGGGGTCTGAATACTTTCCATACCCACTGTATATGTCAGATGTATGTGACGCACCCACGGGGTCTCAGGGGTTACTCGTCACCGGGCCGGTGTCAGTTTGAGATGTCACAGCGGCCTGGCCCAGTTTTGTGACCCCGACGATGTCAATAAAGATGGGGATGGGGATGATGGGAGTAGTTATTCATGACACCACCTGTGGTATGCGGCCAGTTATCACCAGCCGCTGTGGAAAGTCTCTTTCTTCTGGGGCAGATGGTGACACAGCTCGGGTGTTGCAGCTCTCCAAAGGTAGAGCTAGGCCCCAGGGAGGATGTTGGGAGTAGTAGTCGCCTATGGCGCAGGGGTGTGATGATGGGAGCACCAGCAATGATGGGACGACACAGAGGGTGCAGTTAAAGTTCTTTACACACTGAAGTAACATCGCCTTTTTGAGGGCCATGTTCCTTCTGTGTGTTCTTTCCAGTGGTCTTCCCTCCACCCTAGCTCCTGGGCCGCGAACCCTGTGATCTCCCTTATTCCTAAGAACCCGAGTCGAGCCTCCAGCTCCTGACCACAGGTCCCTTTTTGTCAGTGTCTTCCAATGTTTCTTCCTGAGTCTGACCTGGTGCTTGCTGCATCGGGAGCTAACTGAATGGTCTGTGAGATAGCTCCTCCCTTTCCCTGCAGGTGCCCCACCTCTCGGGTTGCTGAACTAGTGGGCAAGAGGTCCCCTACCTCGTGATGGCCACCCCTGTCACCTACCCTGGCCCAGTCCCAGTGACCAGAGCTCCCGAGTGGTGTTTTGGTGTGTTGTGGTGGTTTACCAGAGATGACCTCATCCGTATCCAAGATGAATACTCCACCCCGGGGGAGGTGCTGTACCCTGTGGCGCCTGAGGCCGCAGGGGCACCACACACCCCCACAGCGAATCCCTGCCCATCCGCGAGCTGGAAATAAAACAATACAGTGAAAAATTGCAACATTTTGGTTATGCTATAAACATGAACATTTCTTCCCTTTATGGGAGGCATGGTTTCTTAACCGCTGCAACCTCTTACATACTTCACAGTATAACAATTAAAATCGTTGTCACATAAAACACTGGTTCTCAGCATATGACATTCACTTTGGGCAATAAACATTCCCTTTGGCATAAAACTTTCACTTTTGCATAAACTTTCACTTTTGCACCTTGCATCTCTCCAACCAAGTGCAATAAATTTAGCAGCAACAACAATATAGGGTACCTGCCTTGAACCCCCATCGTAGGTTCTGGGCGTGCTCAGAGCATTCCAGACACTTCTTCACCTCTTCAGCATTCACAACAGGTTTTTTGGCCATGATAATTCTGGTACAGAGCACAACAGGTGCTAATTATATATAAGGGAGTCCTGGCCATACCTAGTCCAGTGGCCCTGATGTCCTTTTAAACACAAAGAAAACATGATACGTTAACTAAAACATTGTGCAGGTGTTTCCAGGTGGCAGTCTAAAGCAGCGTCATCTGGATCCCCTGGTCATGGGACTGGACTTTAGATGGTCCCCTAAGCTGCTCCACCTGGACATCCTGGGCAAACCATCCCCTTTCCCCCTTTTGCCGGGTGTAGGAGACAGCATCACCTGGGTGCAAATCCCAGTCCGGGTGTCCTTGGTGGAGGGCATATTCAGTGTCCCTCCGGGAGACGAGAATGTCATTCGCCATCCCGGGTTCACCAATGACCGGTACCAGTCTCTCTCCCCTCCGGGGTCAGCATTGCCAGGGTCTTGAGGGCTCACCCTTCCGCCACGGCCTTCCGCATGGAAAGCTCCCACTTCTGGATGGCTCCCAGCTGGATCTCCAACAGGTGGCGTCCCAGGCACCACACCTCATCCTCCAGATAATCTTGGTCCAGGATTGGCAGGGGTACCAGGTCATTCCCAGGACAACCAGGGTAGTCGGTCGCTCCAACCCTACACTCCAGGCTGCTCCGACATTGCTCGCCATCCTGTGTCTGGGTGCTCATTGGCTGGCTAGCCTATCTTGGTTCACTTTCTGAGAGAGTGGAGCCTCTGAGGGTAAGTTTTGTTTCTCGTCTCCTGCGGCCAGTGGCGGGGAAAACTTTTCACGCTGTTCCACTGCCCTGCCCAAGAAGGGATACTCCAAGGCCATGCCTTTACATATGGCGCTTGTCCTTTTTCAATGGCCGCCAGCGTACAGTCTTTATTATTACAGTCCTTTAGGCGCACAGTACCCGTGGTTGCGGGCACAAAATACTGTTTGTAACGCCAAGTTGACACGCCCACGGGGTCTGGGGGGTTACTTATCACCAAGTTGGTGTCAGTTCGGGATGTCACAGTGGCCTGACCCGGTTTCGTGACCCCGGCGGTGTCAATAAAGATCTGGATGGGGATGATGGGAGTAGTTATTCGTGACACTACCTGTGGTATGCAGCCAGTTATCAGCCGCTGTGGAAAGTCTCTCTCTTCTAGGGCAGATGGTGACACAGCTCAGGTGTTGTAACTCTCCACAAGTAGAGCTAGGTCCCAAGGAGGATATTGGAAGTAATAGCCACCTCTGTCGCAGGGGCATGATGATGGGAGCGCCGGCAATGATAGGACGACACAGAGGGTGCAGTTTCAGTTCTTTACACACTGAAGTCACATTGCCTTTGGAGTGCCATGTTCTACTGTGATGGGCTCCAGCCAATCCCGGATATTGAAGTTCAGAAGTCAAGGTCAGTGTTTCCTTTTGTGTGTCCTTTCCAGTGGTCTTCCCTCCACCCCAGCTCCTGGGCCATGGAATGGGTCATGGGTGCCTGCTGCACTCCTCGCGAACCCTGGGAACCCCCGTCTTCCTAAGAACCTGGGTTGAGCCTCCATCTCCTAACCATGGGTTCCTTTCTGTCAGTGTCTTCCGACAGTTTTCTCTGAGTCTGACCTGGCGCTTGCTGCGCTGGGAGCTAACTGAATGCCTTGTGAGATGGCTCCTTACTTCCACTGCAGGGGCCCTGCCTCCCGGGTTGCTGAACTAGTGGGCAAGAGGTCCTATACCTCGTGATGGCCACCCCTGGCACCTACCCTCGCCCAGTCCAAGTGACACAGCTCCCGAGTGGTGTTTTGGATGTCTTATGGTGGTTTAACAGTGATGACTTCATCCGTATCCGAGATGAATACTGCACCCCAGGTGAGGTGCAGTACCCTGTGGCGCCTGAAGCTGCAGGGGCACCACATATGTAATGGGTTGAATTCACCAAAAAAGGTCAAAACATGTCCTTTTGATCTCCATTTTCTGGTAAATGTTGATATTGTCACAATTCCTCTGTGCGGAGCATCTTGCACTTATGTGATGCTCTGCTGCACTACATAGGCGGCAGTGACATTATTCCTCTGTGCAGTGACATTATTCCTCTGTGCAGAACATTTTGCATATTTGGAGATGCTCTGCAATATTTTTCTGAGTACTTGTTGGCAGATTGTTTGACAGCACAGGATTCCATGCCGGCTTTGGGAGGTGCTGATTACTCAGGTGTTCCACCTTCCTGGTAATTTCTCTATTTCTTTACTGGGCATGCTCTCCCAAAAATTCACCAGTCGTACTTCCTGACTTTGCCTTTGTCCTCTTGGCTTGTCTTGTGCTTGTTCTGAGTTTCTTGACCTCGGATCGTTATCTGACAACGTCTCTGCCCGCTCCTTGTTATTGTCATTACCGACTAGCTTTGGACGTTGGACTGCTCCATGATCACGTCTCTGTCTTCTCCGTAAATCTATTCATAACCTCCTGGAATTCTGACCCTCAGCCTGTGACTTGACTGCGCTTCTGTTTACTCCCCATGTCCTGACATGTCATCCTGTTACCTGACCCTGGTTTGTCTAACTACTCTTCTGTTTATACTACCCTTTTGTAGTGACTAGCATGCAGTATCTGCTATTTTGCTGTATGGAGATATCTAGCGGCAAACCGATACAATTCTCTATACTTTTTTTTATATATATACAGTACAGACCAAAAGTTTGGACACACCTTTTCATTCAAAGAGTTTTCTTTATTTTCACGACTCTGAAAATTGTAGATTCACATTGAAGGCATCAAAACTATGAATTAACACATGTGGAGTGAAATACTTAACAAAAAAGTGTGAAACAACTGAAAATATGTCTTATATTATAGGTTCTTCAAAGTAGCCACCTTTTGCTTTGATTACTGCTTTGAATTAGAAGGTGTGTCCAAACCTTTGGTCTGTAATCTATATATATATATATATATATATATATATATATATATGTCATATGCCTTGTAAACTTCACTGTGAAATTGACCAAAGTTTCACCCACACCTTAAAGAGTTAGAGAGCGACCAAGGAGTATGTTCATTCCTCGATTGCGGTATCACAGCTAAACTGCACATACCAAAAGCCTTCCCAGTCTTTAAATCAGCATGGTTTACAAAATTCAGCAGCTAAAAGCCTTTTCATTGCTAACAGCTATAGGGGGAACTGCCATGTTGCATAGTAACCATGCGGTCAATAGCAATAAAATTGAGATGTCATGAGAACCAATTGTCATTTTCAAACTTTGCTAATCTACAGGTACAGTTCTGGAAAAACACATTCTAGATAGATGAATCTAAGATCCATTTGTGCAAGAATGATAGGAATAAGAAAAATAGAGAACGCTTGGAATTGATCATGATTTATAGTGTACCAAATTCTCTATATAACAAGACTCAACCAAAACAATTCATGGACAACACTTAGCAAGGGTAGAAAATATCAAAAAAATTTTATTTATTGCACCCCACATACAGTAATACAAAGCTATCTTTCAACGGATAAGTTCTTTATCAAGCTTAAACATAAATGTTACATCCATCACATTAAATACAGTAATTTTCATAGTCATAACCAATTAAGTGGTAAGCATTAGTAATCTTCAACAATCATACAGATGACCTCCCCTCCTCATTTTATTTACCGATGAAAATTATCTTATCTATAATTAAAGTGAACTAAAACAAGCATACCTATCATAGTGTTTATCCTTTACCAGAGAAAACAACCTTGCTCACATTGAATAATCTCGTCTGTGCCAGCGTTCTCATTAAGTCCCTGACCATGTGTCAGAACTTGGCATCTTTGTTACTAGCAAACCAAGATCATGGATTAGGTCACCTGAACATCCATAAAATGACAGTATTGTCTTAGCATGAGTAAAGTTACCAATATAATAATTCCCCTATTTAGGATTAGTGCAAAAAGAAGCATTAAGTGCCACCATATGACATCAAGATACCGTAGGTAATGCATATATCATCTCGTAGTCTGATAGCGTAATAGCGTAATTATGTATATAAAATCCACAGACAAAAAATATCCAGCTCACCCTGAAATCTGTCCACTCGGCGGTGTAGAAACAAATGATCCCGCTGCTGCCTAACGTTGAAACACAGGTGAAGGAAGAATGATCCAGCTTCCAGCTTATGATACAATCCAGCTTTTAATGAAAAATTAGTAAAACCACAGTTCACAGTATCCAAACTTTTGTATAAAAACACCAGGTCTAGGGGGAAATAAATACATGGTCAAAATTGCACACCAGACGAGTTTCGAGCACTTCGCTCTTAAACCTTGACCAAGGTCAATTGGGGATAATATTTTTAGTGTTAGTGAAAAAATTCAGAAATTTAGCAATTTTCAAATTTTGAGTTTGTATGCGTATAAACCAGAGAGTTACCATATTTTTCAGATTATAAGACGCACGTGTCCTCCCAAAAACTTGGGAGGAAAGTGAGTTGTGCATCATATAATCTGAATGTAGCTTACTGGGGTGGTGGAGAGGGGTCGCTGCGGAATGGTGTGGAGCCTGTGCGGGGGCTGTGGTGGCTGGGCTGGTGCGGGGTCTGCGAAGGCTGGTGCTGAGGCGGCTGTGCGGGGTCTGCAGCAGCTTTACTGGCGCTGAGGGTCAGGTGGTGAGGACTTCAAATAATGCCATCTGGAGTCAGCGCATGCGCAGTTGAAGCTCTCGGCTTAAGCTCTCATCTGCGCAGGTGCTGCATCCGGCCCATTGACCTCCCTGCAGCGGACTTCAGGAAAATGGTGCCCGGAGGTGGCGCTTGTGCAGATGAGATCTTGGCTTGCCATTGAGCCCAGAGATCAATCTGCACTGACTATAGGAACCATTTCTCTGAAGCCCTCACTGTCCACAGCCACCGCAGCAGCAGTCGCCACAGCTTGAGCCCCAGCACAGCTACCCAAGCATGGCAGCACCAGCCTCCACTGCAGCAGCAGCCGCTGCAGCCCAAGCCCAAGCACAGCTGCACCAGCATGGCAGCCCCAGCCTGTGCCACATCCCCAGCTTCTGCCAGAGCCCCAGCCTCCTATGCAGCCTTTGCCGCAGCCCCAGCCTCCGCCGCTGCACCAGCACAGCCTCCTCCAACACCGCTACTGCCCCCTCCAGTAAGACACCATTGGATTAAAAGACCCACCCCATTTTTTTCACCTTTTCTTGCTCTGAATTTGGGGTGCGTCTTATAATCCGGTTCGACCTATAAACGAAAAAACGTTATGTCACAAAAAATGGTTACTAAATAACATTTCTCATATGTCTACTTTACATCAGCACAATTTTTGAAGCATAAATGCACAGTTAAAATCCAAAGCTGGTCTTCAGACCTCCAATAAAATGGAGCCTGAGATGATGCATCCACAGATAAAGATCCTGGCTCAATGATGTCTTCATTAAGCCAAGCTTTCGATCTATCCATGTGCCACTTCATGTGCCATTTTATTAAAGAACTGAAGAGTGGCCTTGGTTTCAAAGAGCTACTGCACCGCCCATGCCATGAGGTTCAAAATTTAAAAAATGTGGCAGGTCACTGATTATTCCATGATCTGTCATTGAAAAGCAGGAGAAAAGCAGTGGGTGGAGGAGCAGAAGTAAACACTACCCTCCAGTCCCGCCTTGATGCACAGAAAGATTATTAGAAGAAAACTTTAAAAACTGATTTAACTAAAACCATGAATTGGATTCCTTCACCAAATGTATCAATTTAATCAAAATAACATCACCATTATGGCCATGCTTTTACATTATATTGTTAAATCCTGCTGACAGGTACTCTTGAAAAGGGTTGTCTGAAAAAAGTGAAAAGCAAAACTTGTCTCAGCATCAAAGATGAGTGGATCGATCCATAAGCAACTGAGTTTGAGTGTGATTTCCTAAAATCCATGGTGTCACATGAATTTATGGTCAGCGGGGTTCTCTCTTCTCCCCTGTAGAGAGGATGCTCTCATGGTCAGCATGGTCCTATCTCTCCTATAGCATGTAGGCTCTTATGGTCAGGGGGTTCTTCTCTTCTGTAGAGTGTAAGCTCTTGTGGAAAGGAAGGTCCTCTCTCTTTCTCTCGAGAAGAATGTAAGCTTTTATGGTTAGGAGGATCCTCTCTCTTTCTCAACTATAGAGTGTGAGCTCCTCTATGATTAGTGGGGTCTTCTCAATCTCTCGTGCCTGGAAAATGTAAGCTCTATGGTCGACTGGGTTCACTCTCTCCTCTGCTCCACATGTATTTTCTTAGAAATGTCAAGCTTCTAAACATTTAGATTCACACAAATTAAATTGCCACAAACCAAATTTTGGAGAAAATTCATTGTGTTTGAATTTCATCTCTATTAAACATAAATAAAAACACACATTAATCACGTCATAAATTTCTTGTCACTCCAGCGCAATTGCTGTGGTAATTCCTCAATGGTTTTTACTTACATCTTGTGGTTGATGGAGTCGATAGGGTCAATGCCATGCTGTAAATGCTGAAACCAGGGAGAAGATGAGGCAATTACGTGCTGACACATCATGTCATTGTTCCTACAGTGCATGCCTAGACTGTTAGGAGACAAACTATGATCAATCCTGAAATTCCTAAAAATTCAATGCCAATTTGATTTTCATCAATTTGTTCATCACAGTCTATTAAATTAATCTGTTAATTTATTGAATCAATCTATTAAATTATATTTGATTGATTTTCCAAAGGGATACTAAATTATACTAGATACAAAAGGTATACTTTAATTAAATGTCACATTTGTGTCAATGTGTGTCTGCACTTTAAAGTTTCAATGCTTTTTGTATAAAGGAATAAAAGCTATACCAGCGCACATATTTCTTTACTGTACAATGTTACTTTGGCTTCTTTCAAACTTTTCATGTTTCTGTCAGTGCTGGAAAATGTCACAACCACTTTTACCTCATCCTAACTCTGTCATATCTCCAGAACTCTATAAATGTCATTATTCTTATTGTCATTTTCTGAAGTTCTTCTTCGCTCATGATTCAGTTTGAGTCATTTCACTTTTTTGTTTACTGCTTATTTTATATTTTGTGTCTGCATCAATGTCAGTGTCAGTCAAGGGCAGCTACTGTACCTTTAGCTCAGAGACGCTCATCTATCTTCCAGGTTTTAGCTTAATTCAATGCTTTTCTGCTGTATTTGTATTTGGATTTGAATTGCTACATGGCAATTTTAGGACTAAAGCAGTAAAACAAGATATTTATTACAATCTGCTTAGTTATTTGTTTCCATTTATGAATAGAAGCTACTATTACTTTTTATGTCAAAATGATAACAAATCTATATAAAGTGTTGTTCAGCTAATGATCATTGTAAAAACTCATTCACAATTACATCTGTTAATCCGTAGTTTGCAATAGCATTTTTAAGCTAAATCTAGAAGTGGACCAAATGTAATCAGATACATACACTTTTCAATTATAATGTTTCTGTACAAAAGTGCCTGGGCATACTTACAGCCTCTACTCCCTGTGCACAAAAAAATGCACTGCCAGCACCTCTATGATTGAAAGCCCAAGGCTGCCGGGAGGAATAAAAATAATTTCTTCTCGGGGGTCCTCAGTGCAGCGGCTACATGGTGTCAAAATGCTAATAAACTTCAGATTGACCTAATATCTGCAGGTTAATAGAGTTTTTTTTTACATGACAGATTCCCTTTAAACTAAAAGTCCAATTTTAACCATTTACATATCAATCTCTGATCTCTGACAGCGTCTATTATATGGTTCAAAATGGTGTGAGCATCTAACAAGTGGCCATTAGCCCCTTGCAATGCACAAGCCCCTATATGAGAGCCCCTTTTGCTGCTATCTTAGTGCACCTATTGCTGAGCTTCATAAGAATGTCATATAGCGTGGAAATTAGAGACCCATAGACGCGATTTCCATTTACAGCGCACTATCCCTCGAGCCATACTCTACAACCCTTTTTGTGAATCTGAGGAAGGTCAAATGATCGAAATGTCATATGTTTATTTCACACAACGCTTTGTTTGTTAATAAAAATTCTTGAATAATCTATCAATTTGTGTGCTGGATTTAAAATACTTCAGAGTTATGGGGTTGGACCCTATCTGAGCACCAAAGACAAATTTATCCCAGGAGTGCCGTTCTTCTGAGTCTTTGAGCTTCATAAGAGACTATTACTTTCTCTCTATACTGTTATGCTGAGGTATCAGTGACTAAAAAATATGAAAAAATGTAAGCTAGCAAAATATATAATTAGTTTTGCTATATGGCAAATGCAGTAAAAAAATTAAATGCCAAAAATGTGGCAATACACCTTCCATCCAAAAATGCAATACTAAGCAATCGAAAGGTCATGAGTGCCCCAAAATGGTATAAAAAAAAATGTATAACAAAAGAAAACAAAATGCAAACTGCTGTTTGGAAACACTATAAGGTTCATAATGAATAAAGTTTAGAACAAATAGAGTGAATCTCGCAAGAATGTTTTTAATTTGGTACCATGTCTATTTTTCAAAGCTTCTGAGGTACAGTGAAAATCCCCCAAAAGTGACTCTATTTTGTAAACTACACCACTCACAGTATTTATCTATGCGTTTAAGGAGCATGCTGACCGCATAGATGTTTTCTACAAATTAATCTGCACTGTAATTTATTTTTACAAAAATATGTAAAGTCAGTATTATTTGCCCAGCTCATGCCACTTTGAAAGACAGTATAATTATGATACTGTGATTTCTGTGCTTTAAAAATCCTTAACTGGTGGTTCTAATATTTTGATTGGACACGACTAGCTTTACTGGATTTTCCAAGATATACTGTACTTCTTTTATTCTATTTATAATGCTTAGCATAAATAAATACATGTGTTTTTATTGTAATTGTAAAATTTTAATCAATTTTTCACTTAACACAAGAGGAGCAATTTCCAAAATTTTGACAAGACTCAATTTCATAGAACATTTCATTATATAACCTGTCACATAAAAAAAAAAACCATTAACCTGCAGATATGGGTTTAGTCTGCGGGTTAACAGCTTAGAGCATTTCTTTTTACATTAAAGTAATATATTTAATATATTATAATATATATTTTACTCCCAAATCTTAAATTTTATTTTTTATTTTTTTATTTTATTTATTCAAATTAGTTGATGCAAAAATGAAGACAACTAAAATCAAAAACTGCTACTGTGTTTCCCCGAAAATAAAGCAGGGTCCTTTATTATTTATTCGGCCAAAAGTTGGGTTAGGACTTAGGACTTATTTTCAGGATATTTCTTTGGTTTTTTTCTGTAAACAAAAATTGAAATCAATTTTTAAACAAAAAAAAAATCAACATTTATTAATTTAGTAGCAGTGGTACCTGGCATTGCCTGGAATAGAAACTGTCTCTCTGTCTCTCTTCCACTATCGCTCTTTGCCACTCTCTAAAGGGCGCTTTACACGCTACAATATATCTTACGATGTGTCGGCGGGGTTACATCGTAAGTGACGCACATCCGGCATCGTAAGTTACATTGTAGCGTGTAACAGCTACGTGCAATTGCGATTGAACGGTAAAACGTTCATCGCATGCACATCGTTCAATTCCTAAAAATTGAATGTCAGGTTGTTCATCGTTCCCTGGGTAGCACACATTGCAGTGTGTAACACCCCGGGAACGATGAACAGATCTTACATACGTCCTGCTGCTCGCGCCGGCAATGCGGAAGGAAGAAGGTGGGTGGGATGTTTATGTCCCGCTCATCTCTGCCCCTCCGCTTCTATTGGCCGGCTGCCGCGTGACATCGCTGTGACGCCAAACGTCCCTCCCACTCCTCGAAGTGGATGTTCGCCGCCCACATCGAGGTCGTATGGACGGGTAAGTACGTGTGACGTGGGTTATTCATTTGTGCGACACGTTCAACAAATTGAACGTGCCGCACATACGATGGGGGCGGGTACGATCGCATATGATATCGTATGCTGGATCGTATGGTGTAAAGCAGGCTTAACTCTCTCTCTCAGTCTCTCTTTCTGTCTGTATGTCTCTCTCTCTGTTTGTCTGTCTTTCTTTGTCTCTCTGTCTCTCTGTCTTTCTCTGTCTCTCTCTGTCTCTCTCTGTCTCTCTCAGTCTCTCTCAGTCTCTCTCAGTCTCTCTCAGTCTCTGTCTGTTTCTCTGTCTCTATCACTATCTCTCTGTTTCTTTCTGTTTCTCTCTGCCTCTCTTTCTATATATCTGTCTCTCGCTGTCATTCTCTCTCTGTCCCTCTGTCTGTTTCTATATCTGTCTCTGTATCTCTGTCTGTCTGTCTATGTCTTTCTCTGTCTGTCTCTGTGTGTCTCTCTCTGTGTCTCTGTCTGTGTTTGGGGTTGTTATCATGTTGGAATCATCTTGTGTTTGGGGTCATTATTGTGTTGGAATGCTGCTCTCTGTTCCAGTTTCCAAAGGCAGGGGATCATGTTGTGCTTCATTATGTCACAGCACATGTTGGCATTCATGGTTCCCTCAAAGAACTATAGCTTCCAACTTAGAAGCAGTCATGCAGCCCCACACCATGACACTCCCACCACCATGGAAAAAAAGGGAAACCAGCACGATCTGAAATTGGCATGCATCATATAAAAAGTGAAAATTCACAGATTTATTCCAACTGTACTATAATAAAAAAAATGAGATTTTTAGCAAATAATTGGTCAATTTTTTGAGCCACCCCTGCCAACGTCACGGCAAATCTCAATAGGGGGGTCCTATTCTACATTCTGTATTTCATGTGCCATGCGGCCTCCTAGATAAAGTTAAAAGCAGAACCATAATGGAGCACACATACCTGCAACCTGAATATAGCCGCTTCCATGTTGCAAAAAAGGCACTTGTGGATAGAGACCAGCCCAGGTCCCAGCATGTGGAGCAAGCCCTACACATACCAGGACTATATCAGAACTGATCCTCCCAGTGTCAAACAGCAACCATTGATAAAGGCGGACCAGATCCAAGAATGGTGCTTAATTAGCATTGCCTGTGGAAAGGGGTGAGGTAACTGAGTCTGAACAGCTACCAACAGGAGGAATATATTGCAAACCAAAATCAGGCTTGCATGGTATGGTGTTGGTCAGTCACCAGATTTGTAGCATAACTACGGTCAAAACAGAGAAAAAAAGGGAACCAGCACGATCTGAAATTGGCATGCATCATATAAAAAGTGAATCTACAATTGCCTCTTTTGCATCATAGAAGCGGTTATATATACAGGTTACAGGTATGTGTGCTCCATTATGGTTCTGCTTTTAACTTTATCTAGGAGGCCGCATGGCACATGAAATACAGAATATAGAGTAGGACCCCCTATTGAGATTGGCCGTGACATTGGCAGGGGTGGCTCAAAGAATTGATCAATTATTTGTTAAAAATCTCATTTATATTACAGTACAGTTGGAATAAATCTGTGAATTTGCACTTTTTATATGATGCATGCCATTTTCAGATCGTGCTGGCTCCCCTCTCTCTCTGTTTGGTTGTAGTTATGCTACAAATGTCTGGTGGCTGGTCACCACCATGCTATGCACGCCTGATCTTGGTTTGCAATATATTCCTCCTGTTGGTAGCTGTACACATTCAGTTGCCTCACCCTTTCCACAGGCATTGCTAATTAAGCACCATACTTGGATCTGGTCCGCCTTTATCAATGGTTGCTCTCTGGCACTGGGAGGGTCAGTTCTGATATAGTCCTGGTATGTGTAGAGCTTGCTCCACATGCTGGGACCTGGGCTGGCCTCTATCCACAATTGCCTCTTTTGCAACATAGAAGCGGTTATATATACAGGTTACAGGTATGTGTGCTCCATTATGGTTCTGCTTTTAACTTTATCTAGGAGGCCGCATGGCACATGAAATACAGAATATAGAGTAGGACCCCCCTATTGAGATTTGCCGTGACGTTGGCAGGGGTGGCTCAAAGAATTGATCAATTATTTGCTAAAAATCTCATTTATATTACAGTACAGTTGGAATAAATCTGTGAATTTGCACTTTTTATATGATGCATGCCATTTTCAGATCGTGCTGGCTCCCCTCTCTCTCTGTTTGGTTGTAGTTATGCTACAAATGTCTGGTGGCTGGTCACCACCATGCTATGCACGCCTGATCTTGGTTTGCAATATATTCCTCCTGTTGGCAGCTGTACACATTCAGTTGCCTCACCCTTTCCACAGGCATTGCTAATTAAGCACCATACTTGGATCTGGTCCGCCTTTATCAATGGTTGCGCTCTGGCACTGGGAGGGTCAGTTCTGATATAGTCCTGGTATGTGTAGAGCTTGCTCCACATGCTGGGACCTGGGCTGGCCTCTATCCACAATTGCCTCTTTTGCAACATAGAAGCGGTTATATATACAGTTTACAGGTATGTGTGCTCCATTATGGTTCTGCTTTTAACTTTATCTAGGAGGCCGCATGGCACATGAAATACAGAATATAGAGTAGGACCCCCCTATTGAGATTTGCCATGACGTTGGCAGGGGTGGCTCAAAGAATTGATCAATTATTTGCTAAAAATCTCATTTATATTACAGTACTGTTGGAATAAATCTGTGAATTTGCACTTTTTATATGATGCATGCCATTTTCAGATCGTGCTGGCTCCCCTCTCTCTCTGTTTGGTTGTAGTTATGCTACAAATGTCTGGTGGCTGGTCACCACCATGCTATGCACGCCTGATCTTGGTTTGCAATATATTCCTCCTGTTGGTAGCTGTACACATTCAGTTGCCTCACCCTTTCCACAGGCATTGCTAATTAAGCACCATACTTGGATCTGGTCCGCCTTTATCAATGGTTGCTCTCTGGCACTGGGAGGGTCAGTTCTGATATAGTCCTGGTATGTGTAGAGCTTGCTCCACATGCTGGGACCTGGGCTGGCCTCTATCCACAATTGCCTCTTTTGCAACATAGAAGCGGTTATATATACAGGTTACAGGTATGTGTGCTCCATTATGGTTCTGCTTTTAACTTTATCTAGGAGGCCGCATGGCACATGAAATACAGAATATAGAGTAGGACCCCCCTATTGAGATTTGCCGTGACGTTGGCAGGGGTGGCTCAAAGAATTGATCAATTATTTGCTAAAAATCTCATTTATATTACAGTACAGTTGGAATAAATCTGTGAATTTGCACTTTTTATATGATGCATGCCATTTTCAGATCGTGCTGGCTCCCCTCTCACTCCCACCACCATGCCTGACTGTAGGCAAGACATACTCACCTTTGTACTCCTCACATTGTTGCCACTAGACAAGCTTGATACCAAATGAAGTAAATAATTTATCTTTGCCTAATCAGACCTCAGGACATGGTTCCAGTAATCCATATCCTTAATCTGCCTGTCTTCAGCAAACAGTTTGTGGGATTTCTTGTGTATCATATTTGAAGAGGCTTCCTTCAGGGATGACAGCCATGCTTACAAATTTCTTTCAGTGTGTGGCATATGGTCTGAGCACTGACAGGCTAACTTGCTTTTCCTTTAACCACTGCAGCAATGATGGCAGAACTCATATATTTATTTTGAAAAGACAACCTCTGCATATTAGTCTGAGCACGTGCACTCAACTGTTTGCCACCATGGTGAGGCATATTCTGAGTGGAACCTGTCTTGCTAAACCACTGTATGGTCTCGGCTCATGGTATGAGCTTTAGCTAAATTTTAAGGGTGTTGGTAATTTTCCTATTGCTTATCCTCAGAAAATGTTTTGCCATTTTAAATTTTCAGTGACTAGTTTGATAGAGCGTACGAATATTAACACCAAATTTAACACACCTGCTCCCATTTACACCTGAGATCTTGTAACACTAAGGAGCCGCCACCTTACACCAAGGAGGGAAAATGGCTAATTGTATGCAATTTGGCCATTTTCACTTAGGCATGTACTCAATTTTGTTGCCTCTGGTTTAGACAATAATGGCTGTGTGTTTAGTTATTTAAAGGGCTGTACACTGAGTACTTTACATTGTATCAATGTGTCATATTTTTATTGTTGTCCCATGAAAAGATATAATAAAATCTACAAAAATGTGAGGGATGTACTTTCTTTTGTAATACACAGTATATATAAATATAATTATTACACATATTGTATCACCTCAATTTGATTACAGATTACAAAAAGATCATATAGTTATCAATGAGAAGAGCTCCCTAGATATATGATCATAAATCATATGTATTTACCCCTTCCCCCGGGCACTAAAATACCTTAATGACCGGGCCATTTTTTGCAATTCTGACCAGTGTCACTTTGACAGGTTATAACTCTGGAACTCTTCAATGGATCCCAGTGATTCTGAAAATGAGAATGTTTTTTCATGTTATATTGTACTTCATATTAGTTTTAAAGTTAAGATGATTTTTTTTGCGTTTATCTGTAAATATTTTGAAAATTTGGCAAAAATTTTGAAAATTTTGCAACTTTCAAACTTTGAAATTTTATGCCCATAAATCCAATGTCAAATCCTCCAGGCTGTGTGTGCTACCAAACAATTTGGCTGTAATTATTTCCTGTACAATTTTTTATTATTTTTACAAGAACAAACAACGCGTTTCGACAAACAAATGTCTTCCTCAGGTATATTGTTTAGACATTGATATTATTTCCATGGCAACTCAGGCTGAGTTTCAGAATAGCCACCAGGAGTCTGCAGCATACCGTTTGGGAAGGAGAACTCTCCATTGAGATTTGAGGTCCTAAAGGATCGATAAGCAAGTTAACAAGGCTTGCTAAAATTGAGTGTATGAAAATATAACATTCACCTACGAATTATCTGTACAGCTCCATTTAGATTGGTGCGCTTTTTGTTTTCTTTTCCCTTTCTCTTTGGTGAACATGCCCATAGAGTTATGTCACACAAAATAGTTACTAAATAACATTTCCCTACTTTACATCTGTGCAATTTTTGACACTATATTTTTTTAGTTTAGGAAGTTAGAAGGGTTCAAAATTCATCAACCATTTCAATTTTTGAAAGCAAAACTTGCTGCAACCATTAGCAGATGCCATGTTGTGTTTGAGACCCCCTGAGGTGTCTAAATAATGAAGCTCCCCTTCAAGTGACCCTATTTTGGAAACTAGACACCGCAAGGATTTTATCTAGATGTTTGGTGAGCCATTTGTACCCCCAGAGGCTTCATAGAATTGTTGCTTCAGCCAGGTAGCTTTTTTCAGAAGAGTATCAAGTAAAAATGTGTTAAAAATTGGCGCCGCCATAGCCGCAATCAGCCTGCTGCAGTTTCTGCTACACCCAGGCGCCGTTTTTGGCCGTGCCTCGGGTCGTCCAGCTGGCTGCTTCATCCTCCATGTCTAAGTGTGGAGAAGTGGCTAGTGCACATTCGTGTGCCGATTTGCCCCAGCCAGAGAGCCAGAGCCTATGTCCAGTGTTTTGCCTAGTGAGTATGCTCAGTCTGATAGTGCCATTCCTGAGGCTAAGTCCTCAGTTCAGGCTACTGAGCATGCTCACACACCTAGTGCAAAAAGCCTCTTTGCCCAGGTTTTTGGACTTTGTTCTGTGTCCAAGTCCTGTGTTGTGCCCACTGAGCATGCTCAGGCTCATAGTCTTATTTTTGAGACGAAGTCGGTCATTCAGGCTACTGAGCATGCTCAGGCACTTAGTGCCTCAGAGGCTAAGTCTGGTAAGGACTTCACTGTGCATGTCCGTGAGGTGGCAGGACCTGATTTGCTGGATATTGTCAGGTGTCCTGATGATGTGGCCACTCTGGACTGGCTCATGGAGGCCTGCCCCTATGACCTGGCACCTCATCATTGGTCAATTGGTCATCAGATGATGACTAGTAGAGTGTTTGGGGTGGTGCTGCCCTTGTGTCATCAGTGATGGATAGGCTGCTGGTGACGTCACTGAGGATGTGGCACTCCACTATTGGCCCCTGGAGGAACCATTGTGGTTCACCCAGGGTTTCGGGCAGACCCTAGGTGTTAAAATGGCTTGGAGACCACACCATGGTACACAGTCTTTACTTATGCTCATAGCAACACATGTACAGAGCCACATTGCAGCTACAGCCACTAGTCCTGGAAGTGATAGGTAGGAATAGGTGTCTGGTGCCTGCTACGCTAAGATTCGTGACTCAGCACGTTAGGGTCAGCCATCACACTTCCCCTTATATCATCTGATTCCTGCTGTAGCAGCCCAGTGGAGTTAACTGAGCTACGGCTGCTGCGCTTACTGTCCCGGTGTTCCCTCTATGCACACAAACAGTGTGCCCCAGGACTCCTGTGTTGCTAACAGGGGAGGTCCTGGTTTGGGTGTGTGGATCCTGTGGTGTTAACAGGGTTCACAATAGTCCTGGTCCAAGTGACGTTTAACTTGGATCAGGTTTATATTATTTCCGAGCAACCCAGCTCTGTATTATCCGCCTTACCTATGGGTTGCCAGCAGCTCCTTTACCATCTTGTATCACGGTGGACCCCGACTGGAAATTGGAATATTCACCACCTTTATCTTAATCCGCCAGTCCCCTGTAACAAAATGCCCAATAAAATCTATTGTGCAATTTCTCCTGAGTACGCTGATACTTCATATGGGGTGTAAATCAATTGTTTGAGCACATACTAGGGCTTGGACAGCAAGGAGCGCCATTTGATTTTTGAAACGCAAAAATGGCTGGAATTGTTAGCGGATGTCATCTTGTGTTTGAAAAGTCCCTGATGTGCCTAAAAAGTAGAAACCTCCCCACATGTGAAGCTTATTTTGGAAACTAGACCCCCAAAGGAACCTATCTAGATGTGTACTGAGCACTTTGAACCCCCAGGTACTTCGAGAAATTTTATATTGTTGCTCTTTGAAAATGAAAAAAAAAATGTTTTACCACAAAACTGTTCTCTTAGTCTAAATTTATTCATTTTGACAAGGGCAACAGGATAAAATGGACATCAAAATGTGTTGGGAAATTTCTCCTGAGTATTCTAATATCCCACATGTGGGGTGAAACCAATGTTTAGGCACATGGCAGGGCTCGGACGGGAAGTGCCGTTTTGGAGCACAAATTTTGATGGACTGACCTGCAGGTATCATGTTGTATTTGGAGAGCCCCTGATGTGTCTAAACAGTAGACACAAGTGACCCCATTTTGGCAACTAGACTCCTGAAGGAATTTATCTAGATGTGATGTTTGGTGAATCCCTTGAACCCCCAGGGGTTTCACAGAGGTTTTTAACGTTGAACCGTGAAAATATATACTGTATATATGTTTTTTTGAACCACAAAATTGTTACCTCAACCAGTTAGCTTTTTTTAACAAGGGTATCAGTAAAAATGCACCATAAAATTTAGTGTGCAATTTCTCCTGAGTTTGCTGATATCTCATATGTGGTAGAAATCAGCTGCTTAGGCGCAGGGCAAGGCTCAGAACGCAAGGAGCACCATTTGACTTTTCAAACACACGGATGCCGATTAGTGATGTGCATCACTTATCAGCATCTGCAGGATGCACGGATGGATGAAGTGCAAAAAGGGATGGGGATATGGATGAACCAAAAAAGTCCTGCCCAAAATTGAGCTCGGACACCGATCCGTGATGTGCATCACTGATTGGCGCTCGGCAGTGGTATGGACGGATGAGGTGCAAAAAGTGATGGGGGATACAGTCAAAACAAAAAAAGTCCCACCCAAAATTGAGCACGTATGCTGATTCGTGATGTGCATCACTGATCATCACTCAGTGTCTGCACGACACATGGACAGATGAGGTACGAAAAGCGATGGGGAATGAATGAAACGAAAAGGTCCTTCCCAAAATTAACCCCGTCGCCAATCCGTGATGTGCATCACTGATCGTCGCATGGCTCTGCAGGACACAATGATGGATGAGGTGCAAAAAACATCAGGGATATGGATGAAACACAAAAGACGTGCCTAAAATTATGCATGGACGCTGATCTGTGATGTGCATCATTGATCAGTGCTCGGCAGAATGCATGGATGCATGAGGTGCTAAAAGTGATGGGGATACGGATGAAACAAAAAAATTATAGTCACAGGACCAGAGGAATAGCAGGAGGAACAGTGTCCAGGGGAACTGAAGGAGGAATACAAGGCAACAAGATGGATGGCTCATGCGTGAGGACTTAGGAATAGAGTTGAGCGCGGTTCGTGGTTCGTGGTTCTCCAGTTCGCGGCTCGAGTGATTTTTGGGCTGTTCGAGATCGAACTAGAACTCGAGCTTTTTGCTAAAAGCTCGATAGTTCTAGATACGTTCGAGAACGGTTCTAGCAGCAAAAAGCAGGGCTTTTTACAGCTACAGTGAGCAGGAGCCATCGCTGGCAGCCTGCCACAAGCTGGTAACCAAGATAAACATCGGGTATCCAAGCAAAGCGCTTTGGTTAGTAACCCGATGTTTATCTTAGTTACGTGCAGGAAGCCCACACTTTCCCGCTCAGCTCGCTCCACCCCCTCCTGCCCGCGGCATGTACACATACATACACATACACAAACACACACACACACACACATCCACCCCCCCCCCCGCCCGCCCGCCCGCCCGCTCGCTCGCTCGCTCGCTCGCTCGGCTTACCTGCGGTGATGAAGTCCCGCCATCCCGACCTCAGCGCTGTCACTGTCCTCCATGGCCGCCGCTTGTCACATCACCTCTCGCTTCCGACCCGAGACTGACACTGGCGGTGACGTCACGGACCTCTCGCGATACTTGATGTGAAGGCGCCGGTCATTGACCTCAGTGACAGGGGCTGTCAGTGTGCTGGAGATCAGCGCAGGTAATGTACCTCACTGACAGCAGCACTTCTCATGCCCTGCAGTGACCTGGGCTGACCCATTGATGTTAGCTCAGGTCACTGCACTGCTCTCCCAGCCAATGGGGAACATCCTGCTCTTCATTGACTGGGACAGTGTGCATCGTCATGGCAACCCCTTGGATTACACCAGACCTGGATTTGTTTTTCAATCTAATAAATTGGTTAAAGAGGGAATGTTTTGGGGAGTGTTTTTTCAAATAAAAATGTGTTTGTCGTGTATTTTTTTTTATTACTGACTGGGTTGGTGATGTCGGGTATCTGATAGACGCCTGACCTCACCAACCCCAGGGCTTGATGCCAGGTGACATTACACATCTGGTATTAACCCCAAATATTACCCCGTTTGCCACCGCACCAGGGCGCGGGATGAGCTGGGGCGAAGCACCAGGATTGGCGCATCTAATGGATGCGCCACTTCTGGGGCGGCTGCGGCCTGCTATTTTTAGGCTGGGGAGATTCCAATAACCATGGACCTCCCTAGTCTGAGAATATCAGGCCCCAGCTGTCTCCTTTACCTTGGCTGGTGATCCAATTTTGGGGGACCCCTACGTGGTTTTTTTTTTTAATTATTTATTTAATTTAAAATAACAGCGTGGGGTGCCCTCAGTTTTGGATTACCAGCCAAGGTGAGGTTGCCAGCTGTGGTCTGCAGGCTGCAGCCGTCTGCTTTACCCTAGCTGGCTACAAAACTAGGGGGAACCCTATGTCATTTTTTTTTTCATTTTTTTGGCTAAATACAAAGCTAAGCACCCCTTAGTGCCACATGAAAGGTACCAAAGGGTGTTCCACTTTTTCTCCATTTTTTTCTCCACTTTCTCTCCACTTTTTCTCCACTTTTTCTCCATTTTTTTCTCCACTTATTCTCCACTTTTTCTCCTCTTATTCTCCACTTTTTCTCCACTTTTTCTCCACTTTTTCTCCTCTTATTCTCCACTTTTTCTCCACTTTTTCTCCACTTTTTCTCCATTTTTTTCTCCACTTTCTCCACTTTTTCTCCACTTTTTTCTCCACTTTTTCTCCTCTTATGCTCCACTTTTTCTCCTCTTAATCTCCACTTTTTCTCCACTTTTTCTCCACTTTTTCTCCACTTTTTTCTCCACTTTTTCTCCTCTTATGCTCCACTTTTTCTCCACTTTTTCTCCACTTTTTCTCCACTTTTTCTCCACTTTTTCTCCACTTTTTCTCCACTTTTTCTCCTCTTAATCTCCACTTTTTCTCCTCTTATGCTCCACTTTTTCTCCACTTTTTCTCCACTTTTTCTCCACTTTTTCTCCACTTTTTCTCCTCTTAATCTCCACTTTTTCTCCTCTTATGCTCCACTTTTTCTCCACTTTTTCTCCACTTTTTCTCCACGTTTTCTCCACTTTTTTCTCCACTTTTTCTCCTCTTATGCTCCACTTTTTCTCCACTTTTTCTCCACTTTTTCTCCACTTTTTCTCCACGTTTTCTCCACGTTTTCTCCACTTTTTTCTCCACTTTTTCTCCTCTTATGCTCCACTTTTTCTCCACTTTTTCTCCACTTTTTCTCCACTTTTTCTCCACGTTTTCTCCACGTTTTCTCCACTTTTTTCTCCACTTTTTCTCCTCTTATGCTCCACTTTTTCTCCACTTTTTCTCCACTTTTTCTCCTCTTAATCTCCACTTTTTCTCCACTTTTTCTCCACTTTTTCTCCACTTTTTTCTCCACTTTTTCTCCACTTTTTCTCCTCTTATGCTCCACTTTTTCTCCACTTTTTCTCCACTTTTTCTCCACTTTTTCTCCACTTTTTCTCCACTTTTTCTCCTCTTAATCTCCACTTTTTCTCCTCTTATGCTCCACTTTTTCTCCACGTTTTCTCCACTTTTTTCTCCACTTTTTCTCCTCTTATGCTCCACTTTTTCTCCACTTTTTCTCCACATTTTCTCCACTTTTTCTCCTCTTATGCTCCACTTTTTCTCCACTTTTTCTCCACTTTTTCTCCTCTTATGCTCCACTTTTTCTCCACTTTTTCTCCACTTTTTTCTCCACTTTTTCTCCTCTTATGCTCCACTTTTTCTCCACTTTTTCTCCACTTTTTCTCCACTTTTTCTCCTCTTATGCTCCACTTTTTCTCCACTTTTTCTCCACTTTTTCTCCATTTTTTTCTCCACTTATTCTCCACTTTTTCTCCTCTTATTCTCCACTTTTTCTCCACTTTTTCTCCACTTTTTCTCCTCTTATTCTCCACTTTTTCTCCACTTTTTCTCCACTTTTTCTCCATTTTTTTCTCCACTTTCTCCACTTTTTCTCCACTTTTTTCTCCACTTTTTCTCCTCTTATGCTCCACTTTTTCTCCTCTTAATCTCCACTTTTTCTCCACTTTTTCTCCACTTTTTTCTCCACTTTTTCTCCTCTTATGCTCCACTTTTTCTCCACTTTTTCTCCACTTTTTCTCCTCTTAATCTCCACTTTTTCTCCTCTTATGCTCCACTTTTTCTCCACTTTTTCTCCACTTTTTCTCCTCTTATGCTCCACTTTTTCTCCACTTTTTCTCCACTTTTTCTCCTCTTATGCTCCACTTTTTCTCCACTTTTTCTCCACTTTTTCTCTACTTTTTCTATGGTCGGTCTACCCATTAGCTCTGCCATGCATAGTGTAGCTCTACACCTACTGCACATGTTACTTTATGATTGACATCTCTTTCGTACCAGAGCTGTCTAAGTCTACTCTGACCCCATATTTGTCATTACTATATTGTCCTTGTACTGTATTATGACATTTGTATCATGTGTTTCATTTCTTGCTGTGTTGCAATTTTTTTGCTGCATCCCAATTGTACCTCTACATTGTTCGAGTTTATGTTATTGTTCTCTCACTCTTATGTGATACTGATTATTGTCATTTTTCATGATTACATGCAGATAAGTCCAATCTGACGAAGGCTCAGGCCGAAACGTCATTTGTAACTTGTTTTGGACAAAAACATATATGCTTATGAAAAAAAAATTTTCTTAATACGGACCAATAAAGAGTGATTTTGCATTACTATCCGTTGTGACTTACTGACTTAGTCTGGGAGATATAGAGTGCCGAGGTTACTCACTAATTTTATCTATTATTACCTCTGAGCACCTATATACCAGTGAGCAGAGCTTCCTCTACAGTAGTTCTCCTGATTAGGCATGCCCTTACCTCATGAGCAGGGCATTGCAGCTTTGGTAGCAACCATTACGACATGGACTCTGCTGCTGTGGACCCGGGGAGAGTGAGTGCAGATTCATTGCACCCACACTCCTCACATGAAGGGTCCGCACTCCTAGAAAATGGGGGATACGTTCCCTGAGTGTCTCCCCCCCCATATTCTAGACGGTCCAGAGTCGTCGTGGGACCCCTTTATTTTTTTTCTTACAATAAATTGGTGAAAGAGGAAATGTTTTGGGGACTGTTTTTTCAAATAAATTTCTTTTGTCGATTTTTTGTTTTTGTTAGTACTGACAGTTTATGATGTTGGGTATCTAATAGACGCCATGACATCACAAACTGCTGGGCTTGATCTCAGGTGACTTTACAGCTAGTATCAACCCGATTTATTACCCCGTTTGCCACTGCACCAGGGCACGGGATGAGCTGGGGTGAAGCGCCAGGATTGGCGCATCTAGTGGATGCGCCACGTCTGGGGTGCCTGCGGCCTGCTATTTTTAGGCTGTGAAGGCCCAATAACTATGGACCTTCCCACCCTGAGAATACCAGACCACAGCTGTCCGCTTTACCTTGGCTGGTGATCCAATTTGGGGGGTCCCCTACTTTTATTGTGTAATTATTAATATTTATAAAATAATTATAAAAAAGAGCCTGAGGGGACCTCCACATTGGATCCCCAACCACGGTAAAGCTGCCAGCTGTGGTTTTCAGGCTACAGCCGTCTGCTTTACCCTAGCTGGCTATCAAAAATGGGGGGACCCAACGTAATTTTTTTTTTTTAACTATTTTTTAAATAGAAAAAATTAATGGGCTTCCCTGTATTTTGATTGCCAACCAAGGTAACGGCAGGCAGATGGGGGTGGCAACCCATAGCTGTCTGCTTTATCTGCGCTGAGAATCAAAAATACCGCGGAGCGCTACGTCATTTTTTTAAAGATTTATTTTTACAGCACTGTGATGTCCAGCAATCAAAATACAGGGAAGCCCATTTTATTTTTAGTTATTTAAATAAATAATTAAAAAAAATATATGTTAGCTCCCACTGCATTTTTTGTATTGCTAGCTAAGGGTAATCCAAGCAGCTACTGGCTGCTAACCCCCACTGCTTGGTGTTACCTTCACTGGCAATGGAAAATCCAGGGAAGCATTTTTTTTTTTTTTTGCCAAAAAGCTACAAAAAAAGGACGTGAGCTTCGCCATATTTTTGTATGCTAGCCAGGTATAGCAGGCAGGTGCTGGAAGAGTTGGATACAGCGCCAGAAGATGGCGCTTCTATGAAAATGCCATTTTCTGAGGCGGCTGCAGACTGCAAATCGCAGCAGTGGGGCCCAGAAAGCTCAGGCCAACCTGTGCTGCGGATTCCAATCCCCAGCTGCCTAGTTGTACCTGGCTGGACACAAAAATGGGGCAAAGCCTACGTCATTTGTTTTCTAATTATTTCATGAAATTCATGAAATAATAAAAAAAGGGCTTCCCTTTATTTTTGGTTCCCAGCCGGGTACAAATAGGCAACTGGGGGTTGGGGGCAGCCGTACCTGCCTGCTGTACCTGGCTAGCATACAAAAATATGGCGAAGCCACATAATTTTTTCAGGGGGCAAAAAACTTCTGCATACAGTCCTGGATGGAGTATGCTGAGCCTTGTAGTTCTGCAGCTGCTGTCTGTCTGTATGGAGAAGAGCAGACAGCAGCTGCAGAACTACAAGGCTCAGCATACTCCATCCAGGACTGCATGCAGAAGTTTTTTGCCCACCAAAAAAATGACGTGGGCTTCGCCATATTTTTGTATGCTAGCCAGGTACAGCTGGCAGCCACGGGCTGCCTCCAACCCCCAGTTGCCTATTTGTACCCGGCTGGGAACCAAAAATATAGGGAAGCCCGTTTTTTTTAATTATTTCACTTATTTCATGAAATAATTAAAAAACAAATGACGTGGGCTTCGCCCTATTTTTGTGTCCAGCCGGGTACAACTAGGCAGCTGGGGATTGGAATCCGCAGCACAGGTTAGCCCGAGGTTTGTGGGCGCCTCTGCTGCGGATTTCAGTCCGCAGCCGTCCCAGAAAATGGCGCTCTCATAGAAGCGCCATCATCTGGCGCTGTATCCAACTCTTCCAACAGCCCTGGAGCCGGGTGGCTTGTTGGGTAATCATGAGTTAATACTGGCTTTGTTTTACCAGCCAGTATTAAGCCAGAGATTCTTAATGTCAGGCACGTTTGACCCGGCCATTAAGAATCTCCAATAAAGGGTTAAAAAAAGACACCACACAGAGAAAAAATACTTTAATAGAAATAAATACACAGACACATTAGAGACTCCATCTTTATTACCCCTGTCAGCCCTCCACGATCCTGCTCTTCTGTCTTCTTTCTTTCTAGTGTAGTAGTAGTGACGATTGTAGTGAGGGGCATCACTTGGGGCTGGGGAACCTCCATCCTAACTACAATGCTCACTACAATCGGGAAGCAGCGTGCAGCCTTCACTCCGTGAGTGATCACTGCTGGCTGCTAGCGGTAACAGCGGTAACGCTGACAGACGCGTTACCATAGCAACGGTGCTCCCGGAGCCGCGGTTAGCGGTGACGTCACCGCTAACTGCGTTGCTATGGCAACGGTGATCTCCGTTAATGACCGGCTGTGTCAGCCGGTCCCTAACGGAACGGGGAGTCGACCGTGTGCTAGAGCATGTCGCCGGTACACGGCGATACACATATGTGCACCGTGTACCGGAGAGATGCACTCGCAGGTCCTACATGACGTGTCATAGTCATGTGACCAGTCTGTAGCCAATGAGATAATAGCCACGTGACTGGTCACATGGCTATTTTGACGTCACGATAGGTCCTGCTTCTCTGCTGGCAGTGCAGGTCACCGGGAGGATTCAGCGATCATCGGATGGAATAGCGGCAGGAGACAGAGTGCAGAAGGGATCGCGAGGACCGGTAAGTGTTATGGCAATGTTTATTAACTGTTTGTGTACATTTATAATGCATTTTTATGTGTTTGTGATTGCCTCCCATTATAGCCTATTGGTTCTAGTTCGGTTCGTCGAACGTTCGACGAGCCGAACTCGAGCCAGACCCCCCGTTCGGCGAACCGCCTCGAGCCGAACCGGGACCGGTTCGCTCATCTCTACTTAGGAAGGACCCAGCGATTGAGGCAGATACGATCGGACCAATGAAGACCTTGGACAACTCAGTGGCAGCAATTAGGGGACAGCAGATGCTGAGAGTGATACAGGAGAAGCCAAGGGATCTCACTGACCACAGAAGCAGGAGAATTGGGGCAGAAGGAGAGAATGCAGGGGGAGCAGAATAGGAGGTTGCAGGGGGGCAGATCATGAGGTCAAAGGGGGGCATATTGGGAGGTGGCAAGTGGGCAGATTGGGAGGGTACAGGGGAAGCATGCAAAACTTACAGCAGCAGCAGGATTGAGGCGCAAGAGCAACGATCAGACAGTGGCAGTGTGATACTACAAGTACCAGCAAGGGCACAGCGCACAATGATTGGAGCGATTTCGCATCATAGCATGATAGCCCCAATCAGTGCTGTGGGGGGCAACATCTTTGCTGGCCTCCAGCCAATCATTCGGTGCTGCTACAGCACATCATAGTTGGATCTCACCACATCGCAGTTTGGGGCATATTGGTGGTTCAGATTTGAACAGCGAATCACAGCAATCATGGAAGGAGGATGGCGATGCCACCCCCTGGACATAAACATAGGTCCCCTGCTGAAATAAATAAAACAGTGTAAAACAAACTTAAAACGAGTAATAGTGTAAAATGTAATTATTTAATATAATTATGTGGTGGAGAGTAAGCACGTTATAGTGTATGTATTAAATTTTTTTGAAAGTGTAATGTGCTATGCAATCATAATTATCAAATTATGCAATCATAATATTAAATGTATTACTATTAAAGTTTTGCTGAAATGACGCAAGAAATGCGCTGGAGCACTGCCATATAAATATAATTTCATCAATGTACCTGTCCCACCTTGCCACCATGTTAAAACTAGAGATGAGCCACCTCCCTGGAGTTCGAGTTCAGTTCGGTTCGTTTAACGGTGCCCCGTTCGATGAGCCGTTCGATGAGCCGTTCGACGAACCTCTCGAACCCCATTGTAAACAATGGGAGGCAATCACAAACACATAAAAATACATTATAAATGTACACATACAGTCAATAAACTTTTCCATCGGTAATCGCTGCGTCCTCCCGGTAACCAGCAGTGATGCAGAACCTATCGTGACGTCAAAATAGCCATGTGACCAGTCACATGTCTATTATCTCATTGGCTACAGACTGGTCACATGGCCTTGACATCATGCCAGGTCCTGTCATTGCACTCTCCAGTACACGGTGCACGTTTGTGTATCGCCGTGTACCGGCGACATGCTCTGGCACACGGTCGACTCCCCGTTCTGCTTCCCCGTTCCATTATTGACCGGCTGACACAGCCGGTAAATAACGGAGATCACCGTTGCCATAGCAACACGCCTGTTAGCGGTGACGTCATAATTGGCCTAAAGATCCCAGTTACTTATCTGCTGGGACTGGTGTTGATCCCGACGCATTTCCCCCCGATGTGTTGGGGTTCATCAGGGGAAATATAGAGAACAAGATGTATCTGATTGATTGGGCCATCAATCTACAAATATAGAAATATTGTACTTATATAGATATATTTATTCCCACCATCAAATAACTCATTATCAATACCCCCACCACATCCGGAAGGTGAAGCCCCACATTATCTATACATGTGGGTTAGGACCCTAACCATACATATCCTCTATATATTGTAGCCAGATGGTTTACTGTGCAATTGGGGATTGACATCTTTTGTGTGGGACCGAGGTCTGACCACAGATATTTTCATGTAATGACATAGGACTGTGTAATAATTTCAGCCCATTGCACCTGGTGGTGGTTTTAGGTTATGAGATAGTGACAGGGGCAATTAGGGTCAGCAGCCAAGGAATGGGGCACCCAAAACATTAAGGTGAATTAAACCTCCATTGTCAAGAAGGGATTAGCTTTAGGGAATATTAGGCCCTTTACCCTGAACATTGTTATATTAATTTAACCTGATAGTGCCTTGAATAGAAGTGACACTATCGCACACTCTATCGCTCACTGCCCTATCCAGAACCTCACCTAGCTTTCATGCACTTTACGACATCTGTCTGTGACCTTATAATTGGGTATGGCCACTGTGTCTATACTCACTGATGGTTATTTTAATTAGAATTAATAAACTTAATGTTTTAGAGGCTTTTTCTTTTTGGTTTGACATAGTTGATTCTCTTTGATCAGATTATTTATGGTTTTGTTGAATTTTTGGGCCAAGAGATGCAAATTTGGTGATGAAATGTTTACATCATATTCATGCATCCAATCTACACCTCATGACAAAAAAATGCATCAAAAGCACATGTGGTATGATGCAGTAGTGATGTGGGGTTTTTTGCCAGGAAGTGTAGATTTGATGCAGGAATATAGTGTAAAACTTTCAGCACCAAAGCTCCATCTCTTGGCAAAAAAAGGGGTTTTCTGAAAGAAGATGCAGGTCTCACCTGTGGTGAGGTCACTTTGTTTACTGATGTCAGGTTAAATGCGATCACAGATGGAGGGCCATGGGAACCTCCAGCTTTGACTACAACTAACCTGACTGAAGCTCAAAGTGGGCGGTTATTCTATGGCCACTTGCTTTGACTTCAGTAATGTAGTAGAGGTGGAATCATCATGGAACCTCATATGGATTACGTCGGACCTGGGTGTTTTGGGGATTAATAAAGAGGTAAAAGAGGGTGTTTATGTGTATTTTATTTCAAATAAAGGATTTTTTGGGTGATTGTGCTTATTTATTTAAGCTGTTATAAACCCCTTATTGCCCTGATTGCCACCGCATCAGGGCAACAAAAAAAGACCCGGGTGTTATGATCCGGAACCATGGAAGACCACCACAAATCATTGGCAAAAGGTGACAAGAGCATTGGCAACTAATCTGGCCGCCATCCCCTTACTAACCATCACAACTAGAAGTAGCCGAGGGAACTAACTATCCTAAAGGTAGGAAAGATGAATAACTATCTGCCTCAGAAAATAGACAAGAATAGCAAGCCCCCCACATTCAAAGACTGCGGTGATATAGGAAAAACACAATACACAGGTAGATGACAGGATTAGCAAAAGGTGAGGCCCCCGCTGACTAAAATAGGAAAGGACAGGAAAGGGGACTGATGGTGACCAGAGAAAAACCCTGCAAAATACCAACTTCCTGATAGTACAAAAAGGCCCTCAGATCGCTCGATCTGAACTCCGTCCTATACCAGGTGCCCTTGTCATACCAATGAACAGAAAACAAGAATTATAACAAATTCAACAAGCCACAAACACATGGACACAAAGGAGCTATACTTCACACGGAACTTCAGGGAGTTCCTCAACAATCCACTGAGGGGGAAAATCCCTGGAAGGAAATAAACTGAAATCAACCACAACAAATGACAAACCCAGATAAGCAAAAGAACCAGACAATAAATAAAGAGCAAGCACTTATCTGGAGTAGATGTGGTGTAAAGCAGGATTAAGCAGGCTGGAGATACAAAGAACAACTGACATCCGGCAACAGCCTGCAATCAGACCAGGACTTAAATAAGCAGAGAGTTGGCAAAGGAAACACCCACTGCACAACACACCTGGTCCAAGTCCAAACCATTCCTGGCCACCAGAGGGAGCCTCCCAGCAGCCAAAACATAACTAACATTCACAACAGTACCCCCCCTTGAGGAGGGGTCACGGAACCCTCACCCACGCAACCGGGTCGCTCGGGATGAGCATGATGGAAGGCGCGAACCAACCTGTCCGCATGAATGTCAGAAGCCACAACCCAAGAGCCAAGAGTTATCCTCCTGCCCATAACCCTTCCATTTCACAAGGAATCTGGCCGCCATCCCCTTACTAACCATCACAACTAGAAGTAGCCGAGGGGTGAACTAACATCCTGTGCACCGCGAACCCAGCCGGAGAACTAACTATCCTAAAGGTAGGAAAGATGAATAACTATCTGCCTCAGAAAATAGACAAGAAGAGCAAGCCCCCCACATTCAAAGACTGCAGTGATATAGGAAAAACACAATACACAGGTGGATGACAGGATTAGCAAAAGGTGAGGCCCCGGCTGACTAAAATAGGAAAGGACAGGAAAGGGGACTGATGGTGACCAGAGAAAAACCCTGCAAAATACCAACTTCCTGATGGACCAACTTCCTGAGGGAGCCTCCCAGCAGCCAAAACATAACTAACATTCACAACACCCGGGTACAGTGCTGGGACTGTCAGATCTAATAAATGAGGCAACTCCAAGGTGGCTGCAGGCTGCTATTTTTATGCTGGGGGGCCCAATATGCACGGATCTCCCCAGCCTGAGAAAACCAGCCCCATCTGTAGGAGTTTATCTTGGCTGTGTATCAAAATTGGGGGGAACACACAACATTTTTTAAAAATTATTTATTTAAATAAATTTTAAAAAAGCTGCATGCAGTTGTGATTCACAGCCAAGATAAGCGCATGACTGAAGGCTGCAGTCTGTATCTGTAGCCACATGGTTTAACTGTGTTAAGTATCATAATACAGAGGGACCCTATGCAAATTGTTTTTTGTTTTTTTTTAGTTTTACAACATGATAGTGACTCACAGACAGGGACTGTGATTGGTTGCAGTCAGACGTTGTCACACAAGGTGGGGGTGCATCCGACTGCAGTCAATTGCATATACCAGGACAGTCAGTGGGTGAGGGAAGGAGTGAATATGGATGAGCAATAACTAGCGGCCCCAGAAGAAGAAAGATCTGCTGCGGAAGCAGTTATAGCTGCGCCAGTGACTTGGTTAGTATGAAGCGCTTGCTTCAATTCCCCTTATCCCTTCTACCACCATTTTTATGAGACAGATTCTAGTCCCCATGGACTAATATGGAGGCTGGCATCTGACCATATATCCTGGATTAATATTGGGCCAGAACCAGATTTTCTTTTTTTACGGTTAGATCCGCTGCTCGTGGTAAATTGCAAGTCTGCTCATCATTGATCTCATTGATATTACCTTACTTTGTCTACTACTTAGGTTCTGAAGTGGCTATTAATAGAGGTATCTAATATCCTATGTTGCCAAATGTCATGCTCGGGCAAGGGGACATCCGGTGCATGGCTCAGCACAGAGTGACAATGGGGATGGAAAACAGAGAGCAGTAGATGGAGGGTTTCCCAGCCGCGCCAAAGACCAGCCAATTTAAGGTAGTAGATTAATGTTGCTTTTTATTCCATATACAGGTCAACGCGTTTTGGAAGGTAACCCTTCCTTCTTCAGGACCAACAGGCAAGAAAACATCAAATTTGATGGTGACTTTCACAACCCCT
Organism: Anomaloglossus baeobatrachus; assembly: GCF_048569485.1. Classification (NCBI taxonomy): domain Eukaryota; kingdom Metazoa; phylum Chordata; class Amphibia; order Anura; family Aromobatidae; genus Anomaloglossus; species Anomaloglossus baeobatrachus. The sequence continues at coordinate 153,590,490 of NC_134354.1, read as the reverse complement.
ATAGGTGAGTAGCACCATCTCTTTCTTTTCCCCCATTGTTACCGGGGTAAGACCCTATTTGCGCTTCTTTTTTCCACAGTTTATTCTAATGGGGATGGAAAGGGAGAGGAAGGCTGATGTTAGTGAGTGGTCGTCGGGGCCCCTCCTGACAGTAACCTTTTGTATGAACGCTGAGCTCCCATAATGTCCCTATACGAGTCCTTCCCCTCAATGCTGACACATGCCTAATCCCTAACTGTCTCTCCACTCACCCTATATAGTTCCAAGGCCGGTGAGTTGACTAGATGCCACCACTACAGTAATAAAACAAAGAGGAAGGAAGACAGACATGAGAACATGGACAAAAGGATATGCACCATCTATTACAGCCAGACACCAGGGCTGCAAGAAGCTAGAGGTCAGCATCTTAACTGCTGCAGCCAAGAACCAGGGCTGCAGGTGGGGCATGGCTTCAACAGCTTCCACAGACTTACACTCTCAATGGTCGTCAGTTCAGAATGCTTTCTATAACTGGCATCAGGTGATGGAACATGAGAGTATTTAGAGCGAAAGGGAGTGGTCACAACCTAGGCGCATCTGAAATGAAGTAACAATGAACTACTAGCAAGAAAAGAGCCTTTAACGCTAGCTGCACTAAAATAAAGCCAATACTTTTAATATCTAGAGTCTCACAAGGTAATCTGAAACTTAAATCCCGAACCTGCACACGTCTTCTGAGGACCGAGGATTATCAAGACACCAGATGTAGTTTTGATTATTAGTGCTGTGGCATGGTGTCATACTCTGTGTGTTACATGTTTGAAAAACTACACTAATTAATTCATGGGTTATGGAATGCAAAATTTTAGAAGAAAAGTTTGAGAGCTCAAACTTGCACAAATTGTAAACAAGAAAAGTAGCTTAGGGTATATAATAATTGCAAATTAATCTTAAATGTACAATGTTTTCTGAGGGTCTATTATGTCAAAGCAATTAAAAAACCTAATGCAATAGAAGATACTCTCAAATATTTGCATTCTTCAGCACTGCATGGTTTATGTAGATGTATGATGAATTTCCAAGTGCTGCAGAATTTCTTTCTATCTATATTATTCTTAAGATCTCAGCCTAAGCTCATGACAATAAATTAATATAAATAATTTAAAGAAAAAAATGTCCTAAATAGACATACTTGGTTTGTATGCCTGCAGCATTGTACATGTATTATAGGCATTTTTAATTCATAATTAAATTTATACTCCCTAGACAATGCTCACGAAAATTACATATGATTTTAGTAGTGAGCTCAAGTGAATTTCCACATAAATCATATAAACTCATAAATGATTGCTAGGAAGAAATCAAACTATATAATCTAACGTGTTATAAGATTTCAATACAAAAAAAAGATATGACATAAAATAGGAACACATTGGGTAACCATTTACAACAATCTCTGCTGAAAAGGGAACACTTTGAAATATGAAGAACTAGTTAAAATAAATTATACTTGATACATCTACAGTATCTCTAGATTTTTTACTATGATGATTAATACCTTATAGCTAGTGGTGGGCAGACCCGCAGATACCCGACATAGGCGGGTCAAACCAGGATTAAAAAAAAAACCCTGCTTCCTGACAGTAATTCATTCAGGATATCTGACCGGAAGCCAATTCCCATATAAGTCTATGTGGACCAGAATCCGGCACTTTGAAATGGTGGTAGAGTGGATATAGTGTTTTGAGCAAGCGCGTTAAACTTACCAAGTCTCCCACATGGCTGTAAAGCTACTTCCAGGGCCACTCATTATCCTTCATACATATTTACTGCTTCCCCCACCCACTGGCAGTCCCAGCATCTCTGATTGGTTGCAGCCAGATTAATCCAAACAAAGTCATTGTGTCTGCATCCAGATTGTTGTAAAAATAAATAAATAATTAAAAAAGTGGCATAGGGTCCCCCGTGTTATAATAACCAGCACAGATAAAGCAAATGGCTACAGGATGCAGCTGGGGGCTGGTATTCAGGCTGAGGAGGACACATAGCTATTGGAGTCCCCAACCTAAAAATAGCAGTTGCGATAATCATGGAACTTTGCCTGGCTCATACCAATTGCCATGGTGCGGTGGCAATCAGGGTAATAAGGGGTTAATACCAGCTCACAGCTGCCGTTATTGCCTAGATTAGTAATGGAAGGTGTCTATGAGATGCCCCATTACTAATCTGTAAATGAAAAGAAATAAAGCACAAAACACAGAAAAAGTTTTTTATTTGAAATAAAATAGAAAAAAGCACCCTCATTCTCTTCTTTATTAAACCCCAAAACACCCAGTTCCGTTGTAATCCACATGAGGTCCCACAATGATTTCAGCTCTGCTATATTACTGAAGGCACAGTGTATGGACATAGAGCAAGGCTGCACACTGTGGGCTTTAAGCAGAGACTGAGCCACAGAGATGATCGGTGATGTCACTCAGTTTATTTGCAGTTTTCAGCTGGAGATTTCCACGATACTCAACCTTTGACAACATGGGTGCTGACCTCAGGTGACATCATTAAACTCAGTTAACTTCCTCTCAGGTGAGGACACTGAGTCAACTGACCTGCATCTCTTGGCCAAAAACCACAGTTTTATGCCAGGAGGTGCAACTTTGGTGCTGAAATGTCTGCAATAGATTTCAGCAGCAAAGTTGCATCTCCTGGTGGGAAACCACACTGAAATGACGTAACAACTACTTCTGTGCATTTTTTTGCCAAGAGATGCATATTTGGTGCTGAAATTTATAGACAATATTCCTGCACTAAATCTGTGCCTTCTGGCAAAAAAATCGAAGCAAAACTGCATCATAACACGTTAAATTTGTACAAATCTGCATATCTTAGCAAAAAATGCACAAAAATGGATTTAACGCTCTTTTGGTGCACTTTTCTGCCATGAGGTTTGCATAAATTTAAGCACCAAATTTGCGCCTTTTGGCAGAAACCCACAGTTTTCTGCCAGGAGATGCAGGTCTGTGACCTCACCTGAGGTATTGTATTGCACTTTATTTCAAATAAAATAATTTTTTCTGTGTTTTGTGTTTTATTTCTTTTCACTTACAGATTAGTAATGGAGGGGGTCTCATAGACACTTCTCATTACTAATCTAGGTCTTTTTGGCAGCTGTGAGCTGTCATTAACCCCTTATTACTCCAATTGCCACTGCATCAGGGCAGTCAGATGAGCCAGGCAAAGATCTAATGGATGCAACAATCCTGGGCGGCTGCAAGTTGCCATTTTTAGGCTTGGAAGTCCCAATAACCATGGGACTCCCTAGCCTTAGGATACCAGCCCCCAGCTGACAGCTTTTTCATGGCTGGGTATCAAAATTGGGGGGACTGTCTTTTTTTTAATTACTTATTTAAATAATTTTTAAAAAACATTTTATTTTAATTTGATACACAGCCAAGATAAGCACATGGCTCTGAGCTTGAGCCTGTAGCTTCATACTTTAGCTGTGCTGGCTATCATAATTTGGGGGAACCCTATGCCATTTTGTTACACAGTGCCTGTCAAAGAAGTCAGACACGCTGTTACACAGGGTAGGGGCATGTCTAACTGCAACCAATCAGAAATACTGGGACTGCTTATAGACGGGGGAAGAATTGCATATGCTTGAGAGATAATGAACTGCCCTGGAAGTAGTATGAACAGTGCCAGAGTTAGCGTTACAGCAGCATAGTACACTGGTAAGTATATTGCACCTAATTTTCCCTTTTTGTCTTTATTTTTCCTTTTTTTTAATTACCCGAGTTGCCATATCCGATTTATTACTCGGAGTTTCCTGAGAACTCTGGGCCGGGGTTAGTGCATGGGTACTTTTCAACCCTCGTGGATCTGGGCTATGACAGTCCGGGTACACCTATCACTAATTATAGCTTTACAAGATGCACATTGAGCATTAATACATTCAATTCTACCCATTATTTGATGTAGTTTTTGTTTGCTGTATAGCCCCATCTATCTGAATGAACCTTTGCATACATTTGGATAGAAGTAAAGGTGCAATATAAAGGAATAGAAAATAAAATATATGGAGCCATGCTGTTTTAACTTCTTAGACTAATTATACATTGCTGGGCTGGGACTAATTATATCAGACTGGTATCGGACCCCCATCAATCTGATATCGACTGGAGATGAGTGAATCAATTAGATGCCAATCAAACTTATGATATAATTTTTAGGAACTTGCGTTTTGCAGGGAAGGGATGTCATTATGACAGGAAGAGGAAGCGGAGCAGAGTAAACACACACATATCACACTCACACACAGACATATAGAATACACATACAAATCAAACGTACATATAAAAATAAAAAAAAAAAAAAAAACGTGGGCTCCATCGTATTTTTACCGTCCAGCCGAGGTAAACAGCCCGCAGCTGCCCTGGGACTGTCGCATCCATTATGTGACAGTCCCGGAGTGTCCCTGGCTCTTTCAGATGACAATTCAGGTAATAACGAGTTAAATGGTAGTGGATCGCTGCCATTTAAGTCCAGGCTTAATCAAGGCAGCGTCTTTGAGACAGCTTTCATGATTAACCCGTAAGTAAAGTGAATAAGACACACCAAAAAATCCTTTATTTTAAATAAAAAAGCAAAAAGCCCCCTCTTTCACCCTTTTATTAACCCCTCCCAACACACAACTCCGGCGTAATGCACGCAGGTCCCACGACACCTGCAGACTGCTGCAGCCGCGTCTGACACACTGTACTTAATGCAGCCTCATAACGAGGATGCAGGGGTAACCACAGGTCATTTCTCACAGTCGGTAATGTGAACACATTACCGCTCGTGAGAACTGCAGTGTGTCCTCACAGGGACTCTATTGATTGATCTGTCCTCTATCTATTGATTAACTATCCCTCTGTCTATGTAGCTATCTATCTATCCATACATCTATCAATCTATCTATCTATCCATTATCTATCTATCTATCTATCCATCTCAGCAGGAAATTACCTTTTTTTTTTTCTCTTTTTCTCAATGTGCTTTATTGCATTGAATGCAATAAAACACATGTACCAACCCATGGAAAAACCACACCAAAACCACAACAAAAGCGCAACAAAACGCATGCGGATTTTGGTACGGTGTTTTTTTTGCGTTTTTTTACCGCGGGTGCGGAAATCTTTCAGAGCCTGCAGAATTTTCTTATGAAAATTCCATTTTCTAAAGCGCACAGGGCCTTAAGGCATTTTTATTACTTTCTGCAAAGTCAAAAGTTTACAGTGCCTACAAGTAGTATTCAACCCCCTGCAGATTTAGCAGGTTTACACATTCGGAATTAACTTGGCATTGTGACTAGAGTTGAGCGCGGTTCGTGGTTCGTGGTTCTCCAGTTCGCGGCTCGAGTGATTTTGGGGCATGTTCTAGATCGAACTAGAACTCGAGCTTTTTGCAAAAGCTCGGTAGTTCTAGAAACGTTCGAGAACGGTTCTAGCAGCCAAAAAACAGCTAAATCATAGCTTGGTTTCTGCTGTAATAGTGTAAGTCACTCTGTGAATCAAACTATTATCACATTTCAGTGTATAGTGTGCGTGAACAGCGCCTTCAGATCACTGCTGTTTCTATAATGGCGATCGCCATTTTTTTTTTTTTTTTTTCTTGTCTTCCTTCCCTAAGCGCGCGCGTCTTGTGGGGCGGGCCAGCATGTCAGCCAATCCCAGACACACACACAGCTAAGTGGACTTTGAGCCAGAGAAGCAACGGCATGTGTGATAGGATCTGCATGTCACATGTCCCTGCATTATAAAACCGGACATTTTCTTCACGGACGCCATTATCTGCCTTCTGCGTCTTTGGTGTCAGACATCACTGTCGCAGCTCCGTCTTCCTGAGTCCTATAGCCGATACAGCTGTATGCGCTGCATACACAGCGTTAGACAGCTTAGGGAGAGCACTTTATAGCAGTCCTTTTAAGGGCTCCAACCGGCAGGGTCAGAGAGCCATAGGTGACAGGTCCTGCAAACAGCAACAGCGTCTGTGTAGCCCAGGTCAGGGATTTCCTACCTGCATTTCACCATTAGGAGGGAATAGAAAGGCAGTCTTCCATTCCTCTACCCAGAGCACCACAATCCTGCCACTGTACCCTCTTGTCCTCTGCACACTCCAACTGATAACTAAGCCATTATACTAGCAAACACTCAGTGTACCTAGTGGCATCCTATACGTGGCTATTGGACTTTGCTATAGTCCCACTAGTGCAAAGACATTTGCAGAGCGCGTCTGCCTGCGTTGCACACTACAACTCATTCTAACCAAGCCATTATACTAGCAAACACTCAGTGTACCTAGTGGCATCCTATACGTGGCTATTGGACTTTGCTATAGTCCCACTAGTGCAAAGACATTTGCAGAGCGCGTCTGCCTGCGTTGCACACTACAACTCATTCTAACCAAGCCATTATACTAGCAAACACTCAGTGTACCTAGTGGCATCCTATACGTGGCTATTGGACTTTGCTATAGTCCCACTAGTGCAAAGACATTTGCAGAGCGCGTCTGCCTGCGTTGCACACTACAACTCATTCTAACCAAGCCATTATACTAGCAAACACTCAGTGTACCTAGTGGCATCCTATACGTGGCTATTGGACTTTGCTATAGTCCCACTAGTGCAAAGACATTTGCAGAGCGCGTCTGCCTGCGTTGCACACTACAACTCATTCTAACCAAGCCATTATACTAGCAAACACTCAGTGTACCTAGTGGCATCCTATACGTGGCTATTGGACTTTGCTATAGTCCCACTAGTGCAAAGACATTTGCAGAGCGCGTCTGCCTGCGTTGCACACTACAACTCATTCTAACCAAGCCATTATACTAGCAAACACTCAGTGTACCTAGTGGCATCCTATACGTGGCTATTGGACTTTGCTATAGTCCCACTAGTGCAAAGACATTTGCAGAGCGCGTCTGCCTGCGTTGCACACTACAACTCATTCTAACCAAGCCATTATACTAGCAAACACTCAGTGTACCTAGTGGCATCCTATACGTGGCTATTGGACTTTGCTATAGTCCCACTAGTGCAAAGACATTTGCAGAGCGCGTCTGCCTGCGTTGCACACTACAACTCATTCTAACCAAGCCATTATACTAGCAAACACTCAGTGTACCTAGTGGCATCCTATACGTGGCTATTGGACTTTGCTATAGTCCCACTAGTGCAAAGACATTTGCAGAGCGCGTCTGCCTGCGTTGCACACTACAACTCATTCTAACCAAGCCATTATACTAGCAAACACTCAGTGTACCTAGTGGCATCCTATACGTGGCTATTGGACTTTGCTATAGTCCCACTAGTGCAAAGACATTTGCAGAGCGCGTCTGCCTGCGTTGCACACTACAACTCATTCTAACCAAGCCATTATACTAGCAAACACTCAGTGTACCTAGTGGCATCCTATACGTGGCTATTGGACTTTGCTATAGTCCCACTAGTGCAAAGACATTTGCAGAGCGCGTCTGCCTGCGTTGCACACTACAACTCATTCTAACCAAGCCATTATACTAGCAAACACTCAGTGTACCTAGTGGCATCCTATACGTGGCTATTGGACTTTGCTATAGTCCCACTAGTGCAAAGACATTTGCAGAGCGCGTCTGCCTGCGTTGCACACTACAACTCATTCTAACCAAGCCATTATACTAGCAAACACTCAGTGTACCTAGTGGCATCCTATACGTGGCTATTGGACTTTGCTATAGTCCCACTAGTGCAAAGACATTTGCAGAGCGCGTCTGCCTGCGTTGCACACTCCAACTAATTATAACTAAGTTGCATTGTCAGGGATATTTATTCTTTATTATTCTGCTGTTAATAAAGCTAGACCACCACTGCAATCTTCACCACCTCTCAATTTTTACTACCACATTTTCAGTCCACAATCTTGTCGCAATCAACATGAGTGGCAAAATGACAGATGCTGGTGGAAAGGGGAAGAGGCGTGGTGGAAAAGGCAAAAAAGGTTTTGTCCGTGGGGAAGGTGGCAAAGCTCCATTATCATCTGCTGAAGATAGACCATCTACCAGCAAAAGTAAGATGTCTACTACTTACCGTGGACAATCCGATGTGCTCCCTTTGTTACGGACACGAACAACAGGAACAAAGGTAGATGATGGGCAAAAAAGGAAAATGCTTGAATGGATCTCAAGTGGTCCAACAAGTGCCACTCAAGTACCGCATCCAAAAAACACCAGTCCTCTGAGTTGTCATCCCAATCAAACTTGCTTTCTCCCAGCTCTGAAGTCTCCATCAGCCCTGCACAGTATGGTGGAACTGAGATGGCTGAGTCTGCAGAGCTGTTCAGTCACACTATAGCCTGGGAATCAGAGGTCTGCTCCCAAGCTACAGTGAGTACAGAACAGGAAATGGTCTGCAGTGATGCCCAGAACCTTTGTGACTCAGATTCAGGCCGTGAGGACCAAGTTTCTGAGCATAATGTTGACCCTTTGTCACAAACTGTAACACCTGTGGTTATAGACAATGAGGAACATACTGATGAAGATGAGACGCAGATACCCGATTGGGATGACAACTTAAATATTCCGTCAGGGCAAGAAGAGGCTCGGTCTGAGGGGGAGGGGAGTGCAAACACAACAATTGATGATGACGTTCTAGATCCCACCTACTGTCAACCCCCAGTCAGGCACTCGAGGAGGTCAACAGAGGCGGTGGAGGAGGATGCAACCGACGACGAAGTTACCTTGCGCCTTCCTGGACAGAGTCGGAGCACTGGTAGCACGTCTACAACTGCATCCTCAGCCACCACTCTGCCTATGAGCATTATTCGGGGTGGATCAACAGGTCGCATGGCCTCTAAGCCTTGCCTAGCCTGGTCCTTTTTTCACATCGAAAAAGATCGCCCAACTCATGTGATATGTAACATTTGTCATGATTCTGTTAGTAGAGGTCAAAACCTCAGCAGTTTGACAACTTCTTCCATGAATCGTCACATGACTAAATATCATAAGTCCCGGTGGGAAGCTCACCGTGCTGCAATGCGGCCTAGTGGAGCGAACCATCCACCGCCCGCCCCTTCCACTGCATCCGCGCGCTCTTCATCTTCTAGGACTGTGGGGACAGCTGCCACACCTGTTTTTCCACGCAAAACTTCCACCACTGTAACCGCAACAGGCAGTTTGCTTGTAAGGTCGTCAGTTGGTTTGGAAGGGGAAACAAGTGAGTGTGTACAGCTCTCTCAGACATCGATAGCACCAACGTTGGATGAAGGCAACATCATGTCTCCGCCTGCACTTTCCTCACAAACCTGCATTTTTCAAGGGACACCCTACTCAACACCGTCTACACACAGCAGCCAGATCTCTGTCCCTCAGATGTGGTCAAATAAAAGGCCACTTCCTCCGACCCATGACAAAGCTAAGAGGTTGACTCTATCCCTCTGTAAGCTGTTGGCTACCGAAATGCTGCCTTTCCGCCTAGTGGACACACAGGATTTTAGAGACCTTATGTCTGTCGCTGTGCCCCAGTACCAGATGCCTAGTCGCCACTACTTCTCTAAGAAAGGTGTGCCCGCGCTACACCAGCATGTCGCACACAACATCACCGCTTCCTTGAGAAACTCTGTGTGTGAACGGGTGCATTTCACCACCGATACTTGGACCAGTAAGCATGGACAGGGACGTTACATGTCGCTGACTGGGCACTGGGTAACTATGGTGATAGATGGTGAAGGGTCTGCTGCACAAGTCTTGCCGTCCCCACGACTTGTGTGTCAATCCTCTGTCTGTCCAAGTTCCGCCACTGCTTCTGCATCCTCCACCTCATCTGGGTCCTCCACCTCCGCCCCAAGCCTGCCTGGTCAGGCCACCAGCGTTCTCACTGCGCAGAAGGAATCACGCACCCCTCATTACTATGCTGGCAGCAGAGCGCAACGGCATCAGGCGGTCTTTAGCTTGACATGTCTTGGTAATAAGAGTCACACAGCTGAGGAGTTGTGGTCAGCTTTGCGGTCCGAGTTTAATAAATGGTTGTCTCCACTCAAACTGCAGCCTGGTAAGGCCGTGTGCGACAATGCTGCAAACCTGGGTGCGGCACTTCGCCTGGGCAAGGTGACACACGTACCTTGTATGGCTCACGTGTTGAACCTTGTCGTGCAGCAATTTTTAACACACTATCCCGGCCTAGATGGCCTTCTGAACAGGGCACGAAAACTGTCAGCTCACTTCCGCCGTTCAAGCGCCGCAGCAGAGCGACTTGCATCGCTCCAGAAGTCTTTCGGCCTGCCGGTTCATCGCCTGAAATGCGATGTGGCGACACGCTGGAATTCAACTCTCCACATGTTACAGCGACTGTGGCAGCACCGCAGAGCCCTGGTGCAATACGTCATGACGTATAGCCTGGGCCAACGAGATGCAGAGGTGGGGCAGATCACCCTGATGGAGTGGTCTCAGATCAAGGACCTATGCACCCTTCTGCACAGTTTCGACATGGCGACGAATATGTTTAGCTCTGACAATGCCATTATCAGCATGACGATTCCAGTCATTTACATGCTGGAGCACACGCTAAACACTATTCGGAGTCAGGGGGTGGGACAACATGAAGGGGAGGAACTACAGGAGGATTCATATGCGCAAGGGACAACAACATCACGAAGGTCCAGACGTTCATCATCACCAACGCAGCAGGCATGGGACCATGGGGGACAGGGATCGACAAGGGCGCATAGTAGCAGGCGAAATGTTGAGCAAGGTGCAGGAGAACATGAAGAAATGGAGGACGAACTGTCCATGGACATGGAAGACTCAGCGGATGAGGGAGACCTTGGTCAAATTTCAGTTGAAAGAGGTTGGGGTCAGATGTCAGAGGAAGAAAGAACGGGTAGCACCTCTATGCCACAAACACAGCATGGACTTGGTCCGCATGGCTGCGCAAGACACATGAGTGCCTTTTTGTTGCACTACCTCCAACATGACAGTCGTATTGTCAAAATTAGAAGTGATGATGACTACTGGATTGCCACACTATTAGATCCCCGGTACAAGTCCAAATTTTGTGACATAATTCCAGCCATAGAAAGGGACGCACGTATGCAGGAGTATCAGCAGAAGCTGTTACTAGATCTTAGCTCGGCTTTTCCACCAAACAACCGTGCAGGTGCAGGGAGTGAATCTCCCAGTTGTAACTTGACAAACATGGGACGGTCTCGTCATCTTCAACAGTCTACCCGTACCAGTAGGACCTTTTCTGGTGCCGGTAACAGCAATTTTATGGAATCTTTTCATAATTTTTTTAGACCCTCTTTTGCAAGGCCACCAGAGACAACAAGTCTGACACATAGTCAACGGCTGGAGAGGATGATACAGGAGTATCTCCAAATGAACATCGATGCCATGACTGTGCAACTGGAGCCTTGCTCCTTTTGGGCTTCAAACCTACAAAAATGGCCAGAGCTCGCAACTTACGCCTTGGAGATTTTGTCGTGTCCAGCTGCCAGCGTTGTCTCTGAACGTGTATTCAGTGCTGCTGGGTGTGTGCTGACAGATAAGCGCACGCGTCTGTCCAGTGACAATGTGGACAGACTGACGTTCATCAAAATGAACAAGTCATGGATCCAGAAGGAATTTACTACCCCTGTGTCATCCTGGGGAGAGTAAATGCTTGTGGATTTGGAATGTGCTTGATGCAAATCAAAACATCCTGTTTGCAACTAGGGCCCAAGTGCTGCCACTGATGGGGTGGGTGTCTGTGTGGCCCAATTTTTGGAAAAAAGGGAGACTCCGCTTGGAGTAACCCTTGCTTACATTGTTTTTAAAAGAAGCCAAGATGAACAAGTCATGGGTCAGCAAAGACTTTGCTACCTACCCCAGTGTCATCCTGGGGACGGCTAAGAATAGCGTATTTTTGAATGTGCTTGATGCAAATCAAAACATCCTGTTTGCAACTAGGGCCCAAGTGCTGCCACTGATGGGGTGGGTGTCTGTGTGGCCCAATTTTTGGAAAAAAGGGAGACTCCGCTTGGAGTAACCCTTGCTTACATTGTTTTTAAAAGAAGCCAAGATGAACAAGTCATGGGTCAGCAAAGACTTTGCTACCTACCCCGGTGTCATCCTGGGGACGGCTAAGAATAGCGTATTTTTGAATGTGCTTGATGCAAATCAAAACATCCTGTTTGCAACTAGGGCCCAAGTGCTGCCACTGATGGGGTGGGTGTCTGTGTGGCCCAATTTTTGGAAAAAAGGGAGACTCCGCTTGGAGTAACCCTTGCTTGCTGTGTTTTTAAAAGAAGCCAAGATGAACAGAGCTGGGATCAGGAAAGACTTTGCTACCTACCCCGGTGTCATCCTGGGGACGGCTAAGAATAGCGTATTTTTGAATGTGCTTGATGCAAATCAAAACATCCTGTTTGCAACTAGGGCCCAAGTGCTGCCACTGATGGGGTGGGTGTCTGTGTGGCCCAATTTTTGGAAAAAAGGGAGACTCCGCTTGGAGTAACCCTTGCTTACATTGTTTTTAAAAGAAGCCAAGATGAACAAGTCATGGGTCAGCAAAGACTTTGCTACCTACCCCGGTGTCATCCTGGGGACGGCTAAGAATAGCGTATTTTTGAATGTGCTTGATGCAAATCAAAACATCCTGTTTGCAACTAGGGCCCAAGTGCTGCCACTGATGGGGTGGGTGTCTGTGTGGCCCAATTTTTGGAAAAAAGGGAGACTCCGCTTGGAGTAACCCTTGCTTGCTGTGTTTTTAAAAGAAGCCAAGATGAACAGAGCTGGGATCAGGAAAGACTTTGCTACCTACCCCGGTGTCATCCTGGGGACGGATAAGAATGGCGTATTTTTGAATGTGCTTGATGCAAATCTAGCTGTGAAGTGTACAACTGGGGCACAACTGCTGCCACTGAATGGGTGGGTGTGTGTGGGGCCCAATTTTTGGAAAAAAGGGGAGACTCCGCTTGGAGTAACCCTTGCTTACATTGTTTTTAAAAGAAGCCAAGATGAACAAGTCATGGGTCAGCAAAGACTTTGCTACCTACCCCAGTGTCATCCTGGGGACGGCTAAGAATAGCGTATTTTTGAATGTGCTTGATGCAAATCAAAACATCCTGTTTGCAACTAGGGCCCAAGTGCTGCCACTGATGGGGTGGGTGTCTGTGTGGCCCAATTTTTGGAAAAAAGGGAGACTCCGCTTGGAGTAACCCTTGCTTGCTGTGTTTTTAAAAGAAGCCAAGATGAACAGAGCTGGGATCAGGAAAGACTTTGCTACCTACCCCGGTGTCATCCTGGGGACGGCTAAGAATAGCGTATTTTTGAATGTGCTTGATGCAAATCAAAACATCCTGTTTGCAACTAGGGCCCAAGTGCTGCCACTGATGGGGTGGGTGTCTGTGTGGCCCAATTTTTGGAAAAAAGGGAGACTCCGCTTGGAGTAACCCTTGCTTACATTGTTTTTAAAAGAAGCCAAGATGAACAAGTCATGGGTCAGCAAAGACTTTGCTACCTACCCCGGTGTCATCCTGGGGACGGCTAAGAATAGCGTATTTTTGAATGTGCTTGATGCAAATCAAAACATCCTGTTTGCAACTAGGGCCCAAGTGCTGCCACTGATGGGGTGGGTGTCTGTGTGGCCCAATTTTTGGAAAAAAGGGAGACTCCGCTTGGAGTAACCCTTGCTTGCTGTGTTTTTAAAAGAAGCCAAGATGAACAGAGCTGGGATCAGGAAAGACTTTGCTACCTACCCCGGTGTCATCCTGGGGACGGATAAGAATGGCGTATTTTTGAATGTGCTTGATGCAAATCTAGCTGTGAAGTGTACAACTGGGGCACAACTGCTGCCACTGAATGGGTGGGTGTGTGTGGGGCCCAATTTTTGGAAAAAAGGGGAGACTCCGCTTGGAGTAACCCTTGCTTACATTGTTTTTAAAAGAAGCCAAGATGAACAAGTCATGGGTCAGCAAAGACTTTGCTACCTACCCCAGTGTCATCCTGGGGACGGCTAAGAATAGCGTATTTTTGAATGTGCTTGATGCAAATCAAAACATCCTGTTTGCAACTAGGGCCCAAGTGCTGCCACTGATGGGGTGGGTGTCTGTGTGGCCCAATTTTTGGAAAAAAGGGAGACTCCGCTTGGAGTAACCCTTGCTTGCTGTGTTTTTAAAAGAAGCCAAGATGAACAGAGCTGGGATCAGGAAAGACTTTGCTACCTACCCCGGTGTCATCCTGGGGACGGCTAAGAATAGCGTATTTTTGAATGTGCTTGATGCAAATCAAAACATCCTGTTTGCAACTAGGGCCCAAGTGCTGCCACTGATGGGGTGGGTGTCTGTGTGGCCCAATTTTTGGAAAAAAGGGAGACTCCGCTTGGAGTAACCCTTGCTTACATTGTTTTTAAAAGAAGCCAAGATGAACAAGTCATGGGTCAGCAAAGACTTTGCTACCTACCCCGGTGTCATCCTGGGGACGGCTAAGAATAGCGTATTTTTGAATGTGCTTGATGCAAATCAAAACATCCTGTTTGCAACTAGGGCCCAAGTGCTGCCACTGATGGGGTGGGTGTCTGTGTGCCCCAATTTTTGGAAAAAAGGGAGACTCCGCTTGGAGTAACCCTTGCTTGCTGTGTTTTTAAAAGAAGCCAAGATGAACAGAGCTGGGATCAGGAAAGACTTTGCTACCTACCCCGGTGTCATCCTGGGGACGGATAAGAATGGCGTATTTTTGAATGTGCTTGATGCAAATCTAGCTGTGAAGTGTACAACTGGGGCACAACTGCTGCCACTGAATGGGTGGGTGTGTGTGGGGCCCAATTTTTGGAAAAAAGGGGAGACTCCGCTTGGAGTAACCCTTGCTTACATTGTTTTTAAAAGAAGCCAAGATGAACAAGTCATGGGTCAGCAAAGACTTTGCTACCTACCCCAGTGTCATCCTGGGGACGGCTAAGAATAGCGTATTTTTGAATGTGCTTGATGCAAATCAAAACATCCTGTTTGCAACTAGGGCCCAAGTGCTGCCACTGATGGGGTGGGTGTCTGTGTGGCCCAATTTTTGGAAAAAAGGGAGACTCCGCTTGGAGTAACCCTTGCTTGCTGTGTTTTTAAAAGAAGCCAAGATGAACAGAGCTGGGATCAGGAAAGACTTTGCTACCTACCCCGGTGTCATCCTGGGGACGGCTAAGAATAGCGTATTTTTGAATGTGCTTGATGCAAATCAAAACATCCTGTTTGCAACTAGGGCCCAAGTGCTGCCACTGATGGGGTGGGTGTCTGTGTGGCCCAATTTTTGGAAAAAAGGGAGACTCCGCTTGGAGTAACCCTTGCTTACATTGTTTTTAAAAGAAGCCAAGATGAACAAGTCATGGGTCAGCAAAGACTTTGCTACCTACCCCGGTGTCATCCTGGGGACGGCTAAGAATAGCGTATTTTTGAATGTGCTTGATGCAAATCAAAACATCCTGTTTGCAACTAGGGCCCAAGTGCTGCCACTGATGGGGTGGGTGTCTGTGTGGCCCAATTTTTGGAAAAAAGGGAGACTCCGCTTGGAGTAACCCTTGCTTGCTGTGTTTTTAAAAGAAGCCAAGATGAACAGAGCTGGGATCAGGAAAGACTTTGCTACCTACCCCGGTGTCATCCTGGGGACGGATAAGAATGGCGTATTTTTGAATGTGCTTGATGCAAATCTAGCTGTGAAGTGTACAACTGGGGCACAACTGCTGCCACTGAATGGGTGGGTGTGTGTGGGGCCCAATTTTTGGAAAAAAGGGGAGACTCCGCTTGGAGTAACCCTTGCTTACATTGTTTTTAAAAGAAGCCAAGATGAACAAGTCATGGGTCAGCAAAGACTTTGCTACCTACCCCAGTGTCATCCTGGGGACGGCTAAGAATAGCGTATTTTTGAATGTGCTTGATGCAAATCAAAACATCCTGTTTGCAACTAGGGCCCAAGTGCTGCCACTGATGGGGTGGGTGTCTGTGTGGCCCAATTTTTGGAAAAAAGGGAGACTCCGCTTGGAGTAACCCTTGCTTGCTGTGTTTTTAAAAGAAGCCAAGATGAACAGAGCTGGGATCAGGAAAGACTTTGCTACCTACCCCGGTGTCATCCTGGGGACGGCTAAGAATAGCGTATTTTTGAATGTGCTTGATGCAAATCAAAACATCCTGTTTGCAACTAGGGCCCAAGTGCTGCCACTGATGGGGTGGGTGTCTGTGTGGCCCAATTTTTGGAAAAAAGGGAGACTCCGCTTGGAGTAACCCTTGCTTACATTGTTTTTAAAAGAAGCCAAGATGAACAAGTCATGGGTCAGCAAAGACTTTGCTACCTACCCCCGGTGTCATCCTGGGGACGGCTAAGAATAGCGTATTTTTGAATGTGCTTGATGCAAATCAAAACATCCTGTTTGCAACTAGGGCCCAAGTGCTGCCACTGATGGGGTGGGTGTCTGTGTGGCCCAATTTTTGGAAAAAAGGGAGACTCCGCTTGGAGTAACCCTTGCTTGCTGTGTTTTTAAAAGAAGCCAAGATGAACAGAGCTGGGATCAGGAAAGACTTTGCTACCTACCCCGGTGTCATCCTGGGGACGGTTAAGAATAGCGTATTTTTGAATGTGCTTGATGCAAATCTAGCTGTGAAGTGTACAACTGGGGCCCAAGTGCTGCCACTGAAGGGGTGGGTGTGTGTGGGGCCCAATTTTTGGAAAAAAGGGAGACTCCGCTTGGAGTAACCCTTGCTTGCTGTGTTTTTAAAAGAAGCCAAGATGAACAGAGCTGGGATCAGGAAAGACTTTGCTACCTACCCCGGTGTCATCCTGGGGACGGATAAGAATGGCGTATTTTTGAATGTGCTTGATGCAAATCTAGCTGTGAAGTGTACAACTGGGGCACAACTGCTGCCACTGAAGGGGTGGGTGTGTGGGGCCCAATTTTTGGAAAAAAGGGAGACTCCGCTTGGAGTCACCTTGCGGTGTTTTACATGACTTTAGAAGGGCGTGCCATGCCTATATCTGTGTGTCCTCCTCTTTTTCCTTGTCCAGCTGTTTTGTTTTCGCATGAGTACATGTCCTTGTCACTTTCCCATGTGTTTGTGTTGTGTTGTGAGTTGTTTGTCACCTTTTGGACACCTTTGAGGGTGTTTTCTAGGTGTTTTACTGTGTTTGTGATTGCCTGCCATTGTTTCCTATGGGCTCGAGTTCGGTTCGTCGAACGTTCGACGAGCCGAACTCGAGCCAGACCCCCCGTTCGGCGAACCGCCTCGAGCCGAACCGGGACCGGTTCGCTCATCTCTAATTGTGACATTTGGACTGAAGATCAGCCTAAAAGTGTGAAATGCACTGCAGCAAAAAAGAATGTTATTTCTTTTTTTTTTTTTTTAAATTGTGAAAAGTTTATTCAGAGGGTCATTTATTATTAAACCCCTCAAACCACCAGAATTCTGTTTGGTTCCCCTAAAGTATTAAGAAATATTTCAGGCACAAAGAACAATGAGCTTCACATGTTTGGATTAATTAGCTCTTTTTCCAGCCTTTTCTGACTAATTAAGACCCTCCCCAAACTTGTGAACAGCACTCATACTTGGTCAACATGGGAAAGACAAAGGAGCATTCCAAGGCCATCAGAGACAAGATCGTGGAGGGTCACAAGGCTGGCAAGGGGTACAAAACCCTTTCCAAGGAGTTGGGCCTACCTGTCTCCACTGTTGGGAGCATCATCCGGAAGTGGAAGGCTTATGGAACTACTGTTGGCCTTCCACGGCCTGGACAGCCTTTGAAAGTTTCCACCCGTGCCAAGGCCAGGCTTGTCCGAAGAGCCAAGGCTAACCCAAGGACAACAAGGAAGGAGCTCCGGGAAGATCTCATTGCAGTGGGGATATTGGTTTCAGTCAATACCATAAGTAACGTACTTCACCGCAATGGTCTCCGTTCCAGACGAGCCCGTAAGGTACATTTACTTTCAAAGCGTCATGTCAAGGCTCATCTATAGTTTGCTCATGATCACTTGGAGGACTCTGAGACAGACTGGTTCAAGGTTCTCTGGTCTAATGAGACCAAGATCGAGATCTTTGGTGCCAACCACACATGTGACGTTTGGAGACTAGATGGCACTGCATACGACCCCAAGAATACCATCCCTACAGTCAAGCATGGTGGTGGCAGCATCATGCTGTGGGGCTGTTTCTCAGCCAAGGGGCCTGGCGATCTGGTCCACATCCATGGGAAGATGGATAGCACGACCTACCTAGAGATTTTGGCCAAGAACCTCCGCTCCTCCATCAAGGATCTTAAGATGGGTCGTCATTTCATCTTCGAACAAGACAACGACCCAAAGCACACAGCCAAGAAAACCAAGGCCTGGTTCAAGAGGG
The DNA here is from genome assembly GCF_048569485.1 of Anomaloglossus baeobatrachus. Classification (NCBI taxonomy): domain Eukaryota; kingdom Metazoa; phylum Chordata; class Amphibia; order Anura; family Aromobatidae; genus Anomaloglossus; species Anomaloglossus baeobatrachus. The sequence goes on along the minus strand of NC_134354.1, from coordinate 153,572,149 downwards.
AAAAAATCAAGGTGTTGCAGTGGCCTAGTCAGTCTTCTGACCTTAACCCAATTGAAAACTTGTGGAAGGAGCTCAAGATTAAAGACCACATGAGACACCCAAAGAACCTAGATAACTTGGAGAAGATCTGTATGGAGGAGTGGGCCAAGATAACTCCAGAGACCTGTGCCGGCCTGATCAGGTGTTATAAAAGACGATTATTAGCTGTAATTGCAAACAAGGGTTATTCCACAAAATATTAAACCTAGGGGTTGAATAATAATTGACCCACACTTTTATGTTGAAAATGTATTAAAATTTAACTGAGCAACATAACTTGTTGGTTTGTAAGATTTATGCATCTGTTAATAAATCCTGCTCTTGTTTGAAGTTAGCAGGCTCTAACTTATTTGCATCTTATCAAACCTGCTAAATCTGCAGGGGGTTGAATACTACTTGTAGGCACTGTATATACCTTAAGAGTACTATATTTTTAAACTATATGGGATAGCCCATATGATTATGTATGCCTTTGGAAGCTCCCATAGGTTTATTGGCAAAATCTGAGTTAATTAGAGACACACCTGTGGATGTATTTTAATGCCCCCATAAAATATACTGCTTCTTTGTGTAGCCTCATAGGAAATTTAAAAGAAATCAGCCAAGATCTCTGTAAGAAAATTGTGGACTTGCATAAGTCTGGTTCATCCTTGGGTGCAATTTCCAGGTAGCTGAAGGTGCTTCATTCAACTGTACAAACAATCTTTCATAAGTACAAACAAGATGGGATTGTCCAGCCATCATACCACTCAGAAAGGAGATGGGTTCTGTGTACCAGAGATGAACATGCTTTGGTCAGACATGTGCAAATCAACCCAAAAACAAAAGAAAAAGACCTTGTGAAGCTGCTTGCAGAAGCTGGTAAGATTGTGTCATTATCCACTGTGAACTGAGTATGGTATGAAGATGGGCCGAATAGCCACTCTGCCAGGAAGAAGCCATTACTCCAAAATAAGCATAAAAAAGGCAGATTAATGTTTGCAAATGTACACCGAAACAAAGACCTTAATTTTTGGGGACATGTCCTGTGGTCTGACAAAACTAAAATGGAACGGTTTGGCCATAATGACCATCATTAAGTTTGGAGGAAAAAGGGAGAAGCTTTGAAGCCTAAGAATACTTTCCCATTACATATCATGCAGTGGCATCAACTCAGAGCTTGGCGCAGCCAATTAGCCACAAGTACACACATCTACTGTTCAGTGACTCTAATGGTTTTTTGCTCTTAAATTGAAAATGAGGATTCACTTTATGTGACTACAGACTTGATAATCCTCACATCCAAAGCACTGTTCCCTGTTAGCATTCTCCAACGTAGGTGAGTCACCTCTCGTATGTTATTTGCATAAAGGCAGTCACATGCTGACTAGACTATGTCTAGCCTCACTCAATGAAAGTGTACTGAGATACAGTCTAGTTGAAATGTGGCTGGAAGTATCCAAATCACTGTGCTTGTGATGGGAGGATTTATATGTCTGCAGTCTGACAGCGAGGCAATCCCTTTAACTTCTTGAACTCCTATTAGATAAGAAAATCTGCTTCACACCAAACAAATCTGCTCATAATTATCTACATTTTTAATGTGAGAAAATGTCTCTATAATATAAAAGCACTAAAGTGCTAAAAAAAACCTATTCTAAACTAAAATGACCTCAAATGAAAAATTTACAAGACTATTCAAAATTGACGAGAGTTACACATATTTTATGCTGCTATATACTTCTTCTTTGTAGCTTGTGTTATATACGGTACCATAACTATGCCAAATACATACTATTGCAGCCTTGAATTTTGAATAGAAATATCTCGGCTTCTTCCTATCATCCTGTAGATCGTGTGTAATGTACAGCTTCTAGTTCCAATTCAAGGATCATTTCAAGTTAATGCTGTTGGCATAAACTGTAGAGAAGCAAAGAAAAGTTCCCATTTGAGTGGTTTTCTCCCTTTTATTTTGTCTTGCTTTGGAAGTATGAAAGAAAGTGTTAATTGGATAGTGGATTTACTTTGTATCTTTCATGTCACACTTATTTTAATGTAATTTGTACTTACACTCTTTTTAGAGAATGGATTAACTTCTGCTCTGTTGTTAAAGTAAAATACTGAGGGGTGAAAATACCAAATGTTGAAAAAACAATAAAAGTTGATAGAGCCCTTACTGGGCTTACATCTATCAAGTGAAGGGAAAGAGTACGAACCTTAAGATTATACATTACAGAAATCACCAGACCATTAAACTAATGCTATTATTTAATCTTTTCTTTTAGCTAATTAAATAATAATACTAACAAGATTAATTTCTGTGTGTAAATTAGCAGATACAATTACTTGTGTCTCATATGGAGCAGTTGATATGGCAGGAAATGTTATAAATATCTGGTCGATGACGATCCTTCTAACGTGAGCATCTTCCCCTTTAGGTATTGTTAGTAACGATGTGGAGGCAACAAATGTACAGTTTTCTCCAGTCAATTCCAAGAAGCTCCAAAGGTTAAGGAGAGTGTTTGCTTTTTAAGATTTGGAACTGTTATACAAATACAGTTAGGTCCAGAAATATTTGGACAGTGACACAATTTTCGCGAGTTGGGCTCTGCATGCCACCACATTGGATTTGAAATGAAACCTCTACAACAGAATTCAAGTGCAGATTGTAACGTTTAATTTGAAGGTTTGAACAAAAATATCTGATAGAAATTGTAGGAATTGTACACATTTCTTTACAAACACTCCACATTTTAGGAGGTCAAAAGTAATTGGACAAATAAACCAAACCCAAACAAAATATTTTTATTTTCAATATTTTGTTGCGAATGCTTTGGAGGCAATCACTGCCTTAAGTCTGGAACCCATGGACATCACCAAACGCTGGGTTTCCTCCTTCTTAATGCTTTGCCAGGCCTTTACAGCCGCAGCCTTCAGGTCTTGCTTGTTTGTGGGTCTTTCCGTCTTAAGTCTGGATTTGAGCAAGTGAAATGCATGCTCAATTGGGTTAAGATCTGGTGATTGACTTGGCCATTGCAAAATGTTCAATTTTTTTGCACTCATGAACACCTGGGTAGCTTTGGCTGTATGTTTGGGGTCATTGTCCATCTGTACTATTAAGCGCCATCCAATCAACTTTGCGGCATTTGGCTGAATCTGGGCTGAAAGTATATCCCGGTACACTTCAGAATTCATCCAGCTACTCTTGTCTGCTGTTATGTCATCAATAAACACAAGTGACCCAGTGCCATTGAAAGCCATGCATGCCCATGCCATCACGTTGCCTCCACCATGTTTTACAGAGGATGTGGTGTGCCTTGGATCATGTGCCGTTCCCTTTCTTCTTCAAACTTTTTTCTTCCCATCATTCTGGTACAGGTTGATCTTGGTCTCATCTGTCCATAGAATACTTTTCCAGAACTGAGCTGGCTTCATGAGGTGTTTTTCAGCAAATTTAACTCTGGCCTGTCTATTTTTGGAATTGATGAATGGTTTGCATCTAGATGTGAACCCTTTGTATTTACTTTCATTGAGTCTTCTCTTTACTGTTGACTTAGAGACAGATACACCTACTTCACTGAGAGTGTTCTGGACTTCAGTTGATGTTGTGAACGGGTTCTTCTTCACCAAAGAAAGTATGCGGCGATCATCCACCACTGTTGTCATCAGTGGACGCCCAGGCCTTTTTGAGTTCCCAAGCTCACCAGTCAATTCCTTTTTTCTCAGAATGTACCCGACTGTTGATTTTGCTACTCCAAGCATGTCTGCTATCTCTCTGATGGATTTTTTCTTTTTTTTCAGCCTCAGGATGTTCTGCTTCACCTCAATTGAGAGTTCCTTAGACCGCATGTTGTCTGGTCACAGCAACAGCTTCCAAATGCAAAACCACACACCTGTAATCAACCCCAGACCTTTTAACTACTTCATTGATTACAGGTTAACGAGGAAGACGCCTTCAGAGTTAATTGCAGCCCTTAGAGTCCCTTGTCCAATTACTTTTGGTCCCTTGAAAAAGAGGAGGCTATGCATTACAGAGCTATGATTCCTAAACCCTTTCTCCAATTTGGATGTGAAAATTCTCATATTGCAGCTGGGAGTGTGCACTTTTAGCCCATATTATATATATATAATTGTATTTCTGAACATGTTTTTGTAAACAGCTAAAATAACAAAACTTGTGTCACTGTCCAAATATTTCTGGACCTAACTGTATATAGAGATCTGCATGCTTATCCAATATAAATGAGCAAATGTATTTCAGTGGAATTAAATTAAACTGAAATGTGAAAATATAAATGTGTGAAATTACAGAGTTTTGTAAATTGTCTTTAAAGGGAACCTGTCATCAGAAATTTAGCTTTAAACCTAAAAGTTTCCCCCTCTGCAGCTCATGGGCTGCATTCTAGCAAGGTTCCTGTACTTTTTGTGCCCTCTTTGAAACCAAATTAAACACGTTATAAAATTGTACCTTTTTGTCTGTAATTCTTGTAAATTATCCATGGGGGCGGGCTCTCTTGCGTCTGTTGCTGTCCCTCCTGCAGATTGACATCATCCCCATTGATCCATTTCATATCTCAGGACTGTGATTGCATCGCAAGTGCCCGCCCATAATCTCGTGACCGCGATCTCCCCTCTGCCTCCAGCATTCTGCGCAACCGCTGGAAGATGACCCGACGTCACCTCCTTCCCATCCTGCCCTGCAGCAGGAAATAGATGGGAGGAGTGGAGCAGCATGCAGCACAGCACAGGTTACAAAAAAAAACAAAAAAACGTTTAGTGCTTTTCACTTTTCAGAAGACATTGTGTGTCTTTGTTTGATTTTACATGTTTTTTTTACTGTGTACTCAGATCCTCTCCACGTCTCCTCGTATCCTGTGGTGGCCTGCTCCGCTCCTCCCATCTATTTCCTGCTGCAGGGCAGGATGGGAAGGAGGTGACGTCGAGTCATCTTCCAGCGCTTGCGCAGAACGCTGGAGGCAGAGGAGAGATCGCAGTCACGAGATTATGGGTGGTCACTCGTGCCTGCGACCACGTCACCAGCGGTCCTCGCGTGCACGGGACCTCGGGCGCAGTGGGCGGCATCCTGAGATATGAAATGGAGCAATGGGAGATGGCGTCAATCTGCAGGAGGGACAGTAACCGACACCAGAGAGCCCGCCCCCATGGATAATTTACAAGAATTACAGACAAAAAGGTACAACTTTATAAAGTGTTTAATTTGGTTTCGAAGGGGGTACAAAAAGTACAGGAACCTTGCTAGAATGCAGCCCACGAGCTGCAGAGGGGGAAACTTTTAGGTTTAAAGCTTAATTTCTGATGACAGGTTCCCTTTAAGCAGATTCAGCAAAATGACAGCAAGCAGACACCCATTTAGCTGAGGTGTAAAAATGGCTGGCGAAAGTTTATAAAAACAAAAACCTGTACTTAACTGACTGCTCACCAGTGTGGCCCAATGTACGTTTAAGTCAGTTTTTTAATTTTAACACCTTACTATTAACTTTATTGTTTTTTCACTGTGTGTCTAGCTTTTCACTTCACCATATTTCCTTTCTGGGTTATATCCTGGCCAGAAAGTGTGTAGTATCAGGTTCCACTCCTCTCTAGAAATCATAGGATCTTCTTCTCTTGGAAGAGTGATGCTCCAGACTATGCACCTGGTTGCATTGGCATATGGTAGCCCAGATGAATGCTGGGACCATGACCAACTGTCCCAAAGCTTTGGTGAGGACAGGCCACCAATCTTTGACCCTCTCTGTAGACTTCTGGTTTGGAAAGCTGTGGGCTGTCATAGATTATATTTTAGTGCACTTTTTGTGGCACTGTCACAATTTTATACACTAGGTGGAGAGCATGCGCTCAACCTTTAAAAAAAAAAAACAACTTTTGCCATACTAGATCCTCTTTAAGTTTACATCGTGATCTATTTTTTGTGATCTTTGTATTGGTTACATCTAATATATGAATTTATCAGGCATTGATCTCCTTCCTTTTTAAATAAAACAAAAAAATATAATATTGAAAGTTATTATTGTTAGTTGTGGTTAATATTCATTTTTCTTGGTTGTGGTCATTCTAGTTTTAGAGACATTATATTCGCAATAGTAGGTTAAAGTTCTTTTAGTCTTTAATAGAAGGGTTTTTTTCTTGCGCTTGTTAAATGATCTGTTATACTCTTAGTGAAAAATTTAAAAATTATCTAGGATAAATATGTATTTATGTAAATGTGAACATAATAATAATAATTATTATTACTATTATCATTATTATTATTATTATTATTATTATTATTATTATTATTAATAATAATACAAGTTGAACTTGAAATAAAAAATCAATAACCCCAAAAATAATCCAAAGCTCTTTATTCAATAGAATTACTACTTTCTGTTTTTTTTTTTTAATGCATGGTTTAGGTAGCATTAATTGAAAAGTAAGAAGAATAAAACAATAATTCTACACCATTAACTTTGTAGTATATAATGTGACAAGGTCATAATAATAATTAAAGTCTAATGGCTGTATCTTTAAAGGAAATAATATGTCTAGACATAGACAGTGATGAGTTGATGACACTATTAATGTGAAAATGGATTTTCATTTTTTTGTAAATATGGAAATTCTTGATAAAATTCCTAATTTACCAGATAAGACATTTTCATTAAGAACAAGACTTTTCAGTGAACCCTAAGAATTTGAGTCTGTGTTCATTCTGCAATAATTTTATGTTTATTGGAAAAAAGTAATGATAGTTTGTATTGAATGAACCTTTTTAAGCAGCACATGAGCATTTAGGTGTAGAGTAAAGGCTAGCTAAATATGAAAAGGAGAATGGAATGTGAAACAAAAAAAAAGCTGCTTGGATATTGCTGGAGAACCACTCTTGTCGAAAACTGCAATTATTGCACTCTTTAGTAACTACTGTATGCATGCTTCATTGTGACCAAGCTTTTTTATGACTTAAAAATAAAAATAGATAATCCTACATCAGATATATCAAAGCTAGAGATTATAACAACCAATCAGCAAAAGATATACAACTAATATTTATAGATATAAATATTTTATATAGTCACATGTACATACAATTATAGAAATACATGAAAATAAAGCTAAATACAACATGGAAGGGTATGTAAAATATCATTGAAATATAGTAGGGATTATTTATAAAAAACTGCAAATTTATCTGATTTATATGACAAAAGAGAAAGTGGCATGTGCCATTAAGCCAAGTATGTACAGAGATGCTGAAATAGCAAGGTAATAGCAAGGTAACATTAAGGGTTCACTCCAACTGGCATATAACTTGGACAAGTGCAATGTGAGAAAAAAAAGGTATTGCTCTTAGACCAATGTTATTCATTGAGGCAGTGCACAGCTGCAAATCTTTTCTCAGCTGTATTCGGCCTGAGGAACAAGTCGTAGCTTTCTCCAAGTAAATGCATAAATTGGATGAGACTCATCTATTCGAGTCTATGGGTGCAAGAAAAAAACAGATGCAGCATGCATTCTTTTTTACGGATACATTGCCATTCTGTAGCAAAGGACACTGTAACTAGTCCTGTAAAATATTTTTCAATAATAGCTGCTATAAAAAAACGGATAGCATATGGATACCATACGTATGTCTTACAGCTGGCATATGGATGCTAGGCAAGAAAAAAATCGCACACTCACATAGCAGTCACATAAGATCAGAAATACCAAATGGATTTCACCCATCCCACTTTTTTGAAAGAGACTGGGACCCATATTTTTTATATGCCAGTGTTTGCGAACCCCAATAGAAATGAACATGGCAAAAAATAACATCCAATGGAGCATCATTTAGTGTAGGTGTTGCAGCATCCCTGCATAATAAGTTTTTGTGATATTACATAAAGTGATATGTTCTAAAAAGTAAAATGTTATAATAAAATGTTGAAGTCAAGCATACATGCTGTGAGGGTCTGTTATCTACTGTAATGATTATTTTTATGATCTTTGTGAGCTGATTTTTGAAATGTGCATTGAATTATTTATACTTTTCCTACTTAAGCACCGTAATATACATTTTTACTTTTTGGCACATTCATTATTTGTGAGATTGGTAGGGTAAAAATGAAAAAATATGACTTCCACAATTTTCCATGACAATTGCACGAAAGAGAAAAGAATAACCCTAAAACAACTGAGCAGTATGACTGACAATGTTGTTAAACCTTCAAATAAAGAATGCAATGTGGTTATCTGGCCTAACTTTGTGTATGAAAAAGAGGTTATGTGACACGTACATGACATTGTCATATAACAAATTTATATTTAATCTTCTTTCTTATTACAAGGAATACCTTTATATTATCCTTACTCATGCTGTTCCACATGGTAAATGAAGAGAGAGACAGAGAGAAAGAAAGACAGAAAATGTTTTAAGGCATTTTTCTTACTTTTTGAAAAGTTAAAAGGTTACATACATTAAGAGTACTATGCACTTAAACAATATAAAAATAAAAAAAGGTTCATGGAGCCTCTGTTAGGAGTCTCGCCATAAAAAAATAGCCAGATATCCCTCCGGGAAGGACTTAGCCAAGGAGTGGCTCTTTTTAGGAGACCACTATAACCACCATATTAAGTGGCCCTTTTAGTCAATATCCTACTCTTTGACAAGTTTAAAAATATGACAAGGGAAATACCAAGGCCAGGTATCCATGCACAGACAGCTGTTTCGGGGTATTGCTCCTCATCAGTGTGGAGCAGAATTCTGGCTAGGTGGGAGCAATGCCTTGTAGACCAGCAAGACAAAGCAATCACTGATCTCGGGGAGACCAGCGAGAGAAAACACTGCCAGCAGCCAGCAAAGGTGCTTAACACAGTGAAATCCAGGTGCATTGCCCCCTGGGAAGTATGCAAATCAAAAAAGGTCCGTGGAGCCTCTGTTAGGAGTCTCGACACAGAAAATAGCCAGATATCCCTCCGGGAAGGACCTAGCCAAGGGGTGGCTCTTTTTAGGAGACCACCATAACCATCATAATAAGTGGCCCTTTTAGTCAATATCCAACTCTTTGACAAGTTTAAAGATATGACAAGGGAAATACCAAGGCCTGGTATCAATCCACAGACAGCTGTTTCGGGGTATTGCCCCTCATCAGTGTGGAGTTGGATTATGGCCAGGTGGGAGCAATGCCTAGTAGACCAAAAAGAAAAAACAACCACTGATTTCGGAGAGACCAGCCAGAAAACACCAGGCATCGCTCCCACCTAGCCAGAATCCTACTTCACACTTATGAGCGGCAATACCCCAAAACAGCTGTCTGTGGATGGATACCTGGCCTTGGTATTTCCCTTGTCATATCTTTAAACGTGTCAAAGAGTTCGATATTGACTAAAAGGGCCACTTAATAAACATAAAAAGACAGATAACTGTTTGGACAGCCACACAGGAACAAAGACCTTAATTTTTAGAAACATGACCTGTGGTCTGATGAAACTAAAATTGAACCATTTGGCCATAATGACCGTTATTGGATTTGGATGAAAAAGGGAGAAGACCTGAAGCCTAAGAACACCAACCCAATTTTTAAACATATAGATGGAAGCATTATATTGTGGGGTTGTTTTTCTGCAGGAGGGACTGGTGCACTTCCCAAAATAGATGGCATCATGAGGAAAGAAGATTATGTGGCAATACTGAATCTTTACGTTCTTGGCTGAAATCTGGTGCAAACATTTCAGATTCAAATTTGAACATTCTGTTTATTATTTTACCAAGAGATGCAGATTGGGTGTTACAAGTTGTGCACCATATTCCAGCATCCAATCTACACCTGCCAAGAAAATGCATTACCACCGCAGCATACCTCATGCGATAGTGATAAGTTATTTTGCTAAATGGTGTAGATTGGGTGCAGGAATGTGGTGTAAAAATTTCAGCACCAAATTTGCATCTCTTGGCAATAAAAAATGCTGTTTTCTGCCTGGAGATGCAGACACTTTGGAAGCTTTTTCCCCAGTGCCTGATTGGTGCACAGAACCAGTGTCAAGAAAATTCATCTCAGTGACTTCAGGGACACAATGGGATTCGTTTTTCCTCTTGATAAAAAGAAGCTGAACTGGATGGCAAGATGGTACCTTAGAAGACCAAGACAGAGGAGCACCAACCAGACACCTTTTGTGGCAATTTTGTCCTCAACAGAGCACCTCTCCAGAATTCCAGTCTACAACAACGTGTGAGTATGGAGTCGAGGCAGACTCAGGAGAAGTGGTAAAATTTGGAAGCACCAGGAAGGAGATGCTCTTCAAATGTAAAGTTCCTACCTGTAGGTCCACTTGTTTAGAAACAAAGCATATGGGTTCAGATAAGAGTACTCCAATGACAAACAATAATGTTAAGGAATTCTGAAGGCATCAGATCAGAATCCGGTACTGAACTACCACAGGCTGTTTTATGAAGTCTACATGTCTTCGAGGTTGTATTGCAATGCCTCCTAGTTTTTTGCAGCTCATGCATTTATTGCATAGGTTTCCCAGTCTAAGCATAACACTCCTTGAAAATGAAAAAAAAATGTTTTCTGAGGCACTCCTCTATGTGTCTTTGAGGGTGCACTTCAGTACACTCTTCTAACTTTTGGCATCTTTGGCACACACATTCCAGTCTAGGTGTCCCACTCCTTCAAAATGGGAAAAAAATATTTTCAGTAGCCCTCCTCTATATGTTTTCCAGAGTGTCTTCCTTCTTCTAATTTTTGGCAGCCCATGCAATTAGTGCATAGACCATATGAGTGCAGGAGCCCTCTACCCAACCATTTTAACAGAATTTGTATGAGGCCCTCCTTTATGCCTAATACAGTGTGTATCGGAGTCCCTTCTTTATAAATTAAGCAAGATGTGTCTGACCATGTCACACACACACCATATGCTGAGATAAGGTAGTAAAGTGTTAAAATGACATTTTCCAGTGAATTTTTGTTTTGGGGGGGCAAGTTCTGGTACCGAACCAAACTTTTAACTACAGTTTAGCCCCGCCCGGCAAACTCGAACATCCATGGGGTGCTTGTCCTTTGTATAGATGTAGTATTTCTTAAACTAACACACAAGAATGATATCATGAGTAGAGATGAGCCAGCCTCTAAAGGCTTGAGTTCAGTTCGGTTCGTCGAACGGAGGCCGCGTTCGAGTTCGGTTCAGCGAGCCGTTCGACGAACCTCTCGAGCCCCATTGAAACCAATGGCAGCCAAACACAAACACATAAAAACACATTATACATGTACATATACAGTTAATAAACAGTGTCATAATACTTACCTGTCCCCACGATGCGTCCTGCACTCTGTCTCCTGCCGCTTTTCCTTCCGATAATCGCTGCATCCTCCCGGTAACCAGCACTGATGATAGGACCTATCGTGACGTCAAAATAGCATGTGACCAGTCTATTATCTCAATGACTACAGACTAGTCACATGGCTAGACATCATGCTAGTTCCTGTCATTGCATCTCTCTAGTACGCGGTGCACGTTTGTGCATCCCCGTGTACCAGTGAGATGCTCTGGCACATGGTCGACTCCCCGTTTTGCTTCCCCGGTCCGTTATTCACCGGCTGCCACAGCCGGTCAATAACAGAGATCACCGTTGCTATAGCAACGCGCCTGTCAGCGGTGACGTCAACCCTTACAGCCAGCAGCTTCTTCTCACTCATGGAGTGAAAGACTGCACGGGAAGCAGCAGTGTCCTTCCTCCCATGCAGCACTATCTGATATAGCAGAGCTGCATGGGTTGAAGGAGAAAGAAGTCAGAAGACCAGGATGGTGGAGGGATAAGAGGGAGTAATAAACATGGAGTCTTTAAGTGTGTCTGTGAATTTATTTCTGTTAAAGTATTTTTCTCTGTGTGGTGTCTTTTTTTTGACCCTTTATTGGAGATTTTTAATGGCTGGGTCAAACTTGCCTGACATTAAGAATCTCTGGCTTAATACTAGCTAGTAAAACAAAGCTAGTCTTAACTCATAATTACCCAGCAAACCACCCGGCTTCAGGGCTGCTGGAAGAGTTGGATACAGCGCCAGATGATGGCGCTTCTATCAAAACACCAGTTTCTGGGGCGGCTGCAGATTGCAATTTGCAGTAGAGGGACCCAGAAAGCTCAGGCCAACCTGTGCTGCGAATTCCAATCCCCAGCTGCCTAGTTGTACCTGGCTGGACAAAAAAATATGGCGAAGCCCACATCATTTGTTTTTTAATTATTTCATGAAATAAGTGAAATAATTAAAAAAAACGGGCTTCCCTATATTTTTGGTTCCCAGCCGGGTACAAATAGGCAGCTGGGGTTTGGGGGCAGCCCGTAGGTGCCTGCTGTACTTGGCTAGCATACAAAAACATGTCGAAGCCCATGTCATTTTTTTGGTGGGCAAAAAACTCCTGCATACAGTCCTGGATGGAGTATGCTGAGCCTTGTAGTTCTGCAGCTGCTGTCTGCTCTCCTGCATACACTATTGAATGGAGCATGCTGAACCTTGTCATTCTGCAGCTGCTGTCTGCTCTCCTCCATACAGGAAGACAGCAGCTGAAGAACTACAAGGCTCAGCATACTCCATCCAGGTCTGTATGCAGGAGTTTTTTGCCCCCTAAAATAATTATGTGGGCTTCGGCATGTTTTTGTATGCTAGCCAGGTACAGCAGGCACCTACGGGCTGCCCCAACCCCCAGATGCCTATTTGTACCCGGCTGGGAACCAAAAATATAGGGAAGCCCTTTTTTTATTAATTATTTCATGAATTTCATGAAATAATTAAATACCAAATAACATGGGCTTCGCCATATTTTTATATGCTAGCCAGGTACAGCAGGCACCTACGGGCTGCCCCCAACCCCCAGCTGCCTATTTTTACCCGGCTGGGAACCAAAAATATAGGGAGGCCCTTTTTTATTAACTATTTCATGAATTCCATGAAATATTTAAAAAAACAAATGACTTGGGTTTTGCCATATTTTTGTATGCTAGCCAGGTACAGCAGGCACCTACGGGCTGCCCCCAACCCCCGGCTGCCTATTTGAACCCGGCTGAGAACCAAAAATATAGGGAAGCCCGTTTTTTTTAATTATTTCACTTATTTCATGAAATAATTAAAAAACAAATGTCGTGGGCTTCGCCATATTTTTGTGTCCAGCCAGGTACAACTAGGCAGCTGGGGATTGGAATCCACAGCACAGGTTGGCCTGAGCTTTCTGGGCCCCTGCAGCTGCTCCAGAAAATGGTGCTTTGATAGAAGCGCCATCTTCTGACGCTGTATCCAACTCTTTCAGCTGCCATGGTGACGGGTGGCTCGCTGGGTAATAATGGGGTTGGGGCTAGCTGTATATTATCAACGAGCCCTAAGCTCGAAATTCATGGTGTCAAGCCAATATGAGACATGGCCACCATGAATTTCTAGTACCGATAAAAAAAACCACAACACACAAAAACATATTTTTATTATAAATAAAACAACACAATTAGTGACTCCATCTTTATTGAAATAAAGAACCCCCCTCCGCAGTAATCCTGGGCCAAGGGTCCTGCGCCGTCCAATCTGGATCCAATATCATCTGATTTGCTGGAAGGCAAAGCAATCAGATGATGTGTCAGGTTCAAGGGTCTGAATCACATGACACAGCAGCTGATTGTATAAACGGCTTTTATACAATAAGCTGATGCATCAGTGCAAACCCCCCCCCAAAAACCTACACACTTCAGTGCAGACTCCTATCCGACGGCATCAGCTGATAGTTTAGCCGGCTGGGAGGTAAGAAGACGGCCACACCGTTCGAATTATAGTGTCAGCTGATTCCATCAGGTGACCGCATCAGCTGATTACCGCCAGGTCTGAGAAAGAGAGAGAGAGAAAGAAGAGAAAGAGAGAAGATAGAGAAAAGAGAAAGAGGAGAGAGAGAGAAAGAGAGAGAGAAGAGAGAGAAAGAAAAGAGAGCGAAAGAGAGAAAGAAGAGAGAAAGAGAGAGAGAAAAAGAAGAGAGAGAGAAAGAGAGAAAGAAGAGAGAGAGAAAGAGAGAAAGAAGAGAGAGAGAAAGAGAGAAAGAAGAGAAAGAGAGAAAGAAGAGAAAGAAGAGAAAGAAAGGAGAGAGAGAGAAAAGAGAGAGAGAAGAGAGAGAGAAAGGAGAGAGAGAAGAGAGAGAAAGGAGAGAGAAAGGAGAGAAAGAGAAAGTTAGAGAGAGGAAAAGAGAAAGAGAAAAAGAGAGAGAAAGAGAGAGAGAGAATGAGGAGAGAGCAATGTAGCCTTATTCCGTGAACTGCTCCGATTTTAGAGGTGTGTCCCGCGGCTCACAGCTGATGTCCGGCTCCTCCCCTCAGTGCATAATTAAATTATAATTATAAATATATTATAAATATAATATAAATATAATTTAAAATTTAAAATAACAATAAAAAAAAAAGTTCTTTACCGGGATTAGAACTCACGACCTATTGCTTCTTAGGTGAGCTCTCTATTCACTCAGTTACTGACTCTATTGATAAAGACAGGCAGTATTTGGTAATCTTGAAGTCTGCATTGCTGAAGTCTGCTGACCACGTGATTCACTTCATTGCTACATGGAGCTGATACAGAGCACTTGTGTTCTGTAGCAGAGCTGACAGTGTTGTGTGGATTACGTCGGACCTGGAGGGGTATTTGTGGATTTTAATAAAATGGTGAAACAGGGTTTTTTTTGTCTTTTATTCTAAATAAAGGATTTTTCAGTGTGTGTGTTTATTTACTTTCATGTTGATCATGGAACGTGTCTCAGGGAGATGACTGGCATGATTAACTCTTTATTACCTCGATTGCCACCACACCAGGGCAATTCGGGATGACCTGGGTAGAGTCCCGGGACTGTCTCATCTAATGGTTGCGGTAATTCTGGGTGGCTGCTTGGTGATATTTTTAGGCTGGAGGGCTCCCGATACCGTGGCGCTCTCCATCCTGACAATACCAGCCTCCAGCCTTTCGGCTTTATCCTGGCTGGTATCAAATATGGGGTAACCACTTTTTTTTTATTATTATTATTTATTTATTTATTTTACTGCACAATATAGACCCGCCCTCCGGCGGCTGTGATTGGTTGCAGTGGGTCAGCTGTCACTCAGCTTGAGGATGTGTTTGACTGCAACCAATCATGGGCGCCGGTGGGCGGGGAAAGCATGGAATAACTAATTGACTAATGAAGCGGCAGCCATTTTCTAAAGAGGAAAAGACGCCACAGATTTGTGACAGACGTGGAGCGAGACGCCCGTGATCGGTAAGTAGGAAAGGGAGAGGGATTGTGCTGTGGATGCAGGACGCATGCAGATAGCAACATGTGCACATAGCCTTACTGTGAAAAGACACATTTATGGTGATCGAACCATTCTCGAACGTAACTCGAACTGTCGAGCTTTTAGCAAAAAGCTCGAGTTCGATCTCGAGCACCCCCCAAAATCACTTGAACATGAAATTGGCGAACCCCGAACCTTGAACATTGCTCAACTCTAATAATGAGGAAGAAAATTAACATTTCACAACAAAAAACACTGATCTTGTATAGTTGGAAGTCAAGTTACTCTTTATGCAATGGCATATCTTGTTGCATTTTGAGATCTTTGTTATTTTAAGAAATGGTACATCTGTAGATAAAAAGAAACATGTTAGATTGAGATATTGATTGATAGATTGATAGATAGATGGATCGCTGGATGGATGGATAGCTAGACTGACAGACTGATAGATACCTCATATTGTACTTCCAACAGGGAAGCATACCTTTTAGTACTAAGAATATAAAATATATATGCTTTTGGCCATCAGCCACTTACTGGCTTCCATTAAGTAAAAAGCTAAATGAATTAAATGATGAAAAGAAGGAAGACTTAAGTACTGCTGTGAGCTGCTATGATGCTCCAAATCACTGTAAAGCAATGGTTCACCTTAGGTGAATCTTTACTTTTATGCATTTACTGCAATTCCCTTATATATACTTATTGGCTAAATCTTTCACCTTCTAGCTGGGAATCATTTAGCTAAAGAAAAGCAAGCACATAACAAAGTATAAAAAGTTAGACACAGAATATTTCAAGTAGGTCAAGAATATAGCAAATGAACTCTTTTTGTTTGAAACATTAAAAAGTTTAGGACTCAGGAAGAACTGAGAATTAGTACCTAAAATATCATCCCCAAAGTATAATAAAATCAGAGAAACAAAACATACCTAAAAGCATACATACTATACAGGCATACCGTGATATATAGAGAAACATTATGGTTGGCAAACGAGGTAAGTAGAGTTGAACAGTCAGCTCATGGAGGATAGAGTTCGAGTCAAATTTCCTGAAATTTTTCATTTCATAACAATTCAAATATTTTGAGCTTCGATTGATGGTCTATGAAAAAAAAACAACTTTCCAGCACCATGTACCAGACTCCTGAATCAGGAGAGAAGAGGCTAATTTCATTTTGTATTGTCATGCTGGCTTCTCCATAATGACCTCCAACTATGACATCTTGCGGATTGTCATGGCTTAGTTGTCATTACCTGCACTGTAACACATTGGTGGATCCCAGCAGAGCACAGTTTGTACGGCAGAGTCATTTTCCATCTCCAGAAAAACTGGGTAAGTCTATATCCTTTAGAGTGTAAGCTTTTATGGTCAGTGGGGTCCTTTCTCGCTTTCTCTTGCCTGTAGAGTGTAAGTTGTTATGAACAGTAGGATCCTCTCTCCTTCTCTAGAGTAAAGTGTAAATTTTCATGGGCAGCAAGGTTTTCTCTCTTTCCTCGTCCAATGTGTATTTTACACAAGTTTTCCAATATTGACATTCAAGTGATTTATTCACTACAAACCTAATTTTTGGGGATTATTTAGTGAATTTGAATTTCAAAACATGCACTTATTTCTAGTGGTAAATTAAATCAGGTGCACAGATAGGATCCAAATGAACTCACAAAAATCAAAGTAGTAGACCGAGACACTCTTTTATGAGTGAATATGCATTTTTTTTTTTTAAAAAAAAAAAGCATAAGTAAAAAATTTACTTTTTTCAGGCAGACAATATTTTGGTCCATCCCAGACCTTTTTCAAGTACTGTGTTACTCATTAATATAGCGCCCAGCTACCTCCATATCGTGTACCAAGAACTTATGCAGGGCAGTATGATAAATTGACCTGATAGACACTTTGACACATCTCTTTACAGTTGTAGAATTTCTATTATTGTGCTGGAATTGTAAAAATGGAAACTGAACACGTTGATCTATTAACAATAAATATACTGTATTTAATATGAACTATCTACTTTTATATACCCTAATGTATAAGGGGGCATCACTGACTTATGCTAAAGTTTTTGCTTAGTCTTTATGAAGTGGGTCAAGCCAAAAGGCAAAGTTAGTAATCTACATTTTAACTAAAAATATACTGATGTACAAATATTCTGTTACTACAATACAAACAAAAAGAAAGAGGCAGAACACTGGTGTGCTTAGACTTATATAGATATGATTTTTTTATTGTCATATTATGACATATTATTATTACAAGTAGATCTCACTCAGAAGGATCATTATTAGAGACCATAGAATCTTACAAAATTCAATTAGCCTGAATTGCTTGAATTAATATGCAAAATTAGATTTGCATTCAATTTATTTTATGAAAATCCAATTGCTGGCAAAAGTGTTTTTTTTTATACTACAATGTCGCTCCAGACCCCAGAGCCTACTAAATGAGGTGGATATAAAATAAAATCTGTTATACTTAGCTCACCTTTCACTTGTCCTATCATGCAGAACTCTGTATGGTCCTTAACTGGTACGCTTCAGTCTTCAATAGTTTTAGTCCTTTCATATGAGCGATTGGAACCTTTTGAGCCCCCTTATTCTTTGGCGCCTGTGTACAATTGTAATCTCTGCACCCAATACACCTACTTCCCTGTCTTTTGCATCATATATACTGATAAGGCAAAAGGGTAACAATGTTTTGTACTTTTGAATTTCAGGCTCCAAATCTTATTATCCACTACAGTATCAAATGTGAGACTAACATATTTTTATAGACAATCTTCTTGGCTAACTCATACATAAATTTGACTTGCAACTAATTAGCATATGATTAGTTATGCAGATTCTTGTCATGTCAATAATTTGCTTTGCTCCTAAAAATTTAAATTTAAATTTTAAATAATTTTGTTAGCATTTTGTTAATCCATCTTTGGCTTTAAAGGGAATCTTTCACATTTGACCTATGTAAACTATTAAAATAGGCATACAGTTAATAGAATGCTAAATAAAAGCCTTATCTGTTTGCCTCATATCAGATGCCTTGTTGTGGATATATCATCTTTTATCACTTTATGTAAATGAGCTGTTCCAGGCTATGGGGCGGAAGTTGCCAGAAAGATAACTCTGCCTCCAAAGCACTTTTCTGGAAGACCCTCCCAAGAAGTCTGGGGGTGGGCATAAAAGTCACTGAAATGGATGGAAACAGTGCTCAAATAGAGTAAGAACAGCATTAGAAACATGCCTGGATGCACCTTTTGACTACCAGGCGGCTGCGTTCCCCGTCGCCATCGAAGGCCACATGACGTGATCATGGGAAGCCAATGGTTGCTGTGGTAGCAACAGGTCATGTGATGACGCCTATCTCTATCATGAAATAATTCCTGTCAGAGTCGACAAAACACCAGCTTTGACAGAAATTGACAGAAACACTGCATTTCTGCTGATCAGAGCTGTGCAGCTCTTATCAACAGAAATGCACGGATGATCAGACTGATGATCTATAAAGTCCCCTAGCAGGACTGGTAAAATAAATAAAAGATGTAAGGAAAAAGTTTTTAAAAATATGAAAAAATAAAAAAAACCTAAAAAGTTCAAATTACCCCCCATTCACCTCATTGAAAGTAAAACAGATTAAAAAAATAATAATATACATTTATTGGTATTGCCATGTTCAGAAATGCCTGATCTATCAAAATATAGAATTAATTAATCTGATTGGTAGCTAAGTCTCGACCGCCAGCATGACCGTGACAGCGTGAAGGCGGGCTTTACACGTTGCGACATCGGTAACGATATATCGTCGGGGTCACGTCGTTAGTGACGCACATCCGGCGCCGTTACCGACATCGCAGCATGTAAACCCTGGGAGCGACGATCACCGATCCCAAAAACATCAAAAATCGTTGATCGGTGACACGTCGCTTCTTTTCATAATATTGCTGCTGCTGCTGGTATGATGTTGTTTGTCGTTGCTGCTGCACCACACATCCGTGTGTGACACCGCTGGCTCGACAAACATCTCCTTACCTGCTTCCACTGACAATGCGGAAGGAAGGAGGTGGGAGGGATGTTATGTCCCGCTCATCTCCGCCCCTCCGCTTCTATTGGGCGGCCACTTAATGACGTCGCGGTGACTTCGCTGTGATGCCGAACGCCTCTCCCCCTTGAAGGAGATATTGTTCAGCGGTCACAGCGACGTCGCCAACCAGGTATGTGTATGTGAAGCTGCCGTAGCAATAATGTTCGCTATGGCAGCAATCACCACAGATCGCATGTGCGACGGGGGCGGGTGCTATCGCACTTGATATCGCTAGCAATTGCTATCGATGTTGCCGCGTGTAAAGTCCGCCTAAGTCTTGTCCGATCCCTGATCTAACACCACTTATCCCTAACCCCACAAATACCACAGACAGGGGAAAAAACAAAACACGTGCAAATTGAAATCAGCCACAGGGGAGAGACAATATGTGCCCAGGAAAAAATAAAACACAGGGAGGAAATAAGCTACAAACAATTATATTTCCACAGCACACAGGAAAGCACACGACAGATCACCAGGCTCTGGATCACTACAATAAGGACTGATATCACTGCAGCAACACTGAGATATATTCTGCGAGGAGCAACCGGATCAGTAACTTATAAGGAGTGAAGACAGCTGTGAGTGTTCAAAGCAGCTGGAGCTCCTAACAGCAGCTGCCGAAGCAAGCAGGAAGTAACTCTTGCTGGACTGGAGAGCAGTGAAGCTAAGACAGCCAACACCCGAGTCAGGATAAGCAACTAAGAGACCTCAGGTTGTTTGTCACACTCTGTAGAGTGACTGGAGTCCAAAGCCGCCATGACACCCAGCAAGTGCAAAGCTGAACATAGCATGACAATTGAAAATGGACCTCCAGCTGAATCTCTTCACTACTACCTTTTCAGCCTTATATTAACCCGATCCCAACTTTTTCAGACATGTTGCTCCTGTAAATTTCTAAATGAATTATTTTTTATTAAATAAAATTAATTCATTTCTTACTTTCAGCTTCACATCTGTGTTCTATGCTTTGCTGTGAATAAAGTATTTGAGATTTTCGATATCATTGCATTCTTAATTCCCTTAATATTTTACACTAACTATTTGGCAATTTGTAGTGTATCACTGGAGATAGACTGTAACTATTTAATGTTCAAAAAATAGAGAAGAAGACCTTGTATACACTGATGATCCAAAGAGTAAGGCTATGTGCGCACTTTGCTTTTTACCTGCTTTTTACCTGCTTTTTACCTGCTTTTTCAACTGCAGCATTTAATGCCAAAATGATTGTGTTCTGCTTTTCAAGAAAAGTCTATGGGAATTTGGTTTTCTTGTCCGCACTTTGCAGTTCAAACTGCAGCCTTTTTGTTGCAGAACTTTGGTCAAAAACTCAGCTTTGCAGTGCAAAACCCAAATGGCAAAAACAATTGTCATGTTTTTGTTTTTGCCATTTGGGTTTTGCCCTGCAAAGCTGAGTTTTTGACCAAAGTTCTGCAACAAAAAGGCTGCAGTTTGAACTGCAAAGTGCGGACAAGAAAACCAAATTCCCATAGACTTTGCTTGAAAAGCAGAACACAACCATTTTGGCATTAAACGCTGCAGTTGAAAAAGCAGCAAAAAAGCAGGTAAAAAGCAGGTAAAAAGCAAAGTGCGCACATAGCCTAACAATGTTTTGAACTTTTGATTTTTAGACTCTATATCTAACTATCCACTATAGAATTGAGGGTGAAAGTACCTTCATATTATAGACAACCAAATTGGCTCTCTCATACATAAATTTGACTTACAAATATTTGCCATATAATTAGTCATGCAAATTATTTTCATGTCACTGCATTGTTACTGTTTTGTTTCTAAAAATCTAACTTTAATTTTAAAAAAATAACCTGCTAGTATTTTTTAATTCCACCTTTGGCTTTGAACACTACTAGGATCATTCTGGACATGCTTTTGATTAACCCCTTCAGCCCCCGGGCACTTTCCGTTTTTGCGTTTTTGTTTTTTGCTCCCCTTCTTCCGAGAGCAGTAACTTTTTTATTATTCCATCAATCTTGCCATATGAGGGCTTCTTTTTTGCGGGACGAGTTGTATTTTTAAATGAAACCATAGGTTTTACCATATATTGTACTGGAAAACAGCAAAAAAATTCCAAGTGTGGAAAAACTGCAAAAAAGTATGATCGCACAATAGTTTTTGGGATGTTTTATTCACCGTGTTCACTATATGATAAAACTGATATATCTATATGATGCCTCAGGTCGGTGCGAGTTTGTAGACACCAAACATGTATACGTTTACATGTATCTAAGAGGTTAAAAAAGTTCACAAATTTGTTGAATAAAAGTGGCGCACGTTTTGCGCCATTTTCCAAAACACGTAGCGTTCTTATTTTTTGGGATCTATGGTTCAGTGATGGCTTATTTTTTGTGTCTCGAGCTGACGTTTATAATGGTACCATTTTTGCGCTGATGGTACGTTTTGATCGCCTGTTATTGCATTTTGCGTAAAACTTGCGGCGACCAAAAAACGTAATTTTGGCATTTGGAATTTTTTTACCACTACGCCGTTTACCAATCAGATGAATTGATTTTATAATTTGATAGATCGGGCATTTCTGAACGCGGCGATACCAAATATGTGTATATTTATTTATTATTTAACCCTTTAATTTTCAATGGGGGGAAAGGGGGGTGATTTGAACTTTTAGGTTTTTTGTTTTTTTTTTATTTTTTAAAACTTTTTTTTTTACTTTTTTTTTTATTTTACTAGTCCCCCTAGGGGGCTATAGCGATCAGCAATCCGATCGCTATTATCTATCTGCTGATCACAGAAATACAGCTGTAAACAGCAGATTCAGTCACTTTGTTTTTCCCTCTGCTCTCGGCCGAGGAAAACGAAAGTGAAACTTCGTAGCTGCAGGCGCCATCACATGACCCTGTGCTATGATGGCAACCACCAATAGTCACATGATAACACACGTGACTTCTGGTGGGGGCGGCGGTAAGTAAAAAACATGGCCACGCGCATTTAGATCTTGCTGCCAGACTTTGGCAGCAAGATTTAAGGGGTTAATGGCCGCGGGTGGAAGCGATTCCACCCGCGGCTAGCAGGCACACATGTCAGCTGTTGAAAACAGCTGATATGTGTGCCGATCCATGCCGCCTGCCCGCGGCAGGGGGCGGGGCTTAACAGGACACGATCCTGGACGGATAGATCCGTCCAAGGTCGTGAAGGGGTTAAATTCAAGTATTTCTCGACTAAAATCTGATCCTAGGTCTTTTCTTCATATTCCCAATGTAGGCACATACTTGACGACTCACTTCTGTATGCATACATATTTTTCTTCAACTCTACTGATGAGTATTCAAGTGGGTTGAGGTCTGGGGACTGTGGGGGCCAATCTAGCACTTCATTGTAATTGAACCATTTTTTCACCAATTTTGAACTATGCTTCATTTCATTGTCCTGATGGAACACACTATATCATCCTTTTCATACCCATAGTAATTGAGTGTATGAAGTAACTTGTCTTGTAGGATGCTCACTCACATATAGCTCCCCATTGACACCATCAATGATTCTTGTCAAGTATCCATTGCCTTTAGCTGTGAAACAACCCCTATATCATCAGGCTTCCTCCACCGAACTTGACAGTTCCTTCAGTTTCTCAATCCATTAGCCTCTTTTTCCCTTGTTTCTTCCAGATCCATTTGCATTCATCCAAGCCTTGTCTGCTGACTTTGCTCTCATTGCTCTAAAGCCCCCGCTTCCAATCTCCTACTGTTCCCTTTTTTGCATACTCTAGCTGATGCATATTATGATAATATTGAAGTCAAGGTTTCTTCACCTTTTTTGAGCCACCGTTCCAGACTTGTGTAACATGCATCACACGGTAATCTCAGTAATAGTAAGCATATGAGTCCCCTCCATTGCCATGTTTGTCGCCCCAAAACTGATAGACCTTGTGATGAGCTGAATTTTTTACGATAATATGCTTGGACATCCATCGCTTGGCTTTTGAATGGATGGATGAACTTCATTTCACATTCTTCCAACTGTCATGGCACTTATATGATACAGTTTGGCAATTTTCCTGGCAGATACTGCTATCAATGACCTGAATGATGCTGTTTCTCTTTTATTCAGATATCTTCTTCTTCGCTGCTCCTTGATTCGAACAAGTGACCTTTCACTTTGGAATCAACCAATTAACTCACTGAGCTATTAAGGTATGTGAGAAGTTGTAATTAATAATGGGTGACCCCGGACTGTAAAAGTCCAGTTTAGCGTGGCTTAACTAGTACCCGTGCACCAATCACAGTCCAGAAGTTCTCAGGAAATTCTGAATAATTATCCAAATCCAGTCACTCAGGTAATTAGAAAAAAAGAAAGGAAAAAGAAAACAAAAAGGCTAAAGCAGGTTTATTATACTTACCAGACTTCACTCTTCTGAAATGGTACATCCAGGGCCACTCATTAACGTAATGTATATGTGGCACCCTGGCCTAGCCAGGTCGTCACAGATAACATACAAACACCCCCACCCCCACTAGACAGGGACAACAGCCAAACAAAAACCCTTGTTGCCTCCCTTCAGTGTCTGATGTCCACACCAGGTGGGGCGGAGCCAAGCGGTTGGCCCCACCCACCGAGGAGTTCACAGGCCTGAAGGCGGGAAAAGTGTTAGATAGAGTTTGGAGTTTGACGTGAGAGGAGCAAGCACTTGGGTGTCTGGGTTTGTGGCCCAGGCACTGACAGCAAGATTGACAGACGGTGGTGGCCGTCTGCAGGAGTGGTGGGGCAACGCGGAACCGGAGGATCGGGGACGGGCAACGGCCTGCCGGTACCGATCGGGGAGCGAAGTGAAGCCAGCACACACAGGAAGGGCCATCGGACCCCGACTAGGCTTGGAGCCGCCGACAATAGTCAGATCCGAATGTGACTGGAACCCCAGGGGTTTCACAACAGCAAAAGTCCCGATTGAAGGCAACAGCCCACACCATGAGGGTATACAGCTACCGCCTAAGGCTAGAGACCCAAGGGCCAGCACCTTTGGGCAAACGGGCTCCTCCGGTACCCATACACCGAGGACCGGACTACCGTTGGGAATCCATAGTAGTCAGAAGGAGAACATCAAGGTGCAGGGAAAGAAAGCCGCCATCACCTGTCGGGGAGAGACACAGCAGCCGGCTGCGGGACCCGTCCATCCAGCCGTTTGGTTTACCGAGGACTTTGTACCTTTCTTGCTGAGTGAGTACACCCGTGCCATCCAGCACCGCGCCGCGCTGTCCCTGCAACCCTGCACCTCACCAACCCTGCCTCCCCGTCACAACATCATCGGGCCCCGGGACAACCGACCCCTACCCACGGAGGGGGAAAACAACATCCCAGCTGCTCCCTACCATCGCTCCCAGGATCCCTGTCACCAGCAGCGGTGGTGCCCATCTTCACCCCGACCCGTGGGTGGCGTCACGGACTAAATCCCCCAAACCAACCACCCCTTTCACTCACAGGCGAGTAGCGCCGCTCGAGTCTCCGGATCCGGCCCATCGCTTGAGCCACCGAGCAGCAGCAGCAGCCGCAGCAACGCCGGACCCGAGCGTTAGCGAGAGCGCAGCAGCGACGTCCTCCGCGACATATATGCACTGCTTCCCCTGCCCACCGGCAGTCCTGGTATTTGCAATTTGCTGCAGTCAGACTGTGTTCCCACCATGTGTGACAGCATGTCTGACAGCTTAGAAATACAGAGACCGTGTGTGTCCTTATAGTGGTTTAAAAATAAATAAAAAAAATTGGAGTAGGGTCCCTCATATTATGACACCCAGCCCAGATGATTACAGCTACAGGCTGCAGTTCCCAGCCATGTGCTTATCTTGTCTGTGTATCAAAATAAGAGGGACCCCATGCAGCTTGTTTTCTAATTATTTAAATAAATAAATTAAAAAACTGGCAGGCAGTCCTCTCCAATTTTGATACCCAGACATGATAAAGCCCAGCCTAAAAATAACAGCCTGCAGCCAAACAGAATTATCCCAAATACCCTGGCATGCTGGCAATCGGTGCAATAAAAGGTTAATAACAGCTCACAGCTTACACTAAGCGTTAGCTTAGTAATGGGAGGCATCTATGAGCCCCCATTACTAATCTGTAAGTGAAAAGAAATAAAAACAAACACCAAAAAAATCCTTGATTCAAAAATAAATACAAAAAACACTTTCTTTAACCCCTTTATTAACCCCAAACACTCAAGTCTGACTTAACCCACATCAGGTTCACGACAATTTCAGCTCTGCTACATATCACAGTGTGTCGGCACAGAACATGTCCACATGGTTTGGGCTTCAGGCAGAGATTAACTTAGCTGCAGCGATGAGCGGTGATGTCACTCAGTTTAGTTGTAACAGTTGGAGATTCGCACAGTGACCATATTAAACGCAGTAACCTCACTTCAAATGAGGTCAGTGGGTTCACAGACCTACATCTCCTGGCAGAAAACCATGGGCTTTTTGCCAAAAGATTCAGATTTGGTGCTTAAATTTATACACCAAATTCCTGCATCTCCTTGCAAAAAAATCGCATAAGACCCACATGCATTTTTATATGGTTACATAGTTACATAGTTACATAGGTTGAAAAAAGACCTACATCCTTCCAGTTCAACCTTTCTCCACCAATTCATGGTTTTGATGTGATTTTTGCCAGGAGATGGAGATTTGGTGTCGAAATATATTGTATAAATTTTAGCACCAAATCTGCATCTCTTGGCAAAAAAAACACAGAAAAAATGATTTTGATGCCTTTTTGGTGTGGTTTTCTGCCAGGAGATTTTCTGCCAGGAGATGTAGATTTTGTGCTAAAATGTCTGAAACAGATTTTTTTTCACCAAATTTGCATTTCCTGGCAAAAAAAAAAGATCAAATCACTATCGGGTCAAAAACCCCATCATGTTTTCATCCATTTTTTTTTCAGCAGAAGATGAAGGTTTGGTGCAGGAATATAGTGTATAAATATCAGTACCAAATCTGCATCTCTTGGCAACCCCCCCCACACACAAGTTTCTGCCAGGAAATACAGGCCTGTAAATTCATTGACCTAAATGAGGTCAACTGAGGTCAGTTTACCTGTGGTCATAGGTGGGGGTCTCTGCCTGAAGCCACAGCATGAGGAAATGTTCTGTGCAAGTGCACTGTTCCTTTACTATGTAGCAGAGCCAGAAATATTGTGGGAACTTGTGTGGATTACATCACAATTTTGTATTTGAGATTAATAAAGGAGTGAAACAGGGTGTTTTTTTTATTTTATGAATACAAATATATTTTATAAAACAAATTTTATGATAACCATGGGCCTCATCAGCTTGAGAATACAAGCCTCCAGCTGTTGACTTAACACGATGAACTTTCAGATGCAGCAGAGCTAGAATCGTCATAGGATCTTGTTTGGATTACGTCGTAATTGGGAGTTTTAAGGATTAATAAAGTGGTGAAAGAGGTTTTTTTGTATTTTATTTTAATAAAGATTTTTTGGTGTTTCTGTTAATTTACTTTCACTTACAGATTAGTAATGGTGGGTGTCTCATGGACATCTCCCATTAGTAATCTAGGGCTTAGTGGCAGCTGTGAGCTGCGATTAACCCCTTATTATCCTGATTGCCAACACACAACAATTGGGAAGAGCTGGGTAAAGTGCAGAGCTTGTTGCATCTAATGGATCTTGGGCACCTGCAGGCTGCTATTTTTACATTGAGGGGCTCGAAACAATGGGTCTCCCCAGGCTCAGAATTCCAGCCCCCAGCTGGAAGGCTTTATCATGGCTGGATATCAAAATTGAGAGGCACGACAAGCCATTTTTTAAAATTATTTATTTAAATAATTTAAAATAAAAAGCCACATGCGGTTCCTCTTATTTTGATACACAGCCAAAATAAGCACACAGCTGGGCACTGAAGCCTGAAGCTGTGAGCTTTTTCTGTGCTTGTATCAATAGATGGGAAGATCCTACACCAATTATTTTATTTACTTATTTATTTTAGACCACTATAAAGACCCACACATACCATCTGTGATTCCAACCAATCACAGATGAACAGGAGGGCAAACACTTGAAAGTTCGGTAAAGATCGGCGAACCGAACTATGAAAGGTTCACTCATCTCTACTGATGAGAGTATTGCTCTGATGAACAGAAATGCTGATCTCCTGTGAGTGCTGACGCTCTGGAAAACATGTCATGACAGCAACAGAGGGTCACCATTTGACTCCATGCTGTCATGGCCAACCATTGCCACCCTGTGATCAAGTTATGGGGCTGCCGATGTCAACAGGGAACAATGCAATCCCCGTCGGCACGAGTTAGATTGTGCTTCTGGATTAGATAGCACGATCTAAGGAGTTAACAGGTGCAGTTGGATTGGAGATCCATTCTTGCCTGTATGCTGCACATGTCTGTTGGTCAGATCAGTAGATATATGTGGGGATTAATGCAAGCTCACCAGACAGACACAGTCAAGGACGTATTTATACGTATAAGGGGTAAAAATGTAGATGCTTTCAAATGTGCCATTATACATCATAAATGTATTCTCCCTTACTGTAGTTGAAGAGGTGGCTTTGTCTATGATTTTCTTATAGTCTTTGTTAGTTGATCGTTTCAATGAGCTTTTAATGATCTATAGGCAAATTAACAGTTTTTGAGCTGTTGTAAGACGGACTGCTCCTTTACACTTACTTTAGTACTCAGCATGGATGTAACAAAAATAGAGTGAAACTACAAAAATAGAGAGAAACTTATTGCATCTATCTCATCTTTAGTTTTATGTGTCAATATTTAAGTTAGTTTATTTGTAGCACAAATAATTAAAATACAGTTCTTGTAAAAATACATGACAAAAAAGAATTTAAATGAGAGCTTTTTTAAATGAAGTTATTCTCTAGGAATCCAATATTATCAAATAAACTGTAAAAAGTTCAACACATCAAGAATAAATGTAGATGATGTATGTGCAAATTCACTGATGAGGTGAAGGTCTCAGAACTAATGGGATGTACTAATAGTTGTCTGATGCACTGTAAGTAAAAGATTATTTTCAATGATGCTATTAGTATAGAAGATTGAGATTAGAATAAATGTCAGTTCACTTCATAGATTCAAATGCTCACCAAGAAAAGTGTCATTGTTTGTTATGCCACTTTAATGAGAAATAATTGAAAGCATAGGCATAACTTTGATAAGTCAAATGGAATGCTCTTTTGTACTAGAGGAACTGTTCTCTAATACATTCTCCTTATCAGAATATTTTCAATTACATAGATATTAGAGATCTCATGATAAAATATAGAGCTACGTGGACAGTTATACATTATTTTTTGTCAATGTAGTAGTGCCCAGACTAATTCCTCAATTACACAAATTCATGCTATGTCTAAAGTCATTAGAGGTATATAAACCTAGTTTTGACCCCTTAGTGATCGAGCAAATTTTGAAATTAATGATCAAGCCAAATTATTTAAATCCGACCAGTGTTATTTTAAGTGTTAATAATATTGGAATGTTTAAATGTATCCCAGGGATTCTGAGTGTTTATTGTATTATATTATATTACTGCTAAATATATGTTGGTATGTCTTGCATTTAGTTATGAACATTTTTAAATTTTGGTGAAAAATTCACTATTTTCAAAGTTTCAGTATTTATATCCTTAAACCAGTTAGTAGAGATCAGCAAACTTGAACTGTAAAGAAAAATCAGTATCCGAGTTTGGAGTTCAGATGCTCTTCATATAGTAACTAGAGATGAGCAAACCTGATGTTCAGTGTTCGTACCAAACACAAACTTTAAAAAAGACAACAATTCAGATTTGGAGTTTGGGTGCTTTACATAAGAACATCACTCATGCGACCATCGCTATGCTCATGTACGCTCGGTGCTCAGCCTTGTGTCAGCCGCTTGCATGGCTCATACCAGGGGTAAAAACAGCATGATTGGATGTAGTGTGCACTCCCCCAAAAAGTGGAAAAACACCGCCCACCTGCCCCCAGAACTGTTGAGTTTTTGGCTGGCTGCATATGAGATTAGACCTGAACTGCCTAATTAGTGACTTAAATTGGGGTTCAAGTCAAGTCTGGGTCCCAAACCAAACTTTATCTATAGTCCAGATGAGCCTGCTGAACCAAACATCAATGGGTCTGCTCATCTCTATTGCTAACCACTCAATCCAGCATCGGTCCACTTGGGTATGCTCAGTGTTCAGTCCAGTGCAAACCACTTGCATTCTCTGAATTGCTCTCACTTGAGGAAAAACGTTTTTGGATGTAGTGTGAACAAAGAAAACCCAAAACTCCCCCCAGAAATACTTTGTTTATGGCTGGCTGTTTGTGGGTGGAAAGCCGAACTGCCGAATCCTTGACTTTCAAGGGGTTCGGGCTCCAGAATAAAATTCAGGTCATGCAGGTAAATTCTGGCTCGAACTTCCAGTGATACGCTTATCTCTACCATCACTGTACAAAAAAAAATTAAAGCTTAGTGTTGCCCATATGTGTACCTTACATCTGCATCATTTTTCAAATGTCAATATACTTTATTAGAATGTTAAAAGGATTAAAATTTTATCAACAATTTTTCAACAATTTTACAAAACCTGTTCTTTGGGAACCTTTTCAGATTTAAATGGACTTTGAGGCTATATATATATATATATATATATATATATATATATATATATATATATATATATATATATATATAAATTAATCAAAACATTTCACAAACTGCACCCCTCAAATACTTCAAAACTGCTGTCAGGAATTTATTTTACCATTCAGGTGTTACACAGGAATTAATGCAAAATGGATATAGATATTTCTCTAAAATGTTATTTAGCCCCATTTTTTCACTTTTAGAAAGGATATAATATGAAAATGTAGCCCATAATTTGTGACTCAGTTTATTCTGAGAGCACTGATATCCCACATAAGGTCAAGACAAATGGCAGTACTTGGAAGGGAAGGAGCACCATTTGAATTTTGGAACACAAATCATGTTGAATTAGACTGCGGGCACCATGTTGAACTTGCAGGGCCCCTAAGGTGTCTAGAGTAGTAACCTCCCATAAGGGATCCCATTTTGTAAACTTCACCTCTCAAAGCTTTTCTCCAGGGGTAAAGTGAGCCATTTGAACCAAAAGGTACTATACTAAATTTAATAACATTAGGTCATCATATTGAAAATGGATTTGTTTTACACAAAAATGTAAAAGAGGTAACACAAAAAGTAGACCACTTGAGAAAATGAACCCCATAATTTGTTATGCAATTTTTACTAAACCGTTTGAGTGCACAGTTGTAATTAGATTGGAAGGAGTGCTACTTGGCTTCTACAAAGCAGACTATGTTTAACCCCTTAAGGACGAAGCCAGTTTTGTACTTAATGCCCAGGCCATTTTTTGCAATTCTGACCAGTGTCCCTTTATGAGGTTATAACTCTGGAACGCTTCAATGGATCCTGGTAATTCTGACATTGTTTTTTCGTGACATATTGTACTTCATGACAGTTATAAATTTAGAATGATATTTTTTGCTTTTATTTGTAAAAAAATCGGAAATTTGATGAAAATGTTTAAAATTTTGCAATTTTCAAACTTTTAATTTTTATGCCCATAAACCAGAGAGTTATGTCACACAAAATAGTTAATAAATAACATTTCCCACTTGTCTACATTACATCAGAGCAATTTCTGAAACAAACTTTTTTGTGGTTAGGAAGCTAGAAGGGTTCAAAGTTCATCAGCAATTTCACATTTTTTCAACAAAATTCACAAAACCATTTTTTTAGAGACCACATCACATTTGAAGTGACTTTGAGAGGCCTAGGTGACAAAAAATACCCTAAAGTGACCCCATTCTAAAAACTGCACCCCTCAAGGTACTCAAAACCACATCCAAGAAGTTTATTAACCCTTCAGGTGCTACACAGGAACTAAAGCAATGTGGAATGAAAAAAAGCAAAAAATAAAATGTTACCTAAAATGTTGCTCTACCCCAAATTTATTCACTTTTAGAAGAAATAACACAACAAAATGGACCCCAAAACTTGTTACCCACTTTCTTATGAACGCGCTAATACCCCACATGTGGTCAGAAACTTCTGTTTGGACAAATGGGAGGGCTTGGAACGAAAGTAGCAATATTTGAATTTTGGAAAGCAAATTTGGTTGAAATAGATTGCGAGCACCATGTTGCATTTAGATGTCCGCTAAGGTACCTAAACAGCAGAAACCCCTCACAAGTGATACCATTTTGGAAACTAGACCCCTTAAGGCTCCTATCTAGGGGTATATTGAGCATTTTGGACCCAGTGGTACTTCACAGATTTTGCTAACGTTACATTGTCATATTGAAAATTTTCATTTTTTTCACAAAAATGTTGCTTTAGCATCAAATTTCTCACTTTTTCAAGAGGCAACAACAAAACATGGATCCCACAGGTTGTTATCCAATTTCTTGTGAGAGCAGGGATACCCCACATGTGGCCAAAAACCTCTGTTTGGATAAATGGGAGGGCTTGGAATGGAAGGAGCACCATTTGAATTTTGGAAAAGTTGAAATAAATTGCGCACACCATGTCACATTAGCAGGGCCCCTTGGGTGCCTATACATCAGAAGCCCCCCACAAGTGACCCCATTTTGGAAACTGGACCCCTCAAGGATTTTATTCAGGAGTATAGTAAGCATTTTGATTCCACAGGTACTTCACAAAAATGTTGCTGTAGCAACAAATTTCTCACTGTTAGGCTATGTGGCCATGATCCAGCGACACGTCGTCTAGTACACAGTGTCAGCCTTCCTGCAGAGATGTGAGTGTTGTCCACGGGAGAACGCAGCTGCCCATGCCCACGATTTGGGTTCAGGCTGCTGTGGACTTTAGTTCTATTCTACGTGCAGAGAACACTCTCGTCTCCGCAGCATAAATTGACATGCTGAGTCTCGGGAAGCTGCACCACAGGTCAATGTATGCTGCGGAGAAAAGAAGCACAGTGGGCATGGGATTTCTAAAAATCCTTCCACTGTGCTTCTACTGCACAATGCAGCACTATGGATGCAGGGAAAACACTCTGCACCCAAAATGCTGCAAACCCTGATTGTGGGCACACAGCCTAAAATGCTACAATGGATGAATGGATAGATGACAAACATTTATAACATCCCAACCCCTGCATATTCTAAGCTGGCGTCCTTCAGTGACTTTCATGTGGCACTAAAGGGTGCCTAGCCTTGTATTTAGCCCAAAAAGAAAAAAAAATAATTAAAATAAATGACGTGGGGTCCCCCCTATTTTTGATAGCCAGCTAGGGTAAAGCAGACAGCTGTAGCCTGCAAACCACAGCTGACAGCTTCACCTTGGCTGGTGATCAATTTGGAGGGCTCCCCAAGCTGTTTTTTTTTTAAATTTTTTATAATAATTAAAAAACAAACAAACGTGGGGTCCCCCCAAATTAGATCACCAGCCAAGGTGAAGCTGACAGCTGGGGCCTGGTATTCTCAGGGTGGGAAGAGCCATGGTTATTGGACTCTTCCCAGTCTAAAAATAGCAGGCCGCAGCCGCCCCAGAAGTGGTGCATCCATTAGATGCGCCAATCCTGGCGCTTCACCCCAGCTCATCCCGCGCCCTGGTGCGGTGGCAGACGGGGTAATAAATGGGGTTGATACCAGATGTGTAATGTCACCTGGCATCAAGCCCAGCAATTAGTGATGTCACGGCGTCTATTTGATACCAGACATAACTAATTGACAGTAATACAAAAAAAAATTGACAACAAAAAAAATTTTATTTGAAAAAACACTCCCCAACCATCCCTCTTTGACCAATTTATTGAAAAGAAAAAAAAAATCTCCTGTAAGCCATTTTGGACGTCCCACGATCTTCTAGAATATGGGGGGGCACGTTCAGGGAACGTGTTCCCCATTTTCTAGGAGTGCAGACGTTCCATTTGAGGAGAGTGGGTGCAAAGAATCTGCACCCACTCTCCCCGGGTCACAGCTGCAGACTCTGCAGCAGCAGCAGCAGCCAGCGTCTGAGTCACAGACACAGGAAGCTGACAGCCACGCTCTGCACATGTGACCGCCACTGCTGTGAAGGAGCCGGAGGAGAGGGCTGCGGGGGATCAGCGCTCCCACAGGTACGGGGGGACACCGGGGAACACCGGGGTGGGAGTAGGGGGTCACCTGGCAGGGCCTGGGGAACAGTATTCTGTCGCATGTGTGATGGGACATGCGACAGAATTCAAAGGAACTAGGGAAATGCGGGTGGTGCGCTGCTGTGCGCGCCGCCATTTTGGATTTTCGGGGGGTGGTAGGGGGGGGGTTGGGGGTTGGGGGTCGGCACTTCGGTGACCCCGGGGGACCGGAGGGGACCGGGGGAGCAGATTTATCTCCCAGCTGACATGTTTGATCATGCCAGATGGGAGATAAATCATTGTTTACCGGCGCTGTGATTTACTATTACATGATCATCGGTATACGGTGTATACCGGTGATCATGTGAGCGGGGACCGGAAAAACTGTCCCGAATCATGATCTCCAGGGTCTCAGCTACCTCCGGTAGCTGAAACCCCGGAGATTTTCTGACGCTGGGGGGCGCTATTTACCTTTTTCTGACCGCCGTTTATAGACGGCGGATCAGAATAAGGACCTGATTCTGCCGCCGTTTATCTCCGTAAGGCGGTCGTAATGGGGTTAAATAGATTGAAGGCTCCATTAGCAGAGTCCCTGAGGTGCATAATCAGCAGAAACTCCAACAAATTATATTCTAAACTTCACTGCTGAAGAAATTTATCTAGAGGTATAGTGAGTATTTTAAACCCACTGATGCACTAAAGAATTTTATAACATCACGGCATGAAAATATTACATTTTAGGGGTAAAAATTGAATTTATTTATTAGCTACAAATTTGTCAGTTAAATAAGGGTTAAATAGTGAAACTGAACCCTTCATTATATTGTGCAATTTCTCCCGAATGCAGTGATGCCCTAATTGTGTTCAGAAACAATTTCTTAGCCGCATGGCAGGACTGAGCAGGAAAAGTGCTATTTGGCTTTTGAAGGACTGAGTTTTTCTAAAATAGTTTGCGTGCAACATTTGCAGAAGCCCTAACGTGCCTCAACAGAAGAAAACACCAAAAGTTATTCTATTTTATAAATTGCACTTCTCACTCATCTTCAGCTGCAGCGACTATTTTGTATCACCGATGCCACAATTTTTTTTGTTTAAAATAATTGAAAATATGTCAGTTTAGTGCCCATACATTATGCCCAGCTTGTGCTTCTGGAGACATGCACCCCATAAATTGTTAATTGGGCTCTCCCCACTACATTAATGCCACACACGTGGTCACTTATTGAGATTTAGGCTTAGTAAGCCTCAGAAGGATGGAGTCAATTAGATTTGGAAGTGCAGATTTCATTGGACTTTTCTTCAAAGAGTTGGAGCCATGTGGTAACATGCTATTCAATGCCCATTGCCAAGCATCATCATTAGCAGTGGCACACATACCTGTGTCCGTTGCTCCACCGCAGAATGCTGGGCTTACGGTCTGTGCACATGGATCAGAAGTCCTGGCACTTCTGGTCATGTGCACTAGACCTCTCTGAAACCAGGACACATACACCCGGCTTCATAGTGCGCATGACCGGAAGTGCAGTGACTTCTGATCATGCACACTGAACCTGGTACAATTGAAAATTAGGCAAAAAAAAAAAGAGAAATTCATTAGGGATAAAAAAAATTATGAGGTCGGCCGAATTTTCAAGTGAAGCAGAAATTCTTACCTGGGAAGCTGTAGAGGAAAACCCTCAAAATTTCAGCACAGAAAAAGTTTTCCAGATTATTGGACCATCGATTCGTACTCTAGCACTTCTGAAGAGTGTGGTAAGAAGCACGTAGCCAGTTCCCCAAAAGAAACAATTCAAACTCCTCTCCCTTTAGAAAACAAACCTGAAGGGGTGGCCGCAAGACCAGGGACAAACAAAGGTAAGAAAAGCAAGCAAGTAACATGGAGGATCTGAGCGACTGCATGGCTTCTTGTAACCCTGTATTAAATTTAACTTCACGTATCTTAGATAATAGCATGGTCACTGTGCTGTCAAAGCAACTTAATTTGTGTTTTTCTGAGGACTTTGACTTGTTTAATTTAGAGTGGATCTTTTTAAAGCCATGCGTAAAATGCATCTGTGCAAAGCCTTTAGTACTAATACACACAAGCATTTAAAAAAAAGTGTCTTGTGACAAGCATGGTATATTTGATAGTTTGGGTTCTTATGTGGAGATAGATAATATGGGGACCTCTTTAGTTTAGTGTAGTGGATCTCCAAACTCTGTTATTGGGGCCCCTGATAGAGGTTAGTCAAGCACCTTCCTCTGACCTTAAAGGAAGGTAACGTCATTGATTTTTTTCTATGACTGGTTAGTTAATGATGTCCGGGCAGCAATGTACCCTAAGGCAAAACAAACAAACAAACATACTACTCCTTCAATGTGAGGCTGAGTGGATTCTGCAATTGGAATCACATAATTGTATTCATAGTTCATGTTCTGTTTAGTTTTAAATGTTTTTTTGTTTTGAATATCAGTGAGCTGGGCATTTTATTCTGTGCATCCCATGGCTGGGTGTCCTGTTGGGACCCAGTCACTCTCAGTCCTTATTCATATTGAGGCCTATTTTAGACCCATGGTAAGGTTTTAATATTAGAGAGTGTAGGTACTGTCCCAACCGGGTACACCTTGTCATTGGTGGGATGGCTTTATGCTTTTTTTGATCAAAAACAGTGTTTACTAAGTACCCTATATTCATATGCCTTATGCTTTTATTTAGTTGCAGCAGGGTATATGTTCATAATTTTTCCCTTGGTTTTTCTTTGTCTTATGGCCAGTGTGAACATGAGCTTACAAGCTCCATGTATACCATCTCATACTCCGGCTCACTTTTTTGTTTTTTTTTTTGTTTTAAATATAGTGACAAGCTAGTTGTAGGCTATTTAAGAAAATACCCTGACGTCAGTGAGAAAGTGTAAATCTGTTGAAGCATACAAGACAAAACAGCTGTTGTCAGGACGCCTCCCGCATTCCTGTTACCTTACCCTACATAATAATAGGAGGGAGGAAAAGGTAAATCACGCTGCCTTAGAGATAAACAGGAGATGAATCTAAGGGTTAATCTTCGTGATTTTTATTATTCTACGCATTTCAGAGTCCAACTGACTCCTTCATCAGGATACAAAAACCACTGATGTATATAATTTTTTGAATCCTGATGAAGGAGGCAGTTTAGACTCTGAAACGCGTGGAATAATACAAATCATGAAGATTAACCCTTGGATTCATCTCCTGTCTATCTCCACAGCAGCGCGATTAACCCTTACCTTCCTCCTGCTGTTAATTTACATTTACTGGGTACACGGCAGCCTACGTGGTTTGACACTATGCTTTAATGGTAGTTGTGACCCTCACAACTCCCCGAGGTGAGTTTTTGCAAGCTTCCTTTTTCCCGCTCCGCTAGGATAATACACCATTTGTGCCATTTTGTCTCCTCCAGATTTTATTCTACAGTGCTATCCTACATAGACTTTTAATTGTTTCCTATGAAATAAAGGATCTTTTACAGATGGTGAATGCCTCTTGCTTTTTTGATATTTAACACTTGAAGCTTCTGTGACTTCTTCTAAAAGTGTAGCCTGCTCCTTCAACCTTTCCACAGGCTGCTAATCTGCATTATGATAGTGTCTGAGTAGTGCAGGATTATTTTCTGTTTATTTGATAACTTCTTATGCTACTTTTCAGAGCAAATGTTTTGCACCCTACACATTGTATTTTGCATAGCATGCAGCTGATTAAATACATTACAAAAGTGCTATTTCAATTAATATAAGTTTGTATATAATATGCATTATTTGCTACTGCTC
Source organism: Anomaloglossus baeobatrachus (assembly GCF_048569485.1). NCBI lineage: Eukaryota > Metazoa > Chordata > Amphibia > Anura > Aromobatidae > Anomaloglossus > Anomaloglossus baeobatrachus. The sequence continues at coordinate 153,534,907 of NC_134354.1, read as the reverse complement.
ATGTGATACATTTAAATATATACACAATTTACATATATTGTGCACACATTAAAATCACAATTTTGGTGTTCAATATTGTTGAATTTACTGTCTTGTTTCAAAATAGGAAAACAATTCTAAAAGATTTCTCTTTCTATCATGGAATTATATGCTATGTGTGCTTAACAAAGTATCACACGATCACTTTTTTTTTAAATTGCTTTTAGGTATCAGCATATCTATTCTATTTTTTTCTTTAACATTGCCTGTACTCGGTTTTTCATTTGTAATATATTAATGTAATGTCTCCAAGATGAAATACTTAAATCCAGGAAATGCATTTTAACATGGTCACTATCCATGGTGAATTTGTGATTCAAACTATTGTTATTGAAGTATCTGAGAAAGTCTGATACAGTCAATATACACCGAGACCATATAATGGTAAGATCGTCTATGTAGCAGCTGTACAAGACATGTCTTTTTTAGAGTATCTGATCAGAAAGAAAAAAAAAATATGATATTCATACCACATAATGTCTATATTAGCAATAGAAAGAGAAGCCTTGAACCTTAATGATGCACTTCTTTTTTGGAAGAAGTATTCTAGATTAAACACAAAAAAGTGTATTCAAGAATTTAATTGAAATAATAATAAATTTTTTAAAGTGTAAAAAAAAAGTTAATGTACATATCAAGAAGCCATATAAAGCCAGATCTTGTACAATTAATGTGTACAGGAAAATCACATCACAAGTAACCTAACTGTAATGTGACGGCCACGCAAATACTACAAAATTGCCAAATAATGCTTAGTATCTTTAATATAACCAAGATTTAACAGATTAATAACTGGAGACTATTTAGCCATGCACTAAGTTCGCAATAAGTGACACTATACCAGCCACTATAGAGGACATGGGAGTGGGAAAAAACAAAAACTTAAGCAAGGAAAGCAATACTGCCATTTTAAGTGAATTGGGTATCGTAAGTTCAGCTTTTTTTTATTATAAATGCTTAAATCAAGATAATTTTTTATATATTAGTAGAATTATTATCTAATTTCTGATGTGTTTGCTGTTCAGATAAGTATTGAATTATTTTTTTTATATATGTTTTGATCAAGGATAATTATTGCACTCCCATTATTTGCTTTTGTAACTGTAATATATTTTTTTCCCAATTTTTGTTTTCTCTTTGTTTTCTTGTTAGATTATTGTTGTAACATCTGTTTTTCTATTGTTTATTATTCTTATATAATTCAGGTATTTCACACTCCATCACTTCCTGAAATGAATGCAATACATCTACTTTGGATTGGAATGGATATAAATATTAATTCTTAATATGAAAATTCCATCTCCCACCATCTCCAAATCAAAGACAAATCCACTTTGAAATGTTAATAAATTGCATACAGTGACTGCATCCTAGATAAACAAAGATTCCTTAGCCATATTATTAGTATCATTATGATTTACAGTTGAATTAACTTAATTTCCAAAGTTGCATGACTTTTTTGATCACTTTTATCATCAGTTGTAAGAAAATGTCTTTCAATGGTTATCATGCAGGCACATTTGTTAATATCCAGAATGACATTAAACATGTTCAAGTAGTATGTGGTAGAAAATTATTAATGTTTTGACAAAATATCAATTTCATCATAAGTTAGTACACATGCTGAAAAATTCTGTTGATACCTCATGGTTTTTGAGATGTTTAACTCCCATTTTTCTGAGGGTGTGAGGGGGATTTATGTTTATATTGATTATGTCCTCCTGGGAAGATTTTGAAGTGAACATTTTTTAGGTAATGCATTCTTTTGATGAGTAGAACCTGGAGCCATCTGAACAGGAATCTATGGTTTCACCTTCAGTAGATGTGAAACTAAAATGTGATAGGGAGCAACTTTGTCTGTATCTGTTTCTTTAGAATAGAGTTTGGTGCCATATTTTATTTCTTTCATTATCTTAAAGATTTATTAAAAATGTGTTTCTTTTTGTCTCCTTAATACTTTGCTCCACTTTGCTTACTTTATGTCTGATAACATAATTGCTGTGTTTAAATTCTTCAAATTCAGCACAGTGTTTGACGAGGTCTTGTGTAGTTTTAAAGGGAATCTGTCAGGTAAAAAAGATGCTAAAAAAAGATTGTAAACATAGGGTTAATCTGTAGGCTAGTTAAATTTTGATGCTACTCGAAGCCGACACTGACAGCCTCACTGCCAAGAAGGAATGAACTCTATTCCTCCTTGCAACCTCAGGCTTGCAGTTGTAGAGGTGGTGTCGGCTAAGATTCAGTGACCGCTGTGTGCATATTGAGTGGGGGTTGTAACTGTGCCCTCGGCACTGACTGACAGCTGCTCTAATGCGAGCTGGCTTTCAGTCAGTGTTGAGAACACAGTCACAGCCACCACTCACTATGTACAGAATGGTGACTGCCTTAATTCTATCTCCATTATCTCACATTTGCAAACTGGTATTTTCAAACATAGTGTCTGTGGTTAATTGGGACAAAATAACAAGTATAACCAAAAATTTGGAACATAGAATATGCCAGAATAATACAAAAAATATTCCCAGAATATCAAATGTTATTAAAAAGTGTAGAAATAAACACACACAATTGCCACACTAGCTAAATAGGTGCATATCCCAAGATAATATATCCGTATTATCAAAAATGTCTCTAAATACAAAAAGATAATCAGAAGTCCATATAATAATGTACATGTTTTTTCTACACTTTTTAACAATATTTGTAATAAAATTTGATATTCTGGGAATATTTTTTGTGTTATTCTAATTGTGACACAGATTCATAAAAATAACTTAAGGATGTAGTTTTACTTTGATCATGTGTTTCTAGAGTTATTGCCATTAGAGTCTGCTGTCAGTCAGTTCCAAGCACAGTAACAGCCGCTGCTCACCATGAACTGAGCAGTGACTTAAGCTGCTCCAACACCACCTAATGACTGAAAGCATGAGGCAGCAAGGAAGAAAAAACTTAATTTCCACTCAGAAGCTGAGCTCTCTGTGCCGATGTCATGCAGAGTCAGAACAGTTTTTACCTGCAGAATAATCCCCCATCTATCTGCAGGTTAGTAGCAATTTTTAACTGACTAGTTGCCTTTAATAATCTCTACTAATGTCAAGTAGGATTTACTGTTTTTGAGACACAATCAAATCCATTCAATCTATTGAGTATTTAGACAAGTTATCACTGAGCTGTAACCCAATCAATAGTAAGATAATTCAAGTATAGTACCTAACTTATTTTTCTTATTTCATTGTACAAAAGTATCATAAAAATTAAACAAAAGTGATTTAATATTTTGAGCTTTCAACATATTCATGGGCTATTATTCCGCAGTATGCATTTGTGATTTCAAAACAGCACAATAGTGTAAAATATACATGAGGCCATTTTTATTTCCCTTGCTTGTATAACTGCTTATATTAATTAGAATGGATGAAAACTACAAGCTACCTTCATAAATGTTCAATAAGGAAATATAATATTGATATAAAAAGCTATAAAAGGTCTGATTTGATTAAGATGTGTCCTATCTCTTTATCTTACTTCATTGCTTCCAGATTAAACAAACAAAGGAAACAAGTAAAAGGAACAGACTATCTTAAATCAGGCTATTTGTAACCTTAATACATTTAGCAGGACCTCTATCTTATTCTGCAACAATGTATCACTCAAATGTTTATTTTCTATTTATATATTTTTTTTCTTGTAAGAATCACGTTGATCATTAACACTAGAAGTCCCAGAGAGGGGTTATTTAACATTTCTATCATTGGAACCCTATGGACCTTTGGTGTCAGAGACCTTGCACTTTCTTGGATCTCTTCATACCATTCCAACCATACTTTTACTGTCTCCAACTCCAACACAACCTCTTCATCCCGCCCTCTCTCTGTTAGTATCCTTCAAGGCTCTGTCTTGGGACCCTTACTCTTTCCATTTATACATTTGGCCTGGGACAACTCATAAAGTCCCATGGCCTTCAGTACCACCTATACGCTGATGATTCTCAGATCTACCTCACTGGCCCAGACATTACATCTCTGCTGTCCTGAATCCCAGTATGACTATAGGTCATATCTTCCTTCTTCTCCTCTCAATTCCTAAAGCTCAATGTGGCCACTGAATCGGAGTAACTCTCTACTCTGCCGTGTCCTTCATGCCATACATCAAATCCCTCACCACCTCATGCCATCTTCAACTAAAAAATATTTCAGAATTTGTCCTTTCTTCAATTCTCAATCTATGAAAATGCTAGTGCATGCCCTCATAATCTCACGCCTTGACTGCTGCAACATTCTCCTCAGCAGCCTCCCTGCTAACACCATCGCACCTCTCCATTCCATCCATAACTCTGCTGCCCGACTGATCTACTTTACTCCTCCCTACCACCCCACTCCACCACTCTGCAAATCCCTTCATTGGCTCCAAATTCTCCACCGTGTCCAATTCAAACTACTAACACTGACTTATCAAGCTGTCCATAATCTGTCTCCTCCATACATCTCCAAACTAATCTCCCAATACATTCCAACACGCAATCTCCGGTCCTCCAAGACCTCCAAGACTTTTCCTGAGTACCTCATGTTTTCTGGAATTTGCTGCCTCAACACAACAGATTATCTGCTACACTTGCAAGCTTCTAACGCAACTTGAAAACTCATGTGTTCAGAAATGCCTATAATCTCCCATGACCCCACTGCCTTACCACTTTTGGAGCTGCCGCCTGCCCACCACCGAAGCTGCCACCTCACCACTGCCCCACCTACTGTCTCCTCCCTAATATCCTATATTATATAATCCCGAAAGGGTAGAGCCCTCTTCACTCTGTACCAGTCTGTGTATTGTAACTTGTATATGTATTCTGTATGTAACCCCTTCTCATGTATAGCACCATGAAGTCAATGGTGTTCTATAAATAAATAATAATAATTAATCTGATCGGTACAGAACATAGTGAGAAAACATTTCCAAACGCTAAATTACAGATTTTTGATCACCACAATATTGGAAAAAATCCAATAACATTGGAAAAATCAAAACATTCGATACAGATAAACATAGTATAGTTAAAAAAAGCAGCTTAAGGTGCAAAAAATAAGCCATCAATGAGCCTCAGATTTCAAAAAATGAGAACACTATGAGACTCGGAAAATGACAAGAGCGCAATTCTTTTTTTCGACAAAATTCAGAATTTTTTTTTCACCGCTCATATAAAAGTAAAGATTTACATGTTTAGTATCTGTGAACTCATACCGACCCGAATCATCATACTTACAGTTTTGCCATATGATGAACGTGGTGAATAAAAAAAAAACAAAAACATTGTGGAATGTCACTTTTTTTCACAATTTCTCCACATTTGGAATTTTTTCCTGTTTATCACAATACACTATAAGGTAAATTTGGGATCATTCAAAAGTCCAACTCGTTCCACAAAAAAGAAACCCTTATAAGGCAGCATTGCCAGAAATATATAAAAGTTATGGCTCTCGGGAGAAGGGGAGAAAAAATTATAAATGAAAAATGGAAAATCACAAAGGGGGAAGGGGCTAACAATGTGATGGCCTTGGCAATCATAGGACTGTGCCATTATTTAAAGCTTAATATTTATGCAAACAGATTTTATTAATAATTTCATTACTATGATTTCTGCATATTAAAAAGGTTGTCTATTACTATATATACGTTATTTTGCCCATTTATTGTCATTTGAGATGAGTGAATCCAAGGTTTGGTTTCTGTACAAGACACAGACAAAAAAAAAACAGTGTTTGAGATTATAGTTCAGTTCAGGTGCTTTACATATGCAAACCACTAGAGTTTATAGAAGCTGCCAAAATCCGGAGCTGGCAGATCACTGCCGGATTGAAAAAAATGTCCAGATCCGCTCCGGATTCCAGTGCCCATATAAGTCTATGGGGACCAGAATCTGGAGATTAAAAACATTTGTGGAGGAGATAGGGGGGTAGGAGTGCACGCGATATACTCACCCAAGGCTGTGTCATGGCAGCAAACTCCTTCTGGGTCGCGCTTTTCCTTTCCAGAGCCGACAATTCAATATTCATTGTTTGCCCACACAACAGCATGTGTAATTGGTTGCAGTTAGACGCGCCCCCACCCTGAGTGGCAGCATGTCAGCTGACTGCAACCAATCACAGGCGGCAGGACGGCCGATGGGCGGGGAAAGCAGTGCAAGTGTCTGCGAGTCAGTATGGTGAACGTGCATGTGTTTCAGAAATACATGCACGTACCTGTCAGAAATGTGCGTGGCTGTGCCGGTGATGCGATTTCAGACTCGTGCGAGTCTGGCATGACAGCACCCGGCATGGCCTGTCGCTCTCTGAACATGAGCGTGCATGTACCTAGAAACACATTCACGCTGCTGTCATAAGTGTGCGCGGCTGTGCTGCATTTCAGACTTGTGGGAGTCCCTCGTAAGTGTGACTCCGGCTTAAAAGAAGCCGCATACGGCTTTTTTTATGATTATTAAAATAAATCATTTAAAAAAATTCCAACGTGAGGTCCCCCCTAATTTTGATACCCAGCCAAGATAAAGTCGGCTGGCGGATGGTATTCTCAGCCCGCAACCACCGGGTATTGCCGCATCTAGTAGATGTGACAATCCTGGTGCAATACCGCCTCTTACTGTTGCCCTGGTGGGATGGCAATTGGGGTAATGAATGGTTAATAACAGCGCACAGTTGCTACTAAGCCCTAGGTTAATGATGGCACAGGCGTCTATAAGACACTCACATTAGTAACCTGTAAATGAAAGTAAATAAGAACAAACACAGAGAAAAATCCTTTATTTGGAAAAAAATACAAACACACACCCTCCTTCACCACTTTATTAACTCCCAACACCTTGCAGGTCCGGCGTAATCCACACAAGGTCCCACACCTCATCCAGCTCTGCTACATCTGAATATCGCAATGAGCAGCCAAAGAACACGACCACTCGCTAAGAGCTCTAGAGAATGAATGAGCTGCGCAATGAGCAGTGATGTCAGTCAGGTCATTTGCGGTCACAGCTGGAGGTTCCCAGGGTCATTCACCTGTGATCGAAGGTAACTTGACCTCAGGTGGAGATCACTGAGTTCACAGACCTGCGTCTGCTAGCAGAAATTCAGTTTTTTTTTTAGCCAAGAGATGCAGATTTCGTGCTGAAATATTTACACCATATTCCTTCACCCAATCTACACCTCCTGACAAAAAAAACGTGTTTTTTCATGCATTTTTTTTCCCCACAGTTTTTGCTGCGTTTTTTTTGCCGCTGTTTTTGCCACGATTTTGCAGTGCTTTTTTGCTAGGAAGTGCACATTTGGTGCTGAAATCATCTGCACCAGATTTCAGCAACAAATTTCCACCTCCTGGCAAAAAAAGGAACAAAAAAATCATTTTTGGGCCAAGGGTTGCAAATTTGATGCTGAAATTTTTACACCTTATTCCTGCATCCAATCTATACCTCCTGGCTAGAGATAAGTGAGGTTCGCCAATTTCATGTTCGAGTGATTTTTGGGGGTGTTCGATGAACTCGAGCCTTTTGCTAAAAGTTCGACAGTTCGAGTAACGTTCGAGAACGGTTCAAGCACCAAAAGCACATACACAGTAAGTATGTGCGCACCTTTCATATCTGCATGCGTCCTGCGTCCCCAGCACAATCCCTCTCTCTTTCCTACTCATCGATCACGGGCGTCTCGCTGAGATACCTTCCATGATTAATGTGTAAGTGAAAGTAAAGAAACACACACAGCGAAAAATCCTTTATTTGGAATAAAAGACAAAAAAAAACCTCATTTACCTTTTTATTAAAATCACCAAACAACAATACAGGTCGGAAGTAATCCACATGACACTGTCAACTCTGCTACATGAAGATGACAGGGAGTGATCTCTTCCCTCTCCACGCAGCAGCTGAAGTGAGCCGCGCTGTCACCAGACTTCACTCTGCAATGTAGACGTCAAGATTACCAAATCTCCCTATGTTCCTCAATAGAGCCAGTGGTTTAATGGATAGAGCTCCCGTCTAAAGGGTGTTTTACACGAGATGATCTATTGCGCGATAGATCGTCGGGGTCACGATTTTTGTGACGCACACCCAGCATCGCTTGCGACGTCGGGTTGTGTGACACCTCCGAGCGACGCAGTATCGCTCACAAATCGTGAGTCGTGTACTCATAGCTCGGTTTCATATTCTCGTTTAATTAAAATGGCGCCGGTTGCTCATTGTTCCTGGGTTAGCACACGCCGCTCCGTGTGACACCACAGGAACGAGGAACAGCAGCTTACCTCCGTCCCGCGGCACCCGCCGGGTGTGAGGAAGGAAGGAAGTGGGCAGGATGTTTACGTCCCGCTCATCTCCGCCCCTCCGCTTGTATTGGCTGGCCGCCGTGTGATATCGCTGTGACGCCGAACGTCCCTCCCCCTTCAGGAAGAGGATGTTCGCCGCCCACAGCGATGTCGCACAGCAGGTAAGTGCGTGTGATGGGGGTTAACGACTTTGTGCGCCATGGGCAACTAATTGCCCGTGACACACAAACGACGGGGGCGGGTACGATCGATCGTGAAATTGCACGGTAGATCGTACCGTGTAAAGCAGGCTGTAGAAGCATTAGTTCACGAGTTCAAATCCCGCCTGTCCCGGTAAAAATTTAATTTATTTTTAATTTTTAAATTATAATTATTAGTTATTTATAATTATAATTGAATTTAATTATGCATTGAGGGGAGGAGCCGGACATCAGCTGTGAGCTGCGGGACACACCTCTAAAATCTAAACAGTTCACGGAATGAGGCTGCATTGCTCTCTCTCTCTCTTTCTCTCTCTCTCTTTCGTGCTTTATCTCTCTCTTTCTCTCTCTCTTTCTCCCCGCCTCTCTCTCTCTTTATCTCTCTCTCCTCTCTCTCTCTCCTTTTCTCTATTTCTCTCTCTCTCTCTCTTTTTCTCTCTTTTTCTCTCTCTTTTTCTCAGTCTCTCTTTTTCCCTCTCTCTCTCTCTCTCTTTCCCTCTTTTCTCTTTTTTTCTCACTCTCTCCTCTCTCTTGCTCTCTCTCTCTTTTTCTCAGTCTCTCTTTTTCCCTCTCTCTCTTCTTTCTCTCTTTTTCTCTCTTTCTCTCTCTCTTTTTCTCTCTCTCTCTTTTTCTCTCTTTTTCTCTCTCTCTTTTTCTCAGTTTCTCTTTTTCACTTTTTCCCTCTCTCTTCTCTCGCTCTCTCCCTCTCTTTTTCTCTCTCTTTCTCTCTCTCTCCCTCTCTCTCTCCCTCTCTTTCTCTCTTTCTCTCTCTCTTTCTCTCTCCCCCTCTCTTTCTCTCTCTCTTTCTCTCTCTCCTCTCTCTCTTTCTCTCTCTCTTCTCTCTCTCTTTTTCTCTTTCTCTCTCTTTTTCTCTCTTTCTCTCTCTCTCTCGCTCTTTTTCTCTATCTCTCTTTTTTTCAATCTCTCTTTTTCTCTCTCTCCTCTCTCTTTTTCTCTCTCTTTTTCTCAGTCTCTCTTTTTCCCTTTTTCCCTCTCTCTCTCTCCCTCTTCTCTCTCTTCTCTTTCTCTTTCTCTCCCTCTGTCTTTTTCTCTCTCTTTCTCTCTCCCTCTTCTCTCTCTTCTCTTTCTCTCCCTCTCTCTTTTTCTCTCTCTTTCTCTCTCTCTTTTTTTCTCTGTGTCTCTCTCTCTTTTTCTCTCTTTCTCTCACTCTCCCTTTCTCTTTCTCTCCTCTCTCTCTCTTTTTCTCTCTTTCTCTATCTTTCTCTCTCTCTTCCTCTTTTTCTCTCTTTCTCTCTCTCTTTTTCTGTCTCTCTATTTCTCTTTTTCCCACTCTCTCTCTCTTCTCTCTTTCTCTCCGACCTGTCGATGATCAGCTGATGCGGTCACCTGACGGAATCAGCTGACGCTATAAGTCGAGCGGTGAGGCCTGCTTTTTACCGCCCGGCTGGCTAAACCATCAGCTGATGCTGTTGGACAGGTGTCTGCACAGAAGTGTGTAGTTTTTTGGAGTTTTTTTGCACTGATGCATCAGCTGATTGTATAAAAGCCGTTTATACAATCAGCTGCGTTGTCATGTGATTCAGGTTCTTGAACTTGACACATCATCTGATCGCTTTGCCTTCCAGAAAACCGATCAGATGATATTGGATCCAGATTGGACGGCGCCGGACCCTTGATCCAGGATTACTGCGGAGGGGTGTTCTTTATTTTAATAAAGATGGAGTCACTAATTGTGTTGTGTTTTATTTCTAATAAAAATATTTTTCTGTGTGTTGTGTTTTTTTTTATCTGTACTAGAAATTCATGGTGTCCATGTCTAATATTGACATGACACCATAAATTTCGGGCTTAGGGCCAGTTGATAATATACAGCTATCCCTAACCCCAATATTACCCAGCGAGCCACCCATCACCAGGGCAGCTGGAAGAGTTGGATACAGCGCCAGAAGATGGCGCTTCTATGAAAGCGCCATTTTCTTGGGCGGCTGCAGACTTCAATTCGCAGCAGGGGTGCCAAGAAAGCTCGGGCACCCTGAGTTGCGGATTCCAATCCCCAGCTGCCTAGTTGTACCTGGCTGGACAAAAAAATTGGGCGAAGCCCACGTCATTTTTTTTTTTAAATTATTTAATGAAAATCATGAAATAATTAAAAAAAAAAAAAAGGGCTTCCCTATATTGTTTGGTTCCCTGCAGGAGAGCAGACAGTAGTTGCAGAACTACAAGGCTCAGCATACTCCATCCAAGACTGTATGCAGGAATTTTTTGCCCCCTCAAAAAATGACGTGAGCTTCGCCATATTTTTGTATGCTGGCCAGGTACAGCAGGCAGGTACGGCTGCCCCAAACCCCCAGCTGTCTATTTGAACCCGGCTGGGAACTAAAAATATAGGGAAGCCCTTTTTTTAATTATTTCATGAATTTCATGAAATAATTAAAAAAAAAAATCGACATAAGCTTCACCCCATTTTTGTGTCCAGCCAGGTACAACTAGGCTGCTGGGGATTAGAATCCGCAGCACAGGTTGGCACGAGATTTCTGGGCCCCTCTGCTGTGAATTGCAGTCGGCAGCCGCCCCAGAAAATGGCGCTTTTGTAGAAGCGCAATCATCTGGCGCTGTATCTAACTCTTCCAGCAGCCCTGAAGCCAGGTGGCTTGCTGAGTAATAATGAGTTAATAATAGCTTTGTTTTACTAGCTAGTATTAAGCTAGAGATTCTTAATCTCAGGCAAGTTTGACCCGGCCATTAAGAACCTCCAATAAATGGTTAAAAAAAAGACACCCCACAGAGAAAAAATACTTTAATAGAAATAAATACACTCACACGTTAGAGACTCCATGCTTGTTACTCCCTGTCAGCCCTCCACGATCCTGCTCTTCTGTCTTCTTTCTCCTTCAACCCATGCAGCTCTATTACATCAGACAGCACTGCATGGGAGGAAGACGCTGCTGATTCCCGTGCAGTCTATTCACTCAGTGAGTGAGCAGCAGCTGCGTGCTGTAAGCGGTGACGTCACCGCTGACAGACGGGTTACCATAACAACGGTGCTCCGATCACGTGATTCCCGGTGCCGCTATTCACCGGCTGTGGCATCTAGTCCCTGCATGTGGACTGACTCTGTAAAGAGCGCCGACATGCATGGATGGGGAAGCCGATCATGTGCAAGAGCATCTCGCCAGTAAAAGAACATGCTCAAACGAGCACCGGTTACCGGAGAGATGCACTGTCAGGACCTAGCAATGACGTCTAGCCATGTGACCAGTCTGTAGCTAATGAGATAATAGACACATGACTGGTCACATGCTATTTTGACGTCACGATAGGTCCTATCATCAGTGCTGGTTACCGGGAGGACGCAGCGATTATCAGAAGGAAAACCGGCGGTAGACATAGTGCAGGACGCATCGCGGGGACCTGTAAATGTTATGGCAATGTTTATTAACTGTATGCGTACATGTATAATGTGTTTTTATGTGTTTGTGTTTGTTCGAGTGGTTTGTCGAACAGTTCGTCGAACGTTCATTGAATGGGGCCTCCGTTCGCTGAACCGAACCGAACTCAAGCCTTCAGAGGTTCGCTAATCTCTACTCCTGGCAAAAAACACGTTTTTTTGCTGTTGTTTTTGAGGCAATTTTTGCCTCAGCTTTTTGCCAGGAGATGCACATTTGGTGCTGAAATCATCTGAAACAGTGTCAGTGATTGGTTTACATCACAGCAGCATTTGTGCCACTATCATCCTGTAAAAGTAAATAAAACAATTATTGCAGGGTCCGTCCCCCCAGTATTCTGACACCAGGCACAGATATTTCATGGCAGTAATGCAGATTCCACTCTCATTTTTTCCTTTTTGCATGTTGCTATTGTATTTTTCAGGCCAGTATTCACACAGCAGTTTCTGCTTTTACATGTATTCCCCTTGCATAGTCACTGGTGTGCATACCTTCTCTCCATATAGTGATTTTTTTTAGGGTTTTGCACCCAGTTCAGACTTAGGATGGTGTTCCAAACGTTATTTCTTTATTTGTTAGTAGTCTTTCGTTTATGAATCTGACCCCACTCATACCTTGCCGGTCCACATTATACATATATAGCCTGGGTCTCAGCTTCCCATACATGGTAAGTTTTTTAACTGCATGAGAGGACACAAATTAGCTAGGGACCCCAAAAATAAAAGAATACCGTGAAGAGGTTTGGGGCTCTGTTGCATTGATGAATTCAATAGCTAAATTTCTCTTTATTCATATTTAAAGGCAGTAATGCAGATTCCACTCTCCTTTTTTCATTTTTGCATGTAGCTATTGCATTTTTCAGGCCAGTATTCACACAGCAGTTTCTGCTATTACATGTATTCCCCTTGCATAGTCACTGGTGTGCATACCTTCTCTCCATATAGTGATTTTTTTTTAGGTTTTTGCACCCTGTTCAGACTTAGAATGGTGTTCCAAACGTTATTTCTTTATTTACCAAGCACAGATAAGCAGGCTGCAGAACCAGCCCTGTGCTTATCTTGGCTGTGTAGCAAAAAAAATGAACTGCATGCGGATTTTCTTTTGTTAAATAATTTTTAAAAAAAACGACATGCGGTCCCCCCAATTTTGATACCCAGCCTTGATAAAGCCGGCTGGGGGCTGGTATTCTCAGCCCGCATCCGAGTGGATTCGGAGTTTTACAGTTTCACTGTGCTTGTTACGCTTGGTGCTCAGCCCAGTGCTAGTCGCTTTAAGTGTTTGATCGGCTTTCACTAGGGGTAACAACAGCATGTAGTGTGTATAAAAAAATGGAAAAACCCCACGCACCCTCCACCAGAAGTGATCTGTTTATGGCTGCTTGCATGTGGTTGGAGACCCAAACTGCACAATTAATGACTTCCAAAGGTGTTCAGGTCAAGTCCGTTCCCCAAACCGAATTTTATCTGAAATCCGGCTGATCCAACTGAATTGAACTTCCACGAGTAAACTCACCTCTAATTGTGATCAATAAATTAAGTTCCTTTTAAAATACCTTGTTTTATCAATTTAGACACTTAAGGGTGCTTTACACGCTGCGACATCGCTAGCGATTGCTAACGTTGTCGAGAGCAATAGCAACCGCCGCCGTTGTTCTTGCGATATGTGGTGATCACTGCCGTAGCGAACATTATCGCTACGGCAGCGTCACACGCACATACCTTGTCAGCGACCTCACTGTGACCGCTGAACAATCCCTCCTTCAAGGAGGAGGTGCGTTCGGTGTCATAGCGACGTCACTGGGGCGTCACTAAGCGGCCGGCCAATAGAAGCGGAGGGGCGGAGATAAGCGGGACGTAACATTCCGCCCACCTCCTTCCTTCCTCATTGTTGGTGGACGCAGGTAAGGAGATGTTCGTCGTTCCTGCGATGTCACACATAGCGATGTGTGCTGCCGCAGGAATGATGAACAACATCGCTACTCACCTGTCAACGATTGGTGTTGGAGCAACCTCTCCAATACCAATGATTTGTACCTCTTTTGTAATCATTTTAGGTCGCTCAGAGGTATTACATGCTGCGATGTCGCTACCGGCGCCGGATGTGCGTCACTAACGACGTGACCCCGACGATATATCGGTAGCGATGTCGCAGCATGTAAAGCACCCTTAAGTGGCGGTAACACTGTAGCTCAATGCCAATCATGTGATCTTCGGTAGCTAAAGGCGCTGATATCCGATGATGTCCCATCAACTTTCCGACTCTGGAAGTTGACATGACATCACCCAATTGTGCGGGCACTCTCCTCATTTAATGTGCTGTAGGAGTTGTTTCACCGCCCACTCCATAGCCTAAGAATGGAGCGTGTAGGTGCAGGGTGGGCTGGAGCATGTAGGTACAAGAGACCTCCCACCCCAATGCCTGCTTCAGCTGGATATGAGTCTGAGGGCACACATCCAGCTGAAATATATTGCAGCACAGTGAACCATTGAGTCCCTGCACTGGAAATTGCAGCAGCAAGGATCACAGGAAGCAGGAGCCAGCCCTGGGGAGAACACTTTTGTCCACATGGATTACTCTAAGCTTGTAATGTGGTCTGATAAGACCAACATGCATTTATTAGGTTGACATGATGTTAAGCATGTGTGGTGGCAACCTGGTGAAAAATACATAGACAAGTGTTTTTTGCCTACAGTCAAGCATAGTGGTGGGAGTGTCATTATTTGAGGTTATATGAGTGAAGCTGACTGTGACGGGCTACAGTTCATTGAGGGCACCATGATTGCTAACATGTACTGTGACATACTGAAGCAAAGCATGAAACTGGGCTGCAGGGCAGTATTTCAACATGATGATAACTTGAAACTCACCTTCAAGACGAACACTGCTTTGCTAAGGAAACTGAGGGTAAATGTGCTGGACTGACCAAGCATGTCTCCAGACCGAAACCTTTTTAAGCATCTGTGAGGCATCTCAAACGTATGGTGGAGGAGCGAAAGAACTCTAAATGCCACTTCACACATAACGAGATCGCTAACGATATCGTTGCTACCTCACAGTTTTCTGTGACAAAACAACGAATTCACCAGCGATCTCATTATGTGTGACACGTACCAATGATCCTCCCCCTGCTGTGAGATCGTTGGTCATTGCTGAATGTCCTGGGCCATTTTTTGCTTGTTGGAGTCCTGCTGGGCAGGATGGATCTTTATGTTTGACACCTACCAACGATCTCGTTAATGACCTAGATGAGAACTTAAAGTGTGACACATAGGCGTGTATTTGCGTCACCTTTTCTGCACCCCCTCTGCATCGTTACTAAAGTCGTTGGGAAAATTACTGTGTGACATCTCACCAATGATCTCACCAATGACTTAACAATGATCCGGAAACTGTGACATAGTAACGATCTTGTTAACGATCTTGTTATGTGTGATTGGACCCTAACATCTCCCATCTTCATGATGTCATCATGGAGGAGTGGCAGAGGATTTCAGTGGCAACCTATGAAGCTCTAGTGAACTCCATGCCTAAAAAAAGTTAAGGCAGTGCTTGAAAATAATGGTGGCCAAAGAAAATACTGACACTATGGGCACAATGTGGCTATTTTCACTTAGGTGTGTACTTATATTTCCCGCGATTTAGACATTAATGGCTGTGTGTTGAATTATTTAGAGTGCAATTCAAATTTACACTGTTATGCAAGCTGTACACTGATTACTTTATATTGAAGTAAAATGTCAAAAAAGAAGTGTCATATCTTAATTGTTGTCCATGAAAATATGTAATATATTTACAAAAATATGAGGGGTGTACACACTTTTTGTGATATGCTGTATAATCATAATGTTTTATTATGGTTTTGTAAATTGTCCATAAAAATATCTGTCAGTGATTTTTTTTATAACCTTTTTTGAAAACCTTCTGTTTTGATAACAGAAAAATAATTGTCAAGTTGGCAACTGTACCCCTTTCTGGAAGTTACTGTATGTGCCCACTTTCTCATGTATAAAGTTGATAAGGAAGAACTATTAAGGAAAGTTTTGTTGTTTAAACATAAATGTTGGCCTCCTTGATGGTCATCCAGTCCTAGACAGCTAAAGCTATCTGCAATGTGTGCCTTGCATAGGCATACAGCCAACATTACACAAGTCCACGCACCCAACCAGGACCATGTTTTTCATGTAGTATGACAGAATGTTAAAAAGGAACATCACTCCCATGGCTACTGCACCATATCACTTTACACATGCTTCTGAAAACAGTCAAGTATAGTGCTCAGCAGTCCCATAGACAGTGAATGGAGAAAACGCAAAACATATGTACCCCTGCTCCATTCAGAATGAGGCAGCAGACTCCCGAGCTCAGTATTCTGGGGTTTTGAGTGCTGGGAGTCCCAGCAATAAAAATGTGTCCCCATACAAAGTTAGGGAATAACTTGATTTACTTTAGGAATAACCCTACAACATATATTCACTATATGGTAGTTGTGATAAGTACAAATTTATACTGTACATGGGGCTGGTAAAATGCAGACTGTGGGCCACAACCAGCCCTCTGGCTCTTCTAGTCCAGGCCGCGATCAGTGTAGGAGAGCACCAAGGGCCTGAGAGCAAGATGAGTATGTGTTGCTTTATTTCATTTGTGTACGGGCTCATAGTGTATATAGAGGGCTATGTGGGGCTCATAATGTATATAGGAGGCTATGTGAGAGCACAAAGTATTTACAAGGCTATGTATGGGCTCATAAAATATATAGGAGGCTCTTTGAGTTTCGTATTTCATATAGGAGGCTATGTGGGATTCATAAATTATGTATGGAGGTTGTCTGGGGCTTATAATGTATATTGAAGGCGTGTGGGGCTCCATATACATAGAAGTATATGGGAGGTTATGTTGGCTCGTAAAGTATATAGGAGGCTATGTGGGGTTCATAATATACTGCGGAACCTATGTAGGGCTCATGCTGTATATAGAAGAATATGTGGCGCTCACAAAATATATAGAAGGCTAAGTGGGACTAATAATATATATAGAAAGCTATATGGAGGCTCATACTGTATTTTGGAGCTTATTTGGGTCTCATAATGTTTATAGGAGGCTATGTAGGTCTCAATGTATATAGAAGTATGTAGGAGGCTATGTGGGGCTGAGTGTATATAGAAGTATATAGGAGGCTATGTAAAATTCAACTTTTCAATGTCAAATCAAAACTCTAAATGCTAGCAAAGTAATCAGCAATACTTTCAATAAGTAATATGATTACTATAAATGCTTTAGATATATTGTTTATTAAAGTCATAATGCAATTTTCTAAAAAGCAATTAGCCTGGTTTATTGTATATATTTTGTTCAGCGTGGAAAAAATCCTAATAATGTATGTTAATGAAGCTTTTTATCTCTTGATAATCTTGCTTTAATTAATTGTGAATGTGTTCAAGAAAATGACAATAAATGATGAGCCATTACACATTTCTCATCTCGAGGTGCACATTCATTTTTTCTGTACCTTATTAGGTTATAGTTCATTTATTGCCAATTTCAATAGCGTGCTTGAATTTAATTATATCATTGCACAAGTGGGATATTTGAATGATATTTTTTTAGTAAATTTAAGGAGGCAATTCTAAAGGGTAATAAAGTTTGTATCAAACGACTTAAATGGAAGGCTATGAAATCAGCAAAAAAGATATCCTAAAAAAATAATCCTTTTATAGTCACCCATTTTAAGTTTTTTTTCCACTTATTAAAAATTGATGGCCAATACCTAGGACAGGCAATCTATATTAGATTGATCTCCCTCTTGGCTAATTGTGGGGGCCACAAATTTCCAGAAAGTGTAAAGTTAACTTAATTATTTATACTTACCCGCACTATATACTTATGAAAGGAGCTGTACTTGGTATCACAGCACAATCCTACTAACTTTAATGTAATTATTCTGTTATATCAAGTACAGCTGCTACTATAAGTATGGAGCAGTGTCTGATAAATAAGGAGGAGGACATGGCACTTCCAGGAACACTATGAACCCCTTGAAAACAGCTAATTATGAGAGACAAACCCCACTGATCTAATATTAATGGTTTATGCTAAAGGAACAGGAGTTGATCTCAAACTCTGTTCCATATTATAAATTTGGTTGTACAGTCAGAATTTTATGAGGAGGTTTGCTTCATTTTTGTCTCACAGATTTATACAGAAACAATGTGAAAAAAAGTATAGCATGGTCCATCACATAAAAAGCAAGAATATTGTGTTAGACAAAGAGGCTAAACATTGCTATAATGGGTACTACAACTCTGCAACATGCAATATTTTGTTATAATGCACAAAAATGAGTAAGTACACAGGCCATATTGTGTAGCAAAAGGCATAATGTTGTCATGTGCAAGGAGATATTACTCTACAAATAAAGGTTGCATAGGAATATTTTTTCTTCATTAGCTTCCAATTATATACAACAGTATACAGTTAGAATTTTACCTGCAGAATTACATACCAATGCAGCAGAAAGTGACAATGGCATTTTCTATTAAATGCTGTATGTACAGTTAGGAAATATATGTCACCTAATGGTAATACAGACATAGTGTTCCTGAAGCTCCTTACTGTCTCCAAGACTAAAAAAGTGTAACTGCAGTGGCAAAAACTGTTTTAAGTTGATAAGAACTAACCTCATATATTAAAAGTGGTTGTCCACTACTCTGACAACCACTTCCTAATCAGTATATTTTCCCCTTGTACAATAGTAACACATATACTCACCTCTGACGATAGTGCTGTTCCAGCGGTGTTGGCACTGGCTTTCTTGGAGCTCACGTTGTTATGTTACATGATCCCTGCAGCCAAGCAGTGGCCACCTCACTGTCCCTTAAACCTAATTAGGTAAATTATAAATAGTATATCGTGCATGGTATGATAACTCCTATTAAGGTCCCGTTCAGAGGCAATTATTTATATATATTATATATATATATATATATTTATACATATATATGTATATACATATATATATATATATATACCATATTTTTCGCTTTATAAGACGCACCTGATTATAAGACGCACCCCCAAATTTGGTGAAGGAAAAAAGAAATGTTTTTTTTAATGTTAAATGGGGTCCATCTTATAATGCCAGTGTACGTCTAACAAATCATATAGGGTATATGTCCCAAATAGCCCCCCCATACTAAAATTAGCCCCCTTAATCTGGATATGGCCTCCTTATATTGAATATAGCCCCCTTGTGCTGGCACACGTTCCCCTGTGCTGCCTATGGCCCCTATGGATTGCATACGTTCCTCTGTGCTGCCTATGGTCCCCTATGGATTGCATATGTTCCCCTGTGCTGCCTATGGTCCCCTATGGATTGCATACATTCCCCTGTCCTGCCTATGGTCCCCTATGGATTGCATATGTTCCCCTGTGCTGTCTATGGTCCCCTATGGATTGCATACGTTACCCTGGGCTGCCTATGGTCCCCTATGGATTGCATATGTTCCCCTGTGCTGCCTATGGTCCCCTATGGATTGCATACGTTCCCCTGTGCTGGCTATGGTCCCCTATGGATTGCACACATTCCCCTGTGTTAGATATCGCCCCCAGGCTGCTGCCCATAGTAAAATAAAACACTCTTTCCTTACCTCCTCCAGCGCTGATCTCCCTCCAGTCTCCCTCCATGCTTTTGTTCCTCCACTTCCTGGTTCTTGGTGCCGGTCATGTGATCGGCAGAGTAGAGTGATCTCATCTCTGCATGCATACCTGATCACAGTGGAAGCAGGGACACCGGGGAGAAACGCTGAAGGGGGTAAGTAAAGCTTTTTTATTTTAGAATGAGCAGCAGCATGGGGGCCATATCTAACACAGGGGGGGCATGGGCCATCACAGGGGGGCGCAGGCTCATATAATATCCACCGCTGCCCCGGCCCGTCACTGCGGTGCGATTTCAGCACCATGGTGGTGGACAGCGGCTGTGCATATTATATGAGCGGGAGCAGGAGAAGAAAGGCTGCAGCCCGCAGCTTCACCTTCCCCCAGCAGCGCTCCAGAGCGGACCCTGCAGTGTATATATATATATATATATTTATATATATATATATATATATATATACACACACCCTCCCCCCCGTATATTCGGCTTATAAGATGCACCCCCTACTTTCCCCCAAAATTTGGGGGAACAAAAGTGCGTCTTATAAATCAAAAAATACGGTATATATACGTATATTTATATATATTTTTGTAATAAATGCATTGTTACGGGGGGACTGGTGGATTAGGAAAAGGTAGTAAATCTCCAAATCGCCAGTCAGGGTCCACCGTGCAGTGATGATAAACTGCTGCTGGCAACCCGAAGGTCAGATGGATAATACAGAGCTAGCTGGCTCTGAAATAAAGCCTGACCCGAGTTAAAAGTCATTCAAATCAGGATAAATGTGAACCCTCTTAACTTCAACTGTTAACTTCAACAGGCCCAAACACACTGAGTCCAGAACTACTCCTGTTAGCAGCACAGAGGGTCCTGGTAATGACTGTGCATGTAGGGGTCAAACCTGAACAGTAGACACAGCAGACGCAGCCCACTTAGCACCACTGGGCAGCTATGGCAGGACTGGAATGGTAGGAAGGGATGACTAGCCATACCATGCCTCACCGCGCCTCACCGCGGATCTTGGCGTGACGGGCATCAGATGCCTAACCCTACCTAATGCTTCCAGTACTATGGTTTTAGCCGCAATGTGGCTCACAAGCTCTAATGTGGCTACCTAGCTATGCATATATGAAGACTACGAACTGTGGTGCGCTCTCCTGGCCCTTTTAAAAACTAAGGTCTTCCCCAAACCCAGTGCAAACCACAATGGCGCCTCCAGGGGCCAATAGCGGAGTGTCACATAATCAGTGAGGTCACCAACGGCCTATCCTAAACCGCCATGTCACTGATGACTAGAGTTGAGCGCGGTTCGTGGTTCATGGTTCTCCAGTTCACGGGTCGAGTGATTTTGGGGGCTGTTCTAGATCGAACTAGAATTCGAGCTTTTTTGCAAAAGCTCGATAGTTCTAGATACGTTCGAGAATGGTTCTAGCAGCAAAAAAACAGCTAATTCCTAGCTGGCTTTCCGCTGTAAAAGTGTAAGTCACTCTGTGACTCACACTATTATGACATTTCAGTGTATAGTGTGCGGGAACAGCGCATTCAGATCATTGCTGTATGGATAATGGCCATTTTTTTTTTCTGGTCTTCCTTCCCTAAGCGCGCGCGTGTAGTGGGGAGGGCCAGCATGTCAGCCAATCCCAGACACACACACAGCTAAGTGGACTTTTAGCCAGAGAAGCAACGGCATGTGTGATAGGATGTCCATGTCACATGTCCCTGCATTATAAAAACGAGTATCTGCCCGTCCGGACGCCATTATCTCTTCTGCGTCCTTGGTGTCAGACATCAATGGCGCAGCTCCGTCCTGGGTCCTATCGCCGATACTGCTGTATGCGCTCCATACACAGTGCTGGACAGCTTAGGGATAGCACTCTCTATCAGTCCTTTTAAGGGCTCGTACGGGCAGGGTCAGAGCCATAGGTGACAGGTCCTGAAAACAGAGTTTAAAGGCTACACAAGATGACAGCGTCTGTGTAGCTAAGGTCAGGGATTTGCTCGCTGCATTTCCCCATTAGGAGGGAATAGAAAGGCAGGCTTCCATTCCTCTACCCAGAGACCCACAACCCTGCCACTGTACCCTCCTGTCCTCTGCACACTCCAACTCATTATAACTAAGCCATTATACTAGCAAACACTGAGTGTACCTAGTGTCATCCTAAACGTGGCTATTGGACTTCTGTATAGTCCCAGTAGTGCACAGATATTTGCAGCACGTCTGCCTGCATTGCACACTCAAACTCATTATAACTAAGCCATTATACTGGCAAACACTGAGTGAACTTAGTGTCATGCTAAACGTGGCTATTGGACTTCTGTATAGTCCCACTAGTGCAAAGATATTTGCAGCACGTCTGCCTGCATTGCACACTCCAACTCATTATAACTAAGCCATTATACTAGCAAACACTGAGTGTACCTAGTGTCATCCTAAACGTGGCTATTGGACTTCTGTATAGTCTCAGTAGTGCACAGATATTTGCAGCATGTCTGCCAGCATTGCACACTCCAACTCATTTATAATTAGCCATTATACTAGCAAACACTGAGTGAACTTAGTGTCATCCTAAACGTGGCTATTGGACTTCTGTATAGTCCCACTAGTGCAAAGATATTTGCAGCACGTCTGCCTGCATTGCACACTCAAACTCATTGTTACTAAGCCATTATACTAGCAAACACTGAGTGAACTTAGTGTCATCCTAAACGTGGCTATTGGACTTCTGTATAGCCCCACTAGTGCACAGATATTTGCAGCACGTCTGCCTGCATTGCACACTCCAACTCATTATAACTAAGCCATTATACTCGCAAACACTGAGTGTACCTATTGTCATCCTAAACAAGGCTATTGGACTTCTGTATAGTCCCAGTACTGCACAGATATTTGCAACACCTCTGCCTGCATTGCACACTCCAACTCATTATAACTAAGCCATTATACTAGCAAACACTGAGTGAACTTAGTGTCATCCTAAACGTGGCTATTGGACTTCTGTATAGTCCCACTAGTGCAAAGATATTTGCAGCACGTCTGCCTGCATTGCACACTCAAACTCATTGTTACTAAGCCATTATACTAGCAAACACTGAGTGAACTTAGTGTCATCCTAAACGTGGCTATTGGACTTCTGTATAGCCCCACTAGTGCACAGATATTTGCAGCACGTCTGCCTGCATTGCACACTCCAACTCATTATAACTAAGCCATTATACTCGCAAACACTGAGTGTACCTATTGTCATCCTAAACGTGGCTATTGGACTTCTGTATAGTCCCAGTACTGCACAGATATTTGCAACACCTCTGCCTGCATTGCACACTCCAACTCATTATAACTAAGCCATTATACTAGCAAACACTGAGTGAACTTAGTGTCATCCTAAACGTGGCTATTGGACTTCTGTATAGTCCCACTAGTGCAAAGATATTTGCAGCACGTCTGCCTGCATTGCACACTCCAACTCATTGTTACTAAGCCATTATACTAGCAATTTATGCTGCCAGTTTAAGGGCCGTAGTTGCATTGTCAGGGATATTTATTTTTATTATTCTGCTGTTAATAAAGCTAGACCACCGCTGCAATCTACACCACCTCTCAATTTTTACTACCACATTTTCAGTGCACAATCTTGTCGCAATGAACATGAGTGGCAAAATGACAGATGATGGTGGAAAGGGGAAGAGGCGTGGTGGAAAAGGAAAAAAAGGGTTTGTCCGTGGGGAAGGTGGCAAAGCTCCATTATCATCAGCTGAAGATAGACCATCTACCAGCAAAAGTAAGATGTCTACTACTTACCGTGGACAATCCAATGTGCTCCCTTTTTTACGGACACGAACAACAGGAACAAAGCTAGATGATGGCCAAAAAAGGAAAATGCTTGAATGGATCTCAAATGGTCCAACAAGTGCCCTCTCAGCCACTTCAAGTACCGCATCCAAAAAACACCAGTCCTCTGAGTTGTCATCCCAATCAAACTTGCTTTCTCCCAGCTCTGAAGTCTCCATCAGCCCTGCACAGTATGATGGAACTGAGATGGCTGAGTCTGCAGAGCTGTTCAGTCACACTATAGCCTGGGAATCAGAGGTCTGCTCCCAAGCTACAGTGAGTACAGACCAGGAAATGGTCTGCAGTGATGCCCAGAACCTTTGGGACTCTTATTCAGGCCGTGAGGACCAAGTTTCTGAGCGTAATGTTGACCCTTTGTCACAAACTGTAACACATGTGGTTATAGACAATGAGGAACATACTGATGACGATGAGACCCAAATACCAGATTGGGATGACAACTTAAATATTCGGTCAGGGCAAAAAGAGGCTCGGTCTGAGGGGGAGGGGGGTGCAAACACAACAATTGATGATGAAGTTCTAGATCCCACCTGCTGTCAACCCCCAGTCAGGCACTTGAGGAGGTCAACAGAGGCGGTGGAGGAGGATGCAACCGACGACGAAGTTACCTTGCGCCTTCCTGGACAGAGTCGGAGCACTGGTAGCACGTCTACAACTGCATCATCAGCCACCACTCTGCCTCTGAGCACTAGTCGGGGGCGCTCAGCAGGTCACATGCCCTCTAAGCCTTGCCTAGCCTGGTCCTTTTTTGACATAGAAAAAGATCGCCCAAATTATGTGATGTGTAAAATTTGTCGTGATTCTGTTAGTAGAGGTCAAAACCTCAGCAGTTTGACAACTTCTTCCATGAATCGTCACATGAATAAATATCATATGTCCCAGTGGGAAGCTCACCGTGCTGCAATGCGGCCTAGCGGAGCGAACCATCCACGGCCTGCCCCTTCCAGTGCATCCGCGCGCTCTTCATTTTCTAGGACTGTGGGGACAGCTGTCACACCTGGTTTTCCACGCACAACTTCCATCACTGTAACCGCAACAGGCAGTTTGCTTGGTAGGTCGTCAGTTGGTTTGGAAGGGGAAACAAGTGAGTGTGTACAGCTCTCTCAAACATCGATAGCACCAACGTTGGATGAAGGCAACATCATGTCTCTGCCTGCACTTTCCTCACAAACCAGCATTTTTACAGAGACACCCTACTCAACACCGTCTACACACAGCAGCCAGATCTCTGTTCCTTAGATGTGGTCAAATAAAAGGCCATTTCCTGCGAAAAGCTAAAAGGTTGACTCTATCCCTCTGTAAGCTCTTGGTTACCGAAATGCTGCCTTTCCGCCTAGTGGACACACAGGATTTTAGAGACCTTATGTCTGTCGCTGTGCCCCAGTACCAGATGCCTAGTCGCCACTACTTCTCTAAGAAAGGTGTCCCCGCGCTACACCAGCATGTCGCATACAACATCATCACTTCCTTGAGAAACTCTGTGTGTGAACGGGTGCATTTCACCACCGATACTTGGACCAGTAAGCATGGACAGGGACGTTACATGTCGCTGACTAAGCACTGGGTAACTATGGTGATAGATGGTGAAGGGTCTGCTGCACAAGTCTTGCCGTCCCCACGACTTGTGTGTCAATCCTCTGTCTGTCCAAGTTCCGCCACTGCTTCTGCCTCCTCCACCTCATCTGGGTCCTCCACATTCGCCCCAAGCCTGCCTGGTCAGGCCACCAGCGTTCTCACTGCGCAGAAGGAATCAAGCACCCCTCATTACTATGCTGGCAGCAGAGCGCAACGGCATCAGGCGGTCTTTAGCTTGACATGTCTTGGGAATAGGAGTTACACAGTTGAGGAGTTGTGGTCAGCTCTGCGGTCCGAGTTTAATAAATGGTTGTCTACACTCAACCTGCAGCCTGGTAAGGCCGTGTGCGACAATGCTGCAAACCTGGGTGCGGCCCTTCGCCTGGGCAAGGTGACACACGTGCCTTGTATGGCTCACGTGTTGAACCTTGTTGTCCAGCAATTCTTAACACACTATCCTGGCCTAGATGGCCTTCTGACCAGGGCACGAAAACTGTCTGCTCACTTCCGCCGTTCAACCGCCGCAGCTGAGCGACTTGCATCTCTCCAGAAGTCTTTCGGCCTGCCAGTTCATTGCCTGAAATGCGATGTGGCGACACGCTGGAATTCGACTCTCCACATGTTACAGCGACTGTGGCAGCACCGCCGAGCCCTTGTGCAATACGTCATGACGTATAGCCTGGGCCAACGAGATGCAGAGGTGGGGAAGATCACTCTGATGGAGTGGTCTCAGATCAAGGACCTATGCACCCTTCTGCACAGTTTCGACATGGCGACAAATATGTTTAGCGCTGACAATGCCATTATCAGCATGACAATTCCAGTCATTTACATGCTGGAGCACACGCTAAACACTATTCGGAGTCAGGGGGTGGGACAACAGGAAGGGGAGGAACTACAGGAGGATTCATATGCGCAAGGGACAACAACATCACCAAGATCCAGACGTTCATCATCACCAACGCAGCAGGCATGGGACCATGGGGGACAGGGATCAACAAGGGCGCATAGTAGCAGGCGAAATGTTGAGGAAGGTGCAGGAGAACATGAAGAAATGGAGGACGAACTGTCCATGGACATGGAAGACTCAGCAGATGAGGGAGACCTTGGTCAAATTTCAGTTGAAAGAGGTTGGGGGGAGATGTCAGAGGAAGAAAGAACGGGTAGCACCTCTATGCCACAAACACAGCGTGGACTTGGTCCGCATGGCTGCGCAAAACACATGAGTGCCTTCTTGTTGCACTACCTCCAACATGACCCTCGTATTGTCAAAATTAGAAGTGATGATGACTACTGGATTGCCACACTATTAGATCCCCGGTACAAGTCCAAATTTTGTGACATAATTCCAGCCATAGAAAGGGACGCACGTATGCAGGAGTATCAGCAGAATCTGTTACTCGATCTTAGCTCGGCTTTTCCACCAAACAACCGTGCAGGTGCAGGGAGTGATTCTCCCAGTTGTAACTTGACAAACATGGGACGGTCTCGTCATCTTCAACAGTCTACCCGTACCAGTAGGACTGTATCTGGTGCTGGTAACAGCAATTTTATGGAATCTTTTCATAATTTTTTTAGACCCTCCTTTGCAAGGCCACCAGAGACAACAAGTCTGACACATAGTCAATGGCTGGAGAGGATGATACAGGAGTATCTCCAAATGAACATCGATGCCATGACTTTGGAAATGGAGCCTTGCTCTTTATGGGCTTCAAATCTAGAAAAATGGCCAGAGCTCTCCAGTTACGCTTTGGAGATTTTGTCGTGTCCAGCTGCCAGCGTTGTCTCTGAACGTGTCTTCAGTGCTGCTGGGTGTGTGCTGACAGATAAGCGCACGCGTCTGTCCAGTGACAATGTGGACAGACTAACGTTCATCAAAATGAACAAGTCATGGATCCACCAGGAATTTAGTACCCCTGTGTCATCCTGGGGAGAGTAAATGCTTGTGGATTTGGAATGTGCTTGATGCAAATCTAGCTGTGAAGTGTACAGCTGGGGCACAACTGCTGCCACTGAAGGGGTGGGTGTGTGTGCGGCCCAATTTTTGGAAAAAAGGGAGACTCCGCTTGGAGTAACCCTTGCTTACATTGTTTTTAAAAGAAGCCAAGATGAACAGAGCTGGGATCAGGAAAGACTTTGCTACCTACCCCGGTGTCATCCTGGGGACGGTTAAGTATGGCATATTTTTGAATGTGCTTGATGCAAATCTAGCTGTGAAGTGTACAACTGGGGCACAACTGCTGCCACTGAATGGGTGGGTGTGTGTGGGGCCCAATTTTTTGAAAAAAAGGGAGACTCCTCTTGGAGTAACCCTTGATTGCTGTGTTTTTTTAAAATGATCCAAGATGAACAGAGCTGGGATCAGGAAAGACTTTGCTACCTACCCCGGTGTCATCCTGTGGACGGTTAAGAATAACGTATTTTTGAATGTGCTTGATGCAAATCAAAACATCCTGTTTGCAACTAGGGCACAAGTGCTGCCACTGATAAGGTGTCTGTGTGGCCCAATTTTTTTAAAAAAGGGAGACTCCACTTGGAGTAACCCTTACTTACATTGTTTTTAAAAGGAGCCAAGATGAACAAGTCATAATTCAGCAAAGACTTTGCTACCTACCCCAGTGTCATCCTTGGGACGGTTAATTATGGCGTATTTTTGAATGTGCTTGATGCAAATCTAGCTGTGAAGTATACAACTGGGGCTCAACTGCTGCCACTGAAGGAGTGGGTGTGTGTGGGGCCCAATTTTTGGAAAAAAGGGAGACTCCGCTTGGAGTAACCCTTGCTTACATTGTTTTTAAAAGAAGCCAAGATGAACAAGTTATGGTTCAGCAAAGACTTTGCTACCTACCCCGGTGTCATCCTGGGGACGGTTAAGTATGGCGTATTTTTGAATGTGCTTGATGCAAATCTAGCTGTGAAGTGTACAACTAGGGCACAAGTGCTGCCACTGAATGGGTGGGTGTGTGTGGGGCACAATTTTTGGAAAAAAAGGGAGACTCAGCTTGGAGTAACCCTTGCTTGCTGTGTTTTTTAAAAATGATCCAAGATGAACAGAGCTGGGATAAAGAGAGACTTTGCTACCTACCCCGGTGTCATCCTGGGGACGGTTAAGTATGGCGAATTTTTGAATGTGCTTGATGCAAATCTAGCTGTGAAGTGTACAACTAGGGCACAAGTGCTGCCACTGAATGGGCGGGTGTGTGTGGGGCACAATTTTTGGAAAAAAAGGGAGACTCCGCTTGGAGTCACCTTGCGGTGTTTTACATGATTTTAGAAGGGCATGCCATGCCTATATCTGTGTCTCGTCCTCTTTTTCCTCGTAACGCTGTTTTGTTTTCACATGAGAATTTGTCCTTGTCACTTTCCCATGTGTTTGTGTTGTGAGTTGTTTTTCACCTTTTGGACACCTTCGAGGGTGTTTTCTAGGTGTTTTTATGTGTTTGTGATTGCCTGCCATTGTTTCCTATGCAGTTCGAGTTCGGTTCGTCGAACGTTCGACAAACCGAACTCGAACGGGAGCTCCGTTCGGCGAACCGACCTCGAGCCGAACCGCGACCTGTTCGCTCATCTCTACTGATGACACAAGCTCAGCACCGCTCAAAACACCCTGTCAGTCATTGCCTGATGACCAATGATGGGGTGCCAGGTCGTAGGGGTGGGCCTCCATTAGCCAGTCCGAAGTGGCCACATCATCAGGACACCTGCCGCTAACTGGCCTATCAGATCTTGCCACCTCACTGACATGCCCAATGAAGTCCTCACTGGACTTAGCCTCAGATCATACACTAAATGCCTGAGAATGCTCAGTAGCCTGATCAACAGACTTAGCCTCAGAAATAAGAATATCAGGCTGAGCATGCTCAGTAGGCACAACACAGGACTTGGACACAGCACAAAGTCCAAGCAACTGGGCAAAGAGGCTTCTCGCACTGTGTAAGCATGCTCAGTTCGAGAACGGTTCGATCACCAAAAGCGTGGCTATTTACAGCTATGTGTGCAGGGAGCCATCGCTGGCAGCCTGCGGTAAGCTGGTAACCTGGGTAAATATCGGGTATCCAAGCAAAGCGCTTTGCTTAGTAACCCGATGTTTACCTTGGCTACGTGTGCAAAAATCCCAGCACTTCTGTGTGACTTCAGTCGGATGCCACTGCAATCTGTGTCCCACTCCAGCCCTAGCCCCAGCCCCAGCCCCAAGGCTGCCCGCTCAGCAGTGTCTGCAGCTGCCGGCACTGTAATGTGTCCGCAACTGCCCACACTGCAGTGACAGCAGCTGCGGGGATGACAAGCGCTGCCGTCAGGAGGTTAGTGAAGTTCTTACCTGCGGTGATGAAGTCCTGCCCTCCTGACATCAGCGCTGTCACTGTCTTCCATGGCCGCCACTTTTCACATCTCCTCTCGCTGCCGACCCGAGACTGTCACTAGCGGGGACGTCACAGGCAGCTGCGATACTTGGTTGTGAAGGCAGCGGTCATTGAACTCAGTGACAACTCTGCTATCAGGAGTGCAGCAATCACCGCAGGTAATGTACCTTGCTATCGTCCTGACAGCAGCACTTGTCGTGACCTGGGCTGACCTATTGATGTTAGCTCAGGTCACTGCATTGCTCTCCCAG
Organism: Anomaloglossus baeobatrachus; assembly: GCF_048569485.1. NCBI lineage: Eukaryota > Metazoa > Chordata > Amphibia > Anura > Aromobatidae > Anomaloglossus > Anomaloglossus baeobatrachus. Next base: position 153,505,281 of record NC_134354.1, on the reverse strand, counting down.
CCAATATGGAACATTCTGTTCTTCATTGACTGGGACATTGACTATGGTATGGATCATCATGGGAACCCCTTGGATTACACAAGACCTGGATGTGTTTTTCTTTCTAATAAATTGGTGAAAGAGGGAATGTTTTGGGGAGTGTTTTTTCAAATAAAAATGTGTTTGTCGTCTATTTTTTTTATTACTGACTTGGTTGGTGATGTCGGGTATCTGATAGACGCCTGACATCACGGACCCCAGGGCTTGATGCCAGGTGACATTACACATCTGGTATTAACCCCATATATTACCCCATTTGCCACTGCACCAGGGTAACGGGATGAGCTGGAGCGAAGCACCAGGATTGGCGCATCTAATGGATGCGCCATTTCTGGGGCGGCTGCGGCCTGCTATTTTTAGGCTGGGGAGAGTCCAATAACCATGGACCTCCCTAGTCTGAGAATATCAGACCCCAGCTGTCTGCTTTACCTTGGCTGGTGATCCAATTTTTGGGGGGACCCCCACGTGTTTTTTTTTTAGTAATTATTTATTTAATTTAAAATAACAGCAAGGGATGCCCGCAGTTTTGGATTACCAGCCAAGGTGAAGCTGCCAGCTGTTGTCTGCAGGCTGCAGCCATCTGCTTTACCCTAGCTGGCTATAAAAAATAGGGGGATCATCACTTCATTTTTTTTTAAATTTAGTTATTTTTTGTCTAAATACAAGGCTAAGTATCCCTTAGTGCCACATGAAAGGCACCAAAGGGTGAAAAATTACAAAATGCAGGAGAGGGGGAAATTATGTGTCTTTCTGCCATTATAATGACAGGTAAGACTGATATAAAGTGTACAAGCACAGGAAAATCACCAGAGCGCTCTACGTTGTGAAAAGCAGTAGAAAATGGCACTGGAGTGAACATGTGACCGCTTCATGTAGGTTGAAGCTATGGATCCTGGGTAAATTTATGTATTTTCCCTCCTTCAGTTATTTTGCAGTACGCAAAAAAAACGGAAGGCACACGGATGACAAACGGATGACATACGGACCATATACGGAACGGAAACGGATGCCACACGGATGCATCCGTGTAAAAAAAGGGACCGTTTTTTGCGGGCCGCAAAAACGGATCGGTCGTGTAAATGTAGCCTTATTCTTATCTGTCGTTTATAAAAGGCAGTCAGAAATAAGTGAATAGCGCCCCCCAGCGTCAGAAAATCTTTGGAATTTCAGTGGGTAGCTGAGACCCTGGAGATCATGATTCAGGCCGTATTTTCCGGTCCCCGCTCACGTGATCACCGGTATGTACCGTATACCGATGATCACATTACAGTAAATGACAGCGCCGGTAAAAAATTATTTATCTCCCATCTGACATGAACAAACATGTCAGATGGGAGATAAATCTCCTCCCCATTCCCCTCCGGTCCCCCAGTGTCGCCAAAGTGCCCCCCTGAGCCTCTCCCGGAAATCCAAGATGGCCGCGTGCACAGCAGCGCGCCAGCCGCTTCACCCTACTCCTCTGATTTCTGTCGCATGTGCCATGACACATGCAACAGAAAACTCCTCCCCAGGCTCTGCCAGGTCACCCCCTATAACCCCACCGGTGTTCCCCGGTGTCCCACGGTACCTGTGCAGTGTTGATCCCCCGCGACCCCCTCCTTCACAATAGACGCTGCCGCATGCACAGAGCGGCTGTAAGCTCAACTTCCTGTGTTCAGACACAGTGAGTGGTGGTAACCATGCATCTGTAAGCTACTGCAATGCCCTGCTCATGAGGTAAGGAACATAGTTGATCAGGAGAGCTATACTACATTTCCAAATGGAGGTATTTGATTTTATAGTTGCCCTGCTGAACGACTACCAAAACATGAGAGTCCGTTATACGCCACAAGAAAACATGTCTAATTAGCGAGCTCTGTTGTTTAGTATTCATTCAGCTGGATAACTGGACTTAAAAAGGTATTCCATCTCCAAGATCACATCCCCAATATATAGTAGGTGGAATAGCAATAATATCAGCAAATACCAATATTTGGAAATGTAGATAAGTTCTCCTGATTAGGCATGCCCTTACCTCATGAGCAGGACATTGCAGCTTTGGTAGCAACAGTTACGACATGAACTCTGCTGCTGTGGACCCAGGGAGAGTGGGTTCATTGCACCCACACTCCTCACATGGAGGGTCTACACTCCTAGAAAATGGGGGATACGTTCCCTGAGCGTGTCCCCCCATATTCTAGACAGTCTAGAGTCGTCATGGGACCCCCTTATTTTTTTTCCTTACAATATAATTGGTGAATAAGGGAATGTTTTGGGGATTGCTTTTTAAAATACATTTTTTGTGTCTATTTTTTTTGTTAGTACTGACAGTTTATGATGTCGGGTATGTGATAGACGCCATGACATCACAAACTGCTGGGCTTGATGTCAGGTGACCATACAGCTAGTATCAACTCCATTTATTCACCCGTTTGCCACTGCACTAGGGCACGGGATGAGCTGGGGTGAAGCGCCAGGATTAGCACATCTAGTGGATGCGCCACCTCTGGGTTCGCCTGCGGCCTGCTATATTTAGGCTGTGAAGGGCCAATAACTATGGACCTTCCCACCCTGAGAATACCATACCACAGCTGTCCACTTTACCTTGACTGGTGATCCAATTTGGGGGGACCCTACTTTTTTTTTATAATTAATATTATTTATAAGATAATTAAAAAAAAAAAAACCCTGGGGTGACCTCTGTGGGGACACGGGGCTCAGTGGGTGCTCTCGTCCACTAAAACCCACCGCCTTTAGAAAGACAGCGTGGCTCAGGGCTCATCCCAACTGAACGCCGGCCTCCTTAACCGTGGGCATAACACTACTCAGACAATACAGGGTGAGGGAACCACAATAATTAGACTTTATTGGATCCCCAAACAATTAACAGCACATAACACATAACCAGAAAAACACACAAATGTAACCGGCAACAGAGTCTCACCCTTCCGCTGGCTCACCAGGGATTAGAATGTCCATGCCTCACAGGTTCCAAGCTGTCTGAGAGCACCCCGCTTTTGGCGGGCACCCACCGTGACTAGAATAACGCCAGATTTAGGAAGCTGTGTGAGGTCTGTAAAGTCTGTAGCCAGGTGACCGGATTGTCCCAACCTGAGTGTCCTCCTTAGGTAGTCCTGGTATGATGCTACAATCCTGGCAGCCGGAGTCGAAATCCCTAGGCTGTGGATATGGTCTCCAACCGGATCCGTCGTCCATAGATTGAAGCCATAAGATATCCTGATCCTCTAGTCAGCTCCAAAGAGCTTAGACTGGATCCATCAACCTTCATCCACCCTGGTGGCTTAAAGAAGTCCCTTTTATAGCCACAGCCTTCACCTCTCCCATTGGATGAATCTCAAGCTGCATAGACAATGTTCATTTAAATGATATGGGTAGAAAGACTGAGGGTGTACATGTAAACTGGGAGTCACTGACTAGACAATGGCTACTAAGGTAATTACATTATCAATACACAACTACAATACAATGGTTACTGGAGAACAATACGTCTAGAAATATTTATTGAGGTTCTATTAAAAAAGATCCATCGATCATGAAAACAGTGAGGGGGGACACATTAAGAGAAATCCAACATGTTTCAGCTAGTAGAGCCTTATTCAAGGATTGCACTTACATGTCTATTGTGCACACAGATATACTGAGAAGTTTCACTTGGAATGGAAAGGAACCTGGAAACAATTTCCAGTAATTGCTAGTAAAAAAGTCTCTATAGCAGACACCTGAAAAAATGCATGTATGAAACACCCAAGTAAAGTGAACAGGTGCATATAGGTGCGTGCACAGATAGACAAGAAAGGATGTAGTAAGAAATATTCCAGTAGGAGAGATAATAAGGGCAAAACGAAACTGCTCTGATGCAACACATTTCATTAAAGAGACATATAACATCAAAAATAGACTCCGAAAAAGAAAATATCCTGAGTGGAGTCTGAACAGGGCTATAGCAATTACTGACAAAATAGATAGACCAACTCTTTTACTGTATAAATCCAAGTAAACATCTACTACACATAATATTGTTTTCTCCACTGTATATTCTCCACAATACAAATTCATAACCGGTATTATTAATAAATACACACCTTTATTACAGCAAGACAATAAACTGAATCAAATTTTACAAACTCATACAATTAAATGTGTGGCCAAAAAGGCAGTTACACTATCCAATTTACTAGCACCAAGCATGGTAAATGAAATTTCTCCCAAAAGACCTAAATGGCTCAATTGCATAGGTTTCTTTAATTGTGGACACAGTATATGTCTCTCTTGTAAATATGTGATCAAATCTAAAACATTTCATTCCTGTGTAACACAAGAGAGTTTTTCTATGAAAAGTTACATTAATTGTAACACTGCAGGAGTCATTTACCTGATACAATGTATACAATGTAACATTCAATATGTAGGTTGTACTATTTGTCCACTAAAACAGCGCATCAGAAGGCATTTATCTGATGCCTGTAATCTGCAAGCTGTTAATGTATCAGCAGTATCAAGACATTTCATTAATGTACACAGGGGTGATATTTCTGCCTTTAAATTTCAAGGTATTGAAAGAGTTTTCAAATCAGCCAGAGGTGGAGATTATCATAGAACTATACTAAATCGTGAATCTTACTGGATTTTTAAACTAGCTACACGCCAACCCCTAGGTCTTAATGTTCGGCAGGATCTCATTTTGCAATATAACTGAATGTTATTTTTTGTATTGTATTATATATATGTTTCGTTTTTATCTGTACTAATTTTTGGTATTTTTTATCTTATATATATCCTTTTTCTTGTCTATCTGTGCACGCACCTATATGCACCTGTTCACTTTAATTGGGTGTTTCATACATGCATTTTTTCAGGTGCCTGCTATAGAGACTTTTCTACTAGCAATTACTGGAAATTGTTTCCAGGTTCCTTTCCATTCCAAGTGAAACTTCTCAGTATATCTGTGTGCACAATAGACATGTAAGTGCAATCCTTGAATAAGGCTCTACTAGCTGAAACATGTTGGATTTCTCTTAATGTGTCCCCCCTCACTGTTTTCATGTTCGATGGATCTTTTTTAATAGAACCTCAATAAATATTTTTTACCTTCTTTGAAGTGCTGGAGATCATACTCTAGTTTCCTTGTCTGTGTTCTGCCTGAGGCCAGGGCAGCTCCGTGCACCAACACCGATCCTGACCTGGACTTTAGGAAGGGTGAGCTGAACTACTTTTTCTATTTTCTAACAATACGTCTAGCTTTCAGTGGCCAACACAATTACATTGAGTCAACAAGAGTCTTGTAAAAACAATGAGGGACTTCTCCCCCATCTATAGACAATCTATCATGCTGTCTGGCTGGATTTTAAGAAACTTTAACCCATGAGAGTCCATGTCGTCACAACCTCCACATTGGATCACCAACCACGGTAAAGCTGCCAGCTGTGGTTTTCAGGCTACAGCCGTCTGCTTTACCCTAGCTGGCTATCAAAAATGGGGGGACCTTACTTCATTTTTTTTAGCTATTTTTTTAAATAAAAAAAAATGAATGAGCTTCCCTGTAGTTTGATTGCCAGCCAAGGTAACGTTAGGCAGATGGGGTGGCAACCCGTAGCTGTCTGCTTTATCTGCGCTGAGAATCAAAAATACCGCAGAGCGCGTCATTTTTTTGAATGATTTATTTCTACAGTACTGTGACGTCAGGCAATCAAAATACAGGAAAGCCCATTTTTTTATTTAGTTATTTAAATAAATAAATGAAAAAATATATATGGGCTCCCGCTGCATTTTTTGTATGGATAGCTAAGGGTAATCCAAGCAGCTACTGGCTGCTAACCCCAACTGCTTGGTGTTGCCTTCACTGGCAATGGAAAATCCAGGGAAGCATTTTTTATTTTATTTTGCCAAAAAACTAAAAAAAAAAAATGACGTGAGCTTCGTCATATTTTTGTATGCTAGCCAGGTACAGCAGGCAGGTACGGGCTGCCCCCAACCCCCAGCTGCCTATTTGTACCCGGCTAGGAACTAAAAATATAGGGAAGCCCTTTTTTTAATTATTTTATGAAATAATTAAAAAAAAAACAAATGACGTGGTCTTTGCCTCATTTTTGTGTCCAGCCAGGTACAACTAGGCAGCTGGGAATTGGAATCTGCAGCAGAGGTTAGCCCAAGCTTTCTGGGCCCCTCCGCTGCGAATTGCAGTCTGCAGCCACCCCAGAAAATGGCGCTTTCATAGAAGCGCCATCATCTGGCGCAGTATCCAACTCTTCCAGCAGCCCTGAAGCCGGGTGGCTTGCTGGGTAATAATGAGGTAATACTAGCTTTGTTTTTATAGCTAGTATTAAGCCAGAGATTCTTAATGTCAGGCAAGTTTGACCCGGCTATTAAGAATCTCCAATAAAGGGTTAAACAAAAGACACCACACAGAGAAAAAATACTTTAATAGAAATAAATACACAGACACATTAGAGACTCCATGTTTATTACTCCCTCTCATCCCTCCACGATCCATGGTCTTATGTTTTCTTTCTCCTTCAACCCATGCAGCTCTTCTACATCAGGCAGCACAGCATGGGAGGAAGACGCTGCTGCTCCCTGTGGAGTCTAATTACTCAGTGAGAGAGCAGAGGCTGCGGGCTGTAAGCGGTGACGTCACCGCTGACAGGTGGGTTACCATAGCAACGGTGCTCTGATCTCGTGCCTCCCGATTCCACTATTTACCAGCTGTGACAGCTAGTCCCTGCATGTGGGCTGACTCTGTAAAGAGCGCCTACATGCAGGAATGGGGAGTCGACCATGTGCCAGAGCATTTCGCCGGTACAAGGACATGGTCAAACAAGCACCGCGTACTGGAGAGATGCACTGACAGGAGCTAGCATGATGTCATAGCCATGTGACCAGTCTGTAGCCAATGAGATAATAGACACGTGACTGGTCACATGCTATTTTGATGTCACAATAGGTCCTATCATCAGTGCTGGTTACCGGGAGGATGCAGTGATTATCAGAAGGAAAAGCGGCGGGAGACAGAGTGCAGGACGCATCACGGGGACCTGTAAGTGTTATGGCAATGTTTATTAACTGTATGTGTACATGTATAATGTGTTTTTATGTGTTTGTGTTTGCCTCCCATTGTTTTCAATGGGGTTTGAGTGATTCGTCAAACGGTTCATCGAACGTTCGTTGAACGAAGCCTCCGTTCGGCGAACCGAACCGAACTCGAACGCTAAGGGGGTGGCTCATCTCTACTCACTAGGCGAAATACTGAACAGGCTCAGGCTGGGCCAAATCGGCAAGCGCATGCACCCTAGCCGCCTCTCCACATTTAGATGCGGAGGAAGAAGCAGCCAGCTGGCTGACCCGAGGCATGGCCAAAATCGGCGGCTGGTGCCTGGGCATAGCAGGAACCACAGCAGGCTGCTTGCAGCGACGGCGGCGCCAATTTGTAAAACGCTTATTGTTGGTTAATGTATTGTTAACAAAGTTACATTTTGGCATTGCATGACAGTGTATAGCAAAATGTAGAATGAATGAACAATAAATCCATCGCTAAAAGAGATGAACAAATGTTTTGAAATTGGAATTGACCAATTTCACCCTATTTTCTTCAAAAAAGGGACTTTCAGCCAATAAATCTGCTGCAGATCAAAATACTCAATAACTCTCATTGAATAGAACAAATAGTACCCATCTTGAGCAATTTAATGCAAACACAGATTTATTAATGTCCATGTGAATTCAACCTATCTTGATAAGGGTAAATTGATGGTAACTGGTGGTAACCAACAGATATAAATCAAATATTGGACTATTACAATAAAGATGTGTACAAAAAAAAAGGGTTCACACAGTTGGAAGTAGACAATTGTATTAATATCCCTCTTATAAACCAGGGAACACCTTTTCTGTGACACACAAGCTTTGGTTTCAGAATTTTTCTTTAGTTGCAAAATTTCAACTGAGAGGTGTTAAACTCCTTGTTTGCAATGTGTGCAAAATATAAAAAAAATGCTGTTATTAATGTGCTAATTCTGCAGTATATCACAGATCAATTTACAGTCACACTGACTATGCAGGTACAGCATTTCCCTATCACTTGACTCGCGTCACCTCCCGTAGGTGCTCAGGAGAAAAAAATAGATAAGACTGTGTGAGAACTCCGGCACACTAACTATTACCCATGGAGACACAGAGAAAAAGGGGAAACGTAAAGTTGATGTCAAAATCCTTTTCTTTTTATTTTGTAGTGAGGGAAAATTGCAAATTGTGCTGTACAAAAGTCCGCCAGATAACAACGTTTCGGCCGATTTGGCCTTCTTCAGGTCTGACAGGCTTAAGGATAACAGGACACAGAGTGGGTAGGTATGTGCAGGACACTGTTATTCAACCAGATGTTGGATTACTGCGTAAATCAAGATATGTGGGATAACCAATTTCGGGTTGCACTATGGGTGGAGGGTGATACTGTCATAACGCATCAAATCCAGTTATTGTATATAAGCAACAATGTGATGATTCAGAGTCATACACAGGGAGTCTGGATTACATCAGAACCGATACCTCAATGATCTTCTGTATATGGATAAATCTCTGGCGTAGTCGGGGGTCTGAGATTGCCTGAGATGATGTGTAAAGGCCAAGAAAAAAGAGCCACAGTATGGTCCGAAAAAATGGACCGCACGTCCTGTTCACCTCCACAACCACGCAGGCACATGCTACCTGGACTCCTACCATTATATCCCAGGGACCCTCATCCAGACTAAAACCATTGGAGTCTCAGTCAGGTAGTTACCTGGGCCAACACCTATCTGCCTCATCACCCTCCATTTTTTCGGACCATACTGTGCCTCCTTATTCTTGGCCTTTACACATCATCTCAGGCAATCTCAGACCCCCAACTACGCCAGAGATTTATCCATATACAGAAGATCATTGAGGTATCGGTTGTGATGTAATCCAGACTCCCTGTGTATGACTCTGAATCATCACATTGTTGCTTATATACAATAACTGGATTTGATGCGTTATGACAGTATCACCCTCCACCCATAGTGCAACCCGAAATTGGTTATCCCACATATCTTGATTTACGCAGTAATCCAACGTCTGGTCGAATAACAGTGTCCTGCACATACCTACCCACTCTGTGTCCTGTTATCCTTAAGCCTGTCCGACCTGAAGAAGGCCAAATTGGCCGAAACATTGTTATCTGGTGGACTTTTGTACAGCACAATTTGCACTTTTCCCTCACTACAAAATAAAAAGAAAAGGATTTTGACATCAACTTTACGTTTCCCCTTTTTCTCTGTGTCTCCATGGGTAATAGTTAGTGTGCCGGAGTTCTCACACAGGATTATTAATCACAGACTGTGACTACCGCTTTCATTTTCAATGTACTTCAGTGCTGCAGTAGTACACTACTGTTTTCCATTCCATTGTGTAATGTTGAGCTGTGGGCTCTGATGAATAGGTTATAATGTCCTATAAGGCCAATTCTTGGTAGGTCCTCATCTTTTATAGTGGTATTTCTTGATTTAGTGTGCTTTACTCTATGATGGGAGATCTGTAAAGGCTGCTTTACATGGTATGACTGATTGTGTGATTTCACAATCGATGGTACCCGCCCCGTCCTTTTTGCGTCACGGGCAAATCGCTGCCTGTGGCGCACAAAGTCGGTAACCCCCGTCACACATACTTACCTCTCGTGCGACCACGCTGTGGGCGGTGAACGTCCACTTCCTGGAGTGGGAGGGACGTTCGGCGTCACAGCGACTTCACACGGCCGCCGGCCAATAGAAGCGGAGGGGCGGAGATGAGCAGGATGTAAACATACCGCCCACCTCCTGCCTTCCACATAGAGGCGGCGGCGGTCGCGGGAGGCAGGTGAGCTGCTCATCATTCCCGTGGTGTCACACGGAGCGGCGTGTGCTACCACGGAAACGATGAACAACTAAATTAAACGATAATATGGAACCTAGCGAGCAGTACACGACTCACCATTTGTGAGCGATAATGCGTCGCTAGGAGGTGTCACACAGGCCGGCATCGCTAGCGATGCCGGATGTGCGTCACAAAAACCGTGACCCCGACGATCTATCGAACGATAGATTGTCTGGTGTAAAGCAGCCTTTAGTCATTGTGAAGAAGACTGCACAGCTACGCTTGATGTCATAATCCGGCAGTATGTGAAATGACACTGAGCTATTTTTTTTTGCAATCCTAGGGCCTCAAATCACAAATTGGTTAAAGCTTCCAGAACCTATGAATTTCAGAAAGTTTGGATCAAATACGATCCACAGCAATGCAATCTGCTCATCTCTAAATAGTTATCTTGCTGTGACAGCATGAATTGTAAGGTGCCATCGTTATTCTGAAATTTTTCAAGTTAATTTACAAAGGAAATTTGTTAAACGTGTATGGGTAATGTATATCATGTTGAATGTTAAAGTTTGTATCTTACTTTTCAATTGTCATCATTGGAATTATGTAGGAATTTTGTATATCATACCTTTTATGTGTGAATTATCCTTTTTGACATTATCTTCTGATCAATGCCTTTATATAGAGTATCATTTGTGATTTTTTTTGTAATGAATATAAGTTAATAAAGATAACCTCTAGTGCTCAGGATGTCCAAGATTGCTCTATGCATATATCTTTCTATCCTACATATAGAATATATTCTGCATTTTAATTGTGCCTTGCAAAAGAAGGTCATTTTTGTTTTGCTGTGAAATGAGACAAATCTATAAATAGACAGTTTTTATATGAAGGATACTGGTTTAAAGTGTGCCACCCAAAAAACAACTGTTTCTGGCTTGTTGTGACTTGCTTTATGCAGTCGCAGCACCTTGAGGGTAATAATGTGACCCAGTTATGCCTGTAATATGCTATGAAAGAATACAGCAATCTTTAGGCCTCGGACATACGGCGAGTTAAATGGTCCGAATGGAATACAATAAAAAATTGCATTCTACTCAGACCCATGTTGTTTTATGGGGCCAGTCCCATGTGCGATTTTACTCTTAGCCCTAATTGGACAAAGAAAACAATCACAGCATGCTGTGAATGAAATCCGATTCATATTCATTCGCACTCATAGAAGTCAATGGGAGCGAGGGAAACATCGCACTGCACTCAGATGACACCAGAGTGCAGTGCGATAAACGCATCCGCTGATAATGGGGAAGATGAGATTAGTCCCTCCCTCTCCTTCACAGCTGTGAGTCAATCGCAGGATAGATATAAGTGGCATGACATTGAGCACACTCACAATAGTGCGGGAATCGGGGGTCATTAGCATAATGCATCTGATGTAATGCTCATGTTGTTTAGCCCAACATCCAAGATCTGTTCTGGCAAGAGTAGCCATGGAAAGAAGCCTTAAGACCCCGTCACATGCAGTGACGTATCTAACGATATATCGCCGGGGTCACGGATTTCGTGATGCACATATGGCATCGTTAGCGTCGTCGTTGCGTGTGACACCAACAAGCAACCGTTAACAATGGAAAATACTCACCATATCGTCCACCGTTGAAATGTCGTTCATTTTCCAAAAATTGTTGATTGTTGAGGACGCAGGTTGTTTGTCGTTCTCGAGGCAGCACACATCGCTACATGTGACACCCCGGGAATGACAAACAACAGCTTACCTGTGTCCTCCGGCAATAAGGAAGGACGTGGGAGGGATGGGATGTTACGCCCGCTCATCTCCGCCCCTCCGCTTCTATTGGGCGGCCGCTTAGTGACGCCACTGTGATGCCGCACGAACCGCCCCCTTAGAAAGGAGCAATTTGCCTGTGACGCACAAACGACGGGGGCGGGTACGCTCGCTAGCGATATCGCTGCATGTGATGGAGTCTTTAGTCTCATGTATACAGCACATTCATGTGCAGAAATCTTGCACTTGTGCAACCAATCATATGCAAAAATAGTAGTAAAAGGCTATACAGATCCAATGTACAGGCTTCACCATGCTTGCAAAAAAGTAATGTTCCTTCATGCATACCTATGGGGTGGGCAATGTTACTGTGGAGGCCCAGCCTTAATACTAATGAAATGAGTATTCTCTGCTCTTCTGCAATATCATTCTTCCAAAATGTAATTGAATCATGCTTTTGATTTTGCACCACCTTTGGGCGAATATTTAGACATTTCACTCATTCCTAGATAATCATGTATTTTTAATAAGTAAAGCAAAATAAAAATTACAATTACTGAATAGCTACATCAACTGCATTCATTTTAATGTTACATAACAGTACAATGCAATACCTTGAAACTGTGCTTTCAGCGTTTGTATAGCTGGATTGTGAATAAACATGTTTTAAAGCCAGGGGAGTACAAACATCTTACATTTTACATGATGATTAGAATGCTGCTGCCATCAAGAGCATCTTTCTTTTATAGCAGGCATAAAAGAAGTCCTTGAGGAAATATTAGTGAATAAAAACTGTTAGAGGATTGTATTGTGCCAATGAAATGCAATGTGTATATTACATTTGTGGGTTTTTGCTTCTGAGACAGCAATAGAAAGGCAATCCCTTACTCTGTTGCAAGGGACTTTATATTCTCACTGTTGTCTTCAAAAACTTAAATAGGGCTTTACTGAAACTACATTTTAGTTTGTCATTTGGTGTATTATTCACAATAGTTATATTCCTCGCAGTATAAAATATGATTATTCTGTATTAATAAAACGTGTTTTGTTTTATTGTTCAAACCTATAACAATATTAATAACCATAATTATCATATTAGGAATAGAAGATCAATGACTACCTGAGCTTTTGTGAAGCAATGGTCATATGCTATACCCCAAGTGCAGTCAGGGTACAATTAACCAAATAGAAGTACATGACTGAAAGTCTCAGCTGAGTGCAATAGTTTACTGCATTTTTAATGTAGCGTATACCGTTTTGCTTTTTTTTTACCATGGGGATTCTTATACTCTTATTAGGAAATCTCTGCATTTGTCATTGAATTTTAAAATTTTTGAAATTTAGCATTTCCTAAAATAGCAAGATTAACACTATGCACAAAAATATGCTGATGCAGAAATGTATAACTTGATATCTAAGTATACAAATTTTGTAACTTGTCAAAAGGTTATTTCTCACAAAACAAGTTACCTCTTATCCATAGGAGGACTTGCTTATCACTAGGGGCGTGATTGGAGTAGAAATATGCCTGTGTAATGAGATGGATTAGGTGCTCTTGCGTTCCATTTCCTGACGACATCAATCATGTTTCTGTAATGTCATGCAAATTGTGTCTTGCTTCTTTGAAAATAAAATCATATGTAAATTGGGATGTACTGGGTAATGTACAACAAGACTATATGGTTGATTAGCAGACTGTAGGTTAAGAAACAGTCAAGTGGTAGGACTAGCCTACAAAGGGAGGGGTTAGCTGATAAGGAAAGATACAGTTTCCTTCTAGACTGTGAGTTGGGACCCAGTGTGTGATAAGAAAAGACAAACAGTCTGAAGGTCATGAAGGCTGCAGTGTATGTCCTTTGCAAGAAAAGGAGAAAGGAAGAAGGAACCAAGATACAGGGATCCTGAAGTACTGACTGAGACACAGAGTGCAGGACTAAGGGCGGCTTTGCACGTGCGATGTCGATGGGGTCAAATCGAAAGTGACGCACATCCGGCGTCGCAGTCGATATCGCAACATGTAAAACATTTTTGATACGATGAACGACCGCAAAAGCGTCGTTATCGTATGATCGCTGCAGCCTCCGACATTTCCATAATGCCGGTGCAGCGACAGGTGCGATGTTGTTCCTCGCTCCTGCGGCAGCACACATCGCTGTGTGTGAAGCCGCAGGAGCGAGGAACTTCACCTTACCTGCCGCCGGCTGCAATGAGAAGGACGGAGGTGGGCGGGATGTTTACATCCTGCTCAACTCCGCCCCTCCACTTCAATTGGCCGCCTGCCGTGTGACATCGCTGCCGGTAACATTGTTACCGATGTCGCAGCGTGCAAAGCCCACCTAAGTTAAGTCTAAAGATCAACCCTCAAACACAGTGGCCTCAAGACAGAATGGTCAGGAGGATGTATTCTAGCAGTAAGGCCTCAAAGAGCTTACAGCTCAAAGGTAATGGGCCGAGGTGGGTTAGTGCATGAACTGAGTTGACTTTCCAGGGCAGAGCCTCATAAAGCATCTGAGAGCTAAAAGCTCTACTCTAGTCACACTGGCACACCACTTGACCCCCTTCTCTACTGGGAGAATAGACGTGGAGCCACAGAAGGGGAAACTGACTGTCACAGATTGGACTGTGGTGCTAGACTGGGTTTTGGTGAAACTAACAAGACTAGTAAGAACAGGAGTAACCCAGATGGAATTGAAAGCACGTCTGAATTTGCTCTATACAACTGCACCTTTCTGGAAGTTATGTTTTCATTATTTCATGTATAAAGTTGATAAGGAAGAACTATTAAAGAAAGTTTTGTTGCTTAAACTGAAATGATGGCCTTCTTGATAGTTATCCAGTCCTGGAAAGCCAACGCCATCTGCAATCTGTGCCTTACATGGGCCTACAGCCAACACCATACAAGTCCATGCACCCAACCAGGACCGTGCTTTGATGTAGTGTGTAGGGGTGTCAAGAAACAATATCTCACCCATGACTACTGCACTCCACTACTTTGCACATGCTTAACTTATGCTCTATTGATTGTTTACGGGACTGTTCAAAACAGCCAAGTATAGTGCTCAGCAGTCCCATAGACAATGAATTTACAAAAAAACACAAAATTTATGCACCCCTGCTCTGTTCATAATTGAGGGACAAAATGACAACCTCAGTATTCTGAGAGCTTGAGTGCTGAGAGCTTCAGCAATCAAAAAATTATCCAAATCCAAGGTTAGGAAATAACTTGATTCACTTTAAGAACAATCTTATAACTGTCTGCATTGTGATATTGTGCCGCCCCGTGCTTGGCAGCTGAGCCGCTCGGGTCCGGACCTTCGGTGGGTGGCTCGAGGGTCTCAGGACCCGGGGGTCTGCGGTCACTTCGATCAAAAGGGGTTTGGCGGTTTGGGGACGCAGGTATACGGCCGGAGCCGTGTTTGAGTGTGTGACGCCACCCACGGGATGTGGTGAAGGTGGACACCACCGTTGAAGTTACGGGGCACCCGGGGGAGATGTCATGCAGCAAGCTGTTAACTCCCCCGTGGGCAGGGATGGTGGCCCCGGGACCCGTTGGGGGTGTTTGGCAGTGCAGGGAGATGGGCGGCCGGAGGGCACTGATGTACTCACGATTAGTAAACACACAAGTCTCTAGTAAACCAAGGTGATGGTGGTCGGTGATCGCAGCCGGCCGCAGTCTTGTCCCCCACCTGTTTGGTGGTCTCTGACTTTCTCCTGCACTTGTTTGTGATGGTGGACTACCTGCGCTTGCAACTTCAGGAGTCCGCTCCCCGGCTTGTGGTTGCCTGAGGAGCCCTTTGCCCGCAGACGCTGGCCCATGGGATCTCTCTGCCGTGGTGGTGGCTTTCTATCCCCCTCGTTGGGCTGTTGCCTTCAGTCGGGACTTTGGGTGGGACAGGACCTATAGTCCTGGCCACAATCAGTAAATTAGCTGGCCCCAATAGCTTCTGGACCTAGCTTCAGGGTCTGAGTACCCCCCTTTGTGCTCCGGTTTCTGAGTCGGTTCCCCGGGTCGGTACCGGCGAGCCACTACCCTGTCCTGGTCCACCTCGGTTCCACCAAGCAGTCTTCCCGGCTCCTGCAGACAGAGGCCTCCGTCTGCCTCCTAGCCAAAGGTATCAGGGCTCCTACAATGGCACCTGTCAGCTAGCTTCTGGCCTGACAAACAGGCCTGCTTCCACTTCACTTCACCTCCACTAACAGACTCCGTACTGGCCATCTAGTCCAGGCCATGATCAGGATCAGTGTAGTAGAGCATTAAAGGCCCCTTAAGAGCAAGGTGAATATGTGAGTTTTTTCATTGGTGTATGGGCTAATACTGTATATAGGGGCTATGTGAGGTTCATAATATATACAGGAGGCTATGTGAAGTCGCAAAATATTTATAAGGCTATGTACAGGCTCATAAAGTATATAGGAGGCTATTTGAGGTTCAAGTTTTACATAGGAGGCTATGTGGGGTTCATAAAGTATATAAGGGGCTTTCTGGGGCTCATAATGTATATAGAAAGCTTTGTGCGGCTCCATGTACATAGAAGTTTATGGGAGATTATGTTGGGCTCGTAAAGTGTTAAGGAGGCTATGTGGGACTCATAAAATACAGAGGAAGCTATGTAGGGCTCATGCTGTATATAGAAGTGTATGTGGGGCTCATAAAGGATATACGAGGATGTTAAGGCAAAAAGGAACTGTAAAGGCAAAGGTATTGCTGGATTTGTCTTTGAAAGAGCTACACAATAAAGTCATGCTGAAAAATTCCCTCTAATGCTATGTTGACACAGGGTGTTTTTGCAGCCTTTTTTTTCTGAGCAAAACCTAACCAAAACCTGATTTTCTGGCAGGATGTCTCCTGAAAGTCATCTGCAGTTTTGGTGCAGTTTTTGGTGCGATTTCTGTGGCTTTATTGTAGCATTTTTACAGTGTTTTTTTGCACTTTTGTGATGCCCATTCCAGCAGGGATTCAAAAGTACCCGAGTGCTGGGCCAGGCCGGAATTGACGTGGATCTGACACTCGGGTAGTTAAAAAAAAAAGTAAAGCAAACACCTTATACCAGTGTCCGGCGTCAATGTACCTGCTTGATATATGCTAGAGTGTATGCGCTCCTTCCAGATATGACGTCATTTAACAGGCCCCTATCACATGGGGGGGGGCAGGGGGGAGAAGCATTGTTGTAGTGGAAGGGAGAAAACCGTCAAGTTCACTAGCCAAGCCTGCCACGCACACTAACCTAGCTGGTCATGCCCACTAACCTGGAAGGAGCCCATACATTCTAGGCTCAACAGTACCTACTCCCGCAGCCCGCAACCCCTCCTACTTTCAGTGCCGATCATTAGCCTCATGCATATTCACTGCTTCCCTCCCACTCTATGATTGGGTGCAGTCAGACATGCCCCCAGCCTGTGTGACAGCATCTGACTATAACCAATCACAGACCCGGTCTGTGGGTCTATCATACAGTAAAAAATAAATAAATAAAAATTTTGACGTACTGTACCCCAATATTATGATACCCAGCACAGATAAAGCCTACAGATACAGGCTTCAGCCCCCAGCTATGTGCTTATCTTGGCTGTGTATCAAAATAAAAGGGATCCCATGCTGTTTTTTAATTATTTAAATAAATAATTTTAAAAAGTGTGCTGTCCCCCCAAATTTTATACTCAGCCATGATAAAGCCCACAGCTGGGTGCTGGTATTCTCAGGGTGGGGTGACCCAGCCTAAAAATAACAGGGTGCAGCCACCCAGGATTGTCGCATTCATTAGATGCGACAATGCCATCACTTTACCCGGCTCTTCCCGATTGCCCTAGTGCGGTGGCAATCGGAGTAATATCAGTGGTTAATCACAGCTCATAGCTGCGACTAAGCCCTAGATTGGTAATGGCAGGCATCTATGAGACACGCCCATCCCCAATCTGTACAAAGTGAAAAGAAATAAACACAAACACCAAAAAAATCCTTTTTTTTAAATAAAATACAAAAATCACCTTCTTTCACCACTTTATTAACCCCGTAATCACACCCCTGCAGGTCCGACTAAATTCACACAAGGTCCCATGATGATTCAACTCTGATACATCTGAAGATCACAGCGAGCAGCCATAGGACATGACTGCCTGCTGTGAGCTGCAGAGAATGACTGAGCAGCGTGATCACCGGTCACTTCACTCAGGTGATTTCTGGTCACAGCTGTGACTGTAAACAGCCTGATTGAGGTTACTGCTGAACGCGTGGCTCCTTCATTCTCCCTACAATAGACCCGCAGACCGGGTCTGTGATTGATTGCAGTCAGATGCGACACAGACTAGAGGCGCATCTGACTGCAGTCTATCACAGATAAAAGCAGTGAATATGTAATGAAGGTAATGAGTGGCCTGGGAAGTGAAGGAGGGGCCGCAGGAGCATACAGCTGCACCGGAGATTTGGTAAATATAGCACACCTGCTCCAATCCCTCTATCCTTTCTACCACCATTTTTAAGTGTCGGCCAGATACCATGGATCAATGCCAGGTCTGAACCGTGTTTTTTATTAACCCAGTTAGACTCGCCGATCCAGGGTATCTGTTGGTCCACCTGTCACTAGGTTGAAAAACCATGGCAAAACCGCTGAAAATAATTGACATGTTCATTCTTTTCATAACGCAGCAGAACCGAAGGTGGTTCACAAAACTGTCAGGAAAATCCTGGAGGTTTGTGTGCACGAGATTTCAGAAATTTCAAGGGCTTTGCTGGGACTGTTAAAAGGAGCATTTTGTTAGCATGGATTTGCATAAAACCAAGGCAAAGCCATAGCTAAAAAACACTGCAAAAACGCTGCAAAAACACCCTATGTTAACATAGCCTAAGAGTTATTATACAGGAGAATAAGACATTCAAATTAAGGGAGCCACAAGAAAAATGTAGAATGCATCCTATGTACAAGCAGAAAAACAGCTCATCTACAAATTTTGCAGATACATGGAGGTGTTGAGAGTATTTGATAGAAGTGACTCAAGACAAATCCAGCACATAGTAAAAAGTAGATATAGCTTTCTTTTAGTCTGCAGCTTCACTTTCAAAATAACAGGATATGGATAAGTTAAGAGAAAAAAATAATTAACAATAAAGAACACATAAGGAGTAAAGGCACCACAGATGATTTTAAATAGATACCATTCAACAAAATACAACTCCTAGTTGATAAATGCAAAATCAGAAATATCTTGAAGGATTGAATACTAAAGACAATCAGTAGATAAGATGGGGAAAGTGTAAAGTCCATAAATTAGTGTTCAAAACAGGTGTGAAATACATGATACACTAGGATACATCCCAAAGCGACTTTTAAGGTGCGAGTGTTAGAAAAACCAAACTCAAAATCTTTGTTACTAAAATTTTATAACGTTCACTCTTTCCCACTCAAGAGAACAATTAGACATGCATTTTACTGTAACAGTTTTATGATGTTGATTTTGATCACACAGTTCAAAAGCAAAACAAATTGTCCCAACTGTAGAGGCCATGTGGTCAAAAACGTCCTCACAAAACATGGTAATTTGGCTGTGAAAGGCAAATGATTTGTCACTTGCAATTGGCCATGCAGCATTCAAAATCTGTGTTAACATCCTCAAGAATCAATGACTGAAAATACATATTTGCTTGCATAAAATTAAAAAAGTTGTTCAGGATGAAAAAAATGCAATTTTTTATAAAAAAAACATTCCACTTTTGTCCACATCATTTTATATGTTGTTGTTGTTCATACTTATACAATTGAGACTGAGTTGCAAACAAATCCAGCACTTCAAAAAGATGGAATTTTATTCCATTAAATGTATTTTTACAAAAGGGGATCATGGCTTGACTGGAGAGCAGGAAAGACATGCCGCCAGGAGCTCCGCAGGAAAAACATTTATCTGTTGGCATAAAACTTCTCCTGACAAAAAGAGAACCGAGATTCACCCTTCCATGAACTCCGAATAAGAAGCTATAGAAAGGAGATTGAGATTGGTAGGACCACAGCCAAGTAACCAGGCCACGATCGCTGCCTAAGTATACAACTAGGCCTAGAGGGTACTACTCCCCTCCCCAAAAACCGCACATATTAAGAAGCCCGCAAAGACCCAGGAGGATTTCCTCCTTCCATAGACTCCGTGACATATGCCCTACCTGAGGGGGAACTGGTCTGGAATCATACTGGATATGTAATCGAACTGCAGATGAGGGCTTCCCTCCTCCATTGGTAGGGTTGTGCATAGAGGGAGAACTCTATAGCTGTAATCTCCTGAGATCCTAGGTGGTGGTGGATGGGACGGAACGGTTGTTTCCCCCGCATCTTGGAACCTGAGTAGGGAAAAAGTGACACCCGGTGGCTGATAACTACATTTGTATTTTCAGCCTAAGAGCTATACTGGCAGAAACAGAAGTCAATATATAAAGATTAAAAGAGAGTCCAGATCTCCAATTCTCATTAGCTACTTACAGATATTCAAATCTTGTCTTGGGACGTTTTAAACAGCATGACATTTTTACCCAACAATACAGTGACAAATAAATACATAAAATGTTCATGCAAATAAATTTTAGATGATCGCAGTGTATACCATTAGTATAAAAACTATACTAATGGTGAGAGATGATCGATGTTCGAATCGAACCGTTCACCAATTTCAAATTCGAGTGGTTTTGGGCGTTGTTCGAGTCGTTCGCCGAACTCGAACGATTTGCTTCACGTTCGACAGTTCGAGTTAATGTTCGATAATGGTTTGATCACTAAAAGCGGGGCTTTTCACAGTAAGGCTATGTGCGCATGTTGTGTATTTGCATGCGATCTGCGTCTCCAGCTCAATCCCTCTCTCTTTACTACTCACCGATCAGCTGCACGGCTGTCACAAAGCTCCGGCGGCTTTTCCTCTTTTGAAAATGGCTGCCGCTTCATTATTCAATCTGGTATTCCCTGCTTTCCCCGCCCACCAGCGCCCATGAATGGTTGCAGTTAGACACGCCCCCACGGTGAGTGACAGCTGTCTCACTGCAACCAATCACATATCACATATCTATATCGTGCAGTAAAATAAATAAATATATAATTAAAAAAAAAAACCTGTAGTCCCCTCCAATTTTGATACCAGCCAAGATAAAGCCACACGGCTGGAGGCTGGTACTGTCAGGATGGGGAGCGCTACATTATGGAGAGACCACCACCCTAACAATATCAGCCAGCAGCTGCCCGGAATTGCCGCATCCATTAGATGCGACAGTCCCGGGACTCTACCCTGCTCATCCCGAATTGCCCTGGTGCGGTGGCAATTGGGGTAATAAGGTTAGGTTAATCATGACAGGCGTCTCACTGAGATATCTTCCATGATTAACCTGTAAGTGAAAGTAAATAAACACACGCAGCGAAAAATCCTTTATTTGGAATAAAAGACAAGAAACCCCTCATTTACCACTTTATTAATCCCCAAACACCTCCAGGTCCGAAGTAATCCACACGACTCTTTCAGCTCTGCTACATCAAGCTGACAGGGAGCGCCGTAGAACACGAGCACTCTGTGTCAGCTCCACGCAGCAACTGAAGTGAGCCATGTTGTCACCGGAGACTTCACTCAGGTCGTGCCTGCGTGTGTGCGAGAATAATGATGGGGGCAGTAGTGCTTGTGTGCGCAGTGATGATGATGAGTGCGGTAGTGTCGGGGTGTGTGCGGTAATGATGATGAGTGCGGTACTGCCGGGGTGTGTGTGGTGATGATGATGATGAGTGCTTTAGTGCCGGGGTGTGTGCGGTGATGATGATGAGTGCAATAGTGCCAGGGTGTGTGCAATGATGATGATGAGAGCGGTAGTGTCGGGGTGTGTGCGGTGATGATGATGAGTGCGGTAGTACTGGGGTGTGTGCGGGGATGATGATGTGTGCGGTAGTGTCGGGGTGTGTGCAGGGATGATGACGGAGGCGGTACAGACAGGGTGTGTGCGGTGATGATGATGGGGCGGTAGTGCATGCGTGTCTCTCTCGCTCTCTTCTCTCTGTCTTCTCTCTCTCTTCTCTCTCTATTTCTCTCTTCTCTCTCTCTCCTCTCTCTCCCCTCTCTCCTCTCTCCCCTCTCTCTTCTCTCTCTTCTCTCTCCCCTCTCTCCCCTCTCTCTTCTCTATCTTCTCTCTCTCTTTTCTCTCTCTCTTCTCTCTCTCCTCTCTCTCTCCTCTCTCTCACTCCTCTTTCTCCTCTCTCTCTTCTCTCGCTCTCTTCTCCCTCTCTTCTCTTTCTTCTCTCTCCTCTCGCTCTCCTCTCTCTATTCTCTCTCTCTATCCTCTCTCTCTTCTCTCTATCCTCTCTCTCCCCATCTCTCCTCTCTCACTTCTTTATCTTCTCTCTCTCTTTTCTCTCTCTCTCTTCTCTCTCTCCTCTCTTTCTCCTCTCTCTCTCCTCTCTCTATCTCCTCTCTCTCCTCTCTCTCTTCTCTCTCTCCATCCGCATTCCTCTCTCTCTTCTCTCTCTCTTCTCTTTCTTCTCTCTCCTTTCTCCTTCCTCCCTCTCTTCTCTCTCTCTCCTCTCTCTCTTACTCCTCTCTCTCTCTCCTCTCTCTCTTTCATCTCTCTACTCTCATCTCTATCACTTTTCTCTCACGCACTCTTATCTCTTATCTCCTCTATGCTCTCTCTTCTCTCTTTCTCTCCTCTCTCTCTTCTCTCTCTTCTCTCTCTCTCCTCTCTCTCTCCTCTCTCTCTTTTCTCTCTCTCATTTCTCTCTCTGTTCTCTCTCTTCTCGCTATCCTCTATCTCTCCTCTCTCTCTCTCTATTCTCTCTCTCCTCTCTCTCCTCTCTCTTCTCTCTCTTCTCTCTCTCCTCTCTCTCTTCTCTCTCTCTCTACTCCCTCTTCTCTCTCTTTTCTCTCTCTCCTCTCTCTTCTCTCTCTCCTCTCTCTATTTTCTCTCTCCTCTCTCCTCTCTCTTCTCTCTCTCTCATCTCTCTCTCTTCTCTCTCTTTTCTCTCTCTCGCTCTCTCTCCTCTCTCTTGTCTCCTCTCTTCTCTCTCTTTTCTCTCATTTCTCTCTTCTCTCTCCCTCTTCTATCTCTCTCTCTGCTCTCTCTCTTTTCTGTCTCTCTCTCTCTCAGACCTGGCGATGATCAGCTGATGCGGTCACCTGACGGAATCAGCTGACACTATAAGTCGAGTGGTAAGGCCGGCTTTTTACCGCCCAGCCGGCTAAACTGTCAGCTGATGCTGTCGGACAGGAGTCTGCACATAAGTGTGTAATAATTTTTTTTTTTTGCATTGATGCATCAGCTGATTGTATAAAAGCCGTTTATACAATCAGCTGCTGTGTCATGTGATTCAGGCCCTTGAACCTGACACATCATCTGCCTTCCAGCAAACCGATCAGATGATATTGGATCCGGATTGGACGGCACGAGACCCTTGACCCAGGATTACTGCGGAGGGGGGTTCTTTATTTCAATAAAGATGTTACTAATTGTGTTTTGTTTTATTTCTAATTAAAAAAATCTGTGTGTTGTGTTTTTTTTTATCTGTACAAGAAATTCATGGTGGCCATGTCTAATATTGGCGTGACACCATCAATTTTGGGCTAAGGGCCAGTTAATAATATACAGCTAGCCCTAACCCCATTATTACCCAGCGAGCCACCTGTCACCAGAGCAGCTGGAAGAGTTGGATACAGCTCTAGAAGATGGCGCCTATATGAAAGCGCAATTTTCTGGGGCGGATGTGGACTGCAATTCGCAGCAGGGGTGCCAGAAAGCTTGGGCACCCTGAGCTGTGTATTCCAATCCCCAGCTGCCTAGTTCTACATGGCTAGACACAAAAATTGGGCGAAGCCCACGTCATTTTTTTTTTATTATTTGTTATATGAAATTCGTGAAATAACTAAAAAAAAGTGCTTCCCTATATTTTTGGTTCCCAGCTGCAGAACTACAAGGCTCAGCATACTCCATCCAGGACTGTATGCAGGAGTTTTTTTTTTATTTGGAATAAAAGACAAAAAAACCCTCATTTACCACTTTATTAATCCCCAAACACTTCCAGGTCCGAAGTAATCCACACGACGCTTTCAGCTCTGCTACATCAAGCTGACAGGGAGCGCCGTAGAATACGAGCACTCTGTGTCAGCTCCATGCAGCAACTGAAGTGAGCCATGCTGTCATGCATGCCGGGGTGTGTGCGGTAATGATGATGAGTGCGATACTGCCGGGGTGTGTGGGGTAATGATGATGATGAGTGCTTTAGTGCCGGGGTGTGTGCAGTGATGATGATGAGTGCAATAGTGCCAGGGTGTGTGCAATAGAGATGAGCGAACCGGTCACGGTTCGGCTCGAGTTCGGTTCGCCGAAGGGCGTCTCGTTCGAGTTCGGTTCGGCGAACGTTCGACGAACCGAACTCGAACCGCATAGGAAACAATGGCAGGCAATCAGAAACACATAAAAACACCTAGAAAACACCCTCAATGGTGTCCAAAAGGTAACAAACAACTCACAACACAACACAAACATATGGGAAAGTGACAAGGACATATACTCATGTGAAAACAAAAGAGCTAAACAAGGAAAAAAAAGGAGGAGACACAGATATAGGCACGCCCTTCTAAAATCATGTAAAACACCGCAAGGTTACTCCAAGCGGAGTCTCCCTTTTTTCCAAAAATTGGGCCACACACACCCACCCCTTCAGTGGCAGCACTTGTGCCCCAGTTGTACACTTCACAGCTAGATTTGCATCAAGCAGATTCAAAAATACGCCATACTTAACTGTCCCCAAGATTACCCCGGGGTAGGTAGCAAAGTCTTTCCTGATCCCAGCTCTGTTCATCTTGGATCATTTTTAAAAACAATTTAAGCAAGGGTTACTCCAAGCGGAGTCTCCCTTTTTTCCAAAAATTGGGCCACACACACACCCACCCCTTCAGTGGCAGCACTTGTGCCCCAGTTGTAAACCTCACAGGTAGATTTGCATCAAGCACATTCAAAAATACGCCATACTTAACCGTCCCCAGGATAACCCCGGGGTAGGTAGCAAAGTCTTTCCTGATCCCAGCTCTGTTCATCTTGGATCATTTTTAAAAACAATGTAAGCAAGGGTTACTCCAAGCGGAGTCTCCCTTTTTTTCCAAAAATTGGGCCCCACACACACCCACCCATTCAGTGGCAGCACTTGTGCCCCAGTTGTACACTTCACAGCTAGATTTGCATCAAGCACATTCAAAAATACGCCATACTTAACCGTCCCCAGGATGACACCGGGGTAGGTAGCAAAGTCTTTCCTGATCCCAGCTCTGTTCATCTTGGATTATTTTTAAAAACAATGTAAGCAAGGGTTACTCCAAGCCGAGTCTCCCTTTTTTCCAAAAATTGGGCCACACACACACCCACGCCTTCAGTGGCAGCTCTTGTGCCCCAGTTGTACACTTCACAGCTACATTTGCATCAAGCACATTCAAAAATACGCCATACTTAACCGTCCCCAGGATGACCCCGGGGTAGGTAGCAAAGTCTTTCCTGATCCCAGCTCTGTTCATCTTGGATCATTTTTAAAAACAATGTAAGCAAGGGTTACTCCAAGCGGAGTCTCCCTTTTTTCCAAAAATTGGGCCACACACACACCCACCCCTTCAGTGGCAGCACTTGTGCCCCAGTTGAACACTTCAGAGCTAGATTTGCATCAAGCACATTCAAAAATACGCCATACTTAACCGTCCCCAGGATGACCCTGGGGTAGGTAGCAAAGTCTTTCCTGATCCCAGCTCTGTTCATCTTGGATCATTTTTAAAAACAATGTAAGCAAGTGTTACTCCAAGCGGAGTCTCCCTTTTTTCCAAAAATTGGGCTACACACACACCCACCCCTTCAGTGGCAGCACTTGTGCCCCAGTTGTACACTTCACAGGTAGATTTGCATCAAGCACATTCAAAAATACGCCATACTTAACCGTCCCCAGGATGACACCGGGGTAGGTAGCAAACTCTTTCCTGATCCCAGCTCTGTTCATCTTGGATCATTTTTAAAAACAATGTAAGCAAGGGTTACTCCAAGCGGAGTCTCCCTTTTTTCCAAAAATTGGGCCACACAGACACTCACCCCTTCAGTGGCAGCACTTGTGCCCTAGTTGCAAACAGGATGTTTTGATTTGCATCAAGCACATTCCAAATCCACAAGCATTTACTCTCCCCAGGATGACACAGGGGTAGTAAATTCCTTGTGGATCCATGACTTGTTCATTTTGATGAACGTTAGTCTGTCCACATTGTCACTGGACAGACGCGTGCGCTTATCTTTCAGCACACACCCAGCAGCACTGAAGACACGTTCAGAGACAACGCTGGCAGCTGGACATGACAAAATCTCCAAGGCGTAACTGGAGAGCTCTGGCCATTTTTCAAGATTTGAAGCCCAATATGAGCAAGGCTCCATTTACAAAGTCATGGCATCGATGTTCATTTGGAGATACGCCTGTATCATCCTCTCCAGCCGTTGACTATGTGTCAGACTTGTTGTCTCTGGTGGCCTTGCAAAGAAGGGTCTAAAAAAATTATGAAAAGATTCAATAAAATTGCTGTTACCAGCACCAGATACGGTGCTACTGGTACAGGTAGACTGTTGAAGATGACGAGACCGTCCCATGTTTGTCAAGTTACAACTGGGAGATTCACTCCCTGCACCTGCATGGTTGTTTGGTGGAAAAGTCGAGCTAAGATCGAGTAACAGCTCCTGCTGGTACTCCTGCATACGTGCGTCCCTTTCTATGGCTGGAATTATGTCACAAAATTTGGACTTGTACCACGGATCTAATAGTGTGCAAGCTAGTAGTCATCATTACTTCTAAT
This sequence comes from Anomaloglossus baeobatrachus, assembly GCF_048569485.1. Classification (NCBI taxonomy): domain Eukaryota; kingdom Metazoa; phylum Chordata; class Amphibia; order Anura; family Aromobatidae; genus Anomaloglossus; species Anomaloglossus baeobatrachus. The sequence continues at coordinate 153,478,790 of NC_134354.1, read as the reverse complement.
TTTGACAATACGAGGGTCATGTTGGAGGTAGTGCAGCAAGAAGGCACTCATGTGTCTTGCGCAGCCATGCGGACCAAGTCCGCACTGTGTTTGTGGCATAGAGGCGCTAACCGTTCTTTCTTCCTCTGACATCTCCCCCAACCTCTTTCAACTAAAATTTGACCAAGGTCTCCCTCATCTGCTGAGTCTTCCATGTCCATGGACAGTTCGTCCTTCATTTCTTCATGTTCTCCTGCACCTTCCTCAACATTTCGCCTGCTACCATGCGCCCTTGTTGATCCCTGTCCCCCATGGTCCCATGCCTGCCGTGTTGGTGATGATGAACGTCTGGACCTTGGTGATGTTGTTGTGTCTTGCGCATATGAATCCTCCTGTAGTTCCTCCCCTTCCTGTTGTCCCACCCCCTGACTCCGAATAGCGTTTAGCGTGTGCTCCAGCATGTAAATGACTGGAATTGTCATGCTGATAATGGCATTGTCAGCGCTAAACATATTCGTCGCCATGTCGAAACTGTGCAGAAGGGTGCATAGGTCCTTGATCTGAGACCACTCCATCAGGGTGATCTGCCCCACCTCTGCATCTCGTTGGCCCAGGCTATACGTCATGGCGTATTGCACCAGGGCTCGGCGTTGCTGCCACAGTCGCTGTAACATGTGGAGAGTCAAATTCCAGCGTGTCGCCACATCGCATTTCAGGCGATGAACTGGCAGGCCGAAAGACTTCTGGAGCGATGCAAGTCGCTCAGCTGCGGTGCTTGAACGGCGGAAGTGAGCAGACAGTTTTCGTGCCCTGGTCAGAAGGCCATCTAGGCCGGGATAGTGTGTTAAAAATTACTGGACAACAAGGTTCAACACGTGAGCCATACAAGGCACGTGTCTCACCTTGCCCAGGCGAAGGGCCGCACCCAGGTTTGCAGCATTGTCGCACACGGCCTTACCAGGCTGCAGGTTGAGTGGAGACAACCATTTATTAAACTCAGTCTCCAGAGCTGCCCACAACTCAGCCGCTGTGTGACTCCTATTTCCAAGACATGTCAAGCTAAAGACCGCCAAAAGCCGTTGCGCTCTGCTGCCAGCATAGTAATGAGGGGTGCGTGATTCCTTCTGCGCAGTGAGAATGCTGGTGGCCTGACCAGGCAGGCTTGGGGCGCAGGTGGAGGACCCAGATGAGGTGGAGGAGGCAGAAGCAGTGGCGGACACAAGTCGTGGGGACGGCAAGACTTGTGCAGCAGACCCTTCACCATCTATCACCATAGTTACCCAGTGCCCAGTCAGCGACATGTAACGTCCCTGTCCATGCTTACTGGTCCAAGTATTGGTGGTGAAATGCACCCGTTGACACACAGAGTTTCTCAAGGAAACGGTGATGTTGTGTGCGACATGCTGGTGTAGCGCGGGCACACCTTTCTTAGAGAAGTAGTGGCGACTGGGCATCTGGTACTGGGGCGCAGCGACAGACATAAGGTCTCTAAAATCCTGTGTGTCCACCAGGCGGAATGGCAGCATTTCGGTAGCCAAGAGCTTACAGAGGGATAAAGTCAACCTCTTAGCTTTGTCATGGGTCGCAGGAAATGGCCTTTTATTTGTCCACATCTGAGGGACAGAGATCTGGCTGCTGTGTGTAGACGGTGTTGAGTAGGGTGTCCCTGGAAAAATGCAGGTTTGTGAGGAAAGTGTAGGCGTAGACATGATGTTGCCTTCATCCAACATTGGTGCTATCGATGTCTGAGAGAGCTGTACACACTCACTTGTTTCTCCTTCCAAACCAACTGACGACCTACCAAGCAAACTTCCTGTTGCGGTTACAGTGGTGGAAGTTGTGCGTGGAAAACCAGGTGTGACAGCTGTCCCCACAGTCCTAGAAGATGAAGAGCGCGCGGATGCACTGGAAGGGGCAGGGGTGGATGGTTCGCTCCGCTAGGCCGCATTGCAGCACGGTGAGCTTACCACTGGGACATATGATATTTATTCATGTGACAATTCATGGAAAAAGTTGTCAAACTGCTGAAGTTTTGCCCTCTACTAACAGAATCACGGCAAATTTTACAGATCACATAATTTGGGCAATCTTTTGCTATGTCAAAAAAGGACCAGGCTAGGCAAGTCTTAGAGGGCATGCGACCTGCTGATCCACCCCGACTAGTGCTCAGATGCACAGTGGTGGCTGAGGATGCAGTTGTAGATGTGCTACCAGTACTCCGACTCTGTCCAGGAAGGCGCAAGGTAACTTCGTCGTCAGTTGCATCCTTCTCCACCGTCTCTGTTGACCTCCTCGAGGGCCAGACTGTGGGTTGACAGTAGGTGGGATCTAGAACTTCCTCATCAATTGTTGTGTTTGCACTCCCCTCACCCTCAGACCGAGCCTTTTCTTGCCCTGACCGAATATTTAAGTCGTCATCCCAATCTGGTATCTGCGTCTCATCGTCATCAGTATGTTCCTCATTGTCTATAACAACAAGTGTTACAGTTTGTGAAAAAGGGTCAAAATTATGCTCAGAAACTTGGTCCTCACGGCCTGAATCAGAGTCACAAAGGTTCTGGGCATCACTGCAGACCATTTCCTGGTCTGTACTCACTGTAGCTTGGGAGCAGACCTCTGATTCCCAGGCTATAGTGTGACTGAACAGCTCTGCAGACTCAGCCACCTCAGTTCCACCATACTGTGCAGGGCGGATGGAGACTTTAGAGCTGGGAGGAAGCAAGTTTGATTGGGATGACAACTCAGAGGACTGGTGTTTTTTGGATGCGGTAGTTGAGGTGGCGGAGAGGGCACTTGTCTGACCACTTGAGATCCATTCAAGCATTTTCCTTTTTTGGCCATCATCTACCTTTGTTCCAGTTGTTCGTGTCCGTAAAAAAGGGAGCACATCGGATTGTCCATGGTAAGTAGTAGACATCTTACTTTTGCTGGAAGATGGTCTATCTTCAGCAGATGTTAATGGAGCTTTGCCACCTTCCCCACGGACAAACCCTTTTTTTCCTTTTCCAACACGCCTATTCCCCTTTCTACCAGCATCTGTCATTTTTCCACTCATTTTGATTGCGACAAGATTGTGCACTTAAAATGTGGTAGTAAAAATTGAGAGGTGGTGTAGATTGCAGTGGTGGTCTATCTTTATTAACAGCAGAATAAACAACAATAACTATCCCTGACAATGCAACTACGGCCCTTAAACTGGCAGGATAGTTTGCTAGTATAATGGCTTAGTAACAATGAGTTTGAGTGTGCAATGCAGAGGTGATGCACATAGATTTGCACCAGAGGGACACTAATGGAAGTCCAACAGCAACTTTTAGGATGCCACTAAGTTTACTCAGTGTTTGCTAGTATAATGGCTTAGTAACAATGAGTTTGAGTGTGCAATGCAGAGGTGATGCACATAGATTTGCACCAGTGGGAGACTAATGGAAGTCCAACAGCCACTTTTAGGATGCCACTAAGTTTCCTCAGTGTTTGCTAGTATAAGGGCTTAGTAACAATGAGTTTGAGTGTGCAATGCAGAGCTGATGCACATAGATTTGCACCAGTGGGACACTAATGGAAGTCCAACAGCCACTTTTAGGATGCCACTAAGTTTACTCAGTGTTGCTAGTATAATGGCTTAGTAACAATGAGTTTGAGTGTGCAATGCAGATGTGATGCACATAGATTTGCACCAGTGGGACACTAATGGAAGTCCAACAGCCACTTTTAGGATGCCACTAAGTTTCCTCAGTGTTTGCTAGTATAATGGCTTAGTAACAATGAGTTTGAGTGTGCATTGCAGAGGGGATGCACATAGATTTGCACCAGTGGGACACTAATGGAAGTCCAACAGCCACTTTTAAGATGCCACTAAGTTTACTCAGTGTTTGCTAGTATAATGGCTTAGTAACAATGAGTTTGAGTGTGCAATGCAGAGGTTATGCACATAGATTTGCACCAGTGGGACACTAATGGAAGTCCAATAGCCACTTTTAGGATGCCACTAAGTTTACTCAGTGTTTACTAGTATAATGGCTTAGTAACAATGAGTTTGAGTGTGCAATGCAGAGGTGATGCACATAGATTTGCACCAGTGGGACACTAATGGAAATCCAACAGCCACTTTTAGAATGCCACTAAGTTTACTCAGTGTTTGCTAGTATAATGGCTTAGTAACAATGAGTTTGAGTGTGCAATGCAGAGGTGATTCACGTAGATTTGCACAAGTGGGACACTAATGGAAGTCCAACAGCCACTTTTAGGATGCCACTAAGTTTCCTAAGTGTTTGCTAGTATAATAGCTTAGTAACAATGAGTTTGAGTGTGCAATGCAGAGGTGATGAACATAGATTTGCACCAGTGGGACACTAATAGAAGTCCAACAGCCACTTTTAGGATGCCACTAAGTTTACTCAGTGTTTGCTAGTATAATGGCTTAGTAACAATGAGTTTGAGTGTGCAATGCAGAGGTGATGCACATAGATTTGCACCAGTGGGACACTAATTTTAGTCCAACAGCCACTTTTAGGATGCCACTAAGTTTCTTCAGTGTTTGCTAGTATAAAGGCTTAGTAACAATGAGTTTGAGTGTGCAATGCAGAGGTGATGCACATAGATTTGCACCAGTGGGACACTAATGGAAGTCCAACTGCCACTTTTAGGATGCCACTAAGTTAACCCAGTGTTTGCTAGTATAATGGCTTAGTAACAATGAGCTTGAGTGTGCAAAGGGCAGGAGGGTACAGTGGCAGGGTTGTGGGTCTGGGTAGAGGAAAGGAAGCCTGCCTTTCTATCCCTCCTAATGGGGAAATGCAGCGAGGAAATCCCGGACCTTAGCTACACAGACGCTGTCATCTTGTGTAGCTGTTAAAATCTGTTTTCACGGACCTGACTGTCACCTATGGCTCTGACCCTGCCGGTATTAGCCCTTAAAAGGACTAATAGAAACTTCTATCCCTATTCTGTATAGCGCTGTGTATAGAGCGTACACAGCAGTATCGGAGACAGGAGCTACGCCAGCGGTGACTGACACCAAGACGCAGAAGGCAGATAATGGCGTGCTGGAGGAAAATGTCCGTTTTTATAATGCAGGGACATGTGACATGGACATCCTATCACACATGCCGTTGCTTCTCTGGCTAAAAGTCCACTTAGCTGTGTGTGTGTCTGGGATTGGCTGACATGCTGGCCCGCCTCACTACACGTGCGCGCTTCGGGAAGGAAGACAAGGAAAAAAAAAAAAATGGCGATCACCATTATCCATACAGCAGTGATCTGAATGCGCTGTTCCCGCGCACTACACGCTGAAATTTCATAATAGTGTGAATCACAGAGTGACTTACACTATTACAGCGGAAAGCCAGCTAGTAATTAGCTTGTCTTTTTGCTGCTAGAACCGTTCTCGAACGTATCCAGAACTATCGAGCTTTAGCAAAAAGCTCGAGTTATAGTTCGATCTAGAACAGCCCCCAAAATCACTCGAGCCGCGAACTGGAGAACCTCGAACCGCGAACCGCGCTCAACTCTAGTGTGCAATGATGATGATGAGAGCGGTAGGGTCATGGTGTGTGCGGTGATGATGATGAGTGCGGTAGTGCTGGGGTGTGTGCGGGGATGATGATGTGTGCGGTAGTGTCGGGGTGTGTGCTGGGATGATGACGGGGGAAGTACAGACAGGGTGTGTGCGGTGATGATGATGGGGGCGGTAGTACATGCGTGTCTCTCTCGCTCTTTTCTCTCTGTCTTCTGTCTCTCGTCTCTCTCTCTTTCTCTCTTCTCTCTCTCTCCACTCTCTCTCCCCTCTCTCCTCTCTCCCCTCTCTCTTCTCTATCTTCTCTCTCTCTTTTCTCTCTCTCTTCTCTCTCTCCTCTCTCTCTCCTCTCTCTCTTCTCTCTCTCACTCCTCTCTCTCTCCTCTCTCTCTTCTCTCTATCTCTCTTCTCTCTCTCTTCTCTTTTTTCTCGCTCCTCTCGCTCTCTTCTCTCTATTCTCTCTCTCGATCCTCTCTCTCTCTTCTCTCTATCCTATCTCCTATCTCTCCTCTCTCTCTCACTCGCTCTTCTCTCTCTCTCCTCTCTCTCTTTCATCTCTCTACTCTCATCTCTCTCTTTTTTCTCCCACTCACTCTTATCTCTTATCTCCTCTATGCTTTCTATTCTCTCTTTCTCTCTTCTCTCTCTCCTCTCTCTCTCCTCTCTCTCTTTTCTCTCTCTCTCATTTCTCTCTCGGTTCTCGCTCTTCTCGCTATCCTCTCTCTCTCCTCTCTCTCTCTTCTCTCTCCTCTGTCTCCTCTCTCTTCTCTCTCTCTCTTTTCTCTCTCCTCTCTCTTTTCTCCTCGCTTTTCTCTCTTCTATCTCTCTCTCCTCTCTCTCTTCTCTCTCTCTCTTCTCTCTCCCTCTCACTCTCTCACTCTCTCTCTTCTCTCTCCTCTCTCTCTTCTCTCTCTTCTCTCTCTCCTCTCTCTTCTTTCTCCTCTCTCTTCTCTCTCTTTTCTCTCTCTCCTTTCTCTTCTCTCCTCTCTTCTCTCTCTTCTCTCCTCTCTTCTCTCTCTTCTCTTTCTCCTCTCTCTTCTCTCTCTCGCTTTCTCCTCTCTCTCATCTCTTTCCTCTATCTCTTCTCTCTCTCCTCTCTCTCTTTTCTCTCTCCTCTCTCTCTTCTTTCTCTCCCTTCTCTCTCTTCTCTCTATCCTCTCTCCTCTCTTCTCTCCCTTCTCTCTCTCCTCTCTTTCTCTTCTCTCTCTCATCTCTCTCTCCTTTCTCTCTTTTCTCTCTCTCTCTCTCCTCTGTCTTGTCTCCTCTTCTCTCTCCCTCTTCTATCTCTCTCTCTTCTCTCTCTCTTCTCTGTCTCTCTCTCTCAGACCTGGCGATGATCAGCTGATGCGGTCACCTAACAGAATCAGCTGACACTATAAGTCGAGTGGTAAGGCCGGCTTTTTACCGCTCAGCCGGCTAAACTGTCAGCTGATGCTGTCGGACAGGAGTCTGCACAGAAATGTGTAATATTTATTTATTTTTTTGCATTGATGCATCAGCTGATTGTATAAAAGCTGTTTATACAATCAGCTGCTGTGTCATGTGATTCAGGCCCTTGAACCTGACACATCATCTGCCTTCCAGCAAACCGATCAGATGATATTGGATCTTGATTGGACGGCGCGAGACCCTTGACTCAAGATTACTGCGGAGTGGGTTCTTTATTTCAATAAAGATGTCACTAATTGTGTTGTGTTTTATTTCTAATAAAAAAATTCTGTGTGTTGTGTTTTTTTTTTATCTGTACTAGAAATTCATGGTGGCCATGTCTAATATTGGCGTGACACCATGAATTTTGGGCTAAGGGCCAGTTAATAATATACAGCTAGCCCTAACCCCATTATTACCCAGCGAGCCACCCGTCACCAGAGCAGCTGGAACAGTTGGATACAGCTCTAGAAGATGGCGCCTATATGAGAGCACAATTTTCTGGGGCGGATGCGGACTGCAGTTCGCAGCAGGGGTGTCCAGAAAGCTTGGGCACCCTGAGCTGCATATTACAATCACCAGCTGCCTAGTTCTACCTGGCTGGACACAAAAATTGGGCGAAGCCCACGTCATTTTTTTTTATTATTTGTTTCATGAAATTCGTGAAATAACTAAAAAAAAAAGGGCTTTCCTATATTTTTGGTTCCCAGCTGCAGAACTACAAGGCTCAGCATGCTCCATACAGGACTGTATGCAGCAGTTTTTTGCCCACAAAAAAAATTACGTGGGCTTCGCCATATTTTTGTATGCTAGCCAGGTACAGTAGGCAGGTACAGCTGCCCCCTACCCCCAGCTGCCTATTTCATGAAATAATAAAAAAAAATGCCACATGGGCTTCCCCCTATTTTTGTGTCCAGCCAGGTACAACTAGGCAGCTGAAGAGTGGAATCCGCAGCACAGGTTGGCCCCAGCTTTCTGGGCCCCTCTGCTGCGAATTGCAGTCCACAGCTGCCCCAGAAAATGGATTTTTCATAGAAGCGCCATCATCTGACGCTGTATCCAACTCTTCAGCAGCCCTGATGACAGGTGGCTTGCTGGGTAATGAAGGGTTAGTACTAGCTTTGTTTTACTAGCTAGTATTAAGCCAGAGATTCTTAATGTCAGGCAAGTTTGACCCGGCCATTAAGAATCTCCAATAAAGCGTTAAAAGAAGACACCACACAGAGAAAATATACTTTAATAGAAATAAATACACAGACACACTTAGAGACTCCATGTTTATTACTCCCTCTCACCCCTTCACGATCCTGGTCTTCTGTCTTCTTTCTCCTTCAACCCATGCAGCTCTGCTACATCAGACAGCACTGCATGGGAGGAGGACGCTGCTGCTCCCGTGCAGTCTAATCGCTCAGTGAGTGAGCAGCGGCTGCGGGTTATAAGTGGTGACGTCACCGCTGCCACCGTTGCAATAGTAATCTGACAGGCGGGTTGCTATAGCATCTTTGATCTCCGATCACGTGATTCCTGGTGCACCTATTCACCGACTGTGGCATCTAGTCCCTGCATGTGGGCTGACTCTGTAAAGAGCGCTGACATGCAGGAACGGGGAGCCAAGCATGTGCCCAAGCATCTCACCGATACACGGAAATGCTCAAACGAGCACCGTGTACCGAAGAGATGCACTGACAGGACCTAGCATGATGTCTAGCCATGTGACCAGTCTGCAGCCAATGAGATAATACACACGTGACTTGTCACATGCTATGATGATGTCACGGAAGGTCCTATCATAAGTGCTGGTTACCAGGAGGGCACAGCGATGATCGGAAAGAGAAGCACCGGGAGACAGAGTCTGCAGGAGGTGTCGTTGGGACCTGTAAATATAATGGCAATGTTTATTAACTGTATGTGTATATGTATAATGTGTTTGTGTTTGTTTTTGCCTGACATTGTTTTCAATGGGGTTCTAAGGTGTTTATCGAACGTTCGTCAAACGTTCGCCGAACACACCTGCTGTTCGAAGAACCGAACTCGAACACTAGGGGGGTGGCTCATCTCTACTAATGGTATGCTAATGGTATACACTGCGATAATCTAGAATTTACTTGTATAAACATATTATATATTTATTTGTCACTGTATTGGTAAGCTATAATGTCATGCTGTTTATGACTTCCCAAGGACAAGATTTGAATGCCTGAAAAAAAAAAGAATATCCGAGAGACACCTTTACCTTAGGTGCAAAGTAGTAATTGAACTTGCAATCTCCTCCCTCAGGCTTAGAGATGAGCGAGCCTCTGAAGGCTCGAGTTCGGTTCGGTTCGTCGAATGGAGGCCCGTTCGACGAACGTTCGACGAACCATTCGACGAACCTCTCGAACCCCATTGAAACCAATGGGAAGCAAACACAAAGACATAAAAACACATTATAAATGTACACATACAATTAATAAACATTGCCATTACACTTACAGGTCCCCGCGACGCATCCTGCACTCTGTTTTCCGCCGATTTTCCTTCCGATAATCGCTGCGTCCTCCCGGTAACAGCACTGATGATAGGACCTTCCGTGATGTCAAAAAAAGCATGTAACCAGTCATGTGTCTATTATCTCATTTGCTACAGACTGGTCACATGGCTATGACGTCATGCTAGGTCCTGTCATTGCAAATCTCCGGTACACGGTGATCGTTCCAGCATCTCCGTATACCGGCGAAATGCTCTGGCACATGCTCGACTTCCCCGTTCTGCTTCCCCGTTCTGTTATTCACCAGCTGCCACAGTCGGTCAATAATGGAGATCACCGTTGCTAAAGCAACCCGCCTGTCAGCGGTGACGTCACCGCTTACAGCCTGCAGCCTCTGCTCGCTCACTCACTGAGTGAATAGACTGCACGGGAGCAGCAGCGTTCTTCCTCCCATGCAGTGCTGTCTGATGTGGCAGAGCTGCATGGGTTGAAGGAGAAAGAAGACAGAAGACCATGGATCGTGGAAGGCTGACAGGGAATAATAAACATGGAGTCTCTAAGTGTGTCTGTGTATTTGTTTCTATTATAGTATTTTTTCTCTGTGTGGTGTCTTTTTTTAATCCTTTATTGGAGATTCTTAATGGCTGGGTCAAACTTGCCTGATATTAAGAATCTCTGGCTTAATACTAGCTAGTAAAACAAAGCAAGTATTAACCCATTATTACCCAGCCAGCCACCCGGCTTCAGGGCTGCTGGAAGAATTGGAGACAGTGCCAGATGATGGCGCTTCTATGAAAGCGCCATTTTCTGGGGCGGCTGCAGACTGCAATTCGCAGCAGAGGGGCCCAGAAAGCTCAGGCCAACCTGTGCTGCGGATTCCAATCCCCAATTGCCCAGTTGTACCTGGCTAAACACAAAAATGTGGCGAAGCTCATGTCGATTTTTTTTTTAATTATTTCATGAAATTTATGAAATAATTAAAAAAAGGGCTTCCATATTGTTTTGTTCCCAGCTGGGTACAAATAGGCAGCTGGGGGTTGGGGGCAGCCGTAGCTGCCTGCTGTATCTGGCTAGCATACAAAAATATGGCGAAGCCCACGTCATTTTTTTGGTGGGCAAAAAACTCCTGCATACAGTCCTGGATGGAGTATGCTGAGCCTTGTAGTTCTGCAGCTGCTGTCTGCTCTCCTGCATACACTAGTGAATGGAGCATGCTGAGCCTTGTCGTTCTGCAGCTGCTGTCTGCTCTCCTCCATACAGACAGACAGCAGCAGCAGAACTACAAGGCTCAACATACTCCATCTGTCAAGCTCCCCGGTCCCCGTGCTGCGCTCCCCGGTCCCCGTGCTGCGCTCCCCGGTCCCCGTGGCAGGCCTCCCGGTTCCCGACGGCGCGCTCCGCTGACCACTCCCACTCCCGGTTCTCCTGCTCCCTCTTCCTCGCCGGGATCCTACAGGCGTTCCCGCTCCAGGCGTCCCTCTGCATCACAGGACACCCTGCCCGGCACTCCTGCTTCCTCAGCGCTGCTTCCTTCCCTGGTATCTGGCACTCAGGCCTCGCGCATGCGCGTTAGGGCGCTCGCGGTCATTCACCCTTTCTTAAAGGGCCAGCACCCAGAAACAGGATATTGGCTTGCAGGTACAGGGTATAAAAGGATTCTTATTCCAGGTGGGCGGGGCCTGTTCTACGTGTTTAGCAAGCTAGTGTTCAGGTTCCCGTATTGCTTTGCCCTGTGCTTTGCTTTATATTAATCCTGTCTGTCTCGCAGAGCCTGCCCTGCCACGCCAGCCGCTCCGAACCAAGTCCATCCCTGGACCCTGACGGTGACTTCGGCGGATGTTCCACCACCTCTGCAGCTCCGCCAGTCTCCAGTCCCTGGCTCCGTTCGGTGACCCGTTCCATCGCTCAGCAGGTTCCGGATCCCGCCTGACCCTACAACCCGGCCTCGGACCCTGAGCTTCGTCACCCGGACTACCGTCCAGAACTTCGTGTGCTCAGCGCCATCCACCTTTCCTGCTTCTCTACGGACTGTCCAGCTACCAATAGTGCTTCGGCTGCCGTACATCAGGACCCTCTGGCGGGGTGACCAGCCTGGCTGCCTCCTCAGGGAAAATCGGTGTACGGTCCAGTGTTTCCACCACCCAGACGTAACAGCTAGAACAGGCTATGGATTCCGCCGAAGCACTAGCGGCCTTGCAGCAGTAACTCGTACGCCAGCGCGAGACCCAGACCCGTATGCTGACCTTCATGTCTTCTGTGGATACCCGCCTGAACACGCTACAAGCGACGGCCACATCCTTGGCATCTCAGGTTTCCACGGTACAATCCACGGCGTCAGCTCCCGTGGCAGCCTCCTCGGATGCTTCCAAACTTCGTTTAGCTTCACCACCCCGGTACGCCGGAGATCCCAAGACCTGCAGGGGATTCATCAATCAATGCTCCCTCCATTTCAAGCTGCTGCCGCACCTTTTTGCCTCTGACCAAGCCAAGGTCGCGTTCATGATGTCCCATCTAGAGGGAGAGGCACTGGCCTGGATGAACCCCTTGTGGGAGAAGGAGGATCCGGTAACAACCAACATCCAGGAATTCCTGCAGGCATTTCGTAGCACCTTTGACGAACCCGGACGCGCCTCCGCGTCAGCCTCATCCCTCCTCCGGCTACATCAGGGGACTCTGACGGTGGGCCAATATGCCATTCGTTTTCGCACCTTGGCCTCGGAACTCGGGTGGAACAATGAGGCCCTAACCGCCGCCTTCTGGGAGGGACTCTCGGGTCGTATTAAAGATGAGCTGGCTGGTCGTGACGTGCCGCCCACCCTGGATGCCCTGATTGCTCTAGCGACTCGAGTGGATCTTCGCTTTCAGGAACGATCCAAAGAGGTGTCCCGCGAGAGACGTCCGATACGGCACTCCTCCCCACCACAGAAGTCCATCGCTCCCCAGTTGGCGTCACCTGGCGCGTCTACCAACGAGCCCATGCAGATTGACCGCCTGAGGCAGTCGGAGCAACGTCGAGCAGAACGACTAGCAAAGGGTCTCTGCTTCTACTGCGGTGATGGCACACACCTGCTATGCTCTTGTCCCGAGAAGCCGGGAAACTCCAAAGCCAAGGCTTGGTAGGAGAGGCCACCCTAGGTGCTGGGACTCTCTCAGACTCCGTTACCTGGACTATTCAAGTCACTACAGAAGAGACCCGCTTCACGGCAGAGGCGTATCTCGATTCCGGAGCAGCAGGCAACTTCATCCAGCAGGCCACGGTGGATAAGTACCAGGTGCCTGTCGTCCCACTAGAGAAACCGCTGGTGATCGCCTCTGTAGATGGGAGACCCCTCTCTGACACCATCTCACTGATCACCAAGCCTGTGGAAATACGGATCGGTGCTCTGCACACCGAGAAGATCGCCTTCTACGTCCTCCCGTGCATGTCTCATCAGATCCTGCTGGGACTCCCATGGCTACGGACACACGAACCATCGGTCAGCTGGAGTACAGGTGAAATCACCCGATGGGGCTCCTCGTGTCATGAGAGATGTCTGAAATCCATCCAGCCCATCCGACGCCCTCCGGTTCCAGAGTCTCTACCAGGACTGCCTTCTGCCTACTGGTCCTTCTCGGACGGTTTTGATAAAAAAGAGTCAGAGGTACTACCGCCTCATCGTCCCTACGACTGTGCCATCGATTTACTGCCAGGAACTACGCCTCCTAGAGGACGGATATACCCCTTGTCCCCTGCTGAAACACGAGCTATGTCTACCTATATCACCGAGAGCCTGGCTAAAGGGTTCATTCGGAGGTCCTCGTCCCCTGCTGGAGCAGAGTTTTTCTTCGTCAAGAAGAAGGAAGGTGATCTGCGCCCTTGCATTGACTACCGGGGATTAAACCAGATCACCGTAAAAAACAAATACCCTCTGCCGCTTATCCCCGAACTATTCGATCGGCTCCGAGGAGCCCGTGTATTCACCAAGTTGGACCTCCGTGGGGCCTATAAGCTGGTTCGTATTCGCCCTAGAGACGAATGGAAAACCGCATTCAACACTCGGGATGGGCACTACGAGTATTGTGTCATGCCCATTGGTCTGTGTAATGCTCCAGCAGTCTTCCAAGAACTGGTGAACGACGTGTTCAGAGATCTCCTCTATGTCTGTGTCATGGTGTATCTGGACGACATCTTGGTCTTCTCTCCGGATCTACAAACCCACAGAGAGAACGTGCAGCTAGTTCTCCAGAGGCTTAGAGAGAACCGTCTGTACGCCAAGTACGAGAAATACATCTTTGAAAAGTCATCCCTTCCCTTCCTGGGTTATGTAATCTCGGACACTGGCCTGCAGATGGACCCAGAGAAAGTGTCTGCCATCATCAACTGGCCTCCTCCTTCCGGACTGAAGGCTATCCAATGCTTTCTCGGCTTTGCGAACTATTACCGTCAATTTATCCCGCATTTCTCTGCCTTGACTGCACCTCTCTCTGCCTTGACTAAGTATGGAGCTAATCCTAAGGACTGGTCCCCGGCGGCCGATGCCGCGTTCTGCTCCTTGAAACAGGCGTTTGCTTCTTCACCGGTTCTCCATCGCCCTGAATTGAACCGACAGTTCACCTTAGAGGTGGATGCATCCTCCTCAGGAGCCGGGGCAGTGTTGATGCAGAACTCCCCCTCCGGAAAGTTGGTCACTTGTGGATTCTTCTCCAAGAGCTTCTCGGCACCCGAACGCAACTACACCATCGGGGATCGGGAGCTACTGGCCGTGAAGCTGGCCTTGGAGGAATGGCGCTACCTCTTGGAGGGAGCTGTATACCCTGTGATCATATACACGGACCACAAGAATCTGGAGTACCTGCGGTCTGCCCAAAGACTGAACCCACGACAAGCCCGCTGGTCCTTGTTTTTTGCTCGATTTGATTTCCAACTCCATTTTCGGCCTGCGGATAAGAACGTACGGGCAGACACTTTGTCCAGGTCCTTCGTGCCCGTGGAGTTGGAGGAGGAGACATACCAGCCCATTATCAACCCCAGTAAAGTCATTCCGGTGTCTCCTGTTGCTCTAATGCAGATACCCCCTGGGAAAACCTATGTCTCAGATACTGATAGACAGAGAGTCCTGCACTGGGGCCATGCCTCAAAGATCGCCGGCCATGCTGGTCAGAAAAAGACTTGGAGTACGATTGTCCGTCACTACTGGTGGCCGTCCCTCCGTAAAGACGTCGCAACCTTCGTCTCAGCCTGTCCATCCTGTGCCCGGAACAAGACACCCAAGCACCTACCATATGGACGTCTTCTGCCTTTGCCCATTCCTTCCGTTCCGTGGCAACATATCGCAATGGACTTCATTATGGACTTACCCTTATCCTCCGGACATACGGTCATATGGGTTGTGGTGGATCGCTTCTCAAAGATGGCTCACTTCATTCCCATGGCAGGGCTGCCCTCTGCCCAGGAGCTAGCTGACTCCTTCATACAGCACATATTCCGATTACATGGCTTCCCCGCACACATTGTGTCCGACAGAGGAACTCAGTTTACCTCACGTTTCTGGAGGGCTCTCTGCAAACATCTGGGAGTGTCCTTGGACTTTTCTTCGGCCTACCATCCTCAGTCGAATGGCCAAGTGGAACGGGTCAATCAGATCCTGACCTCCTTCCTGTGCCACTACGTCAACATCCATCATGACGATTGGTCCACGCTCCTACCTTGGGCTGAATTCTCCCATAACCAGCACATCAGCGAGTCCACCTCCAGCTCTCCCTTCCAGATCGTTTACGGACTGCAGCCTTCTGTCCCGTTGCCAGTATCCTCGGCTTCCGACGTCCCCGCAGCAGATGCTCTAGTTCGGGACTTCTCAGCCATATGGAACTCTGTCAAGTCTTCCCTAGAACGTGCTTCAGTTCGGATGAAGAGACATGCGGACAAGAGGCGCCTGGATCCCCCATGTTTTTCCCCAGGTGATCTGGTCTGGCTTGCATCCAGATATGTCCGATTGAAGTTACCCTCGTACAAGTTGGGTCCTCGCTACAACGGGCCGTTTAAGATCATCAGCAAGATTAATGCAGTCTCCTTCAAGCTGCAGCTCCCGGCCACGATGCAGATACCCAACTCCTTTCATGTCTCCTTACTCAAGCCTGTTGTCCTTGGTCCCTTCTCCGCTAAGGTCGGTACTGCTCCTCCTCCTATTGCTGACGATGATGTCTATGCGGTAGGGGATATCGTGGCCATGAAGACCGTGCGAGGTCGGCAATACTTCCTGGTAGACTGGGCGGGTTATGGTCCCGAGGATAGGTCCTGGGAGCCCCGGGAGAATGTTGGCACTCCTTTGATTCGTGCCTTCCTGTCCCGCTTGCGGGGAGGGGGGCGTGGGGGAGGGGGTACTGTCACGCTCCCCGGTCCCCGTGCTGCGCTCCCCGGTCCCCGTGCTGCGCTCCCCGGTCCCCGTGGCAGGCCTCCCGGTTCCCGACGGCGTGCTCCGCTCACCACTCCCGCTCCCGGTTCTCCTGCTCCCTCTTCCTCGCCGGGATCCTACAGGCGTTCCCGCTCCAGGCATCCCTCTGCATCACAGGACACCCTGCCCGGCACTCCTGCTTCCTCAGCGCTGCTTCCTTCCCTGGTATCTGGCACTCAGGCCTCGCGCATGCGCGTTAGGGCGCGCGCGCGGTCATTCACCCTTTCTTAAAGGGCCAGCACCCAGAAACAGGATATTGGCTTGCAGGTACAGGGTATAAGAGGATTCTTATTCCAGGTGGGCGGGGCCTGTTCTACGTGTTTAGCAAGCTAGTGTTCAGGTCCCCGTATTGCTTTGCCCTGTGCTTTGCTTTATATTAATCCTGTCTGTCTCGCAGAGCCTGCCCTGCCACGCCAGCCGCTCCGAACCAAGTCCATCCCTGGACCCTGACGGTGACTTCGGCGGATGTTCCACCACCTCTGCAGCTCCGCCAGTCTCCAGTCCCTGGCTCCGTTCGGTGACCCGTTCCATCGCTCAGCAGGTTCCGGATCCCGCCTGACCCTACAACCCGGCCTCGGACCCTGAGCATCGTCACCCGGACTACCGTCCAGAACTTCGTGTGCTCAGCGCCATCCACCTTTCCTGCTTCTCTACGAACTGTCCAGCTACCAATAGTGCTTCGGCTGCCGTACATCAGGACCCTCTGGCAGGGTGACCAGCCTGGCTGCCTCCTCAGGGGAAATCGGTGTACGGTCCAGTGTTTCCACCACCCAGACGTAACACCATCCAGGACTGTATGCAGGAATTTTTTGCCCCTCCAAAAAATTATGTGGGCATCGCCATGTTTTTGTATGCTAGCCAGGTACAGCAGGCAGCAACGGGCTGCCACCAACCCCCAGATGCCTATTTGTACCCTGCTGGGAACCAAAAATATAGGGAAGCCCTTTGTTTTTTTAATTATTTCATGAATTTCATGAAATAATTAAAAAAAAAATGACGTGGGCTTTGCCCAATTTTTGTGTCCAGCCAGGTACAACTAGGCAGCTGGGGCAGCCGTTTCAGAAATTGCCGCTTTCATAGAAGCACCATCTTCTGGCACTGTATCCAACTCTTCCAGCTGCCCTGGAGATGGGTGGCTGGCTGGGTAATAATGGGGTTAGGGCTAGCTGTATATTATCAACTGGCCCTGAGCCCGAAATTCATGGTGTCACGCCAATATTAGACATGGCCACTATGAATTTCTAGTACAGATAAAAAAACACAACACACAGAAAAATATTTTTATTAGAAATAAAACACAACACATTTAGTGACTCCATCTTTATTGAAATAAAGAACCCCCCTCTGCAGTAATCCTGGGTCAAGGTCCCGCACCGTCCAATCCGGATCCAATATCATCTTATCGAGTTTGCTGGAAGGCAAAGCGATTAGATGATGTGTCAGGTTCAAGGGCCTGAATCACACGACACAGCAGCTGATTGTATAAACGGCTTTTATACAATCAGCTGATGCATCAGTGCAATAAAAAAAGAAAGAAAGACAGAAAGAAAGAAAGAGACAGAAAGAAAGAACGAAAAAAAGAAAGACAGTCAGAAAGAAAGAAAGAGAGAAAGACAGAGAGAGAGAGAATGAATGAATGCAGCCTCATTTCGTTAAGCGGCTCATAGCTGATGTCTGGCTACTCCCCTCTGAGCACAATTAAAATACAATTATAAATAAAGAATAATATTTAATTATTTTAATATTAAAAATAAAAAAAACTTTACCGACACAGCCGGGACTTGAACTTGTAAAGTTATGCTTCTTAGGCGAGTGCTCTATCCATTCAGCCAATGGCTCCAATGAGGAACATAGGCAGATTTTGTAGTCTTGAGGTCTGCAATGCAGACTGAAGTCTGAGGTGACAGCGGGATTCTCTTCATGTGATACGTGAAGCGGACACAGTGCACTCATGTTCTGTAGCAGAGCTGACAGTGTCGTGTGGATTACTTCGGACCTGGAGGGGTATTTGGGGATTTTAATAAAATGTTGAAAGAGGATTTTTTTTGTCTTTTATTCCAAATAAGGGATTTTTCGCTGTGTGTGTTTCTTTACTTTCACTTACAGTTTAATCACAGAAGGTGTCTCGGGGATTAACTCCTTATTACCCCGATTGCCACCGCACCAAGGCAATGAGCTGGGTGGAGTCCCGGGACTGTCGCATCTAATGGATGTGGCAATTCCGGGTGGCTGCTGGGTGATATTGTTAGGGTGGTGGGCTCCCGATAACGTGGTGCTCCCCTTCCTGACAATACCAGCCTCCAGCCATGTGGCTTTATCCTGGCTGGTATCAAATATGGGGGGAACCGCATTTTTTTTATTTATTTATTTTACTGCACGATATAGAGCCGCCCGCCGGCGGCTGTGATTGGTTGCAGTGAGACAGCTGTCACTCATCGTGGGGGCGTGTCTGACTGCAACCAATCATGGGCGCCAGTGGGCGGGGAAAGCGTGAAATAACTGATTGAATAATGAAGCGGCAGCCGTTTTCAAAAGAGGAAAAGACGCCGCAGATTTGTAACAGCCGTGCAGCAAGGCGCCCGTGATCGGTGAGTAGGAAAGGGAGAGGGATTTTGCTGGGGACGCATGCAGATAGCAGCATGTGAACATAGCCTTACTGTGAAAAGCCACCTTTTTCGTGCTCGAACCATTCTCGAGCGTAACTCGAACTGCCGAACTTTTAGCAAAAACCTCGAGTTTGTCGAGCGTCTCGAACACCCCCAAAAATAACTCAAACATGAAATTGGCGAACCTCGAGCCTCGAACATTGCTCATGTCTTTCAGAATGGAAAGTAGAGGATAAAAGACATCATACCAATTCTACTGGGAACATCTCCAAGGGAGGATATAAAAGTATAAAAAGAATTCTACCTAGAGGGGGAGAAAAAAACAGATCAGCATGCTGCAAGTTAAAAATATACTCAGCAGAAATATTGTCAATCATGGAAATAAATAGAGCCACTCATCAGACAATCTTTGATACAATTGCAGGCATAGAAGTCTTCGCCAACCTCCTTCTAGGGCGCTGATTCTTATCCACTATAAAACATTTATACATAAAACCTGTCATTTGGACAGTTTTACATTTGCACATTTCTTTGGAGTTCCATAGTGCCGGGTCATTTTGCACTACTTCTATGGTGTGCAACATGACAAGGAATGCAGCATCCACTATATAGAACTGAGGGACCTGCCACCCCCAATGTAGGCTCTGAGCGTGCGGCAGAGCGTTCCTGACCACACTTCATTGCTTGGGCATGCATGACAGGTTTTGGGGTCCTGTGGTCGCATTAATTCTGGTAGGGTGCACAACAGGTGCAAATATTTACAAGCAAAGTTCCAGCCACCCATAGTTCACTGACCCAGTTGTCCATCAAACAGAACGATTATCGATTACTATGCAGAATACCCCAACTATTTACATTCTCTATAATAGCATTTTACTCTTTTTTGGTGGCTGGCTCCTGAGGGCTAGTTCCTGCCCGCAGGTTTGGTCCACTCATGGGACATGCTCAGGCATAGTGCCCCACTTTGTCACAGCAAAGGCAGATCGGCTGCCCATCGGAATTATAGCAATCAGGAACCTGTGGTAATGTATTTCGTCCTCGCCACGCTAGGGAAGGTTGTCAGCACTGGAAGCCAGCTCGATGGTTGCCGGTCCATGAGCTCCCTACTGGGTTTGCACTATTTTGGTTAGAGTGGCCATACCACGGATTAGTCTCAGAACCTGGAGCCGCAATTCAGCGACATGATCTCCACCCACAGTCTGTTCACTGGCCCCCACGATCACTCGAGTAGTCGGTACGGACCCCAGTTCTGTTGCGGACAACTGACGAGGTCCGGAGTCATGGAGAGCTGATTCCTTTAACACCCGAATGGCATGTTCTTTGAACTTTGGAAAACTGAGGTCGGGATTTTGCAGAGTCACAATACGCAGCAAGGCCCGATGGGCATCGGACAGGAGTCCCTCTATAAACTGATCAGTTAACAGTTGGTACTCATCCCGAGCCCCATCTCCTTCCACCTGCCGGACGGCTTTCATTGCCTCTTGGAGATTTAAAGTGTAATCCCGGATACTGTCCTGCATCTTTTGTTTCACCCATAAAATCTCATTTTAATCTCGACTGCTGTGTGGGTGTCAAAAGTTTCTTATGTTTAGCTAAAATCTGATTCACGATTCTCTTTTCAGCCTCCGGCCAGGATTTGACCTCCCGCCGCGCTACCCCAGTGAGCTGCCTGATCAACATGCTGGTTTTCTGGCCTTCAGCCAGAGGGAATACTCGAAATAAGCTGTACAGTGTCTCTTTAAAATCAGCCAGAGTATATGCCTCTCCTGAGTATTGCAGTAGCCATGTTGCTCTTTTGAAGTACGGAATTGAACACAGTAAGACCGGCGCTACGGCTGCGACTACAGGGATGACCTTATCCTCCTCAGAAGACATATCCCATTGTCACACCTGTCTCCATCAGCGGAGCTTTTCTTTGCACGCTTTCTTGGGTGCCACCCACGATGACATGCCCCTTTCCTTCCCGCACTTCACAGCTAATGTCGACTGTCATTTTTTAATGGCCACCAATATACATTTCTTGCTACAGTCAATTTGTAGGCACACAGTACCTGTTATGACGGGCACGAAATCGTGTTTGTGATGCCAAAGTTGACATGCCCACGGGGTCTCTGGGAATACTCGTCACCGGTACCGGTGTCGCTTTGGGTTGTCACAGTGGCCTTGCCCGGTTCCTTGACCCTGTCGGTGTCAATAAAGATGAAAAGGTTGAGGATGTTGGGAGTAGTTGTATTGTGACGCCACCTGTGGTGTGCAGCTATGATGGGAGCCACCGCTGCGCAAGGTCTCCCTCTGTTGGGGCAGATGGTAGTGGAGCTTAGATGTTGCAGCTCTCTACAGGCAGAGCTAGGCCCCAGGGAGGATGTTGAGAGCACTTGTCCACCTTAGTGTTGGAAGCGCGGGGCATGGCAAGGAACAGACGACACAGCAGTTGCAGTTTAAGGTGGTTACTAACTAAGTTGCTCCTGCCATTGGACTGCCAGACTCCGCTGTGATGGGCTCCAGAAGATCCTGGATAGTTCAGAAATCGGTTCTGGTGGGATACTTCGTGAGTCCTTCCTCCCTGCGCTCTGTTGTGTGAGTCCCTGCGACTTGAAGTTACACAAGGAGTCTGTTGATGTGCCACCCTATGGTCACGGCTCCTCGCTGTATATGCTGCTTTGCCACGGGCGCTGTTGTGGGCCAGAGGACTTGAAATCCTCCACCTGGCGGATTCTACTGACAGGCTTTGAAGTGCTCATTAGCCTAGGGCTACGCACCCTGAGATGTGCACCGGTCCTGAGGGGGCTATTAGCTCTCCCCTCAGTGACCGTATTCTCCTGCGTCTCACTTGGTTCCCGGTGGTTTCTCAACTGTGCGTGTGTGTGGGGGCGGAGCGAGCTGAGCGGGGAAGTGTGGGCTTCTTGCACGTAACTAGGATAAACATCGGGTTACTAACCAAAGCGCTTTGGTTGGATACCCGATGTTTATCTTGGTTACCAGCTTCTGGCAGGCTGCCAGCGATGGCTCCTGCACACTGTAGCTGTAAAAAGCCCTGCTTTTTGCTGCTAGAACCGTTCTCGAACGTATCTAGAACTATCGAACTTTAGCAAAAAGCTCGAGTTCTAGTTTGATCTAGAACAGCCCCCAAAATCACTCGAACCGCGAACTAGAGAACCGCGAACCGCGCTCAACTCTACTCCTCACATAACATGACGGAGCTACACAAGGACTGACAAGCAGTCAAAACAGTAAGAGTGAAAAAAAGACGCTCGTGGGGCAGGAACTTCAGGTGGGCAGGATGCGGCCACAAGATTTAGTAGCTAGAACCCTCTGCAGAAACAAAAAAAAAAATCCAGAAAAATGGAGACCACGACCTCAAAAGGTGAAAGTTATGGGAACTTCAAGCTTTAAACCATTCAGGGTTAATTCTCCTGTTTTGGGGTGAATCTTTATCCAAGGTAGATGGCGGAGGGGGTGGAATATCCCAGTCCTCAAACACTTTCCCAAGTTGCGCAGTAGAGAAGCAAACCCGAGTATTACCATCTTTACTGACAATGAGCTTGATAGGGAAACCCCAACGATATATAATGCCTTTATCCCGTAGAATCTTTTTAAAGGGGTGAATTCTCTCCTCCTCGCAAGCGTTCCAGCTGAGAGGTCTGGGAACACTGAAAGGCGAGCAAATCTGTCTGGCAGGGAAGGTTTCTTCTTTAAACCAAGCAGGAAGGCCTCCTTTGTTTTATAGAAGGGAATGCGGGCAGTAGTATCTCTGGGAATCGAAGGGTTAAGTCCTTGAGGCTTAGGGATTCTGTGGATCTGGTCCACTAAGATATCTCTCCCTTCTGCTTCAGGCACAACAGCTTGAATTAAGTCCTGTAACAGGGGGAGCAAATCTTTACCATGTACTTCTTTTGGTATTCCTCTTATTCTTACATTATTTCTCCTGGATCTGTCCTCCAGGTCCAGCATTTTAGATTTTAACTTGTGGACTTCAGCTTTAAGCTCCTCATGCTCATCTATCAGGGCATTGTGGGACCCTGTTAACTCCTCCATTTTGTTCTCCAAATGATCTGTGCGGTTCCCTATGGCTCCAACTTCCCCCTTGAGCTCTGCCAACATGCTCTTTATATCATTTTGCATAGATTTCCTGAAAGTTGCAAACAGGGATTTCATTTCCTCCTTTGTGACAGGCTGGTTTTCAGGGCTTACCATTTCCACAGTGCCTGCAGTCTTCCTGGAGCTTTCTCTGCTTGACGCAGAGGAAGTAGCAGAGCATGCAGGTCCTGCAGACTTTGCAGCATGAGGGGAGGCTGCAGCCATCTTAGAAATCCTCTCCAGCCCGGAGCCTCTGGCAAAGAAGTCAGATACCTTTCTGAGGGAGCTCCGGAGTAGAGTTGAGCGCGGTTCGAGGTTCTCCAGTTCGTGGCTTGAGTGATTTTGGGGGCTGTTCTAGATCGAACTAGATCTCGAGCTTTTTTGCTAAAGCTCGATAGTTCTAGATACGTTCGAGAACGGTTCTAGCAGCAAAAAAAAACAGCTAATTCCTAGCTGGCTTTCCGCTGTAATAGTGTAAGTCACTCTGTGACTCACACTATTATGACATTTCAGTGTATCGTGTGCGGGAACAGCGCATTCAGATCACTGCTGTATGTATAATGGCGATCGCCATTTTTTTTTTTTTTCCTTGTCTTCCTTCCCTAAGCGCGCGCGTGTAGTGGGGCGGGCCAGCATGTCAGCCAATCCTAGACACACACACAGCGAAGTGGACTTTTAGCCAGAGAAGCAACGGCATGTGTGATAGGATGTCCATGTCACATGTCCCTGCATTATAAAACCGGACATTTTCCTCCAGCACGCCATTATCTGCCTTCTGCATCCTTGGTGTCAGACATCACTGGCGCAGCTCCTATCACCGATACTGCTGTATACGCTCCATACACAGCGCTGGACACCTTAGGGATAGCACTTTCTATCAGTCCTTTTAAGGGCTCATACCGGCAGGGTCAGAGCCATAGGTGACAGGTCCGTGAAAACAGAGTTTAACCCCTTCAGCCCCGGGGCACTTTCCGTTTTTGCGTTTTTGTTTTTTGCTCCCCTTCTTCCGAGAGTCGTAACTTTTTTATTTTTCCGTCAATCTTGCCATATGAGGGCTTGTTTTTTGCGGGACAAGTTGTCCTATTAAATGAAACCATAAGTTTTACCATATGGTGTATTGGAAAGCAGCAAAAAATTTCCAAGTGTGGAAAAATTGCAAAAAAAGTGTGATGGCCCAATAGTTTTTGGGATGTTTTATTCACGGTGTTCACTATATGGTAAAACTGATGTGTAGGTATGATGCCTGAGGTCGGTGTGAGTTTGTAGACACCAAACATGTATAGATTTACTTGTATCTAAGGGGTTAAAAAAATTCACAAGTTTGTCCAATAAAAGTGGCGCACGTTTTGCGCCATTTTCCGAAACACGTAGCGTTCTCATTTTTTGGGATCTATGGCTCAGTGATGGCTTATTTTTTGTGTCTCGAGCAGATGTTTCTAATGGTAGCATTTTTGCGCAGATGCTATGTTTTGATCGCCTGTTATTGCATTTTGCGTAAAACTTGCGGCGACCAAAAAACGTAATTTTGGCGTTTAGAATTTTTTTGCCACTACGCCGTTTACCAATCAGAATAATTGATTTTATATTTTGATAGATAGGGCATTTCTGAACGCAGCGATACCAAATATGTGTATATTTATTTATTTTTTAACCCTTTAATTTTCAATGGGGGGAAAGGGGGAAGATTTGAACTTTTAGGTTTTTTGTTTTTTTTTTAATTTTTTAAAACTTTTTTTTTACTTTTTTATTTTATTTTACTAGTCCCCCTAGGGGGCTATAGCGATCAGCAATCCGATTGCTGATCGCTATCTGCTGATCACAGCTATACCGCTGTAAACAGCAGAAATAGTCACTTTCTTTTTTCCTCTGCTCCGTGCCGAGGAAGAATGAAAGTGAAACTTCGTACCAGCAGGCGTCATCACATGACCCCGTGCTACGATGGCAACCACCGAACGTCACGTGATCACTCACGTGACGTCCGGAGGGGGCGGCGGTAAGAAAAAAACATGGCCGCGCGCATATAGATCTCGCTGCCAGACTTTGGCAGCGAGATCTAAGGGGTTAATGTTCCGGGTGGAATGCGATTCCACTCGGAACATGTAGGCACACATGTAAGCTGTTGAAAACAGCTGATATGTGTGCCGATCCACGCCGCCTGCCCGCAGCAGGGGGCGGGGCTTACCGGGACACGATCCATGATGGAAAGATCCGTCCATGGTCGTGAAGGGGTTAACAGCTACACAAGATGACAGCGTCTGTGTAGCTAAGGTCAGGGATTTCCTCGCTGCATTTCCCCATTAGGAGGGATAGAAAGGCAGGCTTCCTTTCCTCTACCCAGAGACCCACAACCCTGCCACTGTACCCTCCTGCCCTTTGCACACTCAAACTCATTGTTACTAAGCCATTATACTAGCAAACACTGAGTGAACTTAGTGGCATCCTAAACGTGGCTATTGGACTTCTGTATTATCCCACTAGTGCAAAGATATTTGCAGCACGTCTGCCTGCATTGCACACTCCAACTCATTGTTACTAAGCCATTATACTAGCAAACACTGAGTGAACTTAGTGGCATCCTAAACGTGGCTATTGGACTTCTGTATAGTCCCACTAGTGCCAAGATATTTGCAGCACGTCTGCCTGCATTGCACACTCAAACTCATTGTTACTAAGTCATTATACTAGCAAACACTGAGTGAACCTAGTGGCATCCTAAACGTGGCTATTGGACTTCTGTATAGTCCCACTAGTGCAAAGATATTTGCAGCACCTCTGCCTGCATTGCACACTCAAACTCATTGTTACTAAGCCATTATACTAGCAAACACTCAGTGAACCTAGTGGCATCCTAAACGTGGCTATTGGACTTCTGTATAGTCCTACTAGTGCAAAGATATTTGCAGCACGTCTGCCTGCATTGCACACTCAAACTCATTGTTACTAAGCCATTATACTAGCAAACACTGAGTGAACCTAGTGGCATTCTAAACGTGGCTATTGTACTTCTGTATAGTCCCACTAGTGCAAAGATATTTGCAGCACGTCTGCCTGCATAGCACACTCCAGCTCATTGCTACTAAGCCATTATACTAGCAAACACTGAGTGAACTTAGTGGCATCCTAAACGTGGCTATTGGACTTCTGTATAGTCCCACTAGTGCAAAGATATTTGCAGCACGTCTGCCTGCATTGCACACTCAAACTCATTGTTACTAAGCCATTATACTAGCAAACACTGAGTGAACTTAGTGGCATCCTAAACGTGGCTATTGGACTTCTGTATAGTCCCACTAGTGCAAAGATATTTGCAGCACATCTGCCTGCATTGCACACTCAAGCTCATTGTTACTAAGCCATTATAATAGCAAAAACTGCTGCAACTTAGTGGCATACAAAAAGTGGCTGTTGTACTCCATTTGTGCCCCACAGGTGCCAAGCTATTTACAGCACCTCTGCATTACACCCTCCTGCTCTGTTTTTAAAAGCTATAATAATAGCAAAAACTGCTGCAACTTAGTGGCATACAAAAAGTGGCTGTTGGACATCTGTATTGTCCCACTAGTGCAAAGATATTTGCAGCACCTCTGCCTGCATTGCACACTCAAACTCATTGTTACTTACCAAGACATTATAATACCAAAAATTAAGTAAACTTAGTGGCATACAAGAAGTGGCTGTTGTACTCCATTAGTGCCCCACTGGTGCAAATCTATGTGCAGCACCTCTGCATGACACCCTCCTGCTCTGTTTTTAATAAGCTATAATGATAGCAAAAAATACTGCCATTTAGTAGCATCATAGAACTGGCTGTTGTATTTCATTATTGTCCCACTGGTGCCAAGCTATTTCTAGCACCTGTGCAGGACACCCTCCTGACTGTTTTTAATAAGCTATAATGATAGCAAAAAATACTGCCATTTAGTGGCATCATAGAACTGGCTGTTGTATTTCACTATTGTCCCACTGGTGCCAAGCTATTTCTAGCACCTGTGCAGGACACCCTTCTGCTCTGTTTTTAATAAGCTATAATGATAGCAAAAAATACTGCCATTTAGTGGCATCAAACAACTGGCTGTTGTATTTCATTATTGTCCCACTGGTGCCAAGCTATTTCTAGCACCTGTGCAGGACACCCTCCTGCTCTGTTTTTAATAAGCTATAATGATAGCAAAAAATACTGCCATTTAGTGGCATCATAGAACTGCCTGTTGGACTTCCATTGGTGTCCCACTGGTGCAAATCTATTTGCAGCACCTCTGCATGACACCCTCATGCACATTTTGCTACGCTAATTTTATAGCAAACTCAGGGAATTCATTGCTGCATTTGATAATTCGGAGGGATAGAAAGTGAGGCTTCCTTTAGCTTTTCCTTCTGTTCATAGACAGCATCTCCAAGTCCACACCCGAAGAGCAATTTATCCTCCACATCTAAGTGTGGAGAGGCAGCTTGTGCGCATGCGTGTGCCGATTTACCCCAGCTGCAGCCTAAATACAGTGTTTCGCCTAGTGAGTATGCTCAGCCTGACTGTGCCATTCCTGAGGCTAAGTCTTCATTTCGGGATACAGCGCATGCTCCAACACTTAGTGCGAAAAGCCTCTTTGCACAGGTACTTGCATTCCGTGCCGGGTCTAAGTCCTGTTTTGTGCCTAGACACCATGCTAAAGCTGATAGTCTTTTTTCAGAGACTGTATTTCATGCAGCTGAGCATGCTCAGGCACTTACTGCATCAGAGACTAGGTCCGGTAATGAACTCTTTGCCAAATTTTGTCTTGTACCGGGGATCTAACAGTGTGGCAACCCAGTAGTTAGCATTACTTCGAATTCGTACAATCCGAGGGTCATGTTGTAGGTAGTGCAGCAAGAAGGCGCTCATGTGTCTTGTGCATCCAGGAGGACCAAGTCCTTGGTTTGTTGGTGGCAGAGAGGTGAGAACCGTGCCTCCTTCCTCTGCACTCTCCCCCCAACCTCGCACAACCAAAATATGAGCAAGCTCTCACTCATCTGCTGAGTCTTCCATGCCCATCGCAAGTTCGTCCTCCATTTCTTCATGGGCTCCTGCACCTTCCTCAACAATTTTTGCTGATACTATGCGCCCTTGTTAATCCCTATCCCCCACCATGACTGCCGCCTAGGTGCCGCTCACCGTATGGACCTTGTACATCTTATTATCCCTTCTGCATATGACTCCTCCTGTACTTCCTCCCCTTCCTCTTGGACCAACTCCTGACTCCGAATAATGCTTACAGTGTGCTTCATCTTGTAGATGACCAGAATTGTCACGCTGAGAATGGCATCGCCAGTGCTAAAGATCTTCGTCGATATTTGTAAACTGTGTAGAAGGGTGCATAGGTCCTTGACCTGACACCACTCCAGCAGCGTGATCTGCACCACCTCTGGATCAAGTTAGCCCAGGGTATACGTCATACCGTATTTCAGCAGGGCTCTGCGGTGCTGCCACAGATGCTGCAACATGTGCAGATTCAAATTCCTGTGTGTCGGAACATCGCATTTCAGGCATTTAACCGCCAGACCCTAAGACTTCAGGAGCGATGAAAGTTGTTGAGCTGCTGGGTGCGAAGGATGAAAGTGAGCACATAGCAGCGTGCCCGCTGCACAAGGCCATGTAGGCCGGGATGGTATTTTAAAAATTGCTGGGGAATCAGATTCAACACGTGAGCCATACAAGGTACGTGTGTCACATTGCCCTGACGAAGGGCCGCAGACAGGTTTGCATCATTGCCGCACACGGCTGTTAAGTCACCAACGTAGTCCACTCAATCAATTTGTACTCCGGTCGCCAGGTGACAACGTGTTCCTTTCGTGCATAGTGCTGATGATGGGAAAGGAGTCGATGCCTGCGGCGCAGGTGGACACAGGTTATGGTCACCCACTGGGTTGCGTTACCTTGACAGATACAGAACCACAGGCTGAATGTAGGTGGTGGGTATCTCACAGATGAAGTACCATCATTCAGCTACAACCAATGGGAAGACACCACACCCTTTTTTAGGCCCCTCCTGTCTGCAGACCACTGCCAGACAAAGCTATGAACCTCTTGTTACTGTTACCCCCAGTTCAGTTTTATGAGTTTGTGTGCTTGTTACCTGACTACTTTTCCTGCTTGCTGTTTATGTACCTCGTTGGCCGATCTGCATTTCACCTCTGCTTGTTTTCTGATTAAGTCCTGGCCATCCCATTCTGTTCCTCTTCCTCAATTATTGTTTTTGACCCTGCATGACTACTATTCTCTGGAACTGCAGCCTTCCACAGGTATTGATCAACTTGGGCCCTGTGTAATTCCAAATCACTGTATAGGGGTTAAAGGGTTTCAGGGTTCTGGGTGTCCAGCTTGGTGAGTGGCTTGCCTCTAGCCTATCCTTTACAGCCCATCTGAGTGTGTCGATCCAGGCAGGCGTTTCACCGTGCCCTCTGCAGAAGGCCATGTAGGCCGGGATAGTGTTTTAAAAATTGCTGGACAACCAGGTTCAACACGTGAGCCATACAAGGCACGTGTGCCACATTGCCCTGAAGAAGGTTCGCAGACTGGTTTGCATCATTGTCGCACCCGACCTTCCCTGGCTGCTGGTTGAGTGGAGACAACCATTGATGAAACTCGGTCTCACTCTCCAGAGCTAACCGTCCACAATTCCTCAGCGGTGTCTCACATTTCCCCTACATTTAAAAGTAAACATTTGACCGCCTGATGGCCTTGAGCTCTGCTGCCAGCATAGTAAGGAGGTGTGTGGGATTCCTTGGGCGCAGTTACAACGCGGGTGGCCTGACCACACAGGGTTTGGGCCGAGGTGGAGGACCCACACGAGGTTGAGGAGGCAGAAGCAGTGGAGGAACTTGTACATACAGATGAAAGATTGACACACAAGCCATGTGGACGGCAAGACTTGTACAGCAAACCCTTCTCCATCTCTCACCATAGTTACCCAGTGCCCAGTCAGCAACATGTAACTCTCCTGTCCATGCTTACTGGTCCAAGTATCTGTGGTGAAATGCACCCTGTCACACACAGAGTTTCTCAAGGAATCGGTGAGGTTGTGTGTGACCTACTGTGGTAGCGCGGGCACGCCTTTCTTGGAGAAGGAGTGGCGACTGGCCATCGGCTCTTGGGGCACTGCAATGGGCATAAGGTCTTGAAAATCCTCGGTCTCAAAAGGGTGTAAAGGCAGCCTTTCTGTTGCCAACAAGTTGCAGATGATGAAACTCAACCTCTTAGGCATGTCATGCCCTTCGAAAATCATGTAAAACACAGCGAGGCAACTCCAAACACAGTCTCCCTTGTTGTCACTAATTGGGCCACACACACCCCACTTGACTGGCATCAGTTGACCCCCCTTTTGAAAAAGAAAAAGATGCTTTGAATGAAGCACTCTCAAAAATACGCGTGCCTTTCCCGTCCCCTGGATGACCCAGGGGAAGAAAAGTCCTCTGAGAGCCATGACTTGTTCATCTTGGTTCTTTTAGAAACACAGCAAGGGGACTCCAACCACAGTCTCCCTCGTTGCCACTAATTGGGTTACACACACCCCACTTGACTGGCATCAGTTGACCCCCCTTTTGAAAAAGAAAAAGATGCTTTGAATAAAGCACTCTCAAAAATACGCGTGCCTTTCCCGTCCCCTGGATGACCCAGGGGAAGAAAAGTCCTCTGAGAGCCATGACTTGTTCATCTTGGTTCTTTTTTCAAAAGCGAGGGGACTCCAACCACAGTCTCCCACGTTTCCACTAATTGGGCCACACATACCCCACTTGACTGGCATCACTTGATCCCCCTTTTCAAAGTGAAAAAGATGCTTTGCATGAAGCACTCTCAAAAATACGCGTGCCTTTCCCGTCCCCTGGATGACCCAGGGGAAGAAAAGTCCTCTGAGAGCCATGACTTGTTCATCTTGGTTCTTTTAGAAACACAGCAAGGGGACTCCAACCACAGTCTCCCTTGTTGCCACTAATTGGGCCACACACACCCCACTTGACTGGCATCAGTTGACCCCCCTTTTGAAAAAGAAAAAGATGCTTTGAATGAAGCACTCTCAAAAATACGCGTGCCTTTCCCGTCCCCTGGATGACCCAGGGGAAGAAAAGTCCTCTGAGAGCCATGACTTGTTCATCTTCGTTCTTTTTTCAAAAGCGAGGGGACTCCAACCACAGTCTCCCTCGTTTCCACTAATTGGGCCACACACACCCCACTTGACTGGCATCACTTTATCCCCCTTTTCAAAAGGAAAAAGATGCTTTGCATGAAGCACTCTCAAAAATACGCGTGCCTTTCCCGTCCCCTGGATGACCCAGGGGAAGAAAAGTCCTCTGAGAGCCATGACTTGTTCATCTTGGTTCTTTTAGAAACCCAGCGAGGGGACTCCAACCACAGTCTCCCTCGTTGCCACTAATTGGGCCACACACACCCCACTTGACTGGCATTTGTTGACCCCCCTTTTGAAAAAGAAAAAGATGCTTTGAATGAAGCACTCTCAAAAATACGCGTGCCTTTCCCGTCCCCTGGATGACCCAGGGGAAGAAAAGTCCTCTGAGAGCCATGACTTGTTCATCTTGGTTCTTTTTTCAAAAGCGAAGGGACTCCAACCACAGTCTCCCTCGTTTCCACTAATTGGGCCACACACACCCCACTTGACTGGCATCACTTGATCCCCCTTTTCAAAATAAAAAAGATGCTTTGCATGAAGCACTCTCAAAAATACGCGTGCCTTTCCCGTCCCCTGGATGACCCAGGGGAAGAAAAGTCCTCTGAGAGCCATGACTTGTTCATCTTGGTTCTTTTTTCAAAAGCAAGGGGACTTTAACCACAGTCTCCTTCGTTTCCACTAATTGGGCCACACACACCCCACTTGACTGGCATCCCTTGATCCCCCTTTTCAAAATGAAAAAGATGCTTTGCATGAAGCACTCTCAAAACTACGCGTGCCTTTCCCGTCCCCTGGATGACCCAGGGGAAGAAAAGTCCTCTGAGAGCCATGACTTGTTCATCTTGGTTCTTTTTTCAAAAGCGAGGGGACTCCAACCACAGTCTCCCTTGTTTCCACTAATTGGGCTACACACACCCCACTTGACTGGCATCCCTTGATCCCCCTTTTCAAAATGAAAAAGATGCTTTGCATGAAGCACTCTCAAAAATATGCGTGCCTTTCGCCTCCCCTGGCTGACCCAGGGGAAGAATAGTCCTCTGAGAGCCATGTCCACATTGTCAGTGGACAGACACATGTGCTTATCTGCCAGCAGACCCCCAGCAGCACTGAAGACAGGTTCCAAGAGAACGCTGGCTGCAGGACACGACAAGATCCCCAAGGCGTACGTGGCAAGCTCAGGCAATTTATCCAGATTGGAAGCCTAAAATGAGCAGGGCTCAAGTTGCACAGTAATGGCATTGATGTTTCCTTGCATATACTCATATATCTGTGTCTCCTCCTCTTTTTCCTTGTCCAGCTGTTTTGTTTTCGCATGAGTATATGTCCTTGTCACTTTCCCATGTGTTTGTGTTGTGTTGTGAGTTGTTTGTCACCTTTTGGACACCTTTGAGGGTGTTTTTTAGGTGTTTTTATGTATTTGTGATTGCCTGCCATAGTTTCCTATGCAGTTCGAGTTCGGTTCGTCAAACGTTAGACAAACCGAACTCGAACGGGACCTCCGTTCGGCGAACCGACCTCAAGCCGAACCGCGACCGGTTCGCTCATCTCTACTCCGGAGCCCAGTTTTGGACCGCCTCATCTGATCCCAAGGTGATACTGAGTGCCTGGAGAAAGATTTACCGCTGAAGGAACTGCCGGTAAGATGTGTGAGCCGCTTCACCGCCTGAAGTCGTCAGAGCTCCTGGATTATGTGACCAGCACCATGCTCTGCTAGGCCACGCCCCTCGAAGTAATTGATTTCAATATTTATATATAAGTTAATTTTAGGCCTCATACTTTTTGTTTTGTTGATGTTTATACCTTAGTCTAGTTCATGGCTATTCATATGTATACTTAATGGTATTCTGTGATTTTTTTTGTTTATTTGTTTTACTCTCAATGGGGCAAAACATGGGTGATTTGAACATTTAGGGTTTTTTTATTTCTTAAAACAGTTTTTTACTTTTTTTTACTGATTTTACAAGTTTTCTAGGGGAATTTATGACTGGAGTGTGCGATCACTTTACCTGATCAGAGTGATTCTTTAGCATCAGTTTGATCAGGTGAAATGCTGTGTTACTGTGGGTGCCGGTGCTTTGCCGGCATTTACAGGAAATACATCATGGCAGCGACAGGAGTCATCACCGTGCCCACAATCAGGTTATCAATATACATGCTGCAGACCCTGCAAGCTGCACTGCAGGTCAGTTTTCACTAAGGGCTGCACAAGCACAGTAGGCATGGGATTTTTAGAAATCCCATCCACTCTGCTTGTACTGTACAATGCAGCGTTTTGGACGCAGCTGAAAAATGCTGCACCCAAAACACTACAAACACTGATCGTGGGCAGACAGGGAACGGAGGAAAGGTGAGGAGATTTTTTTTTTTTGCGTATTACTAAAGGATGAGCACAATACTACTAGGCACAATACCACAAAGATGGGCACAATACTACTGGGCAAAGTACTACATGGCACAATACTACAAGGATGGGCACAATATTACTGGGCACACTACTACAAGGATGGGCACAATACTGCAGGGCATAATACTACAAGGATGGGCACAATACTACTGGGCACAATATTACAAGAATGGGCACAATACCACAAGGATGAACACAATACTACAAGGATGGGCACAATACTACAAGGATGGGCACAATACCACAAGGATGGGCACAATATTAAAAGGATGAGCACAATATTACAAGAATGGGAACAATATTATAATGATGAGCACAATACCACAAGGATGGGCACAATACTACAGGGCACAATACTACAAGGATGGGCATAATACTACTGGACATAATACCACAAGGATGAGCAGAATTCTACTGGGCTCAATACTACAAGGATGGGCACAATACTACTGGGCATAATACCACAAGGATGGGCACAATACTACTGGGCACAACACTACAAGGATGGGCACAATACTACTGGGCATAATACCACAAGGATGGGCACAATACTACTGGGCACAACACCACAAGCATGAGCACAATAGTACTGGGCACAATACTACAGGGCACAAGGATGGGCATAATACTACTGGGCACTATACCACAAGGATGAGCAGAATTCTGCTGGGCCCAATACTACAACGATGGGCACAATACTAAAAGGATGAGAACAATACTACTGGGCACAATACCACAAGGATGAGCATCTTACTACAGGGCACACAGATGGGAACATTACTACATGATGAAAATTTCCCAAGACAATTATATCTCATGATAATACCTTAAACCCGTAAGGACATTAATGAGAAACCATAGAAAAGATAGGGGTAATTGACAATGTAAATATAAGGTAATTGATGGGTAAATAAACATGCCATATAATTTTCTTTTAAGCTGCTTTTTTATTGTAGAAAATGTGCATAAATACAGCCAGACAATTGGCAGACAGATTAAAAACCCGAATGATTAGAATATGTGAAGATACCAGAAAAACAAGGTTTGCCGGTAGGTAAAGAAGTCCCAATTGGGGAATAGCATACACTTGCATAAAAAGCATAAACATAAGATCAAATACAAGATAATAAGGATCACAATCCTAACAATTAAACTCATCTATAACACATAAAAGACAGCGTAGGTAACACAAGGTCCCAATTGTCAGGTCTGGCATACCTCTTGGCTCTGTGACAGCAGGTAGGTCTCTGGGTTTCACTTTACCGCCAAGCTACTTTAATCCTTTATATTATTTATCTCCCAGGACATACATATGGAGTTTATGGTGGATTAATAAATGAAAATTATATGGCATGTTTATTTACCCATCAATTACCTTATATTTACACCATCAATTACCCCTATCTTTTCTATGGTTTCTCATTATTACAAGATGTTGGCTAAGATATGATATGATACTGCCAATTTTAAAACAACATTACAAGAAGGTGATAAAATTCAAAATAAAGCATGATATTTTGTTTGCCATTAAAAATGCTTTTTTATATATAAACTTAACTAAACAAAAAGTGCTGGTTTGATATAATAAACAAGCAAAAAATGTTAAAAAAAGTGATCCAAAGGTGTATAGAAAAAATCCCATAAATTCATTAAAAATATCACTTTGTCCTGCAAAATAGAATAAAAAAGAATGCAGCCCCTCTCAATTTTTTTTTCTATATGTGGCCCATACACCCAGCTGAGTTTGAGACCTCTGATCTAAGTGATGAAAAAAAATCAGAGCTTTGTGAAAAAAAGAATTGGCATTTGTCACCATTTTCCGAGACCCGTAGCATTCTCATTTTTCGGGATCTGGGGCTCAGTGGCAGTTTATGTTTTGCGTTATGAGCTGGTGTCTTTAATTATACCATTTTTGTGTAGATGCGATGTTTTCAATGCCTGTTATTGTATTTTAATGCAATGTTGCGGCGACCAAAAAAACCTAATTTTGTTTGGAATTTTTTTTCTCCTACTCTTTGTACAGATCAGATTAACTGATTTTATATTTTGATTTTTATACTCTGATAGATCGGGCTTTTTCTGAACATGATGATAACAAATATGTGTATTTTTTTTGCTTTATTTTTAATGGGGCCCCCCAAGGAACTTTGTGGCTACACTGTCTGATCACCTCTGTTGAACAGAGCTACACTGTTCAATCAGCAGAAATGCTGTGTTCCCAGCCATGCACATATCTTGGCTGTGTTCCAAAATACAGTAACCGAATGTGGTGTTTTTTAAATTATTTAAATAAATTATTTTTAAAAAATGGTATGTGGTCTTCCCCAATTTTGATACCCAGCCACGATAAAACCGACAGCCGGGGGCTGGTATTCTTTGGCTGGGGAGACCCATGGCTACTGGGGTCCCCAGCCTAAAAATAGCAGCCAGCAGTAGAGTTGAGCGCGGTTCGTGGTTCGTGGTTCTCCAGTTCTAGGCTCGAGTTATTTTGGGGCCTGTTCTAGATCGAACTAGAACTCAAACTTTTTGCAAAAGCTCGATAGTTCTAGAAACGTTCGAGAACGGTTCTAGCAGCAAAAAAACAGCTAAATCCTAGCTTGGTTTCTGCTGTAATAGTGTAAGTCACTCTGTGAATCACACTATTATGACATTTCAGTGTAAAGTGTGCGTGAACAGCGCCTTCAGATCACTGCTGTTTGTATAATGGCGATCGCCATTTTTTTTTTTTTTTTTCTTGTCTTCCTTCCCTAAGCGCGCGCGTCTTGTGGGGCGGGCCAGCATGTCAGCCAATCCCAGACACACACACAGCTAAGTGGACTTTGAGCCAGAGAAGCAACGGCATGTGTGATAGGATGTCCATGTCACATGTCCCTGCATTATAAAACCGGACATTTTCTTCCAGGACGCCATTATCTGCCTTCTGCGTCTTTGGTGTCAGACATCACTGTCGCAGCTCCGTCCTCCTGAGTCCTATAGCCGATACAGCTGTATGCGCTGCATACACAGTGTTAGACAGCATAGGGAGAGCACTTTATAGCAGTCCTTTTAAGGGCTCAAACCGGCAGGGTCAGAGAGCCATAGGTGACAGGTCCTGCAAACAGCAACAGCGTCTGTGTAGCCAAGGTCAGGGATTTCCTCCCTGCATTTCACCATTAGGAGGGAATAGAAAGGCAGGCTTCCATTCCTCTACCCAGAGCACCCCAATCCTGCCACTGTACCCTCTTGTCCTCTGCACACTCCAACTCATTATAACTAAGCCATTATACTAGCAAACACTCAGTGTACCTAGTGGCATCCTATCTGTGGCTATTGGACTTTGCTATAGTCCCACTAGTGCAAAGACATTTGCAGAGCGCGTCTGCCTGCATTGCACACTCCAATTTTATTAAACTAAGCAATTTTACTAGCAAACACTCAGTGTACCTAGTGGCATCCTATCTGTGGCTATTGGACTTTGCTATAGTCCCACTAGTGCAAAGACATTTGCAGAGCACGTCTGCCTGCATTGCACACTCAAACTTTTTTAAACTAAGCCATTATACTAGCAAACACTCAGTGTACCTAGTGGCATCCTAAACGTGGCTATTGGACTTTGCTATAGTCCCACTAGTGCAAAGACATTTGCAGAGCACGTCTGCCTGCATTGCACACTCAAACTTTTTTAAACTAAGCAATTTTACTAGCAAACACTCAGTGTACCTAGTGGCATCCTAAACGTGGCTATTGGACTTTGCAATAGTCCCACTAGTGCAAAGACATTTGCAGAGCACGTCTGCCTGCATTGCACACTCAAACTTTTTTAAACTCAGCCATTATACTAGCAAACACTCAGTGTACCTAGTGGCATCCTAAACGTGGCTATTGTACTTTTGTCAATTCACAGTATTGGAACGATATTTGCAGCACGTCTGCCTGCATTGCACA
The DNA here is from genome assembly GCF_048569485.1 of Anomaloglossus baeobatrachus. Classification (NCBI taxonomy): domain Eukaryota; kingdom Metazoa; phylum Chordata; class Amphibia; order Anura; family Aromobatidae; genus Anomaloglossus; species Anomaloglossus baeobatrachus. Next base: position 153,441,803 of record NC_134354.1, on the reverse strand, counting down.
CTCTAACTTTTTTAAACTCAGCCATTATACTAGCAAACACTCTGTGTACCTAGTGGCATCCTAAACGTGGCTATTGTACTTTTGTCAATTCACAGTATTGGAACGATATTTGCAGCACGTCTGCCTGCATTGCACACTCTAACTTTTTTAAACTCAGCCATTATACTAGCAAACACTCAGTGTACCTAGTGGCATCCTAAACGTGGCTATTGTACTTTTGTCAATTCACAGTATTGGAACGTTATTTGCAGCACATCTGCCTGCATTGCACACTCAAACTTTTTTAAACTCAGCCATTATACTAGCAAACACTCACTGTACCTAGTTGTATCCTAAACGTGGCTATTGTACTTTTGTCTATTCACAGTATTGGAACGTTATTTGCAGCACGTCTGCCTGCATTGCACACTCAAACTTTTTTAAACTCAGCCATTATACTAGCAAACACTCACTGTACCTAGTGGTATCCTAAACGTGGCTATTGTACTTTTGTCTATTCACAGTATTGGAACGATATTTGCAGCACGTCTGCCTGCATTGCACACTCTAACTTTTTTAAACTCAGCCATTATACTAGCAAACACACAGTGTACCTAGTTGTATCCTAAACGTGGCTATTGTACTTTTGTCTATTCACAGTATTGGAACGTTATTTGCAGCACGTCTGCCTGCATTGCACACTCAAACTTTTTTAAACTCAGCCATTATACTAGCAAACACTCACTGTACCTAGTTGTATCCTAAACGTGGCTATTGTACTTTTGTCTATTCACAGTATTGGAACGATATTTGCAGCACGTCAGCCTGCATTGCACACTCTAACTTTTTTAAACTCAGCCATTATACTAGCAAACACTCAGTGTACCTAGTGGCATCCTAAACGTGGCTATTGTACTTTTGTCAATTCACAGTATTGGAACGTTATTTGCAGCACATCTGCCTGCATTGCACACTCAAACTTTTTTAAACTCAGCCATTATACTAGCAAACACTCACTGTACCTAGTTGTATCCTAAACGTGGCTATTGTACTTTTGTCTATTCACAGTATTGGAACGTTATTTGCAGCACGTCTGCCTGCATTGCACACTCAAACTTTTTTAAACTCAGCCATTATACTAGCAAACACTCAGTGTACCTAGTGGCATCCTAAACGTGGCTATTGTACTTTTGTCAATTCACAGTATTGGAACGATATTTGCAGCACGTCTGCCTGCATTGCACACTCTAACTTTTTTAAACTCAGCCATTATACTAGCAAACACTCAGTGTACCTAGTGGCATCCTAAACGTGGCTATTGTACTTTTGTCAATTCACAGTATTGGAACGTTATTTGCAGCACGTCTGCCTGCATTGCACACTCAAACTTTTTTAAACTCAGCCATTATACTAGCAAACACTCACTGTACCTAGTTGTATCCTAAACGTGGCTATTGTACTTTTGTCTATTCACAGTATTGGAACGTTATTTGCAGCACGTCTGCCTGCATTGCACACTCAAACTTTTTTAAACTCAGCCATTATACTAGCAAACACTCACTGTACCTAGTTGTATCCTAAACGTGGCTATTGTACTTTTGTCTATTCACAGTATTGGAACGTTATTTGCAGCACGTCTGCCTGCATTGCACACTCAAACTTTTTTAAACTCAGCCATTATACTAGCAAACACTCAGTGTACCTAGTGGCATCCTAAACGTGGCTATTGTACTTTTGTCAATTCACTGTATTGGAACGATATTTGCAGCACGTCTGCCTGCATTGCACACTCAAACTTTTTTAAACTCAGCCATTATACTAGCAAACACTCAGTGTACCTAGTGGCATCCTAAACGTGGCTATTGTACTTTTGTCAATTCACAGTATTGGAACGATATTTGCAGCACGTCTGCCTGCATTGCACACTCAAACTTTTTTAAACTCAGCCATTATACTAGCAAACACTCAGTGTACCTAGTGGTATCCTAAACGTGGCTATTGTACTTTTGTCTATTCACAGTATTGGAACGATATTTGCAGCACGTCTGCCTGCCTTGCACACTCAAACTTTTTTAAATTCAGCTATTATACTAGCAAACACTCAGTGTACCTAGTGGCATCCTAAACGTGGCTATTGTACTTTTGTCAATTCACAGTATTGGAACGATATTTGCAGCACGTCTGCCTGCATTGCACACTCTAACTTTTTTAAACTCAGCTATTATACTAGCAAACACACAGTGTACCTAGTTGTATCCTAAACGTGGCTATTGTACTTTTGTCTATTCACAGTATTGGAACGTTATTTGCAGCACGTCTGCCTGCATTGCACACTCAAACTTTTTTAAACTCAGCCTTTATACTAGCAAACACTCACTGTACCTAGTTGTATCCTAAACGTGGCTATTGTACTTTTGTCTATTCACAGTATTAGAACAATATTTCCAGCACGTCTGCCTGCATTGCACACTCTAACTTTTTTAAACTCAGCCATTATACTAGCAAACACTCAGTGTACCTAGTTGTATCCTAAACATGGCTATTGTACTTTTGTCTATTCACAGTATTGGAACGTTATTTGCAGCACGTCTGCCTGCATTGCACACTCAAACTTTTTTAAACTCAGCCATCATACTAGCAAACACTCAGTGTACCTAGTGGCATCCTAAACGTGGCTATTGTACTTTTGTCAATTCACAGTATTGGAACGATATTTGCAGCACGTCTGCCTGCATTGCACACTCTAACTTTTTTAAACTCAGCCATTATACTAGCAAACACTCAGTGTACCTAGTGGCATCCTAAACGTGGCTATTGTACTTTTGTCAATTCACAGTATTGGAACGATATTTGCAGCACGTCTGCCTGCATTGCACACTCTAACTTTTTTAAACTCAGCCATTATACTAGCAAACACTCAGTGTACCTAGTGGCATCCTAAACGTGGCTATTGTACTTTTGTCAATTCACAGTATTGGAACGATATTTGCAGCACGTCTGCCTGCATTGCACACTCTAACTTTTTTAAACTCAGCCATTATACTAGCAAACACTCAGTGTACCTAGTGGCATCCTAAACGTGGCTTTTGTACTTTTGTCAATTCACAGTATTGGAACGTTATTTGCAGCACATCTGCCTGCATTGCACACTCAAACTTTTTTAAACTCAGCCATTATACTAGCAAACACTCACTGTACCTAGTTGTATCCTAAACGTGGCTATTGTACTTTTGTCTATTCACAGTATTGGAACGTTATTTGCAGCACGTCTGCCTGCATTGCACACTCAAACTTTTTTAAACTCAGCCATTATACTAGCAAACACTCAGTGTACCTAGTGGCATCCTAAACGTGGCTATTGTACTTTTGTCAATTCACAGTATTGGAACGATATTTGCAGCACGTCTGCCTGCATTGCACACTCTAACTTTTTAAACTCAGCCATTATACTAGCAAACACTCAGTGTACCTAGTGGCATCCTAAACGTGGCTATTGTACTTTTGTCAATTCACAGTATTGGAACGTTATTTGCAGCACGTCTGCCTGCATTGCACACTCAAACTTTTTTAAACTCAGCCATTATACTAGCAAACACTCACTGTACCTAGTTGTATCCTAAACGTGGCTATTGTACTTTTGTCTATTCACAGTATTGGAACGTTATTTGCAGCACGTCTGCCTGCATTGCACACTCAAACGTTTTTAAACTCAGCCAATATACTAGCAAACACTCACTGTACCTAGTTGTATCCTAAACGTGGCTATTGTACTTTTGTCTATTCACAGTATTGGAACGTTATTTGCAGCACGTCTGCCTGCATTGCACACTCAAACTTTTTTAAACTCAGCCATTATACTAGCAAACACTCAGTGTACCTAGTGGCATCCTAAACGTGGCTATTGTACTTTTGTCAATTCACTGTATTGGAACGATATTTGCAGCACGTCTGCCTGCATTGCACACTCAAACTTTTTTAAACTCAGCCATTATACTAGCAAACACTCAGTGTACCTAGTGGTATCCTAAACGTGGCTATTGTACTTTTGTCTATTCACAGTATTGGAACGATATTTGCAGCACGTCTGCCTGCATTGCACACTCTAACTTTTTTAAACTCAGCCATTATACTAGCAAACACACAGTGTACCTAGTTGTATCCTAAACGTGGCTATTGTACTTTTGTCTATTCACAGTATTGGAACGTTATTTGCAGCACGTCTGCCTGCATTGCACACTCAAACTTTTTTAAACTCAGCCATTATACTAGCAAACACTCACTGTACCTAGTGGCATCCTAAACGTGGCTATTGTACTTTTGTCAATTCACAGTATTGGAACGATATTTGCAGCACGTCTGCCTGCATTGCACACTCTAACTTTTTTAAACTCAGCCATTATACTAGCAAACACTCAGTGTACCTAGTGGCATCCTAAACGTGGCTATTGTACTTTTGTCAATTCACAGTATTGGAACGTTATTTGCAGCACATCTGGCTGCATTGCACACTCAAACTTTTTTAAACTCAGCCATTACACTAGCAAACACTCAGTGTACCTAGTTGTATCCTAAACGTGGCTATTGTACTTTTGTCTATTCACAGTATTGGAACGATATTTGCAGCACGTCTGCCTGCATTGCACACTCTAACTTTTTTAAACTCAGCCATTATACTAGCAAACACACAGTGTACCTAGTTGTATCCTAAACGTGGCTATTGTACTTTTGTCTATTCACAGTATTGGAACGTTATTTGCAGCACGTCTGCCTGCATTGCACACTCAAACTTTTTTAAACTCAGCCATTATACTAGCAAACACTCACTGTACCTAGTGGCCTCCTAAACGTGGCTATTGTACTTTTGTCTATTCACAGTATTGGAACGATATTTGCAGCACGTCTGCCTGCATTGCACACTCAAACTTTTTTAAACTCAGCCATTATACTAGCAAACACTCACTGTACCTAGTGGCATCCTAAACGTGGCTATTGTACTTTTGTCTATTCACAGTATTGGAACGATATTTGCAGCACGTCTGCCTGCATTGCACACTCTAACTTTTTTAAACTCAGCCATTATACTAGCAAACACTCACTGTACCTAGTTGTATCCTAAACGTGGCTATTGTACTTTTGTCTATTCACAGTATTGGAACGATATTTGCAGCACGTCTGCCTGCATTGCACACTCTAACTTTTTTAAACTCAGCCATTATACTAGCAAACACTCAGTGTACCTAGTTGTATCCTAAACGTGGCTATTGTACTTTTGTCTATTCACAGTATTGGAACGTTATTTGCAGCACGTCTGCCTGCATTGCACACTCAAACTTTTTTAAACTCAGCCATTATACTAGCAAACACTCACTGTACCTAGTTGTATCCTAAACGTGGCTATTGTACTTTTGTCTATTCACAGTATTGGAACGTTATTTGCAGCACGTCTGCCTGCATTGCACACTCAAACTTTTTTAAACTCAGCCATTATACTAGCAAACACTCAGTGTACCTAGTGGCATCCTAAACGTGGCTATTGTAATTTTGTCAATTCACAGTATTGGAACGATATTTGCAGCACGTCTGCCTGCATTGCACACTAACTTTTTTAAACTCAGCCATTATACTAGCAAACACTCAGTGTACCTAGTGGCATCCTAAACGTGGCTATTGTACTTTTGTCAATTCACAGTATTGGAACGTTATTTGCAGCACGTCTGCCTGCATTGCACACTCAAACTTTTTTAAACTCAGCCATTATACTAGCAAACACTCAGTGTACCTAGTGGTATCCTAAACGTGGCTATTGTACTTTTGTCTATTCACAGTATTGGAAGGTTATTTGCAGCACGTCTGCCTGCATTGCACACTCAAACTTTTTTAAACTAAGCAATTTTACTAGCAAACACTCAGTGTACCTAGTGGCATCCTAAACGTGGCTATTGGACTTTGCTATAGTCCCACTAGTGCAAAGACATTTGGAGAGCACGTCTGCCTGCATTGCACACTCAAACTTTTTTAAACTCAGCCATTATACTAGCAAACACTCACTGTACCTAGTTGTATCCTAAACGTGGCTATTGTACTTTTGTCTATTCACAGTATTGGAACGATATTTGCAGCACGTCTGCCTGCATTGCACACTCTAACTTTTTTAAACTCAGCCATTATACTAGCAAACACTCACTGTACCTAGTTGTATCCTAAACGTGGCTATTGTACTTTTGTCTATTCACAGTATTGGAACGTTATTTGCAGCACGTCTGCCTGCATTGCACACTCAAACTTTTTTAAACTCAGCCATTATACTAGCAAACACTCACTGTACCTAGTGGTATCCTAAACGTGGCTATTGTACTTTTGTCTATTCACAGTATTGGAACGATATTTGCAGCACGTCTGCCTGCATTGCACACTCTAACTTTTTTAAACTCAGCCATTATACTAGCAAACACACAGTGTACCTAGTTGTATCCTAAACGTGGCTATTGTACTTTTGTCTATTCACAGTATTGGAACGTTATTTGCAGCACATCTGCCTGCATTGCACACTCAAACTTTTTTAAACTCAGCCATTATACTAGCAAACACTCACTGTACCTAGTTGTATCCTAAACGTGGCTATTGTACTTTTGTCTATTCACAGTATTGGAACGATATTTGCAGCACGTCTGCCTGCATTGCACACTCTAACTTTTTTAAACTCAGCCATTATACTAGCAAACACTCAGTGTACCTAGTGGCATCCTAAACGTGGCTATTGTACTTTTGTCAATTCACAGTATTGGAACGATATTTGCAGCACGTCTGCCTGCATTGCACACTCTAACTTTTTTAAACTCAGCCATTATACTAGCAAACACTCAGTGTACCTAGTGGCATCCTAAACGTGGCTATTGTACTTTTGTCAATTCACAGTATTGGAACGTTATTTGCAGCACGTCTGCCTGCATTGCACACTCAAACTTTTTTAAACTCAGCCATTATACTAGCAAACACTCACTGTACCTAGTTGTATCCTAAACGTTGCTATTGTACTTTTGTCTATTCACAGTATTGGAACGTTATTTGCAGCACGTCTGCCTGCATTGCACACTCAAACTTTTTTAAACTCAGCCATTATACTAGCAAACACTCACTGTACCTAGTTGTATCCTAAACGTGGCTATTGTACTTTTGTCTATTCACAGTATTGGAACGTTATTTGCAGCACGTCTGCCTGCATTGCACACTCAAACTTTTTTAAACTCAGCCATTATACTAGCAAACACTCAGTGTACCTAGTGGCATCCTAAACGTGGCTATTGTACTTTTGTCAATTCACTGTATTGGAACGATATTTGCAGCACGTCTGCCTGCATTGCACACTCAAACTTTTTTAAACTCAGCCATTATACTAGCAAACACTCAGTGTACCTAGTGGCATCCTAAACGTGGCTATTGTACTTTTGTCAATTCACAGTATTGGAACGATATTTGCAGCACGTCTGCCTGCATTGCACACTCAAACTTTTTTAAACTCAGCCATTATACTAGCAAACACTCAGTGTACCTAGTGGTATCCTAAACGTGGCTATTGTACTTTTGTCTATTCACAGTATTGGAACGATATTTGCAGCACGTCTGCCTGCATTGCACACTCTAACTTTTTTAAACTCAGCCATTATACTAGCAAACACACAGTGTACCTAGTTGTATCCTAAACGTGGCTATTGTACTTTTGTCTATTCACAGTATTGGAATGTTATTTGCAGCACGTCTGCCTGCATTGCACACTCAAACTTTTTTAAACTCAGCCATTATACTAGCAAACACTCACTGTACCTAGTTGTATCCTAAACGTGGCTATTGTACTTTTGTCTATTCACAGTATTAGAACAATATTTCCAGCACGTCTGCCTGCATTGCACACTCTAACTTTTTTAAACTCAGCCATTATACTAGCAAACACTCAGTGTACCTAGTTGTATCCTAAACATGGCTATTGTACTTTTGTCTATTCACAGTATTGGAACGTTATTTGCAGCACGTCTGCCTGCATTGCACACTCTAACTTTTTTAAACTCAGCCATTATACTAGCAAACACTCAGTGTACCTAGTTGTATCCTAAACGTGGCTATTGTACTTTTGTCAATTCACAGTATTGGAACGATATTTGCAGCACGTCTGCCTGCATTGCACACTCTAACTTTTTTAAACTCAGCCATTATACTAGCAAACACTCAGTGTACCTAGTGGCATCCTAAACGTGGCTATTGTACTTTTGTCAATTCACAGTATTGGAACGATATTTGCAGCACGTCTGCCTGCATTGCACACTCTAACTTTTTTAAACTCAGCCATTATACTAGCAAACACTCAGTGTACCTAGTGGCATCCTAAACGTGGCTATTGTACTTTTGTCAATTCACAGTATTGGAACGTTATTTGCAGCACGTCTGCCTGCATTGCACACTCAAACTTTTTTAAACTCAGCCATTATACTAGCAAACTCTCAGTGTACCTAGTGGTATCCTAAACGTGGCTATTGTACTTTTGTCTATTCACAGTATTGGAACGATATTTGCAGCACGTCTGCCTGCATTGCACACTCTAACTTTTTTAAACTCAGCCATTATACTAGCAAACACACAGTGTACCTAGTTGTATCCTAAACGTGGCTATTGTACTTTTGTCTATTCACAGTATTGGAACGTTATTTGCAGCACGTCTGCCTGCATTACACACTCAAACTTTTTTAAACTCAGCCATTATACTAGCAAACACTCACTGTACCTAGTGGCATCCTAAACGTGGCTATTGTACTTTTGTCAATTCACAGTATTGGAACGATATTTGCAGCACGTGTGCCTGCATTGCACACTCAAACTTTTTTAAACTCAGCCATTATACTAGCAAACACTCAGTGTACCTAGTGGCATCCTAAACGTGGCTATTGTACTTTTGTCAATTCACAGTATTGGAACGTTATTTGCAGCACATCTGCCTGCATTGCACACTCAAACTTTTTTAAACTCAGCCATTATACTAGCAAACACTCAGTGTACCTAGTTGTATCCTAAACGTGGCTATTGTACTTTTGTCTATTCACAGTATTGGAACGATATTTGCAGCACGTCTGCCTGCATTGCACACTCTAACTTTTTTAAACTCAGCCATTATACTAGCAAACACACAGTGTACCTAGTTGTATCCTAAACGTGGCTATTGTACTTTTGTCTATTCACAGTATTGGAACGTTATTTGCAGCACGTCTGCCTGCATTGCACACTCAAACTTTTTTAAACTCAGCCATTATACTAGCAAACACTCAGTGTACCTAGTGGCATCCTAAACGTGGCTATTGTACTTTTGTCAATTCACAGTATTGGAACGATATTTGCAGCACGTCTGCCTGCATTGCACACTCAAACTTTTTTAAACTCAGCCATTATACTAGCAAACACTCACTGTACCTAGTGGCATCCTAAACGTGGCTATTGTACTTTTGTCTATTCACAGTATTGGAACGATATTTGCAGCACGTCTGCCTGCATTGCACACTCAAACTTTTTTAAACTCAGCCATTATACTAGCAAACACTCACTGTACCTAGTGGCATCCTAAACGTGGCTATTGTACTTTTGTCTATTCACAGTATTGGAACGATATTTGCAGCACGTCTGCCTGCATTGCACACTCTAACTTTTTTAAACTCAGCCATTAAACTAGCAAACACACAGTGTACCTAGTTGTATCCTAAACGTGGCTATTGTACTTTTGTCTATTCACAGTATTGGAACGTTATTTGCAGCACGTCTGCCTGCATTGCACACTCAAACTTGTTTAAACTCAGCTATTATACTAGCAAACACTCACTGTACCTAGTTGTATCCTAAACGTGGCTATTGTACTTTTGTCTATTCACAGTATTGGAACGATATTTGCAGCACGTCTGCCTGCATTGCACACTCTAACTTTTTTAAACTCAGCCATTATACTAGCAAACACTCAGTGTACCTAGTTGTATCCTAAACGTGGCTATTGTACTTTTGTCTATTCACAGTATTGGAACGTTATTTGCAGCACGTCTGCCTGCATTGCACACTCAAACTTTTTTAAACTCAGCCATTATACTAGCAAACACTCACTGTACCTAGTTGTATCCTAAACGTGGCTATTGTACTTTTGTCTATTCACAGTATTGGAACGTTATTTGCAGCACGTCTGCCTGCATTGCACACTCAAACTTTTTTAAACTCAGCCATTATACTAGCAAACACTCAGTGTACCTAGTGGCATCCTAAACGTGGCTATTGTAATTTTGTCAATTCACAGTATTGGAACGATATTTGCAGCACGTCTGCCTGCATTGCACACTCTAACTTTTTTAAACTCAGCCATTATACTAGCAAACACTCAGTGTACCTAGTGGCATCCTAAACGTGGCTATTGTACTTTTGTCTATTCACAGTATTGGAACGTTATTTGCAGCACGTCTGCCTGCATTGCACACTCAAACTTTTTTAAACTCAGCCATTATAGTAGCAAACACTCACTGTACCTAGTGGCATCCTAAACGTGGCTATTGTACTTTTGTCAATTCACAGTATTGGAACGATATTTGCAGCACGTCTGCCTGCATTGCACACTCAAACTTTTTTAAACTCAGCCATTATACTAGCAAACACTCACTGTACCTAGTGGCATCCTAAACGTGGCTATTGTACTTTTGTCTATTCACAGTATTGGAACGATATTTGCAGCACGTCTGCCTGCATTGCACACTCAAACTTTTTTAAACTCAGCCATTATACTAGCAAACACTCACTGTACCTAGTGGCATCCTAAACGTGGCTATTGTACTTTTGTCTATTCACAGTATTGGAACGATATTTGCAGCACGTCTGCCTGCATTGCACACTCTAACTTTTTTAAACTCAGCCATTAAACTAGCAAACACACAGTGTACCTAGTTGTATCCTAAACGTGGCTATTGTACTTTTGTCTATTCACAGTATTGGAACGTTATTTGCAGCACGTCTGCCTGCATTGCACACTCAAACTTGTTTAAACTCAGCCATTATACTAGCAAACACTCACTGTACCTAGTTGTATCCTAAACGTGGCTATTGTACTTTTGTCTATTCACAGTATTGGAACGATATTTGCAGCACGTCTGCCTGCATTGCACACTCTAACTTTTTTAAACTCAGCCATTATACTAGCAAACACTCAGTGTACCTAGTTGTATCCTAAACGTGGCTATTGTACTTTTGTCTATTCACAGTATTGGAACGTTATTTGCAGCACGTCTGCCTGCATTGCACACTCAAACTTTTTTAAACTCAGCCATTATACTAGCAAACACTCACTGTACCTAGTTGTATCCTAAACGTGGCTATTGTACTTTTGTCTATTCACAGTATTGGAACGTTATTTGCAGCACGTCTGCCTGCATTGCACACTCAAACTTTTTTAAACTCAGCCATTATACTAGCAAACACTCAGTGTACCTAGTGGCATCCTAAACGTGGCTATTGTAATTTTGTCAATTCACAGTATTGGAACGATATTTGCAGCACGTCTGCCTGCATTGCACACTCTAACTTTTTTAAACTCAGCCATTATACTAGCAAACACTCAGTGTACCTAGTGGCATCCTAAACGTGGCTATTGTACTTTTGTCAATTCACAGTATTGGAACGTTATTTGCAGCACGTCTGCCTGCATTGCACACTCAAACTTTTTTAAACTCAGCCATTATACTAGCAAACACTCAGTGTACCTAGTGGTATCCTAAACGTGGCTATTGTACTTTTGTCTATTCACAGTATTGGAACGTTATTTGCAGCACGTCTGCCTGCATTGCACACTCAAACTTTTTTAAACTCAGCCATTATAGTAGCAAACACTCACTGTACCTAGTGGTATCCTAAACGTGGCTATTGTACTTTTGTCTATTCACAGTATTGGAACGTTATTTGCAGCACGTCTGCCTGCATTGCACACTCAAACTTTTTTAAACTCAGCCATTATACTAGCAAACACTCACTGTACCTAGTTGTATCCTAAACGTGGCTATTGTACTTTTGTCTATTCACAGTATTGGAACGATATTTGCAGCACGTCTGCCTGCATTGCACACTCTAACTTTTTTAAACTCAGCCATTATACTAGCAAACACTCAGTGTACCTAGTGGCATCCTAAACGTGGCTATTGTACTTTTGTCAATTCACAGTATTGGAACGTTATTTGCAGCACGTCTGCCTGCATTGCACACTCAAACTTTTTTAAACTCAGCCATTATAGTAGCAAACACTCACTGTACCTAGTGGTATCCTAAACGTGGCTATTGTACTTTTGTCTATTCACAGTATTGTTACGATATATGCAGCACGTCTGCCTGCATTGCACACTCTAACTTTTTTAAACTCAGCCATTATACTAGCAAACACACAGTGTACCTAGTTGTATCCTAAACGTGGCTATTGTACTTTTGTCTATTCACAGTATTGGAACGTTATTTGCAGCACGTCTGCCTGCATTGCACACTCAAACTTTTTTAAACTCAGCCATTATACTAGCAAACACTCACTGTACCTAGTTGTATCCTAAACGTGGCTATTGTACTTTTGTCTATTCACAGTATTGGAACGATATTTGCAGCACGTCTGCCTGCATTGCACACTCTAACTTTTTTAAACTCAGCCATTATACTAGCAAACACTCAGTGTACCTAGTGGCATCCTAAACGTGGCTATTGTACTTTTGTCAATTCACAGTATTGGAACAATATTTGCAGCACGTCTGCCTGCATTGCACACTCTAACTTTTTTAAACTCAGCCATTATACTAGCAAACACTCAGTGTACCTAGTGGCATCCTAAACGTGGCTATTGTACTTTTGTCAATTCACAGTATTGGAACGTTATTTGCAGCACGTCTGCCTGCATTGCACACTCAAACTTTTTTAAACTCAGCCATTATACTAGCAAACACTCACTGTACCTAGATGTATCCTAAACGTGGCTATTGTACTTTTGTCTATTCACAGTATTGGAACGTTATTTGCAGCACGTCTGCCTGCATTGCACACTCAAACTTTTTTAAACTCAGCCATTATACTAGCAAACACTCAGTGTACCTAGTGGCATCCTAAACGTGGCTATTGTAATTTTGTCAATTCACAGTATTGGAACGATTTTTGCAGCACGTCTGCCTGCATTGCACACTCTAACTTTTTTAAACTCAGCCATTATACTAGCAAACACTCAGTGTACCTAGTTGTATCCTAAACGTGGCTATTGTACTTTTGTCTATTCACACTACTGCAAATCTATGTGCAGCACCTCTGCATGACAACCTCCTGCTCTGTTTTTAATAAGCTATAATGATAGCACAAAATACTGCCATTTAGTGGCATCATAGAACTTGCTGTTGTATTCCATTAGTGCCCCACTGGTGACAAGCTATTTCTAGCACCTCTACATCACACCCTCATGCACATTTTGCTACGCTAATGTTATAGCAAACTCATGGAATTCATTGCTGCATTTCATAATTCGGAGGGATAGAAAGTCAGGCTTCCTTTAGCTTTTCCTTCTGTTCATAGACAGCATCTCCAAGACAAATTTCCACTCCACGTCTAAGTGTGGAGAGGCAGCTAGTGCGCATGCGTGTGCCGATGTACCCCAGCTGCAGCCTAATTACAGTGTTTCGCGTAGTGAGTATGCTCAGCCTGACTGTGTTATTCCTGACGCTAAGTCTTCTTTTCAGGATACAGCGCATGCTCACACACTAAGTGTGAAAAGCCTCTTTGCACAGGTGCTTGCATTCCGTGCCGGGTCTAAGTCCTGTTTTGTGCCTAGACACCATGCTAAAGCTGATAGTCTTTTTTCAGAGACTGTATTTCATGCTACTGAGCATGCTCAGGCACTTCCTGCATCAGAGACTAGGTCCGGTAATGAACTCTTTGGCCCTGGCACTGATGTGGGGGTCCCATATAGACCACAGGGCATCAGGTGTCCTCCCAAATGGCTTGCAGAGGCCCACACCTATGACTTGTCACCACATTATTGATGGTCAGACGATGACTGGTGAGGTGTTTGGGTCATGGCAGCCATGAGGTCATCATTGAAGTTGCATTTCCAAATAGGACGCTAGTTATGCCACTCATGACGTGTCACTCTACTTTTTGTCCGAAAGAGCACACCTCAATGTGTTGAACCCATTGCGGCTTTAGGCCAGAGGTATGCAGGGATAGGGTGGTGGATGCAGGCCACCACCACAGTTGGTAACGCAGAACGGTTAAGACCAGCTCCTGTCCTAACAGTCCTGCTTGTGCAGCCCAGTGGCATTAACAGGCCTGCTGCTGCTGATGCGCCTGCTGTCCACAGGTGTGGCCCCTACGCACACGGTCAGCGTACTCAATGGCCCCTGTGTTGTTAACAGGGAGTTCCTGGGCTGGGTGGGCATGTGGACCCTGTGACGCTAACAGGGCTCCCAGTCTCCAGATCCGAATGGCGTCTAACTCGGTTCAGGCTACTATTAGTTTCATAGCCACACAGCTCTGTATCCTCCACCAAAACTTCAAGTTGCCAACCTCTCCTTTTCCAACTGGGAGCACGGTGGACACTGACTGCTGATGGGGATATATACCTTTCTCTTTCTTTTCTTATTAATTTTCGTTATATAGCGGTCACAGATTATATACCACTTTATCCAAATCTGCCAGTCCCACTGTAACAGATGCTGTTTCTTCAGCAAATGTTACAGTTGCTTAACCACCAAATCCACGGACCAAAACTTTTTTCCCCTTTCCAACACACCTGTTCCCCTTTCCAACAGCATCTGTCCTTTTTCAACTCATTTTGGGATATGACCAAAAGTGCAACTGTGCAGGGACACCGTACTCAACGCCATCTCAGCACAGCAGCCATCCCTCAGTCCCTCCGATGTGGACAAGTAAAAGACCATTTCCTCCTATCCATGACAAAGCGTTGAGATTCACTCTGTGCAGCACTGGTGTTTAGTGGAAAAGTAGATCTAAGATTGCGTACCACATTCTGCAGATACTCCTGTATACGTGCGTCTATTTCTATGGCAGGAATTAGTTCGCCAAATTTTGTCTTGTACCGGGGATCTAACAGTGTGGCAACCCAGTATTCAGGATTACTTCAAATTCATACAATCCGAAGGTTATGTAGGTAGTGCAGCAAGAAGGCGCTCATGTGTCTTGTGCATCCAGGAGGACCAAGTCCTTGGTGTGTTGGTGGCAGAGAGGTGAGAATCGTGCCTCCTTCCTCTGCCCTCTCCCCCCAACCTCGCACAACCGAAATGTGAGCAAGCTCTCACTCATCTGCTGAGTCTTCCATGCCCATCGCAAGTTCGTCCTCCATTTCTTCATGGCTCCTGCACCTTCCTCAACAATTTTTGCTGATACTATGCTCCCTTGTTAATCCCTATCCCCCACCATAACTGCTGCCTAGGTGCCGCTTACCGTATGGACCTTGTAGATCTTATTATCCCTTCTGCATATGACTCCTCCTGTACTTCCTCACCTTCCTCTTGGACCAATACCTGACTCCGAATAATGCTTACAGTGTGCTCCATCATGTAGATGACCAGAATTGTCACGCTGAGAATGGCATTGCCAGTGCTAAACATCTTCGTCGACATTTGTAAACTGTGTAGAAGGGTGCATAGGTCCTTGATCTGACACCACTCCAGCAGCGTGATCTGCACCACCTCTGGATCAAGTTAGCCCAGGGTATACGTCATACCGTATTTCAGCAGGGCTCTGCGGTGCTGCCACGCACGCTGCAACATGTGCAGATTCCAATTTCTTGCGTGTCGGAACATCGCATTTCCGGCGTTTAACCGCCAGACCCTAAGACTTCCGGAGCGATGACAGTTGTTGAGCTGCTGGGTGCGAAGGATGAAAGTGAGCACACAGCAGCGTGCCCGCTGCACAAGGCCATGTAGGCCGGGATGGTATTTTAAAAATTGCTGGACAACCAGGTTCAACACGTGAGCCATACAAGGCACGTGTGTCACATTGCCCTGAAGAAGGGTCGCAGACTGGTTTGCATCATTGTCGCACCCGACCTTCCCTGACTGCTGGTTGACTGTAGACAACCATTGATGAAACTCGGTCTCACTCTCCAGAGCTAACCGTCCACAATTACTCAGCGGTGTCTCACATTTCCCCTACATTTCAAAGTAAACATTTGACCGCCTGATGGCCTTGAGCTCTGCTGCCAGCATAGTAAGGAGGTGTGTGGGATTCCTTGGGCGCAGTTACAAGGAAGGGTGGCCTGACCACACAGGGTTTGGGGCGAGGTGGAGGACCCACACGAGGTTGAGGAGGCAGAACCAGTGGAGGAACTTGTACATATAGAGGAAGGATTGACACACAAGTCGTGGGGACGGCAAGACTTGTACAGCAAACCCTTCTCCATCCCTCACCATAGTTACCCAGTGCCCAGTCAGCAACATGTAACTCCCCTGTCCATGCTTACTGGTCCAAGTATCTGTGTTGAAATGCACCCTGTCACACACAGAGTTTCTCAAGGAATTGGTGATGTTGTGTGCGACATGCTGGTGTAGCGCAGGCACACCTTTCTTAGAGAAGTAGTGGCGACTGGGCATCTGGTACTGGGGCACAGTGACAGACATAAGGTCTCTAAAATCCTGTGTGTCCACCATGCGGAAAGGCAGCATTTCCGTAGCCAAGAGCTTACAGAGGGATAAAGTCAACCTCTTAGCTTTGTCATGGGTCGCAGGAAATGCCCTTTTATTTGTCCACATCTGAGGGACAGAGATCTGGCTGCTGTCTGTAGACGGTGTTGAGTAAGGTGTCCCTGGAAAAATGCAGGTTTGTGAGGAAAGTGCAGGCGGAGACATGATGTTGCCTTCATCTTGCCTTCAGATCTGTTCATCTTGTATCATTTTTAAAAAACACAGCAAGCAAGGGTTACTCCAAGCGGAGCCTCCCTTTTTTCCAAAAATTGTGCCCCACACACACCCACCCATTCAGTGGCAGCACTTGTGACCTAGTTGCAAACAGGATGTTTTGATTTGCATCAAGCACATTCCAAATCCACAAGCATTTACTCTCCCCAGGATGACACAGGGGTAGTTAATTCCTTGTGGATCCATGACTTGTTCATTTTGATGAACGTCAGTCTGTCCACATTGTCACTGGACAGACGCGTGCGCTTATCTGTCAGCACACACCCAGCAGCACTGAAGACACGTTCAGAGACAACGCTGGCAGCTGGACACGACAAAATCTTCAAGGCGTAACTGGAGAGCTCTGGACATTTTTCTAGATTTGAAGCCCAAAAGGAGCAAGGCTCCATTTGAAAAGTCATTGCATCGATGTTCATTTGGAGATACTCCTGTATCATCCTCTCCATCCGTTGACTATGTGTCAGACTTGTTGTCTCTGGTGGACTTGCAAAGGAGGGTCTAAAAAAATTATTAAAAGATTCCATAAAATTGCTGTTACCAGCACCAGATCCGGTCCTACTGGTATGGGTAGACTGTTGAAGATGACGAGGCCGTCCCATGTTTGTCAAGTTACAACTGGAAGAATCACTCCCTTCACCTGCACGGTTGTTTGGTGGAAAAGCCGAGCTAAGATCGAGTAACAGCTTCTGCTGATACTCCTGCATACGTGCGTCCCTTTCTATGGCTGGAATTATGTCACAAAATTTGGACTTGTACCGGGGATCTAATAGTGTGGCAAGCTAGTAGTCATCATCACTTCTAATTTTGACATTACGA
This sequence comes from Anomaloglossus baeobatrachus, assembly GCF_048569485.1. Lineage (NCBI taxonomy): Eukaryota > Metazoa > Chordata > Amphibia > Anura > Aromobatidae > Anomaloglossus > Anomaloglossus baeobatrachus. The sequence continues at coordinate 153,424,053 of NC_134354.1, read as the reverse complement.
GGGTCATGTTGGACGTAGTGCAACAAGAAGGCACTCATGTGTCTTGCGCAGCCATGCGGACCAAGTCCACGCTGTGTTTGTGGCATAGAGGTGCTAACCGTTCTTTCTTCCTCTGACATCTCCCCCCAACCTCTTTCAACTGAAATTTGACCAAGCTCCCCCTCATCTGCTGAGTCTTCCATGTCCATGGACAGTTCGTCCTCCATATCTTCATGTCCTCCTGCACCTTCCTCAACATCTCGCCTGCTACCATGCGCCCTTGTTGATCCCTGTCCCCCATGCTCCCATGCCTGGCGCCTTGGTGATGATGAACGTCTGGACCTTGGTGATGTTGTTGTGTCTTGCGCATATGAATCCTCCTGTAGTTCCTCCCCTTCCTGTTGTCCCACCCCCTGACTCCGAATAGTGTTTAGCGTGTGCTCCAGCATGTAAATGACTGGAATCGTCATGATGATAATGGCATTGTCAGCGCTAAACATATTCGTCGCCATGTCGAAACTGTGCAGAAGGGTGCATAGGTCCTTGATCTGAGATCACTCCATCAGGGTGATGTGCCCCACCTCTGCATCTCGTTGGCCCAGGCTATACGTCATGACGTATTGCACCATGGCTCTGCGGTGCTGCCACAGTCGCTGTAACATGTGGAGAGTTGAATTCCAGCGTGTCGCCACATCGCATTTCAGGCGATGAACCGGCAGGCCGAAAGACTTCTGGAGAGATGCAAGTCCCTCAGCTGCGGCGCTTGAACGGCGGAAGTGAGCAGACAGTTTTCGTGCCCTGTTCAGAAGGCCATCTAGGCCGGGATAGTGTGTTAAAAATTGCTGGACGACAAGGTTCAACACGTGAGCCATACAAGGTACGTGTGTCACCTTGCCCAGGCGAAGGGCCGCACCCAGGTTTGCAGCATTGTCGCACACGGCCTTACAAGCCTGCAGGTTGAGTGGAGACAACCATTTATTAAACTCGGACCGCAGAGCTGACCACAACTCCTCAGCTGTGTGACTCTTATTCCCAAGACATGTCAAGCTAAAGACCGCCTGATGCCGTTGCGCTCTGCTGCCAGCATAGTAATGAGGGGTGCGTGATTCCTTTTGTGCAGTGAGAACGCTGGTGGCCTGACCAGGCAGGCTTGGGGCGGAGGTGGAGGACCCAGATGAGGTGGAGGATGCAGAAGCAGTGGCGGAACTTGGACAGACAGAGGATTGACACACAAGTCGTGGGGACGGCAAGACTTGTGCAGCAGACCCTTCACCATCTATCACCATAGTTACCCAGTGGCCAGTCAGCGGCATGTAACGTCCCTGTCCATGCTTACTGGTCAAAGTATCGGTGGTGAAATGCACCCGTTCACACACAGAGTTTCTCAAAAAAGCGGTGATGTTGTGTGTGACATGCTGGTGTAGCGCGGGCACACCTTTCTTAGAGAAGTAGTGGCGACTAGGCATCTGGTACTGGGGCACAGCGACAGACATAAGGTCTCTAAAATCCTGTGTGTCCACTAGGCGGAAAGGCAGCATTTCGGTAGCCAACAGCTTACAGAGGGATAGAGTCAACCTCTTAGCTTTGTCATGGGTCGCAGGAAGTGGCCTTTTATTTGACCACATCTGAGGGACAGAGATCTGGCTGCTGTGTGTAGATGGTGTTCAGTAGGGTGTCCCTGGAAAAATGCAGGTTTGTGAGGAAAGTGCAGGCGGAGACATGATGTTGCCTTCATCCAACATTGGTGCTATCGATGTTTGAGAGAGCTGTACACAATCACTTGTTTCCCCTTCCAAACCAACTGACGACCTAACAAGCAAACTGCCTGTTGCGGTTACAGTGGTGGAAGTTGTGGGTAGAAAAACAGGTGTGACAGCTGTCCCCACAGTCCTAGAAGATGACGAGCGCGCGGATGCACTGGAAGGGGCAGGCGGTGGATGGTTGGCTCCGCTAGGCCGCATTGCAGCACGGTGAGCTTCCCACCAGGCCATATGATATTTATTCATGTGACGATTCATGGAAGAAGTTGTCAAACTGCTGAGGTTTTGACCTCTACTAAGATAACCATGCCAAATGTTACAGATCACATAATTAGGGCGATCTTTTTTTATGTCAAAAAAGGACCAGGCTAGGCAAGGCTTAGAGGCCATGCAACCTGTAGATCCACCCCGAATAATGCTCAGAGGCAGAGTGGTGGCTGAGGATGCAGTTGTAGACGTGCTACCAGTGCTCCGACTGTGTCCAGGAAGGCGCAAGGTTACTTCGACGTCGGTTGCATCCTCCTCCACCGCCTCTGTTGACCTCCTCGAGTGTCTGACTGTGGGTTGACAGTAGGTGTGATCTAGGACTTCATCATCAATTGTTGTGTTTGCACTCCCCTCCCCCTCAGACCGAGCCTCTTCTTGCCCTGACCGAATATTTAAGTTGTCATCCCAATCGGGTATCTGCGTCTCATCTTCATCAGTATGTTCCTCATTGTCTATAACCACAGTTGTTGGAAAGGCAGCATTTTGGTAGCCAACAGTTTGCAGATGATGAAAGTCAACCTCCAAGCCATGTCATGCCCTTCTAAAAGCATGTAAAACACAGCGAGGGGACTCCAACCACAGTCTCCCTCGTTGCCACTAACTGGGCCACACACACCCCACTTGACTGGCATCGGTTGACCCCCCCTTTTGAAAAAGAAAAAGATGCTTTGCATGAAGCACTCTCAAAAATACGCGTGCCTTTCCCGTCCCCTGGCTGACCCAGGGGAAGAAAAGTCCTCTGAGAGCCATGACTTGTTCATCTTGGTTCTTTTAGACACACAGCGAGGGGACTCCAACCACAGTCTCCCTCGTTTCCACTAACTGGGCCACACACACCCCACTTGACTGGCATCGGTTGAGCCCCCTTTGGAAAAAGAAAAAGATGCTTTGCATGAAGCACTCTCAAAAATACGCGTGCCTTTCCCGTCCCCTGGCTGACCCAGGGGAAGAAAAGTCCTCTGAGAGCCATGACTTGTTCATCTTGGTTCTTTTAGAAACACAGCGAGGGGACTCCAACCACAGTCTCCCTCGTTTCCACTAACAGGGCCACACACACCCCACTTGACTGGCATGGGTTGAGCCCCCTTTTGAAAAAGAAAAAGATGCTTTGCATGAAGCACTCTCAAAAATACGCGTGCCTTTCCCGTCCCCTGGCTGACCCAGGGGAAGAAAAGTCCTCTGAGAGCCATGACTTGTTCATCTTGGTTCTTTTAGAAACACAGCGAGGGGACTCCAACCACAGTCTCCCTCGTTGCCACTAACTGGGCCACACACACCCCACTTGACTGGCATCAGTTGACCCAATTTTCAAGATGAAAAAGATGCTTTGCATGAAGCACTCTCAAAAATACGCGTGCCTTTCCCGTCCCCTGGCTGACCCAGGGGAAGAAAAGTCCTCTGAGAGCCATGACTTGTTCATCTTGGTTCTTTTAGAAACACAGCGAGGGGACTCCAACCACAGTCTCCCTCGTTTTCCACTAACTGGGCCACACACACCCCACTTGACTGGCATCAGTTGACCCAATTTTCAAGATGAAAAAGATGCTTTGCATGAAGCACTCTCAAAAATACGCGTGCCTTTCCCGTCCCCTGGCTGACCCAGGGGAAGAAAAGTCCTCTGAGAGCCATGACTTGTTCATCTTGGTTCTTTTAGAAACACAGCGAGGGGACTCCAACCACAGTCTCCCTCGTTGCCACTAACTGGGCCACACACACCCCACTTGACTGGCATCGGTTGACCCCCCCTTTTGAAAAAGAAAAAGATGCTTTGCATGAAGCACTCTCAAAAATACGCGTGCCTTTCCCGTCCCCTGGCTGACCCAGGGGAAGAAAAGTCCTCTGAGAGCCATGACTTGTTCATCTTGGTTCTTTTAGAAACACAGCGAGGGGACTCCAACCACAGTCTCCCTCGTTGCCACTAACTGGGCCACACACACCCCACTTGACTGGCATCAGTTGACCCAATTTTCAAGATGAAAAAGATGCTTTGCATGAAGCACTCTCAAAAATACGCGAGCCTTTCCCGTCCCCTGGCTGACCCAGGGGAAGAAAAGTCCTCTGAGAGCCATGACTTGTTCATCTTGGTTCTTTTAGAAACACAGCGAGGGGACTCCGACCACAGTCTCCCTCGTTTCCACTAACTGGGCCACACACACGCCACTTGACTGGCATCAGTTGACCCAATTTTCAAGATGAAAAAGATGCTTTGCATGAAGCACTCTCAAAAATACGCGTGCCTTTCCCGTCCCCTGGCTGACCCAGGGGAAGAAAAGTCCTCTGAGAGCCATGACTTGTTCATCTTGGTTCTTTTAGACACACAGCGAGGGGACTCCAACCACAGTCTCCCTCGTTTCCACTAACTGGGCCACACACACCCCACTTGACTGGCATCGGTTGAGCCCCCTTTGGAAAAAGAAAAAGATGCTTTGCATGAAGCACTCTCAAAAATACGCGTGCCTTTCCCGTCCCCTGGCTGACCCAGGGAAAGAAAAGTCCTCTGAGAGCCATGACTTGTTCATCTTGGTTCTTTTAGAAACACAGCGAGGGGACTCCAACCACAGTCTCCCTCGTTTCCACTAACTGGGCCACACACACCCCACTTGACTGGCATGGGTTGAGCCCCCTTTTGAAAAAGAAAAAGATGCTTTGCATGAAGCACTCTCAAAAATACGCGTGCCTTTCCCGTCCCCTGGCTGACCCAGGGGAAGAAAAGTCCTCTGAGAGCCATGACTTGTTCATCTTGGTTCTTTTAGAAACACAGCGAGGGGACTCCAACCACAGTCTCCCTCGTTGCCACTAACTGGGCCACACACACCCCACTTGACTGGCATCAGTTGACCCAATTTTCAAGATGAAAAAGATGCTTTGCATGAAGCACTCTCAAAAATACGCGTGCCTTTCCCGTCCCCTGGCTGACCCAGGGGAAGAAAAGTCCTCTGAGAGCCATGACTTGTTCATCTTGGTTCTTTTAGAAACACAGCGAGGGGACTCCAACCACAGTCTCCCTCGTTTCCACTAACTGGGCCACACACACCCCACTTGACTGGCATCAGTTGACCCAATTTTCAAGATGAAAAAGATGCTTTGCATGAAGCACTCTCAAAAATACGCGTGCCTTTCCCGTCCCCTGGCTGACCCAGGGGAAGAAAAGTCCTCTGAGAGCCATGACTTGTTCATCTTGGTTCTTTTAGAAACACAGCGAGGGGACTCCAACCACAGTCTCCCTCGTTGCCACTAACTGGGCCACACACACCCCACTTGACTGGCATCGGTTGACCCCCCCTTTTGAAAAAGAAAAAGATGCTTTGCATGAAGCACTCTCAAAAATACGCGTGCCTTTCCCGTCCCCTGGCTGACCCAGGGGAAGAAAAGTCCTCTGAGAGCCATGACTTGTTCATCTTGGTTCTTTTAGAAACACAGCGAGGGGACTCCAACCACAGTCTCCCTCGTTGCCACTAACTGGGCCACACACACCCCACTTGACTGGCATCAGTTGACCCAATTTTCAAGATGAAAAAGATGCTTTGCATGAAGCACTCTCAAAAATACGCGAGCCTTTCCCGTCCCCTGGCTGACCCAGGGGAAGAAAAGTCCTCTGAGAGCCATGACTTGTTCATCTTGGTTCTTTTAGAAACACAGCGAGGGGACTCCGACCACAGTCTCCCTCGTTTCCACTAACTGGGCCACACACACCCCACTTGACTGGCATCAGTTGACCCAATTTTCAAGATGAAAAAGATGCTTTGCATGAAGCACTCTCAAAAATACGCGTGCCTTTCCCGTCCCCTGGCTGACCCAGGGGAAGAAAAGTCCTCTGAGAGCCATGACTTGTTCATCTTGGTTCTTTTAGACACACAGCGAGGGGACTCCAACCACAGTCTCCCTCGTTTCCACTAACTGGGCCACACACACCCCACTTGACTGGCATCGGTTGAGCCCCCTTTGGAAAAAGAAAAAGATGCTTTGCATGAAGCACTCTCAAAAATACGCGTGCCTTTCCCGTCCCCTGGCTGACCCAGGGAAAGAAAAGTCCTCTGAGAGCCATGACTTGTTCATCTTGGTTCTTTTAGAAACACAGCGAGGGGACTCCAACCACAGTCTCCCTCGTTTCCACTAACTGGGCCACACACACCCCACTTGACTGGCATGGGTTGAGCCCCCTTTTGAAAAAGAAAAAGATGCTTTGCATGAAGCACTCTCAAAAATACGCGTGCCTTTCCCGTCCCCTGGCTGACCCAGGGGAAGAAAAGTCCTCTGAGAGCCATGACTTGTTCATCTTGGTTCTTTTAGAAACACAGCGAGGGGACTCCAACCACAGTCTCCCTCGTTGCCACTAACTGGGCCACACACACCCCACTTGACTGGCATCAGTTGACCCAATTTTCAAGATGAAAAAGATGCTTTGCATGAAGCACTCTCAAAAATACGCGTGCCTTTCCCGTCCCCTGGCTGACCCAGGGGAAGAAAAGTCCCCTGAGAGCCATGACTTGTTCATCTTGGTTCTTTTAGAAACACAGCGAGGGGACTCCAACCACAGTCTCCCTCGTTTCCACTAACTGGGCCACACACACCCCACTTGACTGGCATCAGTTGACCCAATTTTCAAGATGAAAAAGATGCTTTGCATGAAGCACTCTCAAAAATACGCGTGCCTTTCCCGTCCCCTGGCTGACCCAGGGGAAGAAAAGTCCTCTGAGAGCCATGACTTGATCATCTTGGTTCTTTTAGAAACACAGCGAGGGGACTCCAACCACAGTCTCCCTCGTTGTCACTAACTGGGCCACACACACCCCACTTGACTGGCATCAGTTGACCCCCCTTTTGAAAAAGAAAAAGATGCTTTGCATGAAGCACTCTCAAAAATACGCGTGCCTTTCCCATCCCCTGGCTGACCCAGGGGAAGAAAAGTCCTCTGAGAGCCATGTCCACATTGTCAGTGGACAGACACGTGTGCTTATCTGCCAGCAGACCCCCAGCAGCACTGAAGACAGGTTCCGAGAGAACTCTGGCTGCAGGACACGACAAGATCCCCAAGACGTACGTGGCGAGCTCAGGCAATTTATCAAGATTGGAAGCCTAAAATGAGCAGGGCTCAAGTTGCACAATAATGGAATCGATGTTTCCTTGCATATACTCATATATCTGTGTGTCCTCCTCTTTTTCCTTGTCCAGCTCTTTTGTTTTCACATGAGTATATGTCCTTGTCACTTTCCCATGTGTTGTGAGTTGTTTGTGACCTTTTGGACACCTTTGAGGGTGTTTTCTAGGTGTTTTTCTGTGTTTGTGATTGCCTGCCATTGTTTCCTATTGGCTCGAGTTCGGTTCGTCGAACGTTCGACGAGCCGAACTCGAACGGGAGCTCCGTTCGGCGAACCGACCTCGAGCCGAACCGGGACCGGTTCGCTCATCTCTAGCCAGCAGCCGCCCAGGATTGCTGCATCCATTAGATGCAACAGTCTTGGAACATTACCCCACTATTACTAATTGCCCTGATGCGATGACAATCAGGATAATAACGGGTTAGTGGCACCTCACAGGTGGAGAACCCTAGGAACATCCTGCTGTGACTGCAACTAACATAAGTAATGTCATGTCACCACTTATAATGCTGCTAATTCTATGCCTGAATTTACAGGATGCGGTCATGTTCTATGGCCAGTCACTGTGACATCAGCTGTAGCAGAGCTGGAATCATCGTGGGGCCTCAAATGGATTACGTCAAACCTGGTGTTTTGGGGTTAACAAAGGGGTGAAAAGAGGGTGAGCTTTTTTGCATTTTATTTCAAATAAATTATTTTTTGGGTGTTTGTGTTTATTTCTTTTCACTTACAGGTTAACAATGGGGGGTCTTATAGATGCCTCCCATTACTAATCTAGGGTTTCGTGGCAGCTATCAGCTGTTATTAACTCCTTATTACCCTGACTGTCATCACAGCAAGCCAAGTGGAATGAACTGGGTAAAGTTCCAGGACTGTCGCATATAATGGATGCGGCAATCTTGGTAGGCTGCAGTCTGCTATTTTTAGGCTGCTGGAGCACCAGTAAGCATGGGCCTCCCCAGCCTGGGAATACCAGCCCCCAGTTGTCGGGTCTTATCTTTGCTAGGTAGGAAAATTGAGGGGGACAGAACGCCATTTTTTAAAAATTATGTATTTAATGAATTAAAAGAAAAACATCTGCATGCATTTCCTCTTATTTTGATACATAGCCAAGATACTCACACGGCTGGGGGCTGCAGCCTGTAGCCATATGCTTTATATGTGCTGGGTATCATATTATGGGGGACTCTATGACAATTTTTTTTAATTTATTGTTACTCCAATCTACAGTGACCCGCAGACAGGTTCTGTAATTGGAAATAGGCAGACACACTGGCATACAGGCTGGAGGCACTTCTGACTGCAACCAAATTACAGATAGCAGGACTGAAGGTGGATGAGGGAAGTAGTGAATATGCATGAGTGATAACGAGTGGTCCCAGAAGTGGAGCAGTTACAGCCACACTGGAGACTTGGTAAGTATAGTGTTTTTGCTCCAATTGCCTTATCTCTTCTACCACCCTTTTTAAGAGCCAAATTCTGGTTCCCATAGACTTACATGTGGACTGGCATCTGACCAGATATCTTGGATCAATTCCAGACCAGAACAGGATTTTTTTTTTAAAATCTGATAGTTCATTATATGTCATGTTCAGCTATACACCTGTTGAGACTGCATGTTAGGCCTCTTTCACACGTACGTGCCTCCGGTACATGTTTGGCAGTTTTCTCACGCACCGGAGACACGTACACACGTAAACCTAGGTATTCCTATGGTTTTGGACACACATAAGTATTTGCGCTTGGAACGTGTGTCCGTTCCGTACTTACGTGTGTCCATGTGTTTCTCACGCCGACATGTCAGTTTTCTCTCCGGCATCACAGGTGTCACACGGAATGCAAACGTGTCACATGTAATGCAAATGGACCACACGGATGTGTTCCGTGTGACACGGACCAGAGAGAAGACATGTGTCTGTGAGGAAAAAAAACCCAAACCTTTACTCACCTTCTCCAGCCATGCCGTCTCTGCCATTGCTGTCACTTGCTGCCGACTGCCGCTCATTATGCTAATTGAATATTCACTTCACTGCGGCCGGGGAGTCGGCAGGACCGGAGACCGAAGATCAGCACCACGGACAGCGAAGCCAGGGACAGGTGAGTAGAAAGATCCCGTTCTCCTTGTGTTATCATGGATAACACACGTAGAACACACGTAGCCCATAAACACGGGACACGCAGGGCAAAATGCACCTTTGACATGTCCGTGAAAAATGTGCGTGGTTTTTCACGGACATGTGAGAGAGGCCTTAGAGAATGCAATTAGTCTTTTTGTACAGAAGAGATCATGACAGGGAGAGGTGTTCAGTCAGCCCCTGTCTGACTCGAAAACCCATTGGCTCTCTAAGGTTTTATTGCAGGGGGTGAAGGGTGATGAGTCCAAACTAATGTCCACGCCGTATTGTAGCACTAAAATACTGCTGTCAGTTATTGGCATAGTCATTTACGATATTACCAATAGCAATCATCAGGTTAACCATTTTCTTTTGTTAGATCAAGATAGCAGCTATGTAATATAGTATAAAGTCCCTGGCAAAATACATACAATAATAGTATGTCATTGAGGGAGAGGGGTTTAATGGTGTATAATTGCTTAGAAATGCAGTATTTCTGTGATTAAATAAAGAGGAAGAAGAATTTGCATAAGCCTACAACCACAGACGATCTGTAAAAGCTCTGTGCAAGTACAGTGCCTTGCGAAAGTTTTTGCCCCCCCTTGAATTTTTCAGCCTTTTCCCACATTTCATACTTCAAACATAAAGATAAAATTTTTAATGTTATGGTGAAGAATCAACAAGTGGGACACAATTGTGAAGTTAAACGAAATGTATTGCTTATTTTAAACTTTTGTAAAAAATAATTAACTGAAAAGTGGGTCATGCAATATTATTCATCCCCTTTAAGTTTATACTTTGTAGCGCCACCTTTTCCTGCAAGTCGCTTGGGGTATGTCTCTATCAGTTTCGCACATTGAGAGACTGAAATTCTTGCCCATTCTTCCTTTGCAAACAGCTTGAGCTGAGTGAGGTTGGAGAAGAGCGTTTATGAACAGCAGTTTTCAGCTCTTTCCACAGATTCTTGATTGAATTCAGGTCTGGACTTTGTCTTGGCCATTCTAACACCTGGATATGTTTATTTGTGAACCTTTCCATTGTAGATTTTGCTTTATGTTTGAGATCATTGTCTTTTCGGAAGACAAATCTCCGTCCCAGTCTCAGGTCTTTTGCAGACTCTAACATGTTTTCTTCAAGAATGGTCCTGTAGTTGGCTCCATCCATCTTCCCATCAATTTTAACCATCTTCCCTGTCCCTGCTGAAGAAAAGCAGACTAAAACCATGATGCTGCCACCACCATGTTTGACAGTTTGGATGGTGTGTTCAGGGTGATGAGCTGTGTTGCTTTTACGCCAAACATATTATTTGACATTGTTCCCAAATAGTTTGATTTTGGTTTCATCTGACCAGAGCACCTTCTTCCACATGTTTGGTGTGTCTCCGAGGTGGCTTGTGGCAAACTTTAAACATCACTTTTTATGGATATTTTTGAGAAATGGCTTTCTCCTTGCCACGCTTCTATAAAGGCCAGATTTGTGCAGTGTATAACTGATTGTTGTCCTATGGACAGACTCTCTCACCTCAGCTGTAGATCTCTGCAGTTCATCCTGAGTGATCATGGGCCTCTTGTCTGCAACAGTGATCAGTCTTCTCCTTGTTTGAGATGAAAGTTTGGATGGACGGCCGGGTTTTGTTAGATTTGCTATGGTATGGTACTCCTTCCATTTCAATATGATCGCTTGCACAGTGCTCCTTGGGATGTTTAAAGTTTTGGAAATCTTTTTGCAACCAAATCCGGCTTTAAACTTCTCCACAACAGTATCACGGATCTGCCTGTTGTGTTTCTTGATCTTCATAATGCTATCTGTGCTTTAAACAGAACACTGAGACTATCACAGAGCAGGTGCATTTATGCGGAGACTAGATTACACACAGGTGGCTTAGATTTATCATCATCAGTCATTTAGAACAACATTGGATCATTCTGAGATCCTCAATGAACTTGTGGAGTGAGTTTCCTGCATTGAAAGTAAAGGGGATGAATAATATTGCTCGCCACAATTTTCAGTTATTTATTTTTTAAAGAAGTTTAAAATATGCAATAAATTTCATTCACCTTCACAATTGTGTCCCACTTGTTGATTCTTCACCATAACATTAACATTTTTATCTTTATGTTTGAAGCCTAAAATGTGGGAAAAGGTTGAAAAATTCAAGGGAGCTGAATACTTTTGCAAGGCACTGTATGTCTTAAAGTATTGATTCTTGGTGCTGTATGAAGGCATTTTCATTTCTCTTTTGATCTTTCACCATTCTATTTTATTGACTGATAAAAAAATACAAAACTATTTGCACTTCTATTTTTTAAAGCACACTTATTTTGCAAGTTTTTTTCCACACGTGCCTAGAACTTTTGAAATGTGCTTTAAACAAAACTATATAAATACTGTATTGTATCCCAGTAGTTGTGCTGACCTGCAAAATAAAGTTAATTTCTTTGTCAATTCACTGACTAATAAATTCAAATATGTCTACAAAAAAAATCAAATAATGATTTCACTGTCTAATCCAATTGAAGTAATAATTAAGTATAGCTTTAATAGTAGTCTCATTAAAATTTAGAAACAACAGAAAGCAAATTATTCTAATATATATATATATATATATATATATATTTATATATATATATTAGCCCCTTAACGACCGCGGGCGGTAATATTATGTCCTAGCGGTCATAGTGTTAAGCCCCACAAGCTGCTGCAAGCTGCTGCGATCAGCGCACATATCAGCTGATTTATGAAGCTGACATGTGTGCCTTCTAGGCACGAGTGGAATCACTATCCGCCTGTGCCTTTTAACCCCTTAAATGGCACGGTCAAGATGTGACAGAACCATATTAATGGCGATAGCATTAGATCCGAACTCACAGGCCGATACCGGAAGTCACGTGACGTGATCACATGGATCCATTGGTTGTCATGATAGCACAGGGTCATGTGATTGCTCCTATGCTCACATGACTCAGATCCTGTAAGAAACAGCCTAGTGCTGCTTGTTAGAAGAGATGAGCATTTCTCCCGGTCTGAGCGGTGCTACTCTGATCGTGAGAAATGAATGAGCAATCAGACTGCTGCTCAATATAGTACCCAAGCAGACCTAGTAAAATAAAAAAAATGTTTAAAAAAGTTTTAAAAAATAAAAAATAAAAAATCTAAGAGTTCAAATCACCCCCCTTTTGCCCCATTGAAAATGAAAGGGTTAAAAAAAAATAAAAAAATACACACATTTGGTATTGTCTCATTCAGAAATGCGAAATCTATGAAGATATAAAATCAATTAACCTGATCGGTAGACGACGTAAAAAAATTCCAAACACCAAAATTACGTTTTTTGGTCACCTCAAATTTTGCGGTAAATGCAATAATAGGCGATCAAAATGTAGCATCTGCGCAAAAAGGGTACCATTAGAAACCTCAGCTGGAGGTGCAAAAAATAAGCCATCACTGAGCCATAGATGGCGAAAAATGAGGACGCAATGGGTCCCAGAAAATGACGCAAAACGTACACCACTTTATTTGGACAAACGTCTGATTTTTTTTAACCCCTTAGATTAAAGTAAACCTATTTATGTTTGGTGTCTACGAACTCGCACCAACCTCAGGCATCACACTGATACATCACTTTTACTGTATAGGGAGCACAGTGAATAAAATATTTCAAAAATAATCGTGAAATCGCACTTTTTTGCAATTTTTTTTGCAATTTTTCCACATTTGGATTTTTTTTGACGTTTTCCAGTACACTATATGGTAAAACTCATGGTTTCATTTAAAAGTACAGGCTTGTTTTGCAAAAAACGAGCCTTCACATGACCATATTAACTGAAAAATATAAAAGTTACGTCTCTGGGAAGAAGAATGGTGAAAAAAAAATAGAAAGCACAAAATCAGCCGGTCATGAAGGGTTTAAATACAAACACTACATTTAGAAAACGCCTGAAGGCATAGAGTAATAGATAATAATTTTAACCTGAATATATCTAGTTACAATGTAGTTATTGGTCCACTTTTTCCTACTATAAAAACTGAATAAAAGTTTGGCAATAATTTAAATTGAACCCAATATAGGGATACTGACAAATACAACTTTTCTTTAGCTCTCAAACAGCTACATCAAGGAGAAAATGTTATAAATCCTGTAATGTGACAAAGAAAGAATAAAAAAAGATTCATCCTAAAGACTCAAAATGTTTTAACCCTTAAGTAATTAATCTTCCTGCATATTTCACTTTGATATTTTAAAAATGGGTTGTCCATTACTGACACCCACTGAAATCCACTTTTTGGTAGCTCCAGTTTTCTTCACAAAGTAAAAAAGTCCTACTTACCGCAGCAGCATCGCTCTTCTGATCTCCTTGCACATTACATTTTTATGTTGGCTGCTGCCACTTTTGCTTCATCAAAGTAAACATCCACTCTGCAGGAGGCCTGTGACATAACATGTCTTGTGACTGCAGGGAGACACAGTAGCAAGATCATAAAAAAGTCTCCAGTACAGGATATAAGTATTCCATTTTTATTATTTTGTATGTACAGCCGACTTGATTTCTTTAAAGTTTAGGCTTTAAGTTTAAAAAAGACTGGGAAGTTAAAATTTATAATATCATGGATATATTGCTTTTTTTAGGAAATATGGGTAAAAGCAATGCAAAGGATAGTGCAATAATTACTAAAGTTTGTTTTACATCTATAACAGTATAAACTAAACTTTTTTTAGCTATTTTCTGTTGCCTAGAATAAAAATGTAATTTTTTATTGTGTTTTGTTTTTTCCCTTCTAACTCGTAATGACCTTCTCCAAAAGAACTACTTATTGAAGCATGATTAATGATTTGAATTACTTATGAGAATCATAGAGAATCAGGATAATTCTTATTGTACTTGTCAACTTTACACATTTCAATTTACAATGGCTGATATTTGAGATTTCATATATACAAGGGATCCAAACAAGGCAATACATATCTTACAAAGCATCAAAATATTTTTATAAAAGTCCAAATGAAAATGTTTAGCAATTTGTTTTGCTCTTTTGAGTGCTGGACTGCAAACATTTCTAGATACAAACATTAGACTACAAAACTAAACCATGCTATACTGCACTATAACATTGAACTAACTAGACCATAACTAAACTATTATCATCCCAGTTAGGTAAAACATCCATGTGTATTATTTAGATGTCACTCTCTTAAAGATGATTTTTTTGTACTTTAATGACTTTTGAATACAGATAAAATGCTTTTAACAAAAGTCTTAAAAACTGGTAAGAGCTGTCAAACAGGCTTTCCTTATGCATTCATTTTTCGTCAATAGATTTCAATTGTGATGTTAAAGTGTACCTGCAGAAGCTTTGCACAGGCATCATAATAGAAAAATGCAAACTCACAAGGTGCTGTGACTGATAGATTCATATACATCTTTAACGCCTTCACCACCCAGTCTGTTTTCACCTTCCTTACCAGGACAAATTTTACAATTTAAAAGCAGCAATATTTCCAAATTATTCTGAGATAATATTTTCATGACATATCGTACCTCATGATAGTGGTAAATTTAGTTGAAATTTATTACTTTTATTTGTGAAAATATTACAATTTTGTCAAAAAATTTGCAATGTTTAACCTTTTAATTTTTATGCCCTTAAACCAGAGAGTTTAACACAAAATAGTTAATACCATTTTCTACTTGTCTACTTTTCAAAAGCACCATTTTTGAAAAATTTTTTTTTATCTTTAGGAATTTAGAGGGGTTAAAATTTTATCAGCGATTCCTCATTTTTCCAACAAAATGTACAAAACCACATTACATTTAAAATGACTTTGAGGGTCCTATGTAACAAAAAACGCCGAAAGGTTACACCATGTTAAAACTGCACCCCTCACACTGCACAAAACAACATTCAAGATGTTTATTAACCCTGTAGGTGCTTTACAGGAATTAAAGAAAAGTGGAAGGAAAAAATTTAAGTTTTACTTTTTTTCCATAAAAATATTGCTTTAGCCCTTTTTTTTCTTTTTCACAAGTGTAACAGGAAATTAATGGATTATAGAATTTATTGTGCAATTCCTCCTGAGCATGGCTATACCATATACATAGTGCAAATTTACTGTTTGGACGCACATAAGAGCTTGGAAGGGAAGGTGTGCTATTTGGAATTTGGACAGCAAAATTGGGTGGAATAGAGAGTTCACAGCATGTACAGTAACATTAGCAGAGTCACTTATGTGCCTAACAATGGAAACCCATCACATGTCACCAAGTTTAGAAACTACACTCCTTAAGTAATTTATCTAGAAGTGTGGTGAGCACCTTGAACCCACAGATGCTTCATATAATTTTATAACATTGAGACAAGAGAATGAAAAACATTTTTTTTTTACAACAAAACTGTTACTCTACCCTCTTTTTTTTTCATTTTTACAACAGTAACAGGAGAATATGGACCATACGATTTGTTTTGCAATGTCTCCTCAGTATACCAATACTTGATTTGTGGTAAAAAGCTATTGTTTGGAGGCCTGGTAGGGCTCAAAAGAGAAGGTGCACTAAGTGTAAGGCATATTAAAAATTGAAAGGAAAAATTGTAATATACCATGAAATGCATGTAGAGGGTGGCCTCAAAAAAACATTTTTCCCTATTTGGAAGGAGTGGGGCTCCTAGACTGGTAAAGGTTATGCACTATGTTCAAAGGCTCCAAAAATTATAAGGAGAAACTGCAGTACATCCTGGAACACACATAGAGTAAGGCTTAAGACAATATTTACATTCAGAAGGTGTGAGACTTCTTTGGTAGCCAACCCTCACTCATTCTTAGGGGGCCAGCAGCAGGCTCCCACTCAATTTTCAGAGGGCCAGCAGCTGACCCCCACTCAATTTTAGAAGGCTAGCAGCTGTCGCTCATTCATAATTTTTAGAGGGCCAGTAGCCAACTCTCATTCAATTTTTACAGGACCAGCAAACTGCCCTCACTTCGGGCCCCCCGAAGAAGAAAAGGTGAAACATATGTTGGGGTGACGGGATGTGGAGTGATTCATTGTGAGTATTGTGCGGGTTTTTATGCCTTTTGTGTCTCCTATATTTATATAGTGATCACGGTCGGGTCCGTCACTTTAAACAGGGAGCAGCATATACTTTGCACAACTTACAAATCTAGCAACAGGCTTATAATTATAAGTGATCTACTTGGTGTTTAGTGATAAACTTGGTGAATATACAGTATTTATTGACACAAAGTACTTTATAATTACGCCTATCTATAGTTATATATTTTTTATAAATCTATTTATTTATTTATATAACTCTTTCTTGTAATTATTGAGAATTTAGCCCTAAAATATTTATCATAGTACTAATATTAATAGATCCCTGTTTTACATATAAAAGATATATATTTATAAATTATTCCACCTAAGATACATTTTTCTATTCAATATATATTCTTTTACTTGTTTTTGACTCACCTCTGTGTCTCCGGTTGTAATACTGTGGAATTCCATTGGAAATTTTATATTTATATGATGATTTTTTAATAATATTTGAAATAAAAATTATTTTTAATATTGAATTGATTTCTATAGCTTCATGGGTTTGAATAATCTAATCAGAGCATGGTGTATTCTGTTATAGTTTGAAGCTTTACCACTTTGTGGGGAAATAGTATTTATACGGGCACTTTGTGAATAAATTAACTGTGCTGTAACAGGCCTCATCTCATGTACGGTGGTGTGAAGCTAACACTACCAACTCCTCATTTATATATCTCTGTTGTTGTTGCGTCCATCCACCTGTCCCCTCGCGGCTTTGACATCTGCCCGGAGGATCTTGGGTGACGTTTGGGCTACCATTAGTTTCACCAAAGTCATCCCCAACCATAACACCGGCCCTCAGTCATAATTTTTAAAGATCCTGCAGGTGGCCTTTGCTCATAATTTTTAGAGGGCCAGCCCTTACTCAATTTTTTTAATTTTGAAATATTTGATGTTCTATTTTTTTAATCATTTATAATTTTGGAGTGGTGAATAGTGCGGCATTACAACCAGTCTCCTTCCAAACCTTGAGCTTACTCAATTTTTAGAAGGCCAACAGCCGGACAGCACTCAAACTTTTTGGAGGGCCAGCAGCTGACCCTTATCTATGAGCTTCAGGCAGAGACTGAGCTGCGCTGCATGGTCAGCAGTGACATCACTCATGTTATTTGCTGTCACAGCTGGAGGTTCCCATGGCCCACCACCTGTGACCGCAGGTAACCTGACCTCAGGTGACTTCAATTAACTCTCACTGAGTTCCCAAACTTACAGCTCCTGGCAGAAAACTGTGGGGGAAGGGGGGGTTTACCAGGAAAAGCAGATTTGGTGCTAAATTTTTGCACCATATTCCTGCACCCAATTTAAACTTCCTGTCAAAAAGTTCTGAGACTTTTTGCCAGGAGATGCTGATTGGGTGCAGAAATATGGTGTAAAAATGTCAGCACCAAATCTGCATTTCTTGGCAAACAAATGCACAAAACCATTTTTATGCCGTTTTGGTGGAGTTTCCTTCCAGCAAATGCAAATTTGGATCTGAAATCTGGTGCAGAAATTTCAAAGGTCAATTAGATACTTTTAAAGCCAACAGAGAACAGTGTTTATAACAGAACGTATAGATTGAAAAGAAGGGTATCTTATTATTTTATTTTAGGTTTTAGACTTTTTTTTATTATGCTATTCACTTCTGGACATTGAAGTTGATAAAAAAAAGTAATGATGTAAAGGAAAACTGTCAAGGTCTATAAACTACTGCAGATATTAAATATTATCGAAAAAAGTCATATTGTATTAGGCCTTCAATATTGAAATATTTAACCACTTCACAACTACCCATAGAGTTTAAACATCCAAGCGTTTTTTCTTCTATTCTGCAGAAATGTCTTAAAACAACACTGCAAATGAGCACAGCTGCATGTGATGGTGTACCTTGCAGTGGGGATCTGGTATATTTCCATCTGTATACACAACATTAAAGTAACACTGTGTTTGCAGTAAAAGGAAGTGCTGATTGTTTTTCAGCATCCCTCTTAAATAGGCGTATACAAGCAAAAATGATACCTGAGTGTCTGCATCATTACAGTTAATGGCCCTGTCTGTGCAAACATTGAAATCCCATATTCAGGGTTCTATCTGAATATATAATTAATGTGCAGACTCCACTTACCATAACATAAAACTCATAAAATCTCGATATTTGAAATCCAAAGTTAGTAATATTTTTTTAACTATAGCTGACTTTTTGCACTGTACAAACAGGAATTATTAATTCAATAATTTTTATTTTCTGTTCCTTCCCCAACGATATTTCTATCCCAAACTCTTTTTAGCTCTATATCGTCTTCCCACGTCTCTGAGAATTTGATAACTTAACTATTGCACTTGATTTTTAGTTTATAACATTTGCATACTGGCTTTCTAAAACGCTTAGTTTCTAGGTGTCATGGCTACTGGTACATGCTGTTGAATTTTAAATGAACAAACAGTCTATCCATCTTTTTGGTGAGGTGAGTATATACAGTAATGATGGTTCTGTACTTATATAAGTCAATTGCATAGATCAAGCATCTTAGGAATGTTGGATCATTAATCAAAATGCTCAATAATTACCTTCTTTTGTCAGTAACCTTTGGCAAGAAGCCACCAACAACTGAAGTTCTACTTCATTAATTGCTGGATTTGCCGAAAAGTCTGCATTTAGTTAACTCATGAGTCATGCAGATCAAACATGTGTCCCAGCATCTTAAAAGGATTGTTTGCAGAAATGAGAGAATCAATTTGATGTGATCTGAATTTGTGCCAAATGTTTTGTCATTTGCTAAACTGGACAAACATGAATAAAATTGGTCCATGAAAATTGCCGAAAATATCAGGTGCATTTAACACATTAGAGAACATTTCATGAGCCTGAGAAAGCTCACATGACCTTGGAATTCCATATAATACCTTCAAGCTATAACAACACATGGTATAACATGGCGAATCTTGAGAGACTATCATAAATTGTCTAAAGGGAACCTGAGCAGGGCAGATCAAAGTGCGCCTGCACAGAACCTCACTGTCAGCTAGTGTAGATGACGTAGAATGCGTCATTCACACTAGCTTCAGAAGGAGGACAAAGATGGCTGAAAGAGAAGGCACAGGACCCGCAGAACGGAGACGCCCATCTGACCAGTCTGCTCTGCACCGACTGTTAGGTAAGTATTAAAAACATCCGGTGACAAGTTCCCTTTAAAATCAGAACTTGTAGCTTAGCTGAAGAGATAGGGAGAGAAATAGTTAGGATAGAGCAGGCGGACACTGCCTAAGGCACAGTGCATACAATTCAACATCCAATTCAGCACTTGGAATATCTTCTTACAGGGTCAATGTGCCATCTCTACACCATATGCTATTAAATGCAATTAATTGCGTATTACAGCATTCACCTTCAATTGTGCTTTCGTCTATTACATCTTAACTTCCTAACTATAGGACTGTAATAATTCCTTGTGGCGTAGGGTTATTAACATGATTTTATATTTTTTCTAAATATTATTTTTTTTCGACAGCATATTTTATTTTAAGGACTTTAAAATATTTAGTTTGAAAATGTTAAAAACAATTTCTCTTTCTCATTTGATATTTTACATGCCATATGTATAAAATCCCAATTTTATACAATCCATGGATATAGCCACGATCAGGGAACTTCTGTGGGTAAAACTGCAATCAATTTGATAGCTGGCAATCAACATGAGGTCAATATCTCCCTGAATTATGGATATACAGTGGTGAAAATAAGTATTTGATCAAGAACATGGCATTGTATGATTTTTAAATAATGAATTTGCATTTAATTACAAGAAATAAGTATTTGATACAATAGAAAAACAGAACTTCATTTTTGATACAGAAACCTTTGCTTGCAATTGCAGAGGTAAGACATTTCCTATAGTTCTTGACCAAGTTTGGACAAACTGCAGCAGGGATATTTGACCCACTCATCCATACAGATCTTCTTCAGATCATTCAGGTTTTTGTGCTGTGCCTGGGTAACATTGAGTTTCAGCTCCCTCCAAAGATTTTCTATTGAGTTCAGGTCTGGACACAGGCTATACCACTCCAGGACATTTAAATGCTTCTTACGCAGCCACTCTTTAGTTACCCTGACTGTGTGCTTCAATCAATGTCATGCTGGAAAACTCAACCAAGACCCATTGTCATTGATTTTACTGAGTGAAGGAGGTTGTTGGCTACAATCTTGCGATACGTGACCCCATTTAGCCTCTCTTCAATATGTAGTAGTCATTTTGTCCCCTGTGCAGAAAAGCACCCCCAAAGTATGATGTTTCCACCCTCATGATTCCCGGTTGGGATGGTGTTCTTGGGGTTGTACTCATCCTTCTTCTTCCTCCAAACACAGTAATTGGAGTTGATGCCAAAAGGTTCTATAATTGTCTTATTTGATCAAATTATCTTCTCCCATACCTCCTCTGCATCATCCAGCTGGTTATTGGTGAACATCAAATGGGCCTGGACATGTTCTGGCATGAGCAAGGGGATCTTGAGTGTCCTGCAGAATTTTTATCCATGAATGTGTAGTGTGTTACTAATGGTAATCTTTGGGACTGTGGTCCCAGCTCTCTTCAGGTCATTGACCAGGTTCTCCAGTGTAGCTCTGGGCTGATTCCTGATCTTTGTCAGAATTATCCTTACCCCATGAGGCCAGACCTTTCATGTACACCCAGACCTTTTATGTACATTCAGACCGAGTAAGATTGCCACTCATCTAGTGTCTCTTCCATTTTCTAATAACTGTGGCAACAGTTGTTGCCTTCTCACCAAGCTGCTTGCCTATTGTCCTGTAGCCCACCCAGCCTTGTGCAGGCCTCCAATTTTGTCCCTGGTGTCATTAAACAGATGTTTGGTCTTGATCATGTTGGTGCAGTTGGAGTGTGAATGATTAAATGTGTGCACAGGTGTCTTTTATAAAGGTAACAAGTTTAAACAGGTGCAATTAATACAGGAAAAGTGCACATAATGCTGAGTAATACAGGCAAATACCACAGGTCTTCAAGGGTAAAATTGTTTGAAAAATAAGAGTTCATTTTTATAGCCTTTCGATCGCTGAACTCACATACAATTTATTCACAAACACTGTCTCCATAGCGTTTTTCTTGAACCATTCTTTGACCCCTTTGCATAACCTTTGTTGATTGATTTTCGTGTCATTAGTGGGCGGGGGGGGTTTAACCTTTAAATCATACAGTCATGCCCCAACATCTTGGCACCTTTACAATTGTTTCAAAAAGTGAAGTATTTCTCCCATAAAATTACTGCAATTACACATTTTGTTATAAACATTTTTCTTTCTTTTGTGTATATTGGACCAACACACACAAAAGAAAAAAAAAAACAAGAAGAAAAAAGGGAAATTTGACATACTTTTACACAAAACTCGGGCCAGACAAAATTCTTGGCACCTTTCCAAAATAGTAAGTAAACAACTTTGTTTCAACCATATGATGCTCATACAAATTCTCTTGTAGCAAGTAACAGGTGTGGGCCTTATGAAAATCACACCTGAAGCCAGGTAAAATGTGGGAAGTTGTTTTTCATGGTACAGAAGCAGAGAAAAGAAATTCCTTTCATACTTTTTTGCAGATGATGCCTTAATTAATGAATTGCAGTAATGTTCTTGAGGTGATGGAAAAATGTAACACTGAGTTAAATTTGAGCAAGTGGAGACTCTGTATTTATTCATCCAAAAAAAGTTTAAAATATTTCCTATAGCCCAATGGCAGCAATTATTGTTCAGTGCCTGTAGGTCATTCTGTGCATTTGATAGAAAGCTGACAATTTAGACATTCTCAAGAACTTAACTATGAGGATCAAGGATGGTAAATATGTGGTGAACAAACCTGAGGTTTGGGGTGCGATTTTTTTTTGTTTTTTTCTTTACAAAAAAACCCACCAGAATGTGGGTGCTTTACGTATGAACTTCAATCGCACGAGCATCGCTGTTCTCAGGTACTCTTGGTACTCTCTCTAGGGTGAACCACTTGCAGTGTTTCATCAGCTTGCACTGGGTTTGGATGTAACAACAGCATTATCAGATGTAGTGTGCAGCAGAAAAAAAGGAAAAACACAGCCTACCTGCCCCCAGAAGTGATCTGCTTATGGCTGGCTACATGTGGGTGGAGACCTGCACTGCCAATCAGTGACTAACATTGTGGTTCAGTGCAAGAAAGGGCAACAATGTTTACCTGCCCAGGGCACAGAAACAATCACCCCCTCCATGGAGTGGCAGGGTGTAAGTGTTTTGTACCTGTTCTGTCCATCTTTATTAAAGGGTTTTGCTGCATCCTGTGAGTGCATTTGTTTCTGTGGTCTGGGCAGGTAAACATCGTTGCCCTTTTTTGCTATGAATTTTTCTGAAAAAATATAATTCCTCTTTTTGTGGTTTAGCTTTTAAATCCATTTTGGTTCAGTCCAAGTTCGAACCCATGGAAGTGCGGTTCAGCTGAATGCTCTGAATCAAACTTTCAAGAGTTTGCTCATCTCCAGTGGTCACCTGAAAGCTGTCTCTTTACTCTTTCATCAGCAAGCAGGATAGACAAAGTACCGATGCTTTTTGTGTGAATGGGTCAGCCAGGATTGATCTCCTCACTGTAGCCAAAAAAATTGGCCAAGAAGAAATATCTTTGCAACTTGGACTCAAGGACATAGTTGGGGAATGTGTAGATGATTCCACTACAGTTCTCCTGCCACCCCTGCATATTAGCATGGACTGATGAAGCAGTTGTGAAAACTACTGAAAAAAGGAAAGATTTTTAAGTACCTGCATGCCAAAATTCAGGGACTGTCTGAAGCAACTGATGGAAGACATTTTCATGGGTTCAGATATTCAGAAACTTAAGCAGAATGATGTGTGAAACAAAAATGAAAGCTGTTGAGAAATGATTAGTGATTCTTTTAAAGAAGTCATGGAGAAATTTCTAGGTAACATCAATGATCCCAAACTTAAGTCCATTGTGGATAACAGGTTGAAATGTTTCAAAGCCTTCGGTTGTCTGATGAATTTGAAGTCACATTTTTTACATTCCCATTTGGACTACTTTCCTGAAAACCTTTGTGCTGTTAGCATAGAGCAAGGAGACAAATTTCATCAGAATATCAAGGAGATGGAAGCAAAACCACGCACCAGGAAAAGGACTCTAGGCAGTTGGTTGATAAATGATTGTTTTACTTTACCAAAACAAAAAAAAAACATGCAGAAAGCAAAAAGAACAGAACAATATATTCACAAAGCCAAAAGCCTACACCCCTATGCTGCACCACTCGTAATGGAGATTTATACCGCCTTCTCACCAACCTTTGCCTAACCAAGGGGTTGTCTAAACAGTCACCTAATACCTGGTAATCCCTCTGGGTAGCAGGAGTGATTGTATGTGTGTGAACACGCCCTACCAGTGGTGCAGCATAAGAGCTTACAACTTATCTACCTAAACATAAACAAAACCCTCTAACCCCCCTGATTACCCTTGATTGCTGAAGCTTCACAGTTAAGGCAGATGGTAAAAGTGGAAAGGCAAACCACACAGCTAGCAACACAGTCCTGGAAATCTTGTAAAGCAACAGTCAATGCAAACATGTAGCGCTGTCCCTTTAAGGTTTTAACTGTAACTGGTAAACTAACAAGGCAGAGCCAGCAAGTCCCACTGTGTATATAGTCAGCCTAAGCAGAACAGATATGTGTTTTGGTACCAAAACAAAGTAATGCGTGCACGCACTCCTGGGCCCAGCCTACCATACCCGGGTACTGTGGTGTCCAGCTGTTATAAATGGAGATTTGAAGATCATCTCATGGTGATCAGTATAGCCAGCAACTGAAGAATGGTGATCTCTGGCACAGGATGCTGCTCACACGCGTCACAGTCCTCCTCACCAAACTCTAACATGAGTCTTCTCACAATCCACCTAAGTATTTCTGCGGCAGCTTCTTTCTGTTATGCACACATTTCATTTTCCCTTCAGCTCACATCCAGCACCATCTCTGGTCTCTCAGTCCACAGCCGAAAACAGTTAGCTGTTGCTATAGTGACCAAACAGTCAAAGGCCGATGCAAAACAGCGGCCCCTTGTAGTCAGTCAGCAACAATGCATACAGTGGACAGTAAATAAGCATTTTGCATTCACAGTGAATAAAGGTCATTAATACACTCTAAAGGGCCCTGTCACACACAGAGATAAATCTGCGGCAGATCTGTGGTTGCAGTGAAATTGTGGACAATCAGTGCCAGGTTTGTTGCTGTGTACAAATGGAACAATATGTCCATGATTTCACTGCAACCACAGATCTGCCAAAGATTTATCTCTGTGTGTGACGGGGCCTTTACTCTATTACATATCAATAACAATGCATACAATGACCGGCAAATAAGCATCCTGCATTCACAGTGAATAACAGTCATCAATATACCCTCACCCTACCATAGCACCATCTCACCATTTAGTGCATCTGCCAAGTACTGTAAGTCAATGCCTATTAATTTCCACTCAGACCAGTTTACATCTGAAAATTCCATATGGTTCCAGCACCATCAATGCAAACACACTAGTATAAAATAGCAAATCCCCTATCCCATTGCTCAAAAAATAGGAGGAAAGGGTGTCAAAAATGCTATATAAAATGCTAATTTTCTAAACAAGGAGTTGAAATAAGTATAGAAATCAATATAAGTGGCACATGGGAACTACAAGGGAAATGCACTTCGGTGATAATATACACATATTTCAGAAATATAAATGTAGATACCAGAGGGAATCACAAATATATCATATATCAATTTAAAACAGGTAATGAGCTACAAACTAAGACATATATGATATGCTGATTTCCACCCTATAGATATTTAATTATCAAGGATAGCACTGAAATATTACAACAAATGCAGTATCGATAAGCAATAAGATGCATCTTTGCCTCGGACTTGTTTTCTCAGGCTTGATTAACGGGGCAGTTCAAGGTAACAGGAAAATGTCCCTCGAGAGATATGGAATATGATAATGTGTTGTCCTGATAGTCTCTTTAAAATATTTATTGGTTTTAGAACTGACAAAAAAAGTCTAAAATGGTAGCAAAATGACTTTAATAGTATAGCCATGATTCAATCCATCTAAAGCCTGCTTTACACGTTGCAATTAGTTGTACAATCGCATTTGCGATGTGACACGCCCAGGTTGCATACGGGATCTTATGAGATTTCACGTTGGTCGTTCATTTGCTGTCACACGTGCGTTAGTAGTCTATGTTAAATTGATCAATTTTATGTGCGATCCTTTAGATCATGTGTTCTGTGACGTATGCATTGGGCACCTTTTTTTTTTCTTTTTTTTTTTATTTATTGACTTGACAAGCGTGTGTAATGTGTAGGGATGCGTTTTTACTATGTCATCTGCCATTCAGCTTTGCTACATGGCCGCTAACAGCAGACACAGACAGCCATGTAGCAGAGCTGAATGGTAGTTGACAGCAGACACAGAAAGAGCCGCACTGTCAGAATGAACTCGGGTGAACCTCACCCGACTTCATGGTCATGCTGCGGCTCTGTCTGTGTCGCATCCTGATTAGCGGTCACCAGTGAAGACTCACCGGTGACCTCTAAACTCCTGAGTTTAGCAGCCCTCTCTCATATACTCACCGATCCCCGATCCCCTGCGCTGCACGGCATTCACACTGCTCCGGCGGCTTTTACTGTTTTGAAAAAGCCAGCCGCCCATTAAACAATCTCGTATTCCCTGCTTTCCCCGCCCACCGGCGCCTATGATTGGTTACAGTGAGACACGCCCCCACGCTGAGTGACAGGTGTCACACTGCACCCAATCACAGCAGCCGGTGGGCGTGTCTATACTGTGTAGTGAAATAAATAATTAAATAATTAAAAAAAACGGTGTGCGGTCCCCCCTAATTTTAAAACCAGCCAGATAAAGCCATACGGCTGAAGGCTGGTATTCTCAGGATGGGGAGCTCCACGTTATGGGGAGCCCCCCAGCCTAACAATATCAGCCAACAGCCGCCCAGAATTGCCGCATACATTAGATGCGACAGTTCTGGGACTGTACCCGGCTCTTCCCGATTTTCCCTGGTGCGTTGGCAAATCGGGGTAATAAGGAGTTATTGGCAGCCCATAGCTGCCAATAAGTCCTAGATTAATCATGTCAGGCGTCTATGAGACACCTTCCATGATTAATCTGTAAATTACAGTAAATAAACACACACACCCGAAAAAATCCTTTATTAGAAATAAAAAACACAAACGCCGTGCAGCGCCGGGGATCGGTGAGTATATGAGAGAGGGGGATAGACTGACATGGACAGAGAGTGAGGGACAGAGATAATGACCGACTGACAGAGATTAGTGAATGACAGACATTGTGAGGCGCTTCAGAATGCAGCTTTTCAGCTGCGCTCTGAAGCGGACCTTTTTTAAGCTGCGGTGCAGAGCGCACACCTGCGCACATAGCCTCAGACACCAAAATCGTATGAGGGATGTCACACGTTACAATTGACTAGGTTCGTGCAACAAAACGCTCAATTCTAGACAAAGATACAATGTGTTTGCGATCAACGGTTTTGCGTTCAATCCTGATCGCACGTAGATGTCACACGCAGATACCTCACAAACGATGCCGGATGTGCGTCACTTACAACTTGACCCCAACGACGGATTGTGAGATATATTGAAGCGTGTAAAGCGGGCTTAAGGATCCTGCATTCATAAAATTAGAAGGTGGAAAAATCCAGAACCAGCAAATAAAATGTAAACATTTTATTGAAATATAATTAAAAAGCCCATAACAAAAATTGTTAGGGCGGGTACAGTGCAAAGAAACATCAGTGCATTTCAAGCGACAAAAAGGCTCTTTTGAGCTTTAAACGTGTTGACGTTTCTTTGCTCTGTACCTGCCCTAACCATTTTTGTTATGGGCTTTTTAATTATATTTCAATAAAATTTTTACATTTTATTTGCTGGTGCTGGATTTTTCCACCTTCTAATTTTGTTCTTCACCGGGAAGTCAAAGCAGGTTGTCTATGCACCCCACCCTCAATTTTCTCTAGTGAGCTGTGCATTTCTCTTTATACCCATATTAAGATTTCACATGTGTCTCAGTTTACTCATTGCTTTTAAAATGGAGTATGTTACAAAATTAATTAATAAATCTCTCTACAGTTAATTTGAGTGCAATCGAAAGAATACTTCTTCATCAAATGCACAAAATCTTTTTTCAGAAGAGTCCATTAGCTATATTACCATTTCTCCATCTAAAGGAACATTTAGCTTAGTTGATCTTGTGAAAAAAATGCCAAAAGGCTTAACATCTGCACTTAGAAAGCTTAAAAATGCTCTTTCATTAAATGAAAAGTAATGTTGTGCTCATGGTTACAGAGCAGCATGTTTTGTATAGAACTAAGTTGTCTATTCTAGTAAGCAACACAAATCAATCTGGATGCATAAAAGACCTTGTATGTGACTAGATATTGTACTTGCTACTGTACAATTGTGAAAAAAACAGTTTTCCAATGAGGTTAAATAGATAAAGATGAAGATAAGATGAATAAAACGTTCTTTAGCTACACTAAGATTACAACATAGCCAATAAAACCATTATGTTATTTTGAGCTGAAGTAGAAAGGCAATTGTAATTTCGATGCCTCGGTCCTATATTTGTAGTTTAAGAACACATTTTAGCCAGGGACATAACCATGGCTGTTGCAGCTGTTGTAATGAAACCCATACTTAAGTATAAATTGGTATTGGAGCATTATTACTTTTAGAGGATAAACATATGAAAAAGCAAAATAATGGGCTAAAATATAACCTTTAATTCAAAAAGTTATTAAAAATACCTAAAATAATAGGTATAGTATGTAACAAAAAGCCTCTCCAGGTTGCAAACACAGCTGATCCACAAGATCAAAAAATGGCCTATAGAGTCAAATGATTGAAGTGGCCTAAGCCAGAGACGCCACCAATATATGACAAAAGAACACAAGAAAAACAAACACAACAAAAAATCATAAATAGTGTTTTGTCTCTGTCTCTAAGTGGAAAGTGGTCCCAAGGGTATAAATAAATAGAAAAGTACAATATAATCAACTCAAAATCATATTGAAAGTGGTCAACAAATCATGTGACCCCAATAATTCACATTGGCAGTACATGCAAGAGTGATATGGAGCAATCTCACCAGATTAGCAGGATTGAGGGTGAACCGGCATCTCCTTCATATGGGTGCTCAGGTGTCCATGATGCTACTGACCCAGTACATCCCTAAGGAACCCATTTAAGCCTGTCATCTCACCAGCTTCTGCCCTAACAAGGGCAGACCACAGCTAGCCCTGTTACTGAAGCCCTAAAATCTCCCTAATTCTTTCCCGATGCATTTCATCTGCAAAGACTCCTGAGGGGACATCTGTGCGTATAAGAGTAAGAGGCTCTGTCTTTTAGTTCCCGCATAACTTTAACTGCGGAACTAGTGGGTAAAGATAAGATGTTGACCATGAGACATCTATAATATGGCCGTGTTTACATTTTAAGTTATAGGACTTATGCTGCCTATGACAGTTGTACTCTGATCGTTTTGCACTATTATGAAGGATCTTCTTTCTGTTATGAGTATTTTCAAATGGGCTGTTGACTTTGACATTACTAAGACTGTTCAAGAGCTTAAAAATTGTCGGATGCAGTTGTAGGAGACCACAGTTTTATGCATGTCGAAGGCTAAGTTCACACAGGGCATCTTTTTCTGCATTTTTGGTGCGTTTTTGAGGTCACAAAGATGCACCAAAATGTATGCACTTCCTTCTCCTGGCAAAGTCTATGAGATTTTGATTTTGCTGTCCACACTTGGCATCTTTTGTTGCCTGCATCTTGGCTGCGTTTTTGAAGATGCAGCATGTCAATTATTTCTGTGTTTTTACAATGTTTTTGAGACCTCTAGTCAATAGATTTGACTTAAAAACGCATTGGGCAAAACGCGGAAAAAATGTGGTGCGTTTTTGGTGCATTTTTGATGCACTGAAGATGCACTGACAAAAAGATGCCACGTGTGAACATAGCCTAATAAGGAACATTGAAACTTGTACAGTACTAGTGATTTGCAAATTAATTTGACAAAAATTACATTTTTGTAAAAATCTGGTAAAACCGGAAAATTTTTATTTAAATAGATTCAGTCATTTCTAAGAATAAATAAATGGAACAATAAAAAAAAATACATGAAACTCTATCTACAGTAGCTTATGATACATGCATGAACTACTTAAGTCAAAAGTGGCCAGTTTTTGCTATTTTGTTTTTATTCTGGCTGCTACTCTGAGTATGAGAGGGTTTTTTGTTTTTTTTTCAGAATCTGCTTATTGGTTCCTAGGATATGGGCTTTTTTATCTACTTCTAACTTTCATGGCCTTTACCATGAAGGCGCGTCTCAAAGGAGAATTTTCCAGGACAGATTAAAGGCACATCCCACAAACAATCATGTGAGCCTTGCCTACTTGGTGAAGAGCATAAAAATTAGCACTAGATGTAAGGCTTCCGCCACACATCCGTGAAAAACGTGCGTGTTTGGTCCGTTTCCGTGTATACTGGAGACACGGCCAAACGTGCACCAATGTTACTATATCTCAGCGGTTACACTTGCATTTTTGGTTATGTCCGTTTGTCCGTCTCCGTGATGCGTTTTGTGGGCCGTGTCTCACGCCAGCATGTCCGTTTTATTCACGCAACACGCAGCACGGACCCAATGAAAGTCAATGGGTCTGTGCGCACGTCCGAGTGACACGGACGCATCTCTGTTTGTTCCCTGTATGTTTTGTGCTTTTTTCATGTCATGTCAGTCTTTTTTCTTTTTATGTTTCGTTCTCTCCCTCAGTCCGTCGGTCGGTCTCTATGTCTGTCTGTCCCTCTAGCTGTCTGTCGGTCAGTTCCCCCCTCTCTCATACTTACCATTCCCCGATCTCCAGCGCGGCGCTGAACGGCTGTTATAAAAACTCCGGCGGCTTTTCCTCTTTTGAAAAAGCCGGCCGCCCATTAATCAATCTCGTATTCCCTGCTTTACCCGCCCACCGGCGGCTGTGATTGGTTGCAGTGAGACACGCCCACCACGCTGAGTGACAGGTGTCACACTGCACCCAATCACAGCAGCCGGTGGGCGTGTCTATACTGTGCAGTAAAATAAATAAATAAATAATTAAAAAAACCGGCGTGCGGTCCCCCCCCATTTTAATACCAGCCAGATAAAGCCATACGGCTGAAGGCTGGTATTCTCAGGATGGGGAGCTCCACGTTATGGGGGGCCCCCCACCCTAACAATATCAGTCAGCAGCCGCCCAGAATTGCCGCATACATTATATGCGACAGTTCTGGGACAGTACCCGGCTCTTCCCGATTTACCCTGGTGCGTTGGCAAATCAGGGTAATAAGGAGTTATTGGCAGCCCGTAGCTGCCAATAAGTCCTAGATTAATCATGTCAGGCGTCTATGAGACACCTTCCATGATTAATCTGTAAATTACAGTAAATAAACACACACACCCGAAAAATCCTTTATTAGAAATAAAAAACACAAACACATTCCCTCATTACCAATTTATTAACCCCGACAAACCCTCCATTAACCCCCCCTGAGGTTACCCGCGGCCACCGCTGGATCCAGCGGTGGCCGCGAGTTACCTGACTGACAGCAGCTGATCGCGCTACTCATCTCATTAGCTGCGTGGAGGTGACCGGAGCGGCGGTGTATTCTGCAGCTCCTGTCACCTCCATGCAGCAGAGCTGGACGCGACGCTGGAGGACCGTGGAGTACGCCGGACATGGAGGGTTTGTCGGGGTTAATAAATTGGTAATGAGGGTATGTGTTTGTGTTTTTTATTTCTAATAAAGGATTTTTTCGGGTGTGTGTGTTTATTTACTGTAACTTACAGATTAATCATGGAAGGTGTCTCATAGACGCCTGACATGATTAATCTAGGACTTATTGGCAGCTACGGGCTGCCAATAACTCCTTATTACCCCGATTTGCCAACGCACCAGGGTAAATCGGGAAGAGCCGGGTACTGTCCCAGAACTGTCGCATATAATGTATGCGGCAATTCTGGGCGGCTGCTGACTGATATTGTTAGGGTGGGGGGCCCCCCATAACGTGGAGCTCCCCATCCTGAGAATACCAGCCTTCAGCCGTATGGCTTTATCTGGCTGGTATTAAAATGGGGGGGGACCGCACGCCGTTTTTTTTAATTATTTATTTATTTATTTTACTGCACAGTATAGACACGCCCACCGGCTGCTGTGATTGGGTGCAGTGTGACACCTGTCACTCAGCGTGGTGGGCATGTCTCACTGCAACCAATCACAGCCGCCGGTGGGCGGGTAAAGCAGGGAATACGAGATTGATTAATGGGCGGCCGGCTTTTTCAAATTAGAAAAAGCCGCCGGAGCAGTATGAACGCCGTGCAGCGCCGGTGATCGGGGATCGGTGAGTATGAGAGAGGGGGGGACACTTCAGTCACTCGGGGGATTACTGGTCACGGTGAATCCTTCACAGGTGACCGCTAATCAGTACACGGCACAAAGACAGAGCCGCGGCATGACAATGAAGTCGGGTGAAGTTCACCCGAGTTCATTCTCATCCCGCTACTCTGTCTTCCGACATGTAGTAACGACATTTTGCATCACACACGTACATTTCACACGGACAACACATACACATGTCAGTTAATTCACTCACGCACACACGGACATTCCACACGCACATACGGCTAGCATACGGGATACACACGCAGGCCACACATACCATAAAAACGGACATAAAAAACTGAAAACGGACCCGAAAAACGGCCCGTTTTACACGGACGTGGTTTTCACGGATGTGTGGCGGAGCCCTAAAGCACATATCTTTTAAAAGGTATGCCAGATTTTGATAAAGCAAAAAAATATATATTTTTTAGGGGAACAAGAAGAATAAAATAAGAGCAAAAACCGGGCACTTTTGACCTGGATACAGGTTATCTTTAAGGTATAAAACGGAAAAGCAGGAAAAGCACCAAACAGAAAAGTGTAGTCGAGAATATGGCTTCCTCTATAATTATCTCAAAAATTGAGGCTGTGGAAGCAATGGAAACAATTTGTAACACTATATGAAAAAATATATAATAAATTAGCTTTATGAAATGTGTCCTTATGGGTAAAGAGATACATATAAATATATTTTTTTATTTTTCAGGAGCAGTGGAGGCATGGCTGAGTTCTATCATAACAGTATCTAGATTTCTTTATTATTTTCTTAGTTTTATTTGTAATATGAAACTGGATATCATCAAAGAACAGGAGGAGATTTATTATTGGGATACTTTTGTGCATTTTGGATGTTTATTTTTCCACTAATAGCATTTAATTTGATTAACCTTAATATAATTATTTGACCAGCTTGTGCCAGTCTGTTGAACTATTCTTTTGTGGGACATACCTGGTTTCCTAGTGATCAGGAGCAATCAATGCATACTGGCTTCCATTGGCAGAATACTAAAGGTCAAGTCGTGAAATGTACGAGCGGGTACCCAAAAGAAACGGGAATTATTTTTTTAGGACAAGTGGGTTGGCAGTGCTGCCCTCTCCTCCTAGGTATACTTACTACACACTTTCCCTGTTCAGTTGAGCAAGTAGAATTGCTGAGAAACCCTTGCAGCGGACAGAGTGATTGTTTTCTTCAGCCCTTCCCTATGCCCTCGGCTATTTTGCAGTTACAAACTTTAAGGAGCAATATGCAAACGGAAAGTTCATTTTTTCTGTTAAAAAAAACTGCGACAATGGAGAACCGTCTGAGAGTGTGTGAGGAATTGAAAGAACATGCACAAACTGACACTGATATTTTGTCAAAAGTCATCACAAGGGACAAATCTTGGTGTTATGGCTAGGATCCTGAAACAAAACTCTTGAAGCCAGAACAGTGCAAGAAGGTGGTCAGTTGGATGAAAAATAATGGTTTCAGTCTGTTTCCTAAAACTACCCAGGCTTCCACATGGTCCAGTCTCAGTAGCCAGGAGTCTGGGCCACATAATTCTTAACATGATTGTCCTTCCTCTTACTATGGGGAGTTCCAGGAGATAAGTGATTCCACACTCAGAAACTCTGAGAAGTGAGTATTGCACATTTCAAGTGGGACATACAAAGTGATGCACAACTATTTGAGAAGCCAAGCTCAGAAGAAGATGTCGGTGTGCAACGGCAATTAGTGTCTCGAGCATTCGATGATGATGAAACAGAGTTGCCAACAAATTATGTTGTTAGGTCAACAAATCAAGAGAAGGACCTGAGTGTGGAAGCATAAGACGAGGTGGTGGAAGATGAAGTCACTGACCATACCTGGCAGGTTCCATGCAGAGCGAGGACAGCAATGCAGAGGTGGTGGGATCAGCAGCACTGCAACTGGCAGAGAGGGAACATTATGTAGTTACAAAAACTCACAAAGGGGTAATGGTAACACACTAAAAAGTAAAACTAATTCTGCTGGTCTTTGTACAGACTGGATAACCCAACCCTGCAACCCTTAGTGGATCCTACTGGAGTTGGAATAGCCCTGACCACAGACTAAACGATGACACCTTAAGGGCGCTTTACACGCTACAATATATCTTATGATGTGTCGGCGGGGTCACTTCGTAAGTGACGCACATCCAGCATAGTAAGTTACAGGTAGCTTGTAACAGCTACGTGCGATTGCGATTGAACGGTAAAACGTTCATCGCATGCACGTCATTCAATTCCTAAAAATTGAACGTCAGGTTGTTCATCGTACGCGGGGCAGCACACATCGCAGTGTGTGACACCCCGGGAACAAGGAACAGATCTTACCTGCGTCCTGCGGCTCCCGCCGGAAATGCAGAAGGAAGTAGGTGGGCGGGATGTTTACGTCCCACTCATCTCCGCCCCTCCGCTTCTATTGGCCGGCTGCCGCGTGACATCGATGTGACGCCAAACGTCCCTCCCACTCCAGGAAGTGGATGTTCACCGCCCACTTCGAGGTCGTCTGGACAAGTAATTACGTGTGACGGGGGGTTATTCGTTTGTGCAACGCGTTCAACTAATTGAACGTGCCGCACATACGATGGGGGTGGGTACGATTGCATACGATATCGTATGCTGGATCGTATGGCTACCTGATCAACCATGGAGTACTCCATGTTTCTCTGAAGGAACTGGAGAGCAGAGCATAGAGTAAATTACCTACAGAAGAGAAGATGTGCTGAAATAGAAAGTGATCCCTGGTTGAATAAGATAAATAACAATAAAATCAAAGTATCAGAAAAGATGAATGTTTTTAAAGAATATGCCATCTATTTACTGACAACAAACATAAGATAGATGAAGAGTGGAGAACAAAAACAGCAGAAAGAAATATCCCAGGTTGTATTCCACTGCCTAGCAGTCACTATCAGCAATTTGACTGTACTTCTAAAAGAGAATATCACCAGGAGGAAATACTAGCAGGAAGAACATATTTAAAGCAGCACCAAAATGATGATTAAGCAGGCAAAGGAGTAAATGAATACATCTGTTCCCCTAATACAACCAAAGCACGGATAACAGAAACTAAATACCTAAGCAAAGGTGACTCTAATGTGGTCTGGTGGACTGAGAAG
Source organism: Anomaloglossus baeobatrachus (assembly GCF_048569485.1). Classification (NCBI taxonomy): domain Eukaryota; kingdom Metazoa; phylum Chordata; class Amphibia; order Anura; family Aromobatidae; genus Anomaloglossus; species Anomaloglossus baeobatrachus. Next base: position 153,389,129 of record NC_134354.1, on the reverse strand, counting down.
CAGACCAAAGAGCACAGATTCAAGGGTTCAAATTTAGACACATAACAGGGAGAAAGTTCCTCAGAGCACCCACACATGGCAAATTCCCAGGGCAAAGGTTAAGTGTTCTTTTTTTCCTGGTGTATTCCACACACCACTTCCCACACCAAAAAGGGTATAAGGTTCACGGTTTATTATTTTACTTCTCGTTCTCCTCATCTACCATATAAACAAGGCCATCATGCGGAATTCACTGGTAAATTTCAGAGGGCGATCAGGAGGCCCTCACACAACTGACAAAACTTTGAGCACTCAACCAAGATTGTGAGAGGCTATTGTCACGGGGTCCTTCTCCCATATCACACGATTAACAGAGGGAGCGATGACTGTTCAATCCAATAAGCATTTATTCCAAGCAAATTTCTCACAGTCTCTCTGGCATGCTGGCTGCAGCCTCAGATATTCCCTCCCAGAGGATGAATCTTCTTTCTTCACGTTCCCAACAGACTGACTGAATCTCCCAGGTAAGCAGAGAGTTTACAGTAGGTGGATCTCACGCCCCTTCCCCCGACTTAGGAACAAAAGGCTGGCATGGGAGGAATTAAATCTGCAAATGGAATAACGTACACAGAAGCAGTACAAATAAGACAGTGAACCACGCCCAAACATTAACCCACACAAAATGGTATACAATCCACAATATTCCACCATCACAGCTATAATCAGCATTACCATTCCATTTCTGTGTCTATTCGAATGTTCGCTGCTCACAATTAAAGAGGAAGCTTTGCATGTGGAACTTATGGAGATGGAGATAGTATAAAGGGTGCTACGCGCTTGCATATCCTGACTGCTTGAACTGGAAATGTTGCCATTTAGGCTTGTGAATGCCAATATATTCCCCCGTGTTCCGTGCCCTTACCAATGCAGTTAGGCTGTAGCAGCAATATACCTATAGAAGGACTGTAAAGCAATATACCATGGCTATATGCCTCTAATCCAAAACTATCACTCCTCCAGCAGCTATCCCTAAACTGAATACAGTTAACAGCAGTATTAATAGGGAATAGGATAGCTGTAGACCTAAAAAGGTTGCAGCAGCAAAGTGTTGTAAGGCTAGAATCCCTGCCTACATGCCTCTAATTCACTATCCCTTCTCCTGCAGCTTCCCCTACACTAAATGCGGTTAAGTACAGTATTATTAAAGAATAGAATACATTTTTTAGGTAGCAGAAGCAAGGACTGTAAGGCTAGAATCCCTTGCCTACATGACTCTAATACACCATCCTTTCACCAGCAGCTAGCACTACACTAACTGCAGCTAAGAGCAGTATTATTAAATAATAGAATTGATTTGATTTAGAAATAAATAGGATTTTTGCGTTGATATATCAGCAGAAAGGTCTTTAAGGCTAGAATCCCTGCCTACATGCCTCCAATACAATGCCCCTTCTAAAGCAGCTTACTCTACAATAACTGCAACTCAGAGCAGCATTATTAGAGTACAGAATAGATTTTTTAGGTGGCAGAAGCAAGGTCTGTAAGGCTAGAATCCCTGCATACATGCCTATAAAACACTACTTCTTCTACTTATAGCAGCTTGTCCTACAATAAATGCAGCTAAGAGCCGTGTTATTATAGAATTAGCCCTGAAAAGGACTGTTAATTATTGTTCCACCAGCTGGGTACAGTGCGCTAAGCATAGCATCACTAGGTCTTATATAGACCCAACTACGAGATGTTGTTGCAACTCACAGTAATGTCAGTAGCCAACATGGCTACGGAATTATCGTTATTGGCATGTAATCCCTGCATGTTTAGTGGCTGAAAAAAATTTGCCAGACATGCAAGCAGGGACTAGAGCATGGTGCCCCAATAAAAGGATACTCTATCGGGTATAAAGCGTTTTGAGCACCCTGATGCTTGATCGAGTAAAGAGCAGTGCCAAGCACACTCGCCCATCACTAATAATAACATACATTTACATGAAAGCGTAAACTGTGATATCAATCACTGAGGCCCAATCAAAACTGGTGATGGGCTGAACAACATAGAAAAGGGAAGGGCACCAACCAGTGGGATCTCCTGGTATACAGACACAATACCAAAGTTTTTTAGAAAGAAAGGTATACCAAGCACGGGATCAACCACAAAATTAGGAATATAAGAAATACTTTATTGTAGAAAAAACAACCACATGTCTCCAAACTAGGAGTGGGGCACACACAGAAGGAAATTAAAAACACTTAGAAAGCCAATGGCATAATGCGCCTGACACGCCAGGAACCAATATAAATATAGATGTGACCTACAAATGCAATGTAAAGGACTCTCCTACATCCACAATAAATATCTAGGCAAATAAGTACATGATGTAGTGAGTGTATAGATGTTTCAATTTAATTACTTTTAAATAATACACTCAGTTTGGTCTGATACAGGTGAAAAACAACAATATAGCACTCTTAGAGTACCCTCCAGCTGCGACACTGGTGAGCTTTAACTCATTTTCTTTATATATGGCACATAGGGAAGTGAGGCACAGCTTTCTTCTTTCCCCTGAGGAAGCCACCCTTATAGGTGGTGATACGCGTGGGGTAACCACGCTGGGAACCCCTCTCCTCATGCTATCCTTACCCACATGGTTTTGCATAATTTATTTATAGTGAGTATACACTTGGCCACCTCAATGTTCTGATTAGGAACATTGTCTTGGTCTGTCTCAGGTGATCCCAGATAGATGGCTGTAGTTTTGGTGTAATATGCAGGCAGTCGGTCATTTAGGAGCTTAGGATTTTGACCTTGTGCTCTATACTGTATATTAACAAACCGCCTGTATTGCTGCTGTTCATCTTGGCTTATATAGCACTATGTGACGTTTTTCCAAGCTCATCCTCAGTAGAACAACAAGTACATACATAACCTTATTTGGTGCCCTCTGTTTAGCTTACCACACTGCTAAGAGTGCTATATTGTTGTTTTTCACCTGTATCAGACCAAACTGAGTGTATTATTTAAAATTAATTAAATTGAAACATCTATGTACTCACTACAACATGTACTTATTTGCCTAGATATTTATTGTTGATGTAGGAGAGTCCTTTACATTGCATTTGTATGTCACATCTATATTTATATTGGTTCCTGGCGTGTCAGGCGCATTATGCCATTGGCTTTCTAAGTGTTTTTAATTTCCTTCTGTGTGTGCCCCACTCCTAGTTTGGAGACATGTGGTTGTTTTTTCTACAATAAAGTATTTTTTATATTCCTAATTTTGTGGTTGATCTCATGCTTGGTATACCTTTCTTTCTAAAAAAAACTTTGGAACTGGTGGTGGGCTGGCCATGCTTCAGGCAGGCAGTAGAAGTGTGTGGCAGGCAATCATGTCAAGTGTGCAGTGGGCGTTCATGTCAAGCATGAAGTAGGCCAGCCATGTGAAATGGGTAGCGAGCAGCGGACTGTGAATCATAGGGTGGGCAGCCACAAGATTCCTGGTTCAGGGTCAGCTACTGATGTCAAATGCTTTGCCACATTTAGTGCTCCTCAGTAGCTGGGGACCTTCATCAAGGCAGAGGAAAGATAAGAGTGATCCTCCTCCCTCTTTTCAGTGCTGGATACTGATTGGTGTAGGGAACTGCTGCTGAGCTGCCACTAATCAGTGGTCTGTTCCTGACAAGATTGTGTCCGTGCTACAAAGGATGGTGTGGGCCTTAATAAGGATCTTCTTTGTAAACTAGAAGAGCAAATACACGTAAGGGGAGCTCAGTAACCAACCTGGGAGGTAGAATTTAACTACAACTCCCATCATCTTTCAGAATATATAAATTTATCCTCACATGTTATTCACAAAAACAGTTCATGTTACTTATAATGCTGCTGTTGACTGCTGTTGTGTCTACATTGTTAAAATAATATTTTGCTACTTTATTAAATGTTTTAGCTCACTGGCTCAAAATATTTTTTTCCTTATTTTCCTCCTCTGGTTATAATCAGGTGTGTCTTATAAAGCGAAAAATACGGTAGTTACATTTTCTATGCAGTTCTCAAAATAGAATAGTATGGTATTTCTGTATGCATTGTGTTGCACATTCTATAGAACAGCTTCATTGATCACAAAACATAGGTCTAAAATATGAGCTGCAAAGCCTGAATGAAGAAGTGGAATGACAGAAATATGACTCCCACAAGCAGGTCTTTGACAGATTGATAAATATTTCAATGAAATAACCAGTCCACTTAAATTTCTGAAAGAATAACAAGCATAATATGAGAACTCATCTTCGTTGGATGCTCCTGTCATAAAAAGAACTAAAACCATGTAAGAAAAAAAATAGAGATCTTCGTAAGAATAATTCATTCATGCATTGGAAAAGGTTTGTGCACGTAATATAAGATTTGACAGATAATTAACATCACATTGAATTGAAGAAAAGTAGTATTTGGAATTTAACTAATTACTGCTTGACCAAAAAATACACATTTCACACATAAAAAACAAACAAACAATAACAAACAAAACACATTTTAAGGAATTCTGTCACCGCAAAAATGTATATTAACTCATCTGTACTGTGATATAAGGACTTGGTTCCTATATAAATTATACCAGGACTCTAGGTTTTAGTGGTACAGTGCTTGAGAAAATTACTTTTAATTTAAATGCAAATGAAGTGACATCAGCGCATCCTTGTCATGGCTAAGGGCTCAGTGTACCATTAGACTCCCTTTAATTAGCATTTTGGAGACTTCAACCACTTTTGATTGACAGTGCTTTCTAAGGTTCTTTAGATGTTCTTCTGTTGTGGCTTACAGATTGACTTGGTGTTGTGTTTTCAGAGTAATTAATGTTCACTGTTCAATAATCTGTTCCTTGTGAGGAGAATGGAGTATTCATAAAAAATAGTATTAGTAATAATAATAATAATAATAATAATAATAATAATAATAATATTGTTATAAATAATAATAATAATAATAATAATAATAATAATAGGATTATTAGGAGTCACTTTGGACTACTGTATTCTAAGGCGATTTTGACTTCCTACATTCCTACATTTTAAATACACCTTTTTTTAATGCAAAACTGTAATCAACTTTTAAGGTTAATTAAGGATCTTTTTTATGTGGAAATCTGAAAGGTGATACATGAATTTGCATTTTTCCATAAGGATTTAATTAAGGAAAAAAAATAATTCTGCCTTGAACTTTACCATATTTTTAACTTCTGAATAGGGCTGATCGAATCTGCTAAAATCAGGCAGCGGCGGATCCCTGCCGGATTGAAAAAAAAATCTGGATCCGCTCCGGATTCCGGTGCCCATATAAGTCTATGGGGACCAGAATCCGGAGATTAAAAAAGTTTGTGGAAAGGATACAAGGGAAGGAGCTCACGCGGTTTACTCACCCGAGGCTGTGTCATGGCAGCAAACTTCCGGGTCACGCTTTTCCATTTCAGAGCCAACAATTTAATATTCATTGTTTTGCCCGCCTTCCGACACGTTTAATTGGTTACAGCTAGACGCGCACCCACCCTGAGTGGCAGCGTGTCAGCTGCCTGCAACTAAACACAGGTGTCAGGACAGCCGATGGGCGGGGAAAGCAGTGCAAGTGTCTGCGGGTCAGTATGGTGAACGTGCATGTTTTTCAGAAACACATGAACATTCCTGTCAGAAGTGTGCGGCTGTGTGCCGGTGATGCGCTGTCAGATTCGTACAAGTCTGACATGACATCAGACGGCACAGCCTGCCGCACTCTGAACATGAGCGTGCATGTCCACAGAAACACATTCACGCTCTTGTCAGAAGTGTGTGGGGCTGTGTCGGTGATGTGTTGTCAGATTCGTACAAGTCTGACATGACATCAGCCGGCACAGCCTGTCGAGCTCTAAGCATGAGCGTGCATATACACAGAAACACATGCACGTTTCTGTCAGAAGTGTGAGTGGCTGTGCTGCTGATGCGGCTTTTTTTTATTATTATTATTTAAGTAAATAATTTAAAAAAAAGACGAGCGGTCCCCCCTAATTTTCATCCCCAGCCATGATGATGGTATTCTCAGTCCGCAGCCGCCCAGTATTGCCTCATCTATTAGATGTGACAAACCTGGTGCAATACCGGTTCTTCTTGATTGCTCTGGAGCGGTGGTAATCGGGGTAATAAGGAGTTAATAGCAGCCTACAGATGCTACTAAACCCTAGGTTAGTGATGGCACAGGCGTCTATAAGATACCTACATCACATAACCTGTAAATGAATGTAAATAAACACAGACACAGAGGAAAATCCTTTATTTGGAATAAAGTACAAAATACACCCTCCTTCACCTCTTTATTAACCCCCAAAACCCTGCAGATCTGGCGTAATCTACACAAGGTCCACGCCACTTCAGCTCTGCTACGTACAGCCAGTGGCCATAGAGCACGACCGCTGGCTGTGCAGACAATGACTGAGCTGTGATGACTGCACAGCAGGCAGATACTGTCACAAGCTGGGAATGTGTGCCTGCAACCAATCATAGATGAGAGGATGATCGGTGGGTGGGGAAAACACGGAAAGCTGTGTGTATACAATGAACAGTACAGGAAGTGAATGCGCGACCGGAAGCAGTGTGCCGCCATGACACCAAGTCTCGGTAAGTATGAAACGCTGTTTTATTTCTTTTTTTCTTTATTTTCAATTATTTTCCCCAGTGCCGGATTTGGATCGTGCACCCGGAACACCGGAGCTGGGTCCGGCACCCAGAAATCTTTGAAACTGCACGGATCTGGACTTTTACAGTTCAGATCCACTCAGCCCTTCTCCTGAACACACTATCATGTATTTGATTGCAGAGATGTATGTGTGTTGGGATGCTACCAGGAGCTGAGCTCTCTGAACACACAAAAATTGCTAGCTATACAGACATGGCTGAAAGTTTTATCACTGAATGATGATGAAACACGTCGGGAAAGATGCAGGGTCATTGTAGAGGTTAGTTCAGGAGAACTTAGCTGTGGACCGTCCTTGTCAAGACGGGAGTCTTGGGTGCTAGTAAAGGGTGTAAAATCATCAGAAAGTAATAGGGTCCGCTCCATCTGTGGTAACCGGAGGACCTTGTCCTGGTGGGATTGTCCATGCCCCCTTGCTCATATGGACCTGGTGAGACCGTTTCACCTTTACTCAAATTCTTTTATAGTTGACCACTGTCACTACTAAAGAGTATTTTCATTTGAGTATATTGTGCTTTTATCTCTATTACTTTTTTCTGGGTGGGTTGGACCACTGTCTGTTGCCTGAGACGGAAATAACACATTTTTGTTTAAAGTTTATTATATTCTGTTTGTTGTGTTTTTTTGAACTAGTGGTGTTATAGGTAGGTTTTGGCCAAGTTGTTTGTGGCCTTTTTTAATGGATTATGGTTATGATAGTTAATGTATTAACCATCACCTCACTAGGGGCTTTATGGTATATGTGTGTCCATTGTGTTTAAAATTTTATGAGAAACCAATAAAAGTTAAAATTTAGTCTTTTGTTGAGGTCCAATACTTATGTTTTGCTAGAAAAAGTTTATTTCTTTAGTGTTTATGTTAACAATACAAAAAAAACATAGAAAAAAGTTAAATTGGACATAATTTCACACAAAACGCCAAAAATGGACAGGATAAAATTGTTGGCACCCTCAACTTAATATTTGGTTGCACATCTTTTGTAATAAATAACTGCAATCAATCACTTCATATAACTATTAACAAGCTTCTTACCTCTCATCTGGAATTTTAGACCACTGTGTTTTTGCAAACTGCTACAGGTCTCTCATATTTGAAGGCACAGCAACAGCAATTTTAAAATCTCTCCACAGGTGTTCAATGGGAGTTAGATCCGGACTCATTGCTGGTCATTTCAGAAATCTCCTGCACTTTGTTTCTATCCATTTATGAGGGCTTCTTCAAGAATGTTTGGGGTCATTGTTCTGTTGAAAGTCCCATGAAAGAGGATGCAAACTCAGCTTTGTGACACTGAGCACTATATTGCGTCCCAAAATCCTTTCGTAAACTTCAGATTTCATTATACCTTGCACACAGTCAAGGCACATAGTGCCAGAGGCAGCACAACAACACAAAAATATTTTTGATTCTACACCATACTGTAGGTACTATGTTCTTTTCTTTGTAGACCTCATTCCACTTTCAGTAAACAGTAGAATGATGTGCTTTACTGAAAAGCTCTATCTTGGTCTCATCTGTGCCCATTTATCCAGGAGAATTTTGGCTTACTCATGTATATTTTGGCAAACTGCAGTCTAGTTCTGTGTCGGCAGTGGGCCCTCTAGTGTCTCCTGCCACAACATTTGATTTCATTCAAATGTCAATGGATCAACTCCTATAGCTTAAATGTACATACTTGTTTAAGGTGCTTAGAGAATTAAAAGCGTATAAACACAGTAAGGGTACATTCACATGACCATCCCATTTTTGCGGTCCACAAAAAATTGTCCTGTTTTTCCACGGATGCATTTGTGTTCCATTTCGTTCCATATACGGACTATGTGCCATCCATCTGCCTTCCATTTTTTTTGCAGACAGGAAAAAAATTGAAGGAGGGCTACATACGGTCAAAAGCTATAAAGATAGATAGCTGGATAGATAGGTAGATAGAAAAAAGATAGATTATCTAGCTATTTAGTATCTATCTATTATATATTTATCTATTATCTATCTATTAGATAATGGATGGATAGGTAATAGATAGCAGATAGATAGATACCTCTCATATGGCACCCTTTAGTGTAATGTGACCCGGCATTAAGCCCTGGGGTTAGTGATGTCACGGAGTCTATCAGATACCCGACATCTCAAACAGTCAGCAATAAAAAAAAAAGACAACAAACACATTTTTATTTGTAAAAACCCTCCCCAAAACATTCCCTTTTTCACCAATTTATTCAAAAGACAAATCAAATCCGTGTCCGGTGTAATCCAATAAGGGGGTGGCTTCTGGGGTTTTTGCAGACTCATTGACTTGTATTATGTCATGGTCCGTAATTATGGCACAGAATAGGACCCGTTCCATAATAACGGAATGGACATTCAGGCAGCGATGTATTTTTTGTAGGAACTGATGGCACACAGAAGTGTTTCTGTGTGCCATCTAATCCTACACTCAGTACATTGTATGATAAAATGAATGGTGCCATTAAAATATTCAACTTGTCCAGAAAAAAAAGAGACCTCATATGCCTATGTTGATGCAAAAATAAAAAAAAAGCTAGGGATATTGGAAAAAAAGAGAAGAAAAAATTGAAGCGCAAAAATGAAAGATTGGTCCCTTCACCCCATCACGACTGTCCGATTTTTCGCTTTCTGGGTTTTTTTTTCACCATTCTTCTTCCGAGAAACTTAACTTTTTTATTTTTCAGTCAATATGGTCATGTGAGGGCTAATTTGTTGCGGAACGAGCTGTACTTTTAAATGAAACCATAAGTTTTACCATATAGTGTACTGGAAAACGGCAAAAAAAATTCCAAATGCAGAAAAATTGCAAGAAAAGTGTGATAGCACTATTGTTTTTGAGATTTTTCATTCACTGTGTTCACTATATGGTAAAAATTATGTGTTGGTGTGATGCCTGAGGTTAGTGCGAGTTTGTAGATACCAAATATGTATACATTTACTTTTATCTAAGGGGTTAAAAAAAAGTCTGAAGTTTGTCTGAAAAAAATTGGCGCACATTTTGCGCCATTTTCCGTGTTCCGTTGCATTTTCATTTTACAGGATCTATGGCTCAGTGATGGCTTATTTTTTTGCGTCTCAAGCTGCCATTTTCAACGATACCATTTTTGCGCAGATGCTACGTCTTGATCGCCTGTTATTTCATTTAGTGCAAAATTTGTGGCAACCAAAAAATGCAATTTTGGCGTTTGGATTTTATTTTGCCGCTACGTCGTTTACCAATCAAATGAATTGATTTTATATTTTGCTAGAACAGGCATTTCAGCGCCATTTAAGGGGTTAAACGGCACGGGCAGATAACGATTCTTCTCGTGCCTGGCAAGCACACATCTCAGCTGTGAAAATCAGGTGAGATGTGTGCCGATCGCTGCATGCTGCCGGTAGCAGACCGCGGGCAGTAACACTATGACCGCTAGGACGTAATATTACTGCCCGCGGTCGTTAAGGGGTTAAAGGATAAAATGCAATTATTTTACACCTTTTGTGTTTATGGGGTGGATTATTTTACTTTTGTATACAAATGATAGACTTTCATAAGGTAGCTTTTACCCAATCAACCGAAACCATTGAGAACTTGCCAAGCCATTGACTTATATTACTTTTTAACTTAGTGGATCATAAAACATAATGAAGCACAATTTATAGAATTCTATACTTGTCATACTTTAATTTTCTTTGGAAGTCGTGATCTGTGGTTACTAATAGTTTATTATAAGGAACAGAAAGAAGCCTTCATCCACAAATGTAAAGAGTAATGTGGTGAGTTTGTAACCCGTGCAGAGTCAAAGGCTGTAATAATGCTAACAAATGGAATGTTTAATGTTTCACTTGACCTTTTTGTTTTTGAAGGGTTCTTGCAAAGTTAAGAGGAGGTTAAATGAAGAGGAGAGAAAATGTTATGGTTTTAATGAAGAAACATTTTACTCATGATTTATTATCCTTTCGATGTGAAGTAGAGAAAATGTAAAAGATAAATGTCAGGTGCAAATAGGAGTCATTTGGTCAAAGAAAAAAATGATGATAGTATAATATGACAAAGGACATTGAAAATTGTTGAATTACTGACAGCTACCTTTAACCACAAAGGAACTACTAAGAAATGCTAAGACGTGTCTATTACAATTCTTTAGAAAAAGTCATAACTGAATAGAACTATTTTTTTGTCTGCTTGTATAAAAAAGCATATGCTATGTAGTAATAATAGTGTGTTTGAAATGTGAAAATATTTTCACTTCAAGGGTAAAAGTAATAATGAAGACAAGATTGGCAAGGTTTAAGACGCTTGTGTAATCTGCCCAACATCCTTACAGAAATAATCACTTGGAGCTTTGGGGCCAATTCTGTAATGCGGGATGATGGGACCAGACCCGCTGCACGCTAGCAATCGCAATGTGATGGTCGAACTTGGTGCCAGCCATCACACTACTGCAAACCCTTAAAGACTGGGGATATCCTTTACCAGGCTGCTGGTCCTTATGAGGGGGGACTTTAACAGGGACCTTCCCAGGCAGCTAACAGTACGGTGGCTGGCGATCGGGCACACAGCGGCAGGTGGGACAATAACACCAAGAAAATAACTAAACGGAAAAAGGGAACAAACCTTAAGCAGGCTTTCCACACAGCGACATTGCTAGCGATGTCGCTGGTGAAAGAACCCGCCCCCGTTGGTTGTGCGTCATGGGCAAATCGCTGCCCGTGGCGCACAACATCACTTACACCCGTCACACGTACTTACCTGCTTAGCGACGTCGCTGTTGCCGGCGAACCGCCTCCTTTCTAAGGGGTCATGGAGTTTTTGATGCACATCCGGCATCGTAAGAGATGTCAAATTTTATTAAATAACAACCAAAAAAGGTAAATTCATTATACATGCATGCAAATATTAGGTAAGTGGATTCTATATTCACCCACCCATCAATGAACCACCCAGATCAACCCATCATAGTATCAAGACCCTAAGTAAACAGCCAGTGCAGCAATAATAAAGACACACCATGTGGTCAAATAGTCACATCAGATAACAACAGTTTATGGACTTACCCATGGTGTGAGAATGGAGAGCCAGACAGTGGTGGTTCAGAGGTGGATAGGCAAATATCCTTCAACCCGGACGCGCGTGTCGCCAAAGCTTCATCAGCGGGGTGCAGGCATAAACTGTTGTTATGGTCTTGATACTATGATGGGTTGACCTGGGTGGTTCATTGATGGGTGGGTGAATATAGAATCCACTTACCTCATATTTGCATGTATGTATAATGAATTTACCTTTTTTGGTTGTTATTTAATAAAATTTGATATATTTTTTAATCTGAATCAGTCTCCTACACGTGTTTTACACAAATTTTTGAGTTAAATTTTGGAGTATATTCTATGACATCCGTTTATTGGGGTATGATATTTAATCCACTAGGATGAGATTATATTATGGTATTTTCCCCTATCTGTCTATGCTATATATTTTATTGTAAGAGATGTCGTAGCGTGTGACATCTCCGAATGACTGTTAATGAGCAAAAATACTCACCTTATCGTTGCTCATTTTCATAATATCGTTCCTCCTTCTGCGCTACGGTTGTTCATCGTTCCCGAGGCAGTACACATCACTACGTGTGACACCCAGGGAACGACAAACACAGCTTACCTGCGTCCCGCCGGCAATGCGGAAGGAAGGAGGTGGGCGGGATGTTAAGTCCCGCTCATCTCCGCTCCTCCGCTTCTATTGGGTGGCTGCTGTGTGACGTCGCTGTGATGCCGAACATCCCTCCCCCTTCAGGAAGAGGATGTTTGCCGCCCACAGTGACGTCGTTAATGAGGTAAGTACGTGTGACGGGGATTAACAACTTTGTGCAACACGGGCAACTAATTGCCCGTGATGCACAAATGACGGGGTCGGGTGCGATCGCTCTTGCGATCGCACAATATATCGGCGCGTGTGACGCCGCCTTAACACTGTCAAACCTTTCTCAGTAGAAATATGTCAGAACATGTCGTAAATTTAACCCCTCTTGAATACGGGCGTTTAATTCCAGGATCCAGAATGCTTCTCTATTTAGATAGGTGCATTGCCAATTTCCACCTCTCAAAGGTCTCCTATCTCTTTCTATTCCTTTCACTCTTGTGGAGGCAGTACTGCCTCCATGTACATTTATTTCTGTTAAATGTTTTGAAAGACCTGATAGTGGACACTGATTTATTTGTGGGCTTGGATCCGATGCAGAAATATGTTCCGCTAGCCTCTTTTTTAATGTTCGTGTTGTACAACCTATATAACATTTGTTGCATACCATGCACGTTGCCATATAGACAATATGCAATTAATATAGTATTTCATTGTATATTTTTTGTGAGTAATCATGCTTTGAAAATAATCTGTTTTTTTTTTATATATATTTACAAATGTTACATGTTTTCCCCCCACATATATAACAATCATTGAAACCTTGTAGGTGTGTCTCTATTGTGGCTTAGAAATAAACTTGGAGAAATTTGGCTGCCTATATTTCTTGATCTTCTGGCCACCCTCCTGAACCCATTAGAAAGAACTTAGGACAGAATGGCATCTTGATGTAATATTGGCAAAAATGTATGCATCAATGCTGTGATACCTGTGTAGTGAACACTATAAGAGGCTGAAAAAGTAGGGATTTGTTGTTTGCTAAATTTTTTTAGGTTTTGAGACTGAGAGCCAACTGCGATTTCTGAGCCACTATCTTACATGCCTTTTTCAGGGACTTTGTTTTATATCCACGTTTTTTGAGACGTTCTTTGATTTTCCCACTTTTTACTTGGTAATCCTCTGTAGATGAACAAGCTCTTCTTGTTCTAATGAGTTCCCCAATAGGAAGATTGTTTCCAACATGAAGAGGATTACCGCTGTCTGCGTGTAAGATAGAATTTCCACTTATTGGCTTCCTATATAGAGATGTGCCTGTATTGTAGTCACCCTTCAAAAGAAGGTCAAAATATGGGGCTGAATGTCCATGAATTTGTATTTTGTTTCAAATTCATTTGATTGTCATTGATATACTTTCCAAAGGAATTAATCTCGATATCAGGAGATACATAGGGGCTTACCTGCCATATAATGATCAGGTCATCTATGTATTTCCCATACATCTGATTATGGGGAAAAAAGGATGATTTATGTTGTGGATATATTTGATTTCCCTTACAGACGTGTATAAATTGGCCAATGAGGGGAAAATTTTGTCCCATTGGACAACGGCACCTTTGACCCAAAAAAACCTCTGAACCAAAAACTCTTCAAACCTGAAAAAGTTGGTTTTCAGGAGATAATTATTCGCCATGAGAATAAATCTCTTGTGATCTGCAGAATACATATCAGTTTTGGACATCAGAGATGACAATGCCTCTAAAGCCATGGTATGAGATATACTTGAATATAATCACACCATGTCACATGTAGCCCAAACTGAGTTCTTGTACCACTTGATATTTTTGAGACTTGTGAACAGTTCTTTGGTGTCACTTATATACCCCATCATGCTTTTGAGTAAAGATTGTAATTGTCCATCCACTCAGGCAGACAGACGCTCTTTCAAAGAGCCTATTCCCGGCCACTATGGGCCAAAAGGGAAGAGGAAAAAGGGATTTTTGCATCTTGGGAAGGGCATAGAAGATTGGACAAATGGGGGTTTGAATCTCTAAATATGCCATTTTTTTTTGTCTAGGGCATCCAATGACAAACCTTCTTTTAAAACAGTATTCAGCTCCAAACTGATTCTGGTGGTGGGGTCCTCGGTCAAGGGCAGATAAGTGCTGACATCAGACAGCATGTTTAAAACCTCCCTCATATACAGCATAGTGTCTAACACAACCACCGATAAACCCTTGTTCGAGGACTTAATAATGACCTGTGGATTATCCTTCAATTCCTGAATAGCTATTCTCTGAGAATGTGTAAGGTTATGTAAAACTGGTATTTCTTTATCAAACAGATTTTTGATTTCTCTTTCTAATACATTTTGAAAAGCGTCCATGGCAGGTATTCAATACTAATGAATAACAGCTAATATGTATCCAATTATTTTATTTTTCTGATTGAATGCTAAACTTCTGGGGCCATGTAGTTTTAAAAAGTGTGTCATTGTATGTTTTTCTATGCCTATGAGTATGGACTGAGGACCGAAACACGTAAAGCGGGGTAAAAGGCTCAAAGTATGCGTTCATTTTCTTGTTGGATTTTAATGACTTAACAAAGCAATAATTTTATGAAGAACGTATGCCGATCAATTTTTCTATTTTCTGCATTGCAACATCCCCCGGCCACTGCTCTACAGGATAGAGGAGCAGTTGCAGCTGGCTGGACAAGTAGCAGGCATTAGGTGAGTATAAGGTCCTTTTTTATTATTCTTATATATGCCAATGAATGGGGAAATGACATGTGGAGATATAAGGGGCTGGCTGTGGGGGCATATGTGAAGCTGGCTGTGGGGACATACATGGGGATAGCTGTGGGGACATACATAGTTGTCAGGGCAGGGAGGACTGGTAAGCCCAGGAGGTGGATCCACTGGACCGAGTACGCCACCAGGTGGCAGAGTACACGGCAGCCGGAGCACTGACGTGGCCGGGACGGTTATAACCGGGTCAGCAGGATCACGGAGTTCTATGGGATAATGCAGGAAACAGGCACAGGTACCCGGTAGCAACAGACAAACAGTCACAGGAGAGAGCACAAGGGGACCTGAGCATCTAGCTCTAAAGACAAGCTAAAGGACACGTTGATCAGGCCACGCCCCTATGGGAAGGCAAGTCTTATATACCCAGCACAGCCTCATGTCATTTCCTGCTGCAGGTGTGCTGGGCCTATAAGACCAGGAGAGTGGGCGCGGCCCGGTCCTATACAGAATCCTGAGGCCAATACTCAAAGTCAGACTCCTGAGACCAGGAGCAGGACTCAGGGGAGCAGGAGCGGGAGCGGCAGCCATGACTGGTGGACACATGGATTGGATCAGTGGGTAAGGAGTGGTGCTGGGACACGGGGAGCGTGACAGTACCCCCCCCTCTAAGCCCCCCCCTCCGAGCACAGAACCCCAGGGGCACCCCGGATCGAGACACCGGATCGGGACCCAACGCAAAGGCGGGGAAGGACCGCTGACCCCGTACCGCCTTCTTAGCTGCACGGCGCTTAGCCGATCTCCCAGCAGTGGCAACGGGGGCAACGGGAAGAGGAGGACCGTCAGAAACAGGACTGGCAGCGTGGACAACCGGCCCGGGCGTCTCGGACCGGACACAGGACAGGGACTCATCCCCGGCAGTCGTTGGCATCAGAGTCTCAATCGTCAGGGACGGTGGAACGACGCTGGAGAGCGTCGTCACTTCCGGTTCTGGTGGCACCACAGGCACAAGTGCCAGGAGCTGTGGTACACCGCAGGACTGCGTCATATTCCCCTGTTCTTGTGCCATGATAGGGTCAGGTGCCAGGGGCTGTGGTACAACGCTGGATTGCGTCAGATTCTCCTCTTCTTGTGCCATGATAGGGTCAGGTGACAGGGACCGAGGAACAGGCTGTAGGCAGGTATCATGGCACGAGGGACTCCAGCGAGAGATTGCCCCAGAGCGCCAACTGATGTCAGGGTCATGTAGTCGCAGCCAGGGCAGACCCAGCAGGAGCGCAGGAGTCATTCTCGGGATGACGTAGAACGCAATAGTCTCAGTGTGCTGGGTACCAATACAAAGTCTCACGGGTTCGGTGGTGTACCGGACAGGTTCGTATAGCAGTTTGCCGTCCACGGAGGCGAACCAGAGGGGCTTGGCAAGCGGGATCACAGGTACTTGGTATCGGTCCACTGCAGACTGGCGTATGAAATTACCCGCCGCCCCAGAATCGATGTGGGCCTCTGCTGTGAACCTGGTCTTCTTCGTCGTCACCTGGACAGTCTGTGTAAGTGGAACGGAGGGGATTCCGGTGCCAAGGATAGCGGTTCCCACCATCCCTTGGGCCTGGGGTCTACCAGGTTTCTCAGGGCATGTCCGAAGCATGTGTGACCCGTCTCCACAATAGAAGCACAGGCCCAGGGCGAGCCGTTCTGCACGGCGTTGCTTGGCTTGGTTCAGTCGGTCAATTTGCATGGGTTCCGGGAACATGTCACAGGAAGGCAGGGGCAAAGGAGCGGTAGGCCTCTGCGGGGACAAGGCGTGACGGGGTGGTAGCTTCTCCCGGAATACCTCTTTGGTTCGCTCCTGGAAACGGAGGTCAATCCGGGTGGCTAAAGATATTAAGGCGTCCAAGGTGCGTGGAACGTCACGGCCAGCAAGCTCGTCTTTGACGCGGCCAGAGAGTCCTTCCCAAAAGGCCGCCGTCAAGGCCTCATTGTTCCAGCCCAGCTCAGAGGCGAGCGTGCGGAACTGGATGGCGTATTGGCCGACGGTCAGGGTCCCTTGGCGTAGCCGGAGGAGCGAAGAAGTCACTGTGGTGGTACGTCCGGGTTCATCGAATGTACTTCGGAAAGCGTGCAAGAATTCCCGGATGTTAGTGGTCATTGGATCCTCATTCTCCCACAGGGGGTTAATCCAGGCTAGAGCTTCGCCTTCCAAGTGTGACATCAGGAATGCCACTTTAGCCTGGTCTGAGACAAACAAATGAGGAAGTAACTTGAAATGCAGGGAGCACTGGTTCAAAAACCCTCGGCAGTTCTTGGGGTCCCCAGCATAGCGAGGCGGAGCAGCGAGGCGAAGTTGCGAGGTTGCGGAGACAGCAGGTTCAGATCCGGACACCGTTTGCTGCGTGGACCGAGACGAGGCGGCAGTCTGTAATGTGTATATAACCGGTGGTCCATGGACGCCAGGAATTTCAGCATCCGGTGTAAGGTGTCACGCTGTTGCACCAGTTCCTGGCGTAGTTCGGCCAGCTCAGATGTTTGTGCTCCAGCGGGATCCATGGCCTGATCAAACTGTCAGGGCAGGGAGGACTGGTAAGCCCAGGAGGTGGATCCACTGGACCGAGTACGCCACCAGGTGGCAGAGTACACGGCAGCCGGAGCACTGACGTGGCCGGGACGGTTATAACCGGGTCAGCAGGATCACGGAGTTCTATGGGATAATGCAGGAAACAGGCACAGGTACCCGGTAGCAACAGACAAACAGTCACAGGAGAGAGCACAAGGGGACCTGAGCATCTAGCTCTAAAGACAAGCTAAAGGACACGTTGATCAGGCCACGCCCCTATGGGAAGGCAAGTCTTATATACCCAGCACAGCCTCATGTCATTTCCTGCTGCAGGTGTGCTGGGCCTATAAGACCAGGAGAGTGGGCGCGGCCCGGTCCTATACAGAATCCTGAGGCCAATACTCAAAGTCAGACTCCTGAGACCAGGAGCAGGACTCAGGGGAGCAGGAGCGGGAGCGGCAGCCATGACTGGTGGACACATGGATTGGATCAGTGGGTAAGGAGTGGTGCTGGGACACGGGGAGCGTGACAATAGTGCTGGCTCTGAGGACAGGAGGTGCTGGCTTTGGGGAAATACATGTGGTTGGCTGTAAAGACATATGTGAAGCTGGCTGTGGAAACATACACTGTGTGCAGAATTATTAGGCAAATGAGTATTTTGATCACATGATAATTTTTATATGTGATGTCCTACTCCAAGCTATATAGGCTTGAAAGCCAACTACCAATTAAGTAAATCAGGGGATGTGCATCTCTGTAATGAGGAGGGGTGTGGTGTAATCATATAAGACATCAACACCCTATATAAGGTGTGCTTAATTATTAGGCAACTTCCTGCCCTTTGGCAAAATGGGTCAGAAGAGAGATTTGATGGGCTCTGAACAGTCCAAAATTGTGAGATGTCTTGCAGAGGGATGCCGCAGTCTTGAAATTGCCAAACATTTGAAGGTGATCACCGAACAATCAAGTGTTTCATGGCAAATAGCCAACAGGGTTGCAAGAAGCGTGTTGGGCAAAAAAGGTGCAAAATAACTGCCCATGAATTGAGGAAAATCAAGTGTGAAGCGGCCAAGATGCCATTTGCCACCATTTTGGTCATATTTCAGAGCTGCAACGTTACTGGAGTATCAAAAAGCACAAGGTGTGCCATACTCAGGCATATGGCCAAGGTAAGGAAGGCTGAAAAACGACAACCTTTGAACAAGAAACATAAGATAAAACCTCAAGACTGGGCCAAGAAATATCTTAAAGGGAACCAAACATCAGGATTTTCGTGTATAAGGTGCAGCCAGTGCAGTACTGGCACTATCAGGCACATTGTGTACATACCATTAGTGGGCAGCTCGGGTGTTTAGGCTGTGAAATTCAACTTTATAAAGTTTGAAAATTCATGCACTTTTTGATTGACGTGTGCACCTCTCTGCTAATGTCCGGGCGGGTTAAGCACGTGTATCCCCCCCCCGCCACCTGTTTCTCCCTCTCACTGGCCGCATGTAAATTAGTGCTCATCTCCGGCGCCATGTTTCTGAAGCCCACAGTATTATGGTGCATGAGAGGGCGGCGCATGCGCCCTCGCTTCTTCAGATCTGTTGTGACCGCGGGAGCGCACGTGGTCACAACAGGACTGGAGAACAGCTGATCTTACCCCTATTAGCTGCAGCAGACGTCTCCTATAAAATCGTCTGCTGCAGCTAATCGGTAAGATCAGCTGTTCTCCAGTCCTGTTGTGACCGCGCGTGCTCCCGCGGTCACAACAGATCTGAAGAAGTGAGGGCGCATGCGTCGCACTCTTATGCATCACCCTCTCATACACCATAATACTGCGGGCTTCAGAAACACGGTGGCGGAGATGAGCACTATGCGCAGGCGCTAACTGACACCATGTAATTGAAGATTAGAAATTTACATACGGCCAGTGAGTGGGAGGAACAGGCGACGGGGGAGCAGGTATACACATGCATAACCCACCTGGACATTAGCAGAGAGGTGCAAACGTCAATCAAAAAGTGCATGAATTTTCAAACTTTATAAAGTTGAATTTCACAGCCTAAACACCCGAGCTGCCCACTAATGATATGTACACAATGTGCCTGATAGTGCCAGTACTGCACTGGCTGCACATTATACACGAAAATCCTGATGTTTGGTTCCCTTTAAGACTGATTTTTCAAAGGTTTTATGGACTGATGAAATGAGAGTGACTCTTGATGGGCCAGATTGATGGGCCAGAGGCTGGATCAGTAAAGGGTATAGAGCTCCCCTCCAACTCAGACGCCAGCAAATTGGAGGTGGGGTACCGGAATAGGCTGCTATCATCAAAGATGAACTTGTGGGACCTTTTTGGGTTGAGGATGGAGGGAAGTTCAACTCCCAGACCTACTGCCAGTTTCTGGAAGACAACTTCTTCAAGCAGTGGTATAGGAAGAAGCCGGTATCGTTCAAGAAAAACATAATTTTCATGCAGGACAATTCTCCATAACATGCATCCAACCACTCCACAGCGTGGCTGTCCAGTAAAGGTCTAAAAGATGAAAAAATAATGACATAGCCCCCTTATTCACCTGATCTGAACCCCATAGAGAACATGTGATATCTACAGGGAGGGAAAACAGTACACCTCTCGGAACAGTGTCTGGGAGGCTGTGGTGGCTGCTGCATGCAATGTTGATTGTAAACAGATCAAGCAACTGACAGAATCTATGGATGGTAGGCTGTTGAGTGTCATCATAAAGAAAGGTTGCTATATTGGTCACTAATTTTTTTGAGTTTTGTTCTTGCATGTCAGAAATGTTTATTTCTAAATTTTGTGCAGTTATATTTGTTTACCTGGTGAAAATAAACAAGTGAGATGGGAATATATTTGGTTTTTATTAAGTTGCATAATAATTCTGCACAGTAATAGTTACCTGCAAAAACAGATATCCTGCTAAGATAGCCAAATCTAAAAAAAACACACTCCAACTTCCAAAAATACAAAGTTTTTATATTTAGGAGTCTTTTGGGTCGATTGAGAACATAGTTGTTGATCAATAATAAAAAAAATCCTCTAAAATACAACTTGCCTAATAATTCTGCACATGGTATATGAGGGGCTGGCTGGTGAGACATACGAGTGGCAGGGAGTGGGGACATATGTGGGACAAGCTGTGGAGGCATACATGGGGCAGTCTGTGGGGATATACGTAAGCAGGCTATGGAGACATACCTGGAGCTGGCTATGGGGAAATATTTGGGGAAGGCAATGGAGACATGAGGGTCAGGCTCATGTGGGGATGCAAGGGGCAGCTTGTGGGGACATTTGAGTATGTCAGGGCATTACAAGAGGGGCTAACTGAGGGGGCATTACATTATATGGGAAACAAGCGGGGGGCTGTGGGGACATTATACCTGGGCTGTGGGGACATAATACTGTAAATTAGTCTGTAGTGGATATCATACTGTATATTAGAGGGCTGTGGTGGACATAATACTGCATGGGGGTCTGTGGTGAACATCAGAGTGTATATTGGGGGCTATTGTGGATATAATATAGTAAGGATGGCTATAATGACCATAATACTGGGTAAGGGGACAGTGTGAGGAGGAGGTATAGTTTGGAGAAGACAACATAGTGTGCAGTATGAAGGCATAGAGTAAAAATTGGTCACAGAATGGATATGGAGAGGTTGTGTGTGAAATGGGAGCACTGTACTGAAAGAAGTTAGCATCTCAGGGGAACAGGCTGGAGCTAGAGAGAGTGTAAGGGAAAGCTTTGAAGATGGGACTGCCATGGTATAGACCATGGATCATAAGAGCAGACAGTGTGGCAGTTATAGCTAATAATGACAGACAGTGGCATGGATATAGATCACTAAAGCGGAAAGTATGGAGGCCATATATCGTAGGAGGCTTATTTAGGTCATAATATGGATAGATATTGTTATGCTGAGGGAATTTTATTAACACTGTTATTTTGTGGCACTGTGTCAGAATGTGCTGCAGAAGGCCAGAGAAAAGTGAACCTGAAAAGAAAGCTGTGAAGGGGAAAAGTCATCATGGCATCTGGACAAGATTGAGACAAAAATAAAAAAAAACATCAGAGAAGATGTTACCTATACAGTATGTACCTGTATGTAAGTGTTTACTTGTTAAGGGTATGTGCGCACGTTGCTTTTTACCTGCTTTTTACCTGCTTTTTTGCTGCTTTTTCTTCTGCGCTGTTTAATGCCAAAATGGATGTGTTCTTCTATTCAAGCAAAGTCTATGGGAATTTGGGTTTCTTGTTCACACTATGTTGTTCAAAATGCTGCCTTTTTGTGGCAGAACTTTGGTCAAAAACTCAGCTTTGCAGTGCAAAACCCAAATGGCAAAAACAATTGACATGTTGCTTCTTTGAAAAGCTGAGTTTTTGACCAAAGTTCTGCCACAAAAAGGCAGCATTTTGAACAACATAGTGTGAACAAGAAACCCAAATTCCCATAGACTTTGCTTGAATAGAAGAACACATCCATTTTGGCATTAAACAGCGCAGAAGAAAAAGCAGCAAAAAAGCAGGTAAAAAGCAGGTAAAAAGCAACGTGCGCACATACCCTAATACTGACTATGTCTCATCATCAGTACTGTGGTTCTTGTATGTCTGCAGTCTAATGATAAGAAAACTTCCCACAAACTCCTTAACCCCTTCGCCCCCGGGCGATTTTCTGTTTTTCATTTCATTTTCGAGAGCCATAACTTTTTTATTTTTCTGTCAATATTGCCATATGAGGGCTTATTTTTTGTGGAACAAGTTTTACTTTTGAATGACTACATTCATTTTACCACATCGTGTACTGGAAAACAAGAAACAATCCAAATGAGGAGACATAGTAAAAAAAGTAAAATTCCACAATGGTTTGGGGTTTTTCTATTCATCATGTAAACTACATGTTAACCCCTTCAGCCCCCGGGCACTTTCCGTTTTTGCGTTTTTGTTTTTTGCTCCCCTTCTTCCGAGAGGCGTAACTTTTTTATTTTTCCATCAATCTTGCCATATGAGGGCTTGTTTTTTGCGGGACGAGTTGTACTTTTAAATGAAACCATAAGTTTTACCATATAGTGTACTGGAAAACGGCAAGAAAATTCCAAGTGCGGAAAAATTGCAAAAAAAGTGGGATTGTACAATAGTTTTTGGGATATTTTATTCACCGTGTTCACTATATGGTAAAACTGATGTGTGGGTATGATGCCTCAGGTCGGTGCGAGTTTATAGACACCAAACATGTATAGGTTTACTTGTATCTAAGGGGTTAAAAAAAATTCACAAGCTTGTCCAAAAAACGTGGCGCACGTTTTGCGCCATTTTCCAAAACCCGTAGCGTTCCCATTTTTCAGGATCTGAGGCTCAGTGATGGCTTATTTTTTGCGTCTCGACCTGACGTTCTTTACGGTACCATTTTTGCGCAGATGCTACGTTTTGATCGCCTGTTATTGCATTTTGCGCAAAATTTGCGGCGACCAAAAAACGTAATTTTGGCGTTTGGAATTTTTTTGCCGCTACGCCGTTTACTGATCAGATTCATTGATTTTATATTTTGATAGATCAGGCATTTCTGAACGCGGCGATACCAAATATGTGTGTATTTTTTATTTTTTTAACCCTTTAATTTTCAATGGGGTGAAAGGGGGGTGATTTGAACTTTTAGGTTTTTTTATTTTTTTTTTATTTTTTAAAACTTTTTTTTTTACTTTTTTTTTTATTTTACTAGTCCCCCTAGGGGGCTATTGCGATCAGCAATCCGATCGCTTTGCACAATCTGCACATCTCAGCTACAGAGCTGAGAACTGCAGATTTGCTGCTTCCCTTTCAATGCCGGCTGTATTCCGGCATTGAGAGGAAGTGACTCATGTTAGCCACAGGCGTCATCACATGACCCTGTGCTACCATGGAAACCACCGAAAGTCACGTGATCATGTCACGTGACTTCCGGCGGGGGCGGGGTAAGTCACTGTCATGGCGGCGCCCATATACATATCGCTGCCAAGACTTTGGCAGCGAAATGTAAGGGGTTAATGGCCGCGGGTGGAAGCGATTCCACCCGCGGCTAGCAGGCACACATATCAGCTGTTGATAACAGCTGATATGTGCGCGTCTCGCCGCCGCCCGCCGGCGGCAGGGGGCGGGGCTTACCGGGACACGATCCATGACGTATCTAGTGCGTCATGGGTCGTTAAGGGGTTAAAACTGATGTGTCAGTAGGACGTCTCAGGTCAGTATGAGGTCTTAGGTACCAAACATGTATACTTTTACTTTTAACTAGGTGGTGAAAAAAAATTCAGAATTTTGTCCAAAAAAAGAATAGCGCTTTTGTTGCCATTTTCTCAAGCCTCCAGTGTTGTAATTTTTTTAAATCTAGGGCTCAGTAATGCCATTTTTGGGCATCTTGAGCTAACATTTTTAATTATACCATTTTTGTGTAGATGTGCTGTTTTGATCACCTGTTATTGCATTTTAATGCAACGTTGTGGCAACCAAAAAACACAATTTTGGCATTTGGAATTTATTTATCACCATGCCGTGTATCAAACAGATTATTTGATTTTATATTTTGATAGATCAGGCATTTTTGAACGCGGTAATACCAAATATATATTTTTATATTTTCAAAGGGGCAAAAGGAGGTGATTCGAACAGCTGTTTAGAGCAATGCTGCCGCATCTCTCTGTCGGTTTTCACAGGAAGTTTTTCAAGACAGATTCAGGGGTCATTAGCTGACCCCGTGCTACCATGACAACACATTGGTGCCCCGTGATGACTTCACAGGGCCACCGATGGCAACAGGAAACAGCGTGATCCCTGCCGTGGCCCTTTAAATCATGCTATCAGTGTTTGACAGCATGATCTAAGGGGTTAACAGGTGGGGGTGGGTATCTGATCTCCGATCCACCCACATCTATTAGCCGCACATGTCTGCAGATCAGCAGACATGTGTGGGGAATACAGCGAGCTCGCCACAGGAGCCTTTGGTAACCAGAGGGAGGTGACCAAAGACGTACCAGTACGTCCTTGGTTATTAAAGGGTTAAGGACATGCTGGGAGTTGTACGTTCATGTATATGGGAATTTCTTTACATTACAATTGATTGCTGTATTAAGCTTGCTGATTTTTTTCATGTACTGATTGAGGTTCTGGTGATGCATCAAGCTACTGATAGTGGTTCTAGTGATGTATTCATGTACATAAAGTGGTTCCGATGATAAATACATGTACTGATGATGGTACATTGGTGTAGTTATTTACTTATGGTGGTTTTTGCAATGTATTCATGTACTGATTGAGGCTCTGGTGATGCATTAATGTACTGATGGGGGTTCTGGTGCTGTATTCATTCACTGTTGGTTGTTCTGCTAACCGATTTATTTACTGGTCATGGTTTTTGTGCTGTATTTATGTACTACTGATAGTTCTGGTGTTCTATTTATGTTTTGATGATGATTTTGGTTTCATATTCATATACTGATGATGATGTACTGATGTACTGAATATATCCCCAGAATCATCATCACTAAATGAATACATCACCAGAGCCATCAGTAGTGCATGAATACAACACCAGAACAACCATCACTACATGAATAAATCATCAGAACCATCATCAGCACAGGAACACGACAAAAAAAACATCATCAGTACATGAAAACGTCAAAAGAACCACTATAAGTACTGTTATATGGTGGCAGAACCACCATCAGTTTTGATGGAGGGGCACCATCGGCTTTGTCTGCCTAGGCCACCAAAATACCTTGCCCTGGCCCTGGCTATAACATCACACTAGGAGCAGTCTGTCCACAGATATATAGAGAGAACAAACCTACAGTAGCAGAAAGAAATAAAAAATACTCCAAATCTTTAGGTTACACTTGACAATTTGACTGTGCAGCATAGAAAGCACCTGTGCAGCAAAACGTGAAGACTATCAAGAAATGTTGACATGTAATAAAATTTAATTGTGACATAAAGGGTTTTTTGAAAATTTAATTACAGCTTACTAAGGCATTCTCAAACATCTTTAAGTTTTACATTGCATTAAAGTATACAGAAATGCATAACAATGTTTTTAGCCCTCTTTTTATCCCTGCTGCATAATCAACGTTAGAAAACATAGTCAGCTGTCAGCAACTATATTTTCAAGCCATTATTTCATGGCAGAATGACAGTTACTCATTCATCAGTGTTACGGTAAGTTCGTAGGAGGAAGAATGAGCATCTAAGCTCATGAAGCTCTGCACTGAAATAAAGATTCTGACATACACATATTACTGAAATTTGATTTGGGCTGTTTTGTTAATGGAAATAAGAGTGTTCTTTCTTTTAGCATTTGCTATTGATATGCATTTAACTCTTTGGAATAATTGCTTAGCTGGAAGTAAATTATAACTAGGGAAATAAAAGTAACATATTCTCTATGAGCTGTTGAACAAAATAAAGGTAAAAATGCTTTTGTTCAGTTTTCAGCATTATTTAAGCAAATAATCCCTTTCAATATGATAATTTGTCCATTAGAAAGGCTTGAATGTATTTATAGTGTATATACAGTATATCACAAAAGTGAGTACATGCCTCAAAATTGTGAAAAATATTTTATATCTTTTCATGAAACAACACTGACGATATGACACTTTGCTAAATGTAAAGTAGTCAGTGTACAGCTTGTATAACAGTGTAAATTCTGTGCGCCCTCTAGAAAACTCAACACACAGACAAAATGTCAAAACCACTGGCAGCAAAAGTGAATACATCCTAAGTGAAAATGGCCTAATTATGTCCAAAGTGTCAATATCTTCAGAGGCCACCATTATTTTCAAGCACTGTTTTAATTCTCTTGGGCATGGAGTTCATAAGAGAGTCACAAGTTGCCACTAGAATCCTCTAACATTCCTCCCTGATGACATCACGGAGCTGGTGGATTTTAGAGACCTTGCACTCCTCTACCTTCCATTGGAGGATGACCCACAGATGCTCAATCAAATCAAATTTGATGGATGGTTTGTGCTGACACAAATGCACCCTGTATATAGGTAAAGACTGGCTCAAACCACCATAGGCGAGGTGCTTGTAGGGTAAACAAATCAATATAAAACAGCAAATTCCCAAGCACTCAAAGGAAAGGAGGAATTGTTTTTCATACAAGTGTTTTTATTGACAAACTGCAAAAATGTGAAAACCCAACAGTAGCAACACCAACGTTTTGGTTGTGACACCTTTATCAAGGTTGTTGCCTGCAAAGGTCAAAAATACATAGTGAATATTTACAAGTGAAAAAATATACAATTATGTACAGCTATATACAAACATATACAAGGGAAACACATACTTAATGTAGGGAAGCTATGATGCATGGGTCTCCATGGATAACCGTCAGAGAAGTCAAGTAGAGAGCATCACATTTTGCAGAAACATCAGTCTGGTGTATATAAAAAATACAAATGTTAAGTGAGCACGTACCAATAATAGCAAAACTTAATAAACATGAACATAAAAAATTCATAA
The DNA here is from genome assembly GCF_048569485.1 of Anomaloglossus baeobatrachus. Lineage (NCBI taxonomy): Eukaryota > Metazoa > Chordata > Amphibia > Anura > Aromobatidae > Anomaloglossus > Anomaloglossus baeobatrachus. The sequence continues at coordinate 153,362,026 of NC_134354.1, read as the reverse complement.
TAATGAAGTCAGAGCCAATCTGGGAAGCACATGATAAAACATGTGGTGACCCATATGTTGTTAACATTCCAGAACAATCTGGAGAGATAATATGTACACATGTATCTTAGGAAGCCAGGGAGAGGATAACATACCATAGTTATGAAGGTAGGCTGGGAGAGAGCAGGAGTGTGAGGAAAAGGATGCCTGAAAATGAAGGTATATATGTTAGAAAAACAATAACCAGAGATAAAGAGTTTACCATAAGGAGAAAGGAGTCCAGGAACCTGTGGAGGAATGACCAAGATGAGTTGTAAGAGCGGTGGTTAGTGCAGCAGCAGCGTGGAGGCATGTGGCGAGGCAGGGCCATTTTATAGGGGGTGTGCATCGCATCACTTCCTGGTTTGGCCAGGTGGCACGCATCAGTGGAACGCATGTGAGCGCGCGTGCGCGGGAAACTGCTGGGGGAGGCTGTCGCATCAGAGAAGCACTAGTAGGTAACACAGGAAATGTGGATGTTTGGTTATGCGTATCAACGCAGGCGTTGGAATAGGGGTATGGCTAGGGGTGCGCACGTGTGATGCATATGGAGAGCGCATGCGCGTGACGTAGTGTGTTTATGTCAGCGTGGAACTAAGTTGCGATGCCGATGTAGGACTAATAGCCAGTGGAGGGGAACACATAGATGTACCACACATGTGCGTGATGTGTCTATAGCAGCACAGGACTAAGCTGCAATGAGTGAGAGACGCTGGTAACAGGCAGGGGAAGCAGATATAGCGATGCAGGGTGCCAAAGTACAGTTATGTTGATTACCTGTGAAGGGGTGTAATGGTGCACAGTGGTGCACAGTGGTGGTTAGTGGTTTTATATGGATAAAAAGTGGTTAGTGTCCTTGAGATGGGAGTGGATTTTAGGAATGTGTGGGGACAAAATCTTATCAAGGGTGATGGAAAATGGTGAGAGGATGGAGTCTGTTGATGCGATTATAGGACAGTCTTCTTCTGTATAACAGTTGTCATCCTAAACATGTCAGGAAATCCCTACCCCTTTCCCAACATTGCCGTATTGACCGTGTCGCGGGCGGGGAGGAGGGTGTCAGCACACGACGCTCACCCCTTCTGCTCGGGTCCGGCTGCTGCTGCTCAGTGGTGGCTCGAGCTGTAGGCCGGATCCCGGGGGTTCTCGAGCGGCACTCCTCGCCCGTGAGTGAAAGGGGGTTTGTTGGGTGTGGGGATTGTTTATTGTCCGTGACGCCACTAGAGTTGAGCGCGGTTCGTGGTTCGTGGTTCTCCAGTTCGCGGCTCGAGTGATTTTGGGGCATGTTCTAGATCGAACTAGAACTCGAGCTTTTTGCAAAAGCTCGGTAGTTCTAGAAACGTTCGAGAACGGTTCTAGCAGCCAAAAAACAGCTAAATCATAGCTTGGTTTCTGCTGTAATAGTGTAAGTCACTCTGTGAATCAAACTATTATCACATTTCAGTGTATAGTGTGCGTGAACAGCGCCTTCAGATCACTGCTGTTTCTATAATGGCGATCGCCATTTTTTTTTTTTTTTTTTCTTGTCTTCCTTCCCTAAGCGCGCGCGTCTTGTGGGGCGGGCCAGCATGTCAGCCAATCCCAGACACACACACAGCTAAGTGGACTTTGAGCCAGAGAAGCAACGGCATGTGTGATAGGATCTGCATGTCACATGTCCCTGCATTATAAAACCGGACATTTTCTTCACGGACGCCATTATCTGCCTTCTGCGTCTTTGGTGTCAGACATCACTGTCGCAGCTCCGTCTTCCTGAGTCCTATAGCCGATACAGCTGTATGCGCTGCATACACAGCGTTAGACAGCTTAGGGAGAGCACTTTATAGCAGTCCTTTTAAGGGCTCCAACCGGCAGGGTCAGAGAGCCATAGGTGACAGGTCCTGCAAACAGCAACAGCGTCTGTGTAGCCCAGGTCAGGGATTTCCTACCTGCATTTCACCATTAGGAGGGAATAGAAAGGCAGTCTTCCATTCCTCTACCCAGAGCACCACAATCCTGCCACTGTACCCTCTTGTCCTCTGCACACTCCAACTGATAACTAAGCCATTATACTAGCAAACACTCAGTGTACCTAGTGGCATCCTATACGTGGCTATTGGACTTTGCTATAGTCCCACTAGTGCAAAGACATTTGCAGAGCGCGTCTGCCTGCATTGCACACTACAACTCATTCTAACCAAGCCATTATACTAGCAAACACTCAGTGTACCTAGTGGCATCCTATACGTGGCTATTGGACTTTGCTATAGTCCCACTAGTGCAAAGACATTTGCAGAGCGCGTCTGCCTGCGTTGCACACTACAACTCATTCTAACCAAGCCATTATACTAGCAAACACTCAGTGTACCTAGTGGCATCCTATACGTGGCTATTGGACTTTGCTATAGTCCCACTAGTGCAAAGACATTTGCAGAGCGCGTCTGCCTGCGTTGCACACTACAACTCATTCTAACCAAGCCATTATACTAGCAAACACTCAGTGTACCTAGTGGCATCCTATACGTGGCTATTGGACTTTGCTATAGTCCCACTAGTGCAAAGACATTTGCAGAGCGCGTCTGCCTGCGTTGCACACTACAACTCATTCTAACCAAGCCATTATACTAGCAAACACTCAGTGTACCTAGTGGCATCCTATACGTGGCTATTGGACTTTGCTATAGTCCCACTAGTGCAAAGACATTTGCAGAGCGCGTCTGCCTGCGTTGCACACTACAACTCATTCTAACCAAGCCATTATACTAGCAAACACTCAGTGTACCTAGTGGCATCCTATACGTGGCTATTGGACTTTGCTATAGTCCCACTAGTGCAAAGACATTTGCAGAGCGCGTCTGCCTGCGTTGCACACTACAACTCATTCTAACCAAGCCATTATACTAGCAAACACTCAGTGTACCTAGTGGCATCCTATACGTGGCTATTGGACTTTGCTATAGTCCCACTAGTGCAAAGACATTTGCAGAGCGCGTCTGCCTGCGTTGCACACTACAACTCATTCTAACCAAGCCATTATACTAGCAAACACTCAGTGTACCTAGTGGCATCCTATACGTGGCTATTGGACTTTGCTATAGTCCCACTAGTGCAAAGACATTTGCAGAGCGCGTCTGCCTGCGTTGCACACTACAACTCATTCTAACCAAGCCATTATACTAGCAAACACTCAGTGTACCTAGTGGCATCCTATACGTGGCTATTGGACTTTGCTATAGTCCCACTAGTGCAAAGACATTTGCAGAGCGCGTCTGCCTGCGTTGCACACTACAACTCATTCTAACCAAGCCATTATACTAGCAAACACTCAGTGTACCTAGTGGCATCCTATACGTGGCTATTGGACTTTGCTATAGTCCCACTAGTGCAAAGACATTTGCAGAGCGCGTCTGCCTGCGTTGCACACTACAACTCATTCTAACCAAGCCATTATACTAGCAAACACTCAGTGTACCTAGTGGCATCCTATACGTGGCTATTGGACTTTGCTATAGTCCCACTAGTGCAAAGACATTTGCAGAGCGCGTCTGCCTGCGTTGCACACTACAACTCATTCTAACCAAGCCATTATACTAGCAAACACTCAGTGTACCTAGTGGCATCCTATACGTGGCTATTGGACTTTGCTATAGTCCCACTAGTGCAAAGACATTTGCAGAGCGCGTCTGCCTGCGTTGCACACTACAACTCATTCTAACCAAGCCATTATACTAGCAAACACTCAGTGTACCTAGTGGCATCCTATACGTGGCTATTGGACTTTGCTATAGTCCCACTAGTGCAAAGACATTTGCAGAGCGCGTCTGCCTGCGTTGCACACTACAACTCATTCTAACCAAGCCATTATACTAGCAAACACTCAGTGTACCTAGTGGCATCCTATACGTGGCTATTGGACTTTGCTATAGTCCCACTAGTGCAAAGACATTTGCAGAGCGCGTCTGCCTGCGTTGCACACTACAACTCATTCTAACCAAGCCATTATAGTAGCAAACACTCAGTGTACCTAGTGGCATCCTATACGTGGCTATTGGACTTTGCTATAGTCCCACTAGTGCAAAGACATTTGCAGAGCGCGTCTGCCTGCGTTGCACACTACAACTCATTCTAACCAAGCCATTATAGTAGCAAACACTCAGTGTACCTAGTGGCATCCTATACGTGGCTATTGGACTTTGCTATAGTCCCACTAGTGCAAAGACATTTGCAGAGCGCGTCTGCCTGCGTTGCACACTACAACTCATTCTAACCAAGCCATTATACTAGCAAACACTCAGTGTACCTAGTGGCATCCTATACGTGGCTATTGGACTTTGCTATAGTCCCACTAGTGCAAAGACATTTGCAGAGCGCGTCTGCCTGCGTTGCACACTACAACTCATTCTAACCAAGCCATTATAGTAGCAAACACTCAGTGTACCTAGTGGCATCCTATACGTGGCTATTGGACTTTGCTATAGTCCCACTAGTGCAAAGACATTTGCAGAGCGCGTCTGCCTGCGTTGCACACTACAACTCATTCTAACCAAGCCATTATACTAGCAAACACTCAGTGTACCTAGTGGCATCCTATACGTGGCTATTGGACTTTGCTATAGTCCCACTAGTGCAAAGACATTTGCAGAGCGCGTCTGCCTGCGTTGCACACTACAACTCATTCTAACCAAGCCATTATACTAGCAAACACTCAGTGTACCTAGTGGCATCCTATACGTGGCTATTGGACTTTGCTATAGTCCCACTAGTGCAAAGACATTTGCAGAGCGCGTCTGCCTGCGTTGCACACTACAACTCATTCTAACCAAGCCATTATACTAGCAAACACTCAGTGTACCTAGTGGCATCCTATACGTGGCTATTGGACTTTGCTATAGTCCCACTAGTGCAAAGACATTTGCAGAGCGCGTCTGCCTGCGTTGCACACTACAACTCATTCTAACCAAGCCATTATACTAGCAAACACTCAGTGTACCTAGTGGCATCCTATACGTGGCTATTGGACTTTGCTATAGTCCCACTAGTGCAAAGACATTTGCAGAGCGCGTCTGCCTGCGTTGCACACTACAACTCATTCTAACCAAGCCATTATACTAGCAAACACTCAGTGTACCTAGTGGCATCCTATACGTGGCTATTGGACTTTGCTATAGTCCCACTAGTGCAAAGACATTTGCAGAGCGCGTCTGCCTGCGTTGCACACTACAACTCATTCTAACCAAGCCATTATACTAGCAAACACTCAGTGTACCTAGTGGCATCCTATACGTGGCTATTGGACTTTGCTATAGTCCCACTAGTGCAAAGACATTTGCAGAGCGCGTCTGCCTGCGTTGCACACTACAACTCATTCTAACCAAGCCATTATACTAGCAAACACTCAGTGTACCTAGTGGCATCCTATACGTGGCTATTGGACTTTGCTATAGTCCCACTAGTGCAAAGACATTTGCAGAGCGCGTCTGCCTGCGTTGCACACTACAACTCATTCTAACCAAGCCATTATACTAGCAAACACTCAGTGTACCTAGTGGCATCCTATACGTGGCTATTGGACTTTGCTATAGTCCCACTAGTGCAAAGACATTTGCAGAGCGCGTCTGCCTGCGTTGCACACTACAACTCATTCTAACCAAGCCATTATACTAGCAAACACTCAGTGTACCTAGTGGCATCCTATACGTGGCTATTGGACTTTGCTATAGTCCCACTAGTGCAAAGACATTTGCAGAGCGCGTCTGCCTGCGTTGCACACTACAACTCATTCTAACCAAGCCATTATACTAGCAAACACTCAGTGTACCTAGTGGCATCCTATACGTGGCTATTGGACTTTGCTATAGTCCCACTAGTGCAAAGACATTTGCAGAGCGCGTCTGCCTGCGTTGCACACTACAACTCATTCTAACCAAGCCATTATACTAGCAAACACTCAGTGTACCTAGTGGCATCCTATACGTGGCTATTGGACTTTGCTATAGTCCCACTAGTGCAAAGACATTTGCAGAGCGCGTCTGCCTGCGTTGCACACTACAACTCATTCTAACCAAGCCATTATACTAGCAAACACTCAGTGTACCTAGTGGCATCCTATACGTGGCTATTGGACTTTGCTATAGTCCCACTAGTGCAAAGACATTTGCAGAGCGCGTCTGCCTGCGTTGCACACTACAACTCATTCTAACCAAGCCATTATACTAGCAAACACTCAGTGTACCTAGTGGCATCCTATACGTGGCTATTGGACTTTGCTATAGTCCCACTAGTGCAAAGACATTTGCAGAGCGCGTCTGCCTGCGTTGCACACTACAACTCATTCTAACCAAGCCATTATACTAGCAAACACTCAGTGTACCTAGTGGCATCCTATACGTGGCTATTGGACTTTGCTATAGTCCCACTAGTGCAAAGACATTTGCAGAGCGCGTCTGCCTGCGTTGCACACTACAACTCATTCTAACCAAGCCATTATACTAGCAAACACTCAGTGTACCTAGTGGCATCCTATACGTGGCTATTGGACTTTGCTATAGTCCCACTAGTGCAAAGACATTTGCAGAGCGCGTCTGCCTGCGTTGCACACTACAACTCATTCTAACCAAGCCATTATACTAGCAAACACTCAGTGTACCTAGTGGCATCCTATACGTGGCTATTGGACTTTGCTATAGTCCCACTAGTGCAAAGACATTTGCAGAGCGCGTCTGCCTGCGTTGCACACTACAACTCATTCTAACCAAGCCATTATAGTAGCAAACACTCAGTGTACCTAGTGGCATCCTATACGTGGCTATTGGACTTTGCTATAGTCCCACTAGTGCAAAGACATTTGCAGAGCGCGTCTGCCTGCGTTGCACACTACAACTCATTCTAACCAAGCCATTATACTAGCAAACACTCAGTGTACCTAGTGGCATCCTATACGTGGCTATTGGACTTTGCTATAGTCCCACTAGTGCAAAGACATTTGCAGCACGTCTGCCTGCGTTGCACACTCCAACTAATTATAACTAAGTTGCATTGTCAGGGATATTTATTCTTTATTATTCTGCTGTTAATAAAGCTAGACCACCACTGCAATCTTCACCACCTCTCAATTTTTACTACCACATTTTCAGTCCACAATCTTGTCGCAATCAACATGAGTGGCAAAATGACAGATGCTGGTGGAAAGGGGAAGAGGCGTGGTGGAAAAGGCAAAAAAGGTTTTGTCCGTGGGGAAGGTGGCAAAGCTCCATTATCATCTGCTGAAGATAGACCATCTACCAGCAAAAGTAAGATGTCTACTACTTACCGTGGACAATCCGATGTGCTCCCTTTTTTACGGACACGAACAACAGGAAGAAAGGTAGATGATGGGCAAAAAAGGAAAATGCTTGAATGGATCTCAAGTGGTCCAACAAGTGCCCTCTCAGCCACTTCAAGTACCGCATCCAAAAAACACCAGTCCTCTGAGTTGTCATCCCAATCACACTTGATTTCTCCCAGCTCTGAAGTCTCCATCAGCCCTGCACAGTATGGTGGAACTGAGATGGCTGAGTCTGCAGAGCTGTTCAGTCACACTATAGCCTGGGAATCAGAGGTCTGCTCCCAAGCTACAGTGAGTACAGAACAGGAAATGGTCTGCAGTGATGCCCAGAACCTTTGTGACTCAGATTCAGGCCGTGAGGACCAAGTTTCTGAGCATAATGTTGACCCTTTGTCACAAACTGTAACACCTGTGGTTATAGACAATGAGGAACATACTGATGAAGATGAGACGCAGATACCCGATTGGGATGACAACTTAAATATTCCGTCAGGGCAAGAAGAGGCTCGGTCTGAGGGGGAGGGGAGTGCAAACACAACAATTGATGATGACGTTCTAGATCCCACCTACTGTCAACCCCCAGTCAGGCACTCGAGGAGGTCAACAGAGGCGGTGGAGGAGGATGCAACCGACGACGAAGTTACCTTGCGCCTTCCTGGACAGAGTCGGAGCACTGGTAGCACGTCTACAACTGCATCCTCAGCCACCACTCTGCCTATGAGCATTATTCGGGGTGGATCAACAGGTCGCATGGCCTCTAAGCCTTGCCTAGCCTGGTCCTTTTTTCACATCGAAAAAGATCGCCCAACTCATGTGATATGTAACATTTGTCATGATTCTCTTAGTAGAGGTCAAAAGCTCAGCAGTTTGACAACTTCTTCCATGAATCGTCACATGAATAAATATCATAAGTCCCGGTGGGAAGCTCACCGTGCTGCAATGCGGCCTAGCGGAGCGAACCATCCACCGCCCGCCCCTTCCACTGCATCCGCGCGCTCTTCATCTTCTAGGACTGTGGGGACAGCTGCCACACCTGTTTTTCCACGCAAAACTTCCACCACTGTAACCGCAACAGGCAGTTTGCTTGTAAGGTCGTCAGTTGGTTTGGAAGGGGAAACAAGTGAGTGTGTACAGCTCTCTCAGACATCGATAGCACCAACGTTGGATGAAGGCAACATCATGTCTCCGCCTGCACTTTCCTCACAAACCTGCATTTTTCCAGGGACACCCTACTCAACACCGTCTACACACAGCAGCCAGATCTCTGTCCCTCAGATGTGGTCAAATAAAAGGCCACTTCCTCCGACCCATGACAAAGCTAAGAGGTTGACTCTATCCCTCTGTAAGCTGTTGGCTACCGAAATGCTGCCTTTCCGCCTAGTGGACACACAGGATTTTAGAGACCTTATGTCTGTCGCTGTGCCCCAGTACCAGATGCCTAGTCGCCACTACTTCTCTAAGAAAGGTGTGCCCGCGCTACACCAGCATGTCGCACACAACATCACCGCTTCCTTGAGAAACTCTGTGTGTGAACGGGTGCATTTCACCACCGATACTTGGACCAGTAAGCATGGACAGGGACGTTACATGTCGCTGACTGGGCACTGGGTAACTATGGTGATAGATGGTGAAGGGTCTGCTGCACAAGTCTTGCCGTCCCCACGACTTGTGTGTCAATCCTCTGTCTGTCCAAGTTCCGCCACTGCTTCTGCATCCTCCACCTCATCTGGGTCCTCCACCTCCGCCCCAAGCCTGCCTGGTCAGGCCACCAGCGTTCTCACTGCGCAGAAGGAATCACGCACCCCTCATTACTATGCTGGCAGCAGAGCGCAACGGCATCAGGCGGTCTTTAGCTTGACATGTCTTGGTAATAAGAGTCACACAGCTGAGGAGTTGTGGTCAGCTTTGCGGTCCGAGTTTAATAAATGGTTGTCTCCACTCAAACTGCAGCCTGGTAAGGCCGTGTGCGACAATGCTGCAAACCTGGGTGCGGCACTTCGCCTGGGCAAGGTGACACACGTACCTTGTATGGCTCACGTGTTGAACCTTGTCGTGCAGCAATTTTTAACACACTATCCCGGCCTAGATGGCCTTCTGAACAGGGCACGAAAACTGTCAGCTCACTTCCGCCGTTCAAGCGCCGCAGCAGAGCGACTTGCATCGCTCCAGAAGTCTTTCGGCCTGCCGGTTCATCGCCTGAAATGCGATGTGGCGACACGCTGGAATTCAACTCTCCACATGTTACAGCGACTGTGGCAGCACCGCAGAGCCCTGGTGCAATACGTCATGACGTATAGCCTGGGCCAACGAGATGCAGAGGTGGGGCAGATCACCCTGATGGAGTGGTCTCAGATCAAGGACCTATGCACCCTTCTGCACAGTTTCGACATGGCGACGAATATGTTTAGCGCTGACAATGCCATTATCAGCATGACGATTCCAGTCATTTACATGCTGGAGCACACGCTAAACACTATTCGGAGTCAGGGGGTGGGACAACATGAAGGGGAGGAACTACAGGAGGATTCATATGCGCAAGGGACAACAACATCACCAAGGTCCAGACGTTCATCATCACCAACGCAGCAGGCATGGGACCATGGGGGACAGGGATCGACAAGGGCGCATAGTAGCAGGCGAAATGTTGAGCAAGGTGCAGGAGAACATGAAGAAATGGAGGACGAACTGTCCATGGACATGGAAGACTCAGCGGATGAGGGAGACCTTGGTCAAATTTCAGTTGAAAGAGGTTGGGGTCAGATGTCAGAGGAAGAAAGAACGGGTAGCACCTCTATGCCACAAACACAGCATGGACTTGGTCCGCATGGCTGCGCAAGACACATGAGTGCCTTTTTGTTGCACTACCTCCAACATGACAGTCGTATTGTCAAAATTAGAAGTGATGATGACTACTGGATTGCCACACTATTAGATCCCCGGTACAAGTCCAAATTTTGTGACATAATTCCAGCCATAGAAAGGGACGCACGTATGCAGGAGTATCAGCAGAAGCTGTTACTAGATCTTAGCTCGGCTTTTCCACCAAACAACCGTGCAGGTGCAGGGAGTGAATCTCCCAGTTGTAACTTGACAAACATGGGACGGTCTCGTCATCTTCAACAGTCTACCCGTACCAGTAGGACCTTTTCTGGTGCCGGTAACAGCAATTTTATGGAATCTTTTCATAATTTTTTTAGACCCTCTTTTGCAAGGCCACCAGAGACAACAAGTCTGACACATAGTCAACGGCTGGAGAGGATGATACAGGAGTATCTCCAAATGAACATCGATGCCATGACTGTGCAACTGGAGCCTTGCTCCTTTTGGGCTTCAAACCTACAAAAATGGCCAGAGCTCGCAACTTACGCCTTGGAGATTTTGTCGTGTCCAGCTGCCAGCGTTGTCTCTGAACGTGTATTCAGTGCTGCTGGGTGTGTGCTGACAGATAAGCGCACGCGTCTGTCCAGTGACAATGTGGACAGACTGACGTTCATCAAAATGAACAAGTCATGGATCCAGAAGGAATTTACTACCCCTGTGTCATCCTGGGGAGAGTAAATGCTTGTGGATTTGGAATGTGCTTGATGCAAATCAAAACATCCTGTTTGCAACTAGGGCCCAAGTGCTGCCACTGATGGGGTGGGTGTCTGTGTGGCCCAATTTTTGGAAAAAAGGGAGACTCCGCTTGGAGTAACCCTTGCTTACATTGTTTTTAAAAGAAGCCAAGATGAACAAGTCATGGGTCAGCAAAGACTTTGCTACCTACCCCAGTGTCATCCTGGGGACGGCTAAGAATAGCGTATTTTTGAATGTGCTTGATGCAAATCAAAACATCCTGTTTGCAACTAGGGCCCAAGTGCTGCCACTGATGGGGTGGGTGTCTGTGTGGCCCAATTTTTGGAAAAAAGGGAGACTCCGCTTGGAGTAACCCTTGCTTGCTGTGTTTTTAAAAGAAGCCAAGATGAACAGAGCTGGGATCAGGAAAGACTTTGCTACCTACCCCGGTGTCATCCTGTGGACGGCTAAGAATAGCGTATTTTTGAATGTGCTTGATGCAAATCAAAACATCCTGTTTGCAACTAGGGCCCAAGTGCTGCCACTGATGGGGTGGGTGTCTGTGTGGCCCAATTTTTGGAAAAAAGGGAGACTCCGCTTGGAGTAACCCTTGCTTGCTGTGTTTTTAAAAGAAGCCAAGATGAACAGAGCTGGGATCAGGAAAGACTTTGCTACCTACCCCGGTGTCATCCTGTGGACGGCTAAGAATAGCGTATTTTTGAATGTGCTTGATGCAAATCAAAACATCCTGTTTGCAACTAGGGCCCAAGTGCTGCCACTGATGGGGTGGGTGTCTGTGTGGCCCAATTTTTGGAAAAAAGGGAGACTCCGCTTGGAGTAACCCTTGCTTGCTGTGTTTTTAAAAGAAGCCAAGATGAACAGAGCTGGGATCAGGAAAGACTTTGCTACCTACCCCGGTGTCATCCTGTGGACGGCTAAGAATAGCGTATTTTTGAATGTGCTTGATGCAAATCAAAACATCCTGTTTGCAACTAGGGCCCAAGTGCTGCCACTGATGGGGTGGGTGTCTGTGTGGCCCAATTTTTGGAAAAAAGGGAGACTCCGCTTGGAGTAACCCTTGCTTACATTGTTTTTAAAAGAAGCCAAGATGAACAAGTCATGGGTCAGCAAAGACTTTGCTACCTACCCCGGTGTCATCCTGGGGACGGCTAAGAATAGCGTATTTTTGAATGTGCTTGATGCAAATCAAAACATCCTGTTTGCAACTAGGGCCCAAGTGCTGCCACTGATGGGGTGGGTGTCTGTGTGGCCCAATTTTTGGAAAAAAGGGAGACTCCGCTTGGAGTAACCCTTGCTTGCTGTGTTTTTAAAAGAAGCCAAGATGAACAGAGCTGGGATCAGGAAAGACTTTGCTACCTACCCCGGTGTCATCCTGTGGACGGCTAAGAATAGCGTATTTTTGAATGTGCTTGATGCAAATCAAAACATCCTGTTTGCAACTAGGGCCCAAGTGCTGCCACTGATGGGGTGGGTGTCTGTGTGGCCCAATTTTTGGAAAAAAGGGAGACTCCGCTTGGAGTAACCCTTGCTTACATTGTTTTTAAAAGAAGCCAAGATGAACAAGTCATGGGTCAGCAAAGACTTTGCTACCTACCCCGGTGTCATCCTGGGGACGGCTAAGAATAGCGTATTTTTGAATGTGCTTGATGCAAATCAAAACATCCTGTTTGCAACTAGGGCCCAAGTGCTGCCACTGATGGGGTGGGTGTCTGTGTGGCCCAATTTTTGGAAAAAAGGGAGACTCCGCTTGGAGTAACCCTTGCTTACATTGTTTTTAAAAGAAGCCAAGATGAACAAGTCATGGGTCAGCAAAGACTTTGCTACCTACCCCGGTGTCATCCTGGGGACGGCTAAGAATAGCGTATTTTTGAATGTGCTTGATGCAAATCAAAACATCCTGTTTGCAACTAGGGCCCAAGTGCTGCCACTGATGGGGTGGGTGTCTGTGTGGCCCAATTTTTGGAAAAAAGGGAGACTCCGCTTGGAGTAACCCTTGCTTACATTGTTTTTAAAAGAAGCCAAGATGAACAAGTCATGGGTCAGCAAAGACTTTGCTACCTACCCCGGTGTCATCCTGGGGACGGCTAAGAATAGCGTATTTTTGAATGTGCTTGATGCAAATCAAAACATCCTGTTTGCAACTAGGGCCCAAGTGCTGCCACTGATGGGGTGGGTGTCTGTGTGGCCCAATTTTTGGAAAAAAGGGAGACTCCGCTTGGAGTAACCCTTGCTTGCTGTGTTTTTAAAAGAAGCCAAGATGAACAGAGCTGGGATCAGGAAAGACTTTGCTACCTACCCCGGTGTCATCCTGTGGACGGCTAAGAATAGCGTATTTTTGAATGTGCTTGATGCAAATCAAAACATCCTGTTTGCAACTAGGGCCCAAGTGCTGCCACTGATGGGGTGGGTGTCTGTGTGGCCCAATTTTTGGAAAAAAGGGAGACTCCGCTTGGAGTAACCCTTGCTTGCTGTGTTTTTAAAAGAAGCCAAGATGAACAGAGCTGGGATCAGGAAAGACTTTGCTACCTACCCCGGTGTCATCCTGGGGACGGTTAAGAATAGCGTATTTTTGAATGTGCTTGATGCAAATCTAGCTGTGAAGTGTACAACTGGGGCCCAAGTGCTGCCACTGAAGGGGTGGGTGTGTGTGGGGCCCAATTTTTGGAAAAAAGGGAGACTCCGCTTGGAGTAACCCTTGCTTGCTGTGTTTTTAAAAGAAGCCAAGATGAACAGAGCTGGGATCAGGAAAGACTTTGCTACCTACCCCGGTGTCATCCTGGGGACGGATAAGAATGGCGTATTTTTGAATGTGCTTGATGCAAATCTAGCTGTGAAGTGTACAACTGGGGCACAACTGCTGCCACTGAAGGGGTGGGTGTGTGGGGCCCAATTTTTGGAAAAAAGGGAGACTCCGCTTGGAGTCACCTTGCGGTGTTTTACATGACTTTAGAAGGGCGTGCCATGCCTATATCTGTGTGTCCTCCTCTTTTTCCTTGTCCAGCTGTTTTGTTTTCGCATGAGTACATGTCCTTGTCACTTTCCCATGTGTTTGTGTTGTGTTGTGAGTTGTTTGTCACCTTTTGGACACCTTTGAGGGTGTTTTCTAGGTGTTTTACTGTGTTTGTGATTGCCTGCCATTGTTTCCTATGGGCTCGAGTTCGGTTCGTCGAACGTTCGACGAGCCGAACTCGAGCCAGACCCCCCGTTCGGCGAACCGCCTCGAGCCGAACCGGGACCGGTTCGCTCATCTCTAGACGCCACCCACGGTTGTGGTGATTGCACCACCGCTGCTCTGGATGGGGATCCCGGGGATGGTGATGCGGAGCAGCCAGGTGTTGTGTTGCCCCTCCGTGGGTAGGTGTTGGTGATCCCGGGGCCCGGTGATGGCTTGGGGGGTGCAGGGCCTGGTGGGCGCAGGGACGCGGGGGCAGCGCTGTGCCTTGCGGCACTGTGGTACTCACTCAGCCTGAGACGTTGACACAGTTTTTACGGTAAACCAAACGGCTGGTAAGACAGTCCCACGGACGGCTGCACTTGCTCTCCCAGTAGGTGACGGTGATGTCCCTCTTCCTAGCACCTTTGTGTACTTGTTGGTTGCGATGGGTCCCCACCGGTAAACCGCTCCCCGGCTTCAAGCTGGACCGGAGGAGCTCTACTTTTTGCCCGCAGGCGCTGGCCCTGAGAAACTGGTGCCTTGGCGGTGGCGGTGTCTCTCCTACACTGGCTGGGCTGTTGCCTTCAATCGGGACTTGGTTGTTGGGGGATCTACGTCCCCTTCACTGACGGATTTGGCAAATTCTGGCGACTCCAAGCCTTGCCGGGGTCCGAGAGGCCCCTGCCCTGGTGCTGACTGTCCTTCGGAACACTGCTCTAGACCGCCGGGCACACAGCCTCCGGGGTCCTTCCAGGAACTTCCAAACGGTCCCCCTCCAGACAGTCACCGCCGTTGCTGAACTTGCTGACCTGTCCTGCACACAGCTGGACTACTTCAGGCTTCTGCACACTCTTGCTGTTTTGTCACCACTCTTGCTTTCCTCCTTTACCACTTTACTCCGCTTCTACTTTCACTTCCTTAGCTCATCTTAGCTCTTTACTCCTTCACTCCCCTAACTGTTCTGCCTGGTTTCTCCGGCCTCCAGAGATGTGAACTCCTCGGTGGGTGGAGCCAACCGCCTGGCCCACCCCCTGGTGTGAATCATCAGCCTCTGGAGGAAGGCAACAAGGATTTTTGTTTAGCTTTGGTGTTCCTAACTGGGATGTAGGGTGTGGTGGTGTGTGACCTGTGTCCCCTGGCTTGCCCAGGGCGACACATTCCCCCTTAGCAAAATGCAGACCGTCCGCGGGCTGCCATCCAACACCGGTTTTATTTTTCTGCAAAAGATAACATGGTAACGGTAACATATATACATTTTTAATAACTCTTCCCATAACGGGAGGCACATTTACTTTAACGTTGCATAACAGTTTACGGTTACGGTTTCCGCTCTCTCCCACCCAAGCAACCTGGCCCTGATGCTGCCCCTAAAGCCCAGGCAGCACCCCTTGACCCACAGTCCAGCACACGGTACCCGAGCGGGATCTGTCCTTCCCCTCCAGAGGGTAGCCACCGGTTCCTTTGGTGGCTGGGCCCCAGCCTGCTCTGCTGAGGGCCCTCCCTCCAACCTGCCTCTCCGGAGGCGGCATTGCGGAACCGGTAATGGCAAACAACATATTTACAAGCCACTTAACGTTTGTGGGTGCCCTGCAAGTTCACGGGCTTGTCCATGGATAGTTCCCATGCAAAACTTTTAAACGGTCCCTACGGGGACAACGGTGCCAGCTCCAGCCGGTTGCAAATCACAGAGAATCAGGTTAAACTTCGGTAATCATTTTCATCATTCTTTCAAACTTTTAAACAAACAAAGTGGTGGTCCCAACGGGGACTGGACAACGGTGCTCCGCTGCCCTACTCGTACTTTTCTGCTGAGGCGGACCCATCCTCTGCCACCAGCAGGTCAAACATGCACTGACATGCCTGCGGTGACAGGGGCACCCGGTACCCATTTCCACTGGTACGCGGGGTATGGACAACCACGGGGCCTCCTACATAGCGGGAACGCTCACTTGCTTCTTCAAACTCAACAGCGGACCCGTGGCTGGGGTAGGAGTCATCACCTCTTGTTCCTGCGTCAGGCGGGTTGCCGCCAGCTGTCGCAGCCTCCTGGCCTCCAGCATCCAACACTTCAGCCCCTTCTGCGGTAGCATGGAGCAGCAGAGTAGGCGAGCTCATACTGAGGCGCCCCATAAGTAACGGCAAGGGCGATGCATAGGCCGAGACTAGGCCGGGCCCCTCAGCCGCAGCGGCCGGTCCAGGTAGGACATAGGGACATGGGTCACCAGTTGACTCTGCTACATCCATTCCCCCTCCGTACATCGGGGTAGTCGTAGTCAGCATCTCCACCTCGCTGGTCCACTGTTCCATCATCTGGAGGATTTGTTCCTGTTGACGCTGGTGGAACTGAATCACCCGGGCCTTCATCCAGGCCACGGTTCCAGGCTCAGGGTCTGGCACAGTCACTGCTGGGACTTCTGGCACCATGCTGTTATGGGGCCGCGGCTCCAACGGTTCTCCTTGGTGTACTTCAGGGACGTCCCGGACGTCTGCAGCCGGCTGGTCCGCCGGAGCGGCTGGGCAGGGTATCGCTACCGGTTGGGCAGGTAGCGGGCCTAATGGTGGGGCGGCAGCAGGTATTACGGGTAGCAGGGAGAGAGGTAGGGTGAGCGGAAGCCGGCCGGGCCCCTCAGCTCCAACGGCCGATCCCTCAGGAATACAGGGGCGTGGGTCGCTTACCCGCTCCTCCAAATCCTCTTCTGCCTCGCGTCTCCACATAGCAGCCACCACGTCCGCCATGTCGGTCTCCCACTCCTCCAGGAGGAGTTGCATATGAGCCTGCAGACGGTTACTCAGCGGGACGGTCCGGTCCCTCAACCACGTCGCCGTGCCGGGCGCGGGGGCTTCCTCGTTGGGAGTTGGATCGTACATCTTGGCAATCGTGCCTTCCAGGAACCCAGTATTGCTGCAGAGTCCTGGCGTCTCTGCTTTTATAGCTGCAGCTACATGCGTCCAGCTGCCATCGCGTCCCCCTTAGCTCTTTCCGGCCCCTCCTTTCTCGGGGTGGGGTTTTGGCCTTCGCGCCTCTACTACTCGAGAAGACGCTCGAGCGGGAACTTTTCGCGCCAAAGATGGCGGCTTCTGAAATTTTCTTGCCGGATACCTCCGGCGGTAACAAGGCGCACCTCTACCAGATGGCAGAGCGGTAAGATCCTGTTCGTGACGCCAAGTTGTCGCGGGCGGGGAGGAGGGTGTCAGCACACTACGCTCACCCCTTCTGCTCGGGTCCGGCGGCTGCTGCTCAGTGGTGGCTCGAGCTGTAGGCCGGATCCCGGGGGTTCTCGAGCGGCACTCCTCGCCCGTGAGTGAAAGGAGGTTTGTTGGGTGTGGGGATTGTTTATTGTCCGTGACGCCACCCACTGTTGTGGTGATTGCACCACCGCTGCTCTGGATGGGGATCCCGGGGATGGTGATGCGGAGCAGCCAGGTGTTGTGTTGCCCCTCCGTGGGTAGGGGTTGGTGATCCCGGGGCCCGGTGATGGCTTGGGGGGTGCAGGGCCTGGTGGGCGCAGGGACGCGGGGGCAGCGCTGTGCCTTGCGGCACTGTGGTACTCACTCAGCCTGAGACGTTGACACAGTTTTTACGGTAAACCAAACGGCTGGTAAGACGGTCCCACGGACGGCTGCACTTGCTCTCCCAGTAGGTGACGGTGATATCCCTCTTCCTAGCACCTTTGTGTACTTGTTGGTTGCGATGGGTCCCCACCGGTAACCCGCTCCCCGGCTTCAAGCTGGACCGGAGGAGCTCTACTCTTTGCCCACAGGCGCTGGCCCTGAGAAACTGGTGCCTTGGCGGTGGCGGTGTCTCTCCTACACTGGCTGGGCTGTTGCCTTCAATCGGGACTTGGTTGTTGGGGGATCTACGTCCCCTTCACTGACGGATTTGGCAAATTCTGGCGACTCCAAGCCTTGCCGGGGTCCGAGAGGCCCCTGCCCTGGTGCTGACTGTCCTTCGGAACACTGCTCTAGACCGCCGGGCACACAGCCTCCGGGGTCCTTCCAGGAACTTCCAAACGGTCCCCCTCCAGACAGTCACCGCCGTTGCTGACCTTGCTGACCTGTCCTGCACACAGCTGGACTACTTCAGGCTTCTGCACACTCTTGCTGTTCTGTCACCACTCTTGCTTTCCTCCTTTACCACTTTACTCCGCTTCTACTTTCACTTCCTTAGCTCATCTTAGCTCTTTACTCCTTCACTCCCCTAACTGTTCTGCCTGGTTTCTCCGGCCTCCAGAGCTGTGAACTCCTCGGTGGGCGGAGCCAACCGCCTCGCCCACCCCCTGGTGTGAATCATCAGCCTCTGGAGGAAGGCAACAAGGATTTTTGTTTAGCTTTGGTGTTCCTAACTGGGAAGTAGGGTGTGGTGGTGTGTGACCTGTGTCCCCTGGCTTGCCCAGGGCGACACAACCGCATAGTCTCAGATTCCCAAACCAAGGAGATAGGCCACAAGGAAATGGATTAGAATTTCACAAACAGGGAATATCCCCCTTATGTTAAACCCAGTCCTCGAGCACCTAACCCACCAGGCGCCAAGAAAATTCCCTTTGTAAACACCTACCATCCTTTCTCCCCTCTGATTAAGACTGCAATATTAAAACACTGGTCCCGCCTTCATCAGGCATATCCAACCATTCCTGAGTTTGAATCCCAACCACTCTTTTGCTATAAACGTCCTGCTAATCTCCGGGATACCCTTGCCAGGGCTGACATAGGTCCCTCCAGACCACCTACTAGACAAATCTACCCTTCCACCAACCGAAAGGGGACCTTTCCGTGTCTTCACTGCTTGCAGTGCTCACATGTTACTAAGGGAGACCATTTCACACCCCCCCTACAGGCAAAAGATATCCCATTCCTGAATACCTTACATGTGACTCTAACTATGTGGTCTATCTCATCAAGTGTCCGTGCTGTCTCGGATATGTTGGGGAAACTACCCAACATATCTGAGACTGCATCAGTAAGCACAAGTCCACAATCCGCTGTAAGCAGACAGCCCTCCCAATTCCAGCACATTTTCTATCCTCAGGCCATTCCATATCACAATTGAGATTCCAGGTTCTGGAATATGTAGGTCAACCCCGACGCGGGGGCAACCACATAAAGATGTTAATCCTTCTGGATCCACACCCTGCAAACCCTGGAACCCCTCGGCCTCAATAGAGAGTATGAGGTCCACGTTTGATAACTTTGTGGATAACCATGTTTGTTCCCCCCCCCCATTTTTTACAAGTGAACTTGCTCATCTTGCATTCTTTATGGTCGCATAACATCTTGTGGCTCATTGTAATGATTGGTAACCATATAGTATTTATACATGTTCATGTATTGTCTGACATTAATCCTTTCTTCTTTCCCTCTTTTTTCCTAGATGCCCTAGCACTTTTTTCTGACAGTTTACCCATTACAGTACTCTCACTGTGCACCATTACACCCCTTCACATGTAATCAACATAACTGTACTTTGGCACCCTGCATCGCTATATCTGCTTCCCCTGCCTGTTACCAGCGTCTCTCACTCATTGCAGCTTAGTCCTGTGCTGCTATAGACACATCACGCACATGCATGGTACATCTATTCGTTCCCCTCCACTGGCTATTAGCGCTCCATCAGCATCTCAACTTAGTTCCATGCTGACATAAACACACTACGTCACGCGCATGCGCTACCCCTACGCATCACACGTGCGCACCGCTAGCCATACCCCTATACCAACGTCTGCGTTGATACGCATAACCACACATCCACATTTCCTGTGTTACCTACTAGCGCTTCTCTAATGCAACAGCCTCCCCCAGCAGTTTCCCGCGCACGCGCGCTCGCATACGTTCCACTGATGCGTGCCACGCGGCCAAACCAGGAAGTTATGCGATGCACACCCCCTATAAAATGGCCCTGCCTCACCACATGCCTTCACGCCGCTGCTGCACTAACCACCGCTGTTACAGCTCATCTTGGTCATTCCCCTACAGGTACCTGGACTCCTTTCTCCTTATGGTAAACTATCTCTGGTTATTGTTTTTCTAACATATATACCTTCATTTTCAGGCATCCTTTTCCTCACACTCCTGCTCTCTCCCAGTCTACCTTCATCACTCTGGTATGTAGTCCTCTCCCTGTCTTCCTAAGATACATGTGTACATATTATCTCTCCAGATTGTTCTGGAATGTTAACAACATATGGGTCACCACACTTTTTATCATGTGCTTCCCAGATTGGCTCTGACTTCATTATTATGAATTTCTTATGTTCATGTTTATTAATTTTTGCTATTATTGCAACGTGCTCACTTAACATTTGTATTCTTTATATACACCAGACTCTTGTTTCTGCAAAATGTGATGCTCTCTACTTGACTTCTCTGACAGTTGTCCATGGAGACCCGTGCATCATAGCTTCCCTACATTAAGTATGTGTTTCCCTTGTATATGTTTGTATATAGCTGTACATAATTGTATATTTTTTCACTTGTAAATATTCACTATGTATTTTTGACCTTTGCATGCAAGAACCTTCATAAAGGTGTCACAACCGAAACGTTGGTGTGGCTACTGTTGGGTTTTCACATTTTTGCAGTTTGTCAATAAAAACACTTTCACAAATGCACCCTGAGCCTGCACGACAGTATAAGTTTCTCTTGAACTTAATTTGGGCTGCTTATCCACCATCGGGTCCATCCTGCATGGCAACCTTTCATCAATGTTTCCATCCACGTCCAGGGAAATTAGCTACAGTACCATGGGTTGTAAACTTCTTGATTATGTTATGCATTGTGCACAAATGAACATCAAGATCTCTGAAGGTGGACTTGTAATTTTAGATTATTGTTATTTTTCAACAATTTTGGTTCTCAAGTCCTCAGTTCTTTTCCACTTTCTGTCCTACATGCTTAGTGTGGCACGGACTGCCACAAATTGTCACAATTAAGTCATCTCCTCTTTTTATCTGGTTTCAGGTGGGATTTTCATGGGATTTTCAAATACCCATACCTGTTACTTGCGACAGATGAGATTAAACGAGCATCACATGTTTGAAACAAAGTTGCTTAGCCATATTTTAAGAAAAGTGCCAAAAAATTTGCCCATTTTTGGGGTTATATCCAATTTGTCTTTTTTCAGTTTTCTTAGTTGTACCAATACATACAAAACAAACAAACGTGATAACATATATATAATTGCCATCATTTTCTGGTGCAAATACTTTATTTTCTGGAACAATTTCATGGGTGCCAACAGTTTTAGCCATGACTGTATATTAAATACACACTAATTGTAGAGATTTGCTGTATATATTTATATATATGTGTGTGTATATATATATATCTATATATATATATATATATATAGATATATATATATATATATATATATTATGAGTCAGAACACTTCAATTAATGAATACATGAACTCCACTTCTGCTGCAAACATTAAAAATGTAAAGTACTTAGCATTTTCTGATCAAAGCGTTTTATACACATTCAGAATGCAAAAAACGAGCTACAAATATCCTTTTTTTAACGATAAAGTATTGGCTTTTCAATAAGCCTTCCAATTATTATTCCTTGGTTGACAGAAGTAACAAGATTGTGATTTGGAGAGTTAAAAAGTAATAGCTCCTCAAATGGGTGTGAAAAAATATACTTTTGTTGGAAACCCCAACAGGTTTGCTATTCTCAAAATTATTAAGCAATTATAAAGGCTCACTTGTTGCCACCTCTTGAAGATGCATCTGACAATATTGACCAGGATCTATCAGTCTCTGAAGCTGCCTGAAACTTATTTTATAGTGACTACAGTGTGTAAGATAAGAAGAAGCACGTTAGGACCTTTTGTGTTCCCAGTTCTGAACAGAAGCCCGTTCCTACTTATGGTTCTACAGGCAAATTTCACTCTATCGATCATCTGAAAATAATCTTTATATAAAAATAGTTTAATAGAAAAAATTGCATTAACACCAAAAATGTGTGTGTGTTAAAATGTTTGCCCTCTCTCCCATCTCTGAACAGGAGCATAATCCCGAGCAGGGTCCTACAGGAAAAAGTCGCTTGATTATAAATTCCCCCTAAAAAATTCATATAGACAAAACATGATGGTGAAGCAGAGGTTTGAATAAAATTGGAAGTCATAGACAGTGAACAATATTTTTGAAAACTTTTTTTTCCCTTTCGGAGCCCAATCCTCTAAAGGGTCCTCAAGGGTGAAGTCACCCCAATATAGATTCCCTTTTACAAATTAATTTACATAAAGTATGATGAGGATACATAGAGCCAGAGGTACAAAAAATTAGGACTCATTGGAGGCCTAGTTGGTTGCCCATTCTTGCATAAGGGCATAATACTGCATACGGTCCTATTGGTTGAGGTCACTCCAGGTTCTGCACCTTAAAAATTTATTTCACTTACAAATCAGGAGTACAGCAAGTACTTGAGTCATGGAATACAAATTACTTTTTCAAATGTTTCTGTAAGTGACATGTGGCCCTTATCATCTGCCATTGGTGGATTTTGAAACTCCTCCGATCTACGCATTTCAGACACGATCATCCTTAGTCATGATCACGTCTGAAACACATAGAGCGGAGGAGGTATGTTTTATTCCTTCTTCCCCTTTTTTTAACCATTATTGGAATAAAATGAAATTTTAGTTTTATTTCAAGTTTCTATGAATGTTCTTTGTGCTGGGGATCAGCCTTTTTTGATTAACTACAGCCTTCTTGACCCAGGAGCACCGTCCGGATTTTACTTCCTAAAATGACTACATGGTGGTGAGCTGATTCACTCTTTTTTCTGAGCAAAAAATATATGTATAGTCCTTGGCTATAACTACTCTTGTCAATGGTGGAGTGAAACTGAGTGTCAGGTGCCACAGGGTACTACATCTAACCCCGGATAGCTGAAAGAGCAGTGCTGGTAACAAACATAACACACACACAAATCCACTCCCTTTTCCCCAGACTGGGTGAAAGGCCAGAGATAGACCTGACAGCTGGTCATCTATTGGCAGGGACGCATCCAATCCACTAGTTATAAACCTGGGAGGAGGAGGGGCTAGTCAGTGAAGTGGATGGATGACGGACATCTTGTCAGAACGATAGAAAATGAAAAGACAGAAAGTCAGTCAGAAGTTGACGTGCTGACAGGAAAGTGTAAAGTGACTGCTGTGTAAAAGAGAGTACAGTCACTGGGAGAGTATCTACCGGTGCTCCCAGGACTGAGCACCGGCGGGCACAGGGCCCTAGTTCAGGGAGACACTTCAGGCTCACCTGATAAACACCTGCCCGGTGAGGGGACCATCAAGGACCTTACCGACGTTAGTGTCCAGGGAACAGCAGTAGAGAGGGAACCTGGGAACGGGGACAGAGGTCCGACCCAAGAGAGGTTCAAGCTGCCTGCCGTATGGGCCAGGACAGAGACAACAGGAGGGGGACCCGAAAAACGCTCCAAGCCATGGGGACCCACCAACTACTAACAGAATGCATGGAAGTAAAGCTCACCAGTTCACTACACCGGCACTGAAACAAAGGGAATACCGGAATGGTAAAGAGTCAGACCAGCACAAACCGGGTAGCAGCAACTCCATAACAGTGAGTAAAGCACAAGTTAAACTGCAGCCCCTGTGTTGTCTGAAGTCTTACTACGTGTCTGCACCAATATAGTACAACCACCATCATCCTCCCCCTGGGGCCTAGCTCTACTTGCGGAGAGATATTACATCCAAGCTGCACAATACCACCAGCCCCAGCAGTGAGAGATTTTGTAGCGGCGGCTTTCCCCACATAGCCACATACTGCAAGTAATGTCACGAAAAACATTTTTATTTTTATTCTTCCCTTGTACAAATCCCCTTTTAAGTGACCCCCAGGGTCACAGAACTGGGCAACGGCCACCGAGTGAACTTTCCTCGTAATATACAGCCCGGGACTGAGTACCCCAAAGCCTTGGGGTGCGTCACTTACAGCACAATGTCTACCAAGCAATGGATTTGAGTTTCTGAAACATGAAAGTATAAAGCAGAGATGTCTTATTTAAAAATGAATGGTGGCTAGGTATCTTCCTTTATGACAGAACATAAGCAATTTTAGTGTAAAGGGCAGGAAAATCCATGTGGTTGAGAATTGATTGTGGTGAACTTGGACATATAACTTTAATTTCCACACAAAAGGATGACTCAGTGGATGTTTCTTGGGCACACAAAATGCTAACTGATGATGCAATGAAAGAAGAGCAGGAAGATTACTGAAAGCAGAAGATGATAAATCTGATAACAACCAGCCAGGGGTACTACTTGTGCATATGAACTGAACATATATATATATATATATATATATATATATATATATATACAGAAAGATGATCAAAACATGCAGGACGACAGCTTGAGACTTGCTCATCTTTCTGATAAGTTTGTTTTCCCAAAAAAAGAAAATGATATTGTTTCATAACATAATTCAAAGTTGATGTGTTCCAGGGTGTATACGGTTTAGTTTCCCAAAGCACAGCTTTCACTTCACAATGTAGTAGTCTTCTGACAGAATGTAAAATAATTTCCATGCTTGAGAAGTTCTCACATATGAATTGCCACCATCAAGAATACCCACATAGCTTTCAGGCACTGTTAAAACTGCTACACCAACATCAGCCGCGACATTGCTTGCTTCTGAGTTTACCGGTATAACCCTTTCTGATTCCCACCTCAATATTTTAACCTGGATTCAAAAATTATGACTGCCAGTAGACTCAACACAGTGGCTTGCAAAGCCAAGAACAAAAATTGGCGCTAGAATATCGTATTGCTTCTCCTCCAGACCTTTGTTATCTGACTACAAAAGCCAATTATTTAACTTTACTAATACATCAACTTAGTCCCTGAGGTGTTGTTGTTAGTTAGGGCACTAAGAGGCATGACAAATACAGGTGTGCAACACTTTATGGCAACAGAGGAGGTAGGTTGAGCAAATACTGACTCAAGCTGAGTGAGGTTGGATGGAGAGGGTTTGTGAACAGCAGTTTTCAGCTCTTTCCACATATTTTCGATTGGATTCAGGTCTGGACTTTGACTTGGCCATTCCAACATGAGGATACGTTTATTTATGAACCATTCCATTGTAGATTTTGCTTTATGTTTGAGATCATTGTCTTGTTGGAAGACAAATCTTTGGCCCAGTCTCAGGTCTTTTGCAGACTCCAACAGGTTTTCTTTAAGAATGGTCCTGTATTTGTCTCCATTCATCTTCCCATCAATTTTAACCATCTTCCCTGTCCCTGCTGAAGAAAAGCAGGCCCAAACCATGATGCTGCCCCCACCATGTTTGACAGTGGGGATGGTGTGCTTAGGCTTATGAGCGGTGTTGCTTTTACGCCAAACATATTGTTTTTTCATTGTGCCCAAATAGTTTGATTTTGGTTTCATCTGACCAGAGCACCTTTTTCCACATGTTTGGTGTGTCTCCCAGGTGGCTTGTGGCAAACTTTAAGCAACATTTTTTATGGATATCTTTGAGAAATGGCTTTCTCTTTGCCACTCTTCCATAAAGGCCAGATTTGTTCAGTGTACGACTGAATGTTGTCCTATGTGTTTAAAATATTTTTTATTTTGAAAATTTGTGGGGAAGTACAAATTTGAAGGAGTTGTATTGTCATTGCATTAATCATTCTTATGTTCTATAATCTTACCATTTAAGTACTATAAAAATGGGAAAGGGAGTAAGGATAGGAAGAGGAGGAGTATGGGGTTGAGGAGAGTAGTGACATTTTTATTGGGGAAACTGGTAAGAGGGGGAAGGAAAAAGGGAGGGAAACTGGGAAAGGGAGAACATCTAATAAGTTGGTTCCAATATGAGAGAGAATATGAGGATTAAACATATACAACAGTTATAATTGAGAACTATGAAATATATCACATTTGTCAACGTCTAGAGGATTTCAGTATTATAAGAAAACCCGAGCTGAAGGCTAAATAATAAGATGAACACAAATACAACCACGTTAGAATTCAATTAGTAGGATCATCTGATCTCATGTAACGCCTTGGCGGTATTGATTCCATGGATTCCACTGCCGGAAATATTTAGGGAAATGATTGTTAATAGTGGCATAATGTTTCTCAAAATTGTTGTGTTGGGCTAATGCTTCAATAAGTTGTGTAATAGATGGAGGGAGGGGATTTTTCCAGTTGGCTGCAATAAGGGATCTGGTGGTGAGGAAGATGTGGATAATAACAAATTTGAAGGATGGATCAATTTGGGCAAGGTCTAGAGAGAGGAGAGCTAATTGGGGGGTAATAACTATGTTGGAATGGGTGATTTGATTAATTAGTTTGGATATTTCTATCCAGAGGTTTTTAATATTGGGCAATCCCAGAAAATGTGCAGTAGGCTACCTGTGCCGTTACAGTTCCTCCAGCATGAGGAGGAGTTTTTTTTATTAATTTGGTGGAGCCTGAGTGGAATAAAATACCATCGGGTGAGAAGTTTGTAGTGGGATTCTAAAAGAGAAGAGCAAATAGTTGAGGAATTTGTTGCTTTTAAACCGATCTGCCAATTCTCTTCAGAAAAGGATTGTTTTAGGTCCTTCTTCCAATCCAGCATGTATTTCAGTTTCTCGAAATTTAGATCTTCTATTAAATGTTGATATATTTTTTGTTTTTTCCAAATAGGCACACTATTTGGGTTGCAGAATAATGTATCAATTATCTCTGGAAGGGGATTGTTATTATTAAGCATTTTACGCAGGGATTCTCTGATGGAAATAAGAGTTTTAAAATCTGAGTCGGGTATTTTATGCTTAATTTTAATATCCAGAAAAGAGATAAAATCCAAACCATCATGAATGTCGCTAATTTTGTTTAGTTTTTGATTGTTGTCCTATGGACAGACTCTCCCACCTCAGCTGTAGATCTCTGCAGTTCATCCAGAGTGATCATGGGCCTCTTGGCTGCATCTCTGATCAGTCTTCTCCTTGTTTGAGATGAAAGTTTGGATGAACAACCGGGTCTTTGTAAATTTGCAGTGGTATGATACTCCTTCCATTTCAATATGATCGCTTGCACAGTGCTCCTTGGGATGTTTGAAGTTTTGGAAATCTTTTTGTAACCAAATCTGGCTTTAAACTTCTCCACAACAGTATCATGGACCTGCCTGTTTTGTTCATTGGTCGTCATGATGCGCTCTGCGCTTTAAACAGAACACTGAGACTATGACAGAGCCGGTGAATTTATACGGAGACTTGATTACACACAGGGGGCTTATATTTATCATCATCAGTCATTTAGGACAAAATTGGATCATTCAAAGATCCTCAATGAACTTCTGGAGTGAGTTTGCTGCACTGAAAGTGAAGGGGCCGAATAATATTGCACGCCACACTTTTCAGTTATTTATTTTTTAAAAAAGTTTAAAATAAGCAATACATTTCATTCAACTTCACAATTGTGTCCCACTTGTTGTTGATTCTTCACAATAACATAAAATGTTTTATCTTCATGTTTGAAGCCTGAAATGTGGGAAAAGGTTGAAAAATTCAAGGAGGTGAAAACTTTTGCAAGGCACTATATATATATATATATATATATATATATATATATATATATATATATATACAGTATATACAGTGCCTACAAGTAGTATTCAACCCCCTGCAGATTTAGCAGGTTTGATAAGATGCAAATAAGTTAGAGCCTGCAAACTTCAAAAAAGAGCAGGATTTATTAACAGATGCTTAAATCTTACAAACCAACAAGTTATGTTGCTCAGTTAAATTTTAATAAATTTTCAACATCAAAGTGTGGGTCAATTATTATTCAACCCCTAGGTTTAATATTTTGTGGAATAACCCTTGTTTGCAATTACCGCTAATAATCGTCTTTTATAAAACCTGATCAGGCCGGCACAGGTCTCTGGAGTTATCTTGGCCCACTCCTCCATGCAGATATTCTCCAAGTTATCTAGGTTCTTTGGGTGTCTCATGTGAACTTTAATCTTCAGCTCCTTCCACAAGTTTTCAATTGGGTTAAGGTCAGGAAACTGACTAGGCCACTGCAACACCTTGATTTTTTCCCTCTTGAACCAGGCCTTGGATTTCTTGGCTGTGTGCTTTGGGTCGTTGTCTTGTTGGAAGATGAAATGACGACCCATCTTAAGATCCTTGATGGAGGAGCGGAGGTTCTTGGCCAAAATCTCCAGGTAGGCCGTGCTATCCATCTTCCCATGGATGCGGACCAGATGGCCAGGCCCCTTGGCTGAGAAACAGCCCCACAGCATGATGCTGCCACCACCATGCTTGACTGTAGGGATGGTATTCTTGGGGTCGTATGCAGTGCCATCCAGTCTCCAAACGTCACGTGTGTGGTTGGCACCAAACATCTCGATCTTGGTCTCATCAGACCAGAGAACCTTGAACCAGTCTGTCTCAGAGTCCTCCAAGTGATCATGACCAAACTGTAGACGAGCCTTGACATGACGTTTTGAAAGTAAAGGTACCTTACGGGCTCGTCTGGAACGGAGACCATTGCGGTGGAGTACGTTACTTATGGTATTGACTGAAACCAATGTCCCCACTGCCATGAGATCTTCCCGGAGCTCCTTCCTTGTTGTCCTTGGGTTAGCCTTGACTCTTTGGACAAGCCTGGCCTCGGCACGGGTGAAAACTTTCAAAGGCTGTCCAGGCCGTGGAAGGCTAACAGTAGTTCCATAAGCCTTCCACTTCCGGATGATGCTCCCAACAGTGGAGACAGGTAGGCCCAACTCCTTGGAAAGTGTTTTGTACCCCTTGCCAGCCTTGTGACCCACCACGATCTTGTCTCTGATGGCCTTGGAATGCTCCTTTGTCTTTCCCATGTTGACCAAGTATGAGTGCTGTTCACAAGTTTGGGGAGGGTCTTAATTAGTCAGAAAAGGCTGGAAAAAGAGATAATTAATCCAAACATGTGAAGCTCATTGTTCTTTGTGCCTGAAATACTTCTTAATACTTTAGGGGAACCAAACAGAATTCTTGTGGTTTGAGGGGTTGAATAATAAATGACCCTCTGAATAAACTTTTCACAATTTAAAAAAAAAATAAAAAAAGAAATAACATTCCTTTTTGCTGCAGTGCATTTCACACTTCCAGGCTGATCTACAGTCCAAATGTCACAATGCCAAGTTAATTCCGAATATGTAAACCTGCTAAATCTGCAGGGGGTTGAATACTACTTGTAGGCACTGTAAAGTATATGTGTATGGGATGTGTGTCTGTATATAATGGGGTCATGCTGATTATAGTGAGGTTATGTGGGGGCTCATGCTTTATATAGGGGGAATATGTGGGGTGGCATCTGCATATGGAGGGCTGTGTGGGGGCTTACACTGGATATATGAGGCTCTGTGAGGGCTCATATCCTATATAGGGGGCTTGTGGAGGCTCATACTATATGTACAGAGCTATGTAGGGCTCAAACTGAATACAGAGGGGATATGCGGGGACTCATGCTATATTTAGTAGGATTATAATAGGCTCGTACCATGTATAAGGGGCTATGTGGGGCTCATGCTGTATATATAGAACTATGTGAGGGCTCATACTGTATATAGGGTTAAGTTAGGCTCACACTGAATATAGGTGTCTATGCTTGGTCTGTATATTGAGAGGCAATATGGAGGCTCACACTGTTTATAGAAGGCTATGTGGGGCTCATACTGTATATAAGAGGCTACATGAAGTCTTATAGTCTCTATAGGTGGATTATATGGGGTCTCATTGTATATAAGGAGCTATGTGGTGGCTCCTTCTTTATCTAAGGAGGCAATATGGGGCTCATGCTGCACATAGTGGGACTGTGGGGGGATCACACTGTATATAGGATTATTGTGTGGGTGCTCATAGAGTATATAGGGGCTGTGTGTTGACTCATAATCACACTGTATACAGGGGGAATTTCTGTATACTTATTTTTGCTCTATATTAAGAGATACAATTAATAATAATATAAAATAATAACTATAATTATATGTTAATATTAATATATAGTATAGCATTAACTTCAGCATATTGGTTCAGCCCCTCAGGTACATTAATTGTCCACCCCTGCTCTACTCTTGTCAGTTCTTGGTTGAACATCTGCTTGAGCTACTTCTCAGGAATCATTAATTGACCATGTAAAACAGCTCTGAAGACTAATGTTTTGGATGCGCAATGTAAGGGGTACTTTTCACACTACGACATCGCAAGCCGATGCTTGCAAAGCCAAGCGCGATAGTCCCCGCCCCCGTCGCAGCAGCGATATCTTGTTATTGGTGCCGTAGCGAACATTAGCGCTACGGCAGCTTCACATGCACTCACCTGCCCTGCAACGTCGCTCTGACCGGTGACTCGCCTCCTTCCTAAGGGGGCGGGTTGTGCGGAGTCACAGTGATGTCACATGGTAGGCGGCCAATAGAAGCGGAGGGGCGGAGATGAGCGGGACGTAAACATCCCACCCACCTCCATCCTTCTGCATAGCCGGCGTGAGCCACAGGACGCAGGTAAGGCGATGTTCCTCGCTCCTGCGACTTCATACACAGCGATGTGTGCTGCCGCAGTAGCGAGGAACAACATCGGACCGTCGCTGCAGCGTAATTATGGATTACGCCGACGCTATACCGATGATACGATTACGATGCTTTTGCGCTCGTTAATCGTATCATCTAGGCGTTACACACTACGATGTCGCCTGCGATGCCGGAAGTGCGTCACTTTCAATTTGACCCCACCGACATCGCACCTGCAATGTCGTAGTGTGCAAAGCCCGTCTTACTCTTTAAAAACCTTCCAAACCTTTTTTTTTTCCCTATGCTAAATTTCAATAAAGATAAGTTTATGGAAAAACGTATGAAAGATCAGATTGTATTATATATAATATAGTATTACCTGGATAATCAGAAGGTAGAAAATCATAAATGCCAATGAGTTGCAAATTACTGTAATGAAGTACATGTAGCTTGTGTTCCTCATTTTATGCACAGTATATGCTACAGCCTATCTGAATCAATATTTTTTTCTCCACATGAAATCATTTGATATAGTAGATAAGTGTAAGCATAATAACAGATCTATGCTTTCTAGTATTGTTAAGCACCCAAGGGAGAGAGTTTGTATAAAGCAAATGATGTTTCATGTAAATAAATGCATGATTTATTATGTAGGTCAGTTAACTACCGTAAAATATCAATTATTTAACAATATTTGCATAAAAGAAATTATCACCCATAAAATTATATTTTATTGTACTACTTGATAAATCAAGTAAATCATAGCCTAATTTGCATAAAGTAGTTGCTAAGAGCCACAAAGCAAGAACTGTGTTTGTCTAATTTTATTTTACTTTTTCACATTTCAAACATTGTAAACAATTCTTCTGACAAGACATTTTACATTATAATCATACTTTAATGAAAAAACTGCATATGGCATGGTAGTAGCGTAATAAGTTATTATTTAAAACCTACTAGTAAAATAAATTAACAGTGGCTGCTTTAATATTTTTTTTACTTTAATGATGAGGAATTAATGTTTCAAATGTAATGATCAAAAATGTGGTAACTAGTCCTTGGTACTCGAATCGAGCAGGTCGGTCACTCAATGCAAGTAACGAGTAAAATAGAAGTCAATTGAAAACTTGAGCATGTTTACGGAAGACCCCCCCCCCCGGAAGACCCCCCCCAGGCATCAAAATCACCAAAATTGGATGGAAGAAGCACTGAAATTGAATGGGAACAGCATAAGGGAAGACGCCTGGATGCATCTCTGACCCCCAGGACGGTGCTGGGAACAATATTGTCAGAGTATTTGGCTGTGTGCACACGTTGCATTTTTAGATTTGTTTTTGAGAGCAGATTTATCCCAAAACTTGAAGGGAATCCTGATGCCAGCAAAGTGAATGAGAATTTTAATGACCCGATGATGCAATGCACACGATACTCGTTCAATTAACGAGTGACTCAAGCACCCCAATGATCAATTGATTATTCAGCAGTGGCGAGCACACTCACTCAGCACTAGTCACCTCCCAAAAAAAGGATGTGACAAAACATGCCATGTGGGTACTTGCCTAAAAAGCAAAATGCAGTAGAGGACACAGTGTTCAGAGTCTTAGAAAACACAACAAAGGGCAGAGTTATCATAGATCTCTCCTTGAGGCATCTATTGATATGCATGGCAAGAGCCATGGCGATCTCTAAACTTTCAGACATTTCATATAAAACCAATGCACCCTTAAGCCTTACTGACAGATCTTGGCAAAAATAACTCCTAAGGGCCGGATCATTCCAACTTGTGTCAGTGGCCCATCTCCAGAATTCAGAACAAAACTGCCCCATCGGCTGGTCTCCCTGCTTGGGCATAAATAGCTGATACTCATCAAAGGAGACACAGTCAGGGTCGTCACAATCTTCACCCATTGTGTCTCACTCCCCCAAGACTGTGGGTAAAACTTAAACTACAGTATAGGTTGCAGGCTTAATGGAACACAAAAAAATTATCCCGGGGAAGACGTCCTCGAGGTTGCGGCCTAGCTCGGGGCCGGACGGGATGTCATCGGAGTTGCGACCTGGCTTGGGGCCGTGACGGATGCCGAGGCGGTGGTACAAGCAAGGCCCAAGGTCCCAGTTGTTGGGTCCTCCTCCGCAGA
Source organism: Anomaloglossus baeobatrachus (assembly GCF_048569485.1). Classification (NCBI taxonomy): domain Eukaryota; kingdom Metazoa; phylum Chordata; class Amphibia; order Anura; family Aromobatidae; genus Anomaloglossus; species Anomaloglossus baeobatrachus. The sequence goes on along the minus strand of NC_134354.1, from coordinate 153,329,338 downwards.
CGAGATGGGTTCCACTGCCAGAGGTCGAAGTAACGGGTCAATCGGGGCGCTGGCTGCAGACACGGGCGATGAGGCAGGCGACGTGACAGACGGGGGCAGGCCGAACTCCTCAGCCAGGACGGCTGGTTCCTGGGGAACATGGGGGTGTGGGTCACCGCTTACCCGCTCCTCCGAGGTCATCTCCATCTTGCGTGCCCGGATAGCTGCAGCCAGGCCCTTCATCTCTGTCGATCACCTTGTCAGGATGAAGTGGGCTTGGGCCTGTATCCTCCGGCACATCTTCTCCGTCTGCTCCTCAAACCATGCCGCGGTTCCAGGAATGGGACTCTTCGCACGCTGGTTGCCGGACCGCTGAGACATCTTGCCGCGTTTGTGTCCAGGAATGGGTTTCTGCAGAGTCGTGGTGTCCCAGCCCTTTATCTTCTCTGATCACATGCCGCTCTTTCCTGCCCTCCCCCTTGGTTTTCGATAGCAGTCTCGTGGGACCCACTACCCTTTGCAACTTCCTGCTCTGGGGATCACTGGGTTCTGCCCGCGTTCTTAGGGGGCGGGGCTTCAGATTTTGGGATCTTTTCTGGGAAGAAGGCGAGGTTGTTGTTTTTGGTGCCAAATATGGTGGGCAAGATGGCGACAGTCCAAAAATGTTAGCGTTTCACGGTTTACAGTCCAGAAAATGCGCACTTCACCCAGGTTAGTAGATGGGGTAAATATCCTGTTTGTGACGCCAATTTCGGGTTGTTGCGGACGGGGGCCGGGCTGCAGGGGCTGCTCGGATCCGGGTTTGTTACTGCGGTTCCAGTGGTAGCCGGACCCGAGCTCGTACAGCCGTCCATCCTGACAGCCATTGGAAAGGGGGGTATTTACAGAGGATAGAGTTTTTATCAGTGACGCCACCCGTGGGTTGCGGTGAGAGTTGGTAGCACCGCTGCTGCCTGATGATGGGACGCCCGGGGCTGATGGAGCAGGGCAGCAGGATGGAATACCCTCCACAGGTAGGGGAGGTGTAGTTCCGGGGCCCAGGGTGTACAGATTTTAATGGCTGCTGAGACTGAAATGCAGGGTTGGACCGGGGATGAATGGTGTACTCACAGTTTCAAAGAATTGCACAAAAAGTCCAGTGGTAAACCAAATTGCCAGTTACCGGTCGCCTCCGGTGGGTGTATTCGGGTCCCACACCTGGGTGTAGCAAACAGGGGTCCCTTCCTCCTGCACTCAGTGTTTGTGTCTTCCATGGGACAACTCCTCTTGTATCGGGGAAGTCCACTCCCAGTATTTTGTACGTTGGGAGTTGTGGCCCGCGAAATCTGACCCTTGGGATCTCTGTAGGTTGTGGCGGACACCCTATCCCCCGTGTTGGGCTTCCGTTGCTCTCTGGGCTTACAGTGGAACAAGGCCTGAAACCTTGTCCCCGGCTGGTTAATTAACTAGGGGCTTACAACCTTCCTTGTCCTAGGGCCAGGCACCCCGACTGTGCACAGCCTCCAGACTGGATTCCCGTTGTCAGCACCGGCGGGCTACAACCCTGCCCCGGTCCACTTAAGGTCTCCCGTGATCGGATCTCCATCGCCTGTGGTCCTGCTTGCTGTCTGCCACCTAGTCCGGTAGTCCAGGGGCCCCTACCCCTGACTCCGCTTTCACTCCACACTGCTCTTACTTCAGCTGTCAGAACTTGTCTCTCTCTCCTCCAAACTGAAACTCTCTTGTGTTCTCTTCCATAACACCTCAGAACCCCTAGGTGGGCGCTCCCATCTGCCTGGTCCAGCCCACTGGTGTGTCCCTATTGTCATGGGGGGTGACTAGGCTTTACTGGCTGGTGTTGTGCACCTGGGTGTGGGTTTTGTGTTGGACTGTAAAGGAGGGTGGAGTATTGTACCTGAGTGATTTGTACAACCTCTGTGACTACCTGGTTTTGCCAGGGCATCAAACGTGCAGTACAATATAAGGGTAAAAATGGAAATAGTATAAAAGGAAGGCCATAGCAATAAGGAGCTGGGAGAGGGGACACCTCCTGCAACTCACCTGAGTCTGTACTCTACACTCCCTATTATCCCTGTATTGATTAGTATTTTCACCACGCAATAATGCAACAAAAGGTAAAGAAGACAGACAGAGGGAAAATAGACACAACAAGAAAAACACTTCAAGCTCCTTTAATGCAGCTAATTACCACAGCTGCAATAGTCACGACTCCTCAGGTTCTCCCAGAGACAGGCTCCTTCCAAAGTGGTCAGCATAGATTGCGAATCTACAACCAGAGTTGTGACTTTTTATAAAGAAGATGACTGGTCTCAAAAGTGCTGAACCTGAGATTAAAGCGGGCTTTACACGCTACAACATATCTAACGATGTGTCGGCGGGGTCACGTCGTAAGTGACGCACATCCGGCATCGTTAGTGGTGTTGTAGCATGTTACAGCTACGTGCGATTGTGATTGAACGTAAAACCGTTCATCACATACACATCGTTCACTTACTAAAAATGGCATGTCGGGTTGTTCAATGTTCCTGAGGCAGCACACATCGCAGTGTCTGACACCCTGGGAACGATGAACAGATCTTACCTGCGTCCCGTCGCTTCCGCCGGCTATGCGGAAGGAAGGAGGTGGGCGGGATGTTTACACCCCTCCGTTTCAATTGGCCGGCCGCATTGTGACGTCGCTGTGACGCCGAACGTCCCTGCCACTCCAGAAATGGATGATCGCCGCCCACATCGAGGTCGTATGGAAGGGTAAGTACGTGTGGCGGCAATTAATCGTTTGTGCGACACGGTCAACAAATTGAACGTGTCGCACATACGATGGGGGCGTGTCACATCACATACGATATCGTATGCTTAATTGTAAGGCGTAAAGCAGGCTTAAGTCTACAAAGGACAGCCAGCACTTAAAGATAGTAGATTTACTTAATTGTAAGTTGAAGAGCTGCAAAAAAAAAATATTTTGACCCTTTGGTCCCAGATTCGCCAGAGGTCTTCCTAGAGCTGGACATACTATTGACATGTACCGAGTAGTGATGAGCAAGCACTACAATACTAGGGTGCTTGTTACTCGAATCAAGCACATCATTCTGCTAATGTGGTCTATTCAATCAGCGAATATAATGGAAATCCATGGCAAACTCAAGCATTATTCCAGGAAGACCCTCCCAGGAGGACTGGGAGGGAGGACAATAGCTGAAATGGATGGAAACAGTGCTCAAATGGAATGGGAACAGCATGGGTGACATACCTCAATGTTTCTATGACTCCAAGGTTCCTGTTGGGAACAATGTAGTCAGAGTATAACGCCACTTTAATGGAATGACAATAAAATATTTGAACCCCCAAAAAATGCTTTTTTTGCAGCATTTTAAATCAGTTTTATGCTAAATTAAAGGATGATTTGTACAGTACCAACTAAAGCTATGAGATTTCTTAACTCAAATGTACACAATTGGTGTTTTTTATGACTAAAATTGAAAACTGCTACATTTTCTAAAGAATGCTGTTTGTGTGAACTTAGCCTAAGGCAGGGGTCTCAAACTCTACTTGGTATATGGGTTGTACAGAGAAAAAAAATTAATCTGGGGGGCCATATTCTTTGCAGGACATAGTGACATTTTTATTGATACCATATATTTTTTCAATACACCTTTGATAATTTGTTTAACGTTTTTGTTTATTTTATTTTTTTCTTTAAATTCCATTCATTGCATGGTATGGTTTTATAGCTTAGGTCATTATGGAGGGGGTGATAACAAACATACTGTTGTTTACTTTACAAATTGGAACCATGGGAGGGATGACATTACAGCTACAGAAGTGACCATCTTAGCCCAGCTTGATTACCATCTCTACTGATGAACCTTTAAGCTTTTTGAAAGTTGGGTGAAAATAAAATGTTAGAAGAGTAAATAAAATGAGACCACAGGGGAGCATGCAGCCTTTCACTTTGTCACTAAGGCTATGTGCACACGTTGCGTATTTGCATGCAGTTACGCTGCGTATTGCACTGCAGCATAACTGCATGCATCCTGCGTCCCCAGCACAATCTATGAAGATTGTGCATAATTAATGTGCACATTGTGTTTTATAACTAGAGTTGAGCGCGGTTCGCGGTTCGTGGTTCTCCAGTTCACGGCTCGAGTGATTTTGGGGGCTGTTCTAGATCGAACTAGAACTCGAGCTTTTTTGCAAAAGCTCGATAGTTCTAGATACGTTCGAGAACGGTTCTAGCAGCAAAAAAAACAGCTAATTCCTAGCTGGCTTTCCGCTGTAATAGAGTAAGTCACTCTGTGACTCACACTATTATGACATTTCAGTGTATAGTGTGCGGGAACAGCGCGTTCAGATCACTGCTGTATGGATAATGGCGATCGCCATTTTTTTTTTTTTCCTTGTCTTCCTTCCCTAAGCGCGCGCGTGTAGTGGGGAGGGCCAGCATGTCAGCCAATCCCAGACACACACACAGCTAAGTGGACTTTTAGCCAGAGAAGCAACGGCATGTGTGATAGGATGTCCATGTCACATGTACCTGCATTATAAAACCGGATATTTTCCTCCAGCACGCCATTATCTGCCTTCTGCGTCCTTGGTGTCAGACATCGCTGGCGCAGCTCCTATCAAAAATACAGCTGTATACGCTCCATACACAGCACTGTACAGCATAGGGATAGCACTTTCTATCAGTCCTTTTAAGGGCTCATACCGGCATGGTCAGAGCCATAGGTGACAGGTCCTGAAAACAGAGTTTAACAGCTACACAAGATGACAGCGTCTGTGTAGCTAAGGTCAGGGATTTCCTCGCTGCATTTCCCCATTAGGAGGGATAGAAAGGCAGGCTTCCTTTCCTCTACCCAGAGACCCACAAACCTGCCATTGTACCCTCCTGCCCTTTGCACACTCCAACTCATTGTTACTAAGCCATTATACTAGCAAACACTGAGTGAACTTAGTGCCATCCTAAACGTGGCTATTGGACTTCTGTATAGTCCCACTAGTGCAAAGATATTTGCAGCACGTCTGCCTGCATTGCACACTCAAACTCATTGTTACTAAGCCATTATACTAGCAAACACTGAGTGAACTTAGTGGCATCCTAAACGTGGCTATTGGACTTCTGTATAGTCCCAGTAGTGCAAAGATATTTGCAGCACGTCTGCCTGCATTGCACACTCAAACTCATTGTTACTAAGCCATTATACTAGCAAACACTGAGTGAACTTAGTGGCATCCTAAACGTGGCTGTTGGACTTCTGTATTGTCCCACTAGTGCAAAGATATTTGCAGCACGTCTGCCTGCATTGCACAGTCAAACTCATTATAACTAAGCCATTATACTAGCAAACACTGAGTGAACTTAGTGGCATCCTAAAGGTGGCTATTGGACTTCTGTATAGTCCCAGTAGTGCACAGATATTTGCAGCACGTCTGCCTGCATTGCACACTCAAACTCATTGTAGCTAAGCCATTATACTAGCAAACACTGAGTGAACTTAGTGGCATCCTAAACGTGGCTATTGGACTTCTGTATAGTCCCAGTAGTGCACAGATATTTGCAGCACGTCTGCCTGCATTGCACACTCCAACTCATCGTTACTAAGCCATTATACTAGCAAACACTGAGTGAACTTAGTGGCATCCTACACGTGGCTGTTGGACTTCTGTATTGTCCCACTAGTGCAAAGATATTTGCAGCATGTCTGCCTGCATTGCACACTCAAACTCATTATAACTAAGCCATTATACTAGCAAACACTCAGTAAACTTAGTGGCATCCTAAACGTGGCTATTGGACTTCTGTATAGTCCCAGTAGTGCACAGATATTTGCAGCACGTCTGCCTGCATTGCACACTCAAACTCATTGTAGCTCAGCCATTATACTAGCAAACACTGAGTGAACCTAGTGGCATTCTAAACGTGGCTATTGGACTTCTGTATAGTCCCACTAGTGCAAAGATATTTGCAGCACGTCTGCCTGCATTGCACACTCAAACTCATTGTTACTAAGCCATTATACTAGCAAACACTGAGTGAACTTAGTGGCATCCTAAACGTGGCTGTTGGACTTCTGCATTGTCCCACTAGTGCAAAGATATTTGCAGCACGTCTGCCTGCATTGCACACTCAAACTCATTATAACTAAGCCATTATACTAGCAAACACTCAGTGAACTTAGTGGCATCCTAAACGTGGCTATTGGACTTCTGTATAGTCCCAGTAGTGCACAGATATTTGCAGCACGTCTGCCTGCATTGCACACTCAAACTCATTGTTACTAAGCCATAATACTAGCAAACACTGAGTGAACCTAGTGGCATCCTAAACGTGGCTGTTGGACTTCTGTATTGTCCCACTAGTGCAAAGATATTTGCAGCACGTCTGCCTGCATTGCACACTCAAACTCATTATAACTAAGCCATTATGCTAGCAAACACTCAGTGAACTTAGTGGCATCCTAAACGTGGCTATTGGACTTCTGTATAGTCCCAGTAGTGCACAGATATTTGCAGCACGTCTGCCTGCATTGCACACTCAAACTCATTGTAGCTAAGCCATTATACTAGCAAACACTGAGTGAACTTAGTGGCATCCTAAACGTGGCTATTGGACTTCTGTATAGTCCCACTAGTGCAAAGATATTTGCAGCACGTCTGCCTGCATTGCACAATCAAACTCATTGTTACTAAGCCATTATACTAGCAAACACTGAGTGAACTTAGTGGCATCCTAAAAGTGGCTATTGGACTTCTGTATAGTCCCAGTAGTGCACAGATATTTGCAGCACGTCTGCCTGCATTGCACACTCAAACTCATTGTAGCTAATCCATTAAACTAGCAAACACTGAGTGAACCTAGTGTCATCCTAAACGTGGCTATTGGACTTCTGTATAGTCCCAATAGTGCAAAGATATTTGCAGCACGTCTGCCTGCATTTCACACTCAAACTCATTGTTACTAAGCCATTATACTAGCAAACACTGAGTGAACTTAGTGGCATCCTAAACGTGGCTGTTGGACTTCTGTATTGTCCCACTAGTGCAAAGATATTTGCAGCACGTCTGCCTGCATTGCACACTCAAACTCATTATAACTAAGCCATTATACTAGTAAACACTCACTGAACTTAGTGGCATCCTAAACGTGGCTTTTGGACTTCTGTATAGTCCCAGTAGTGCACAGATATTTGCAGCACGTCTGCCTGCATTGCACAGTCAAACTCATTGTTACTAAGCCATTATACTAGCAAACACTGAGTGAACTTAGTGGCATCCTAAACGTGGCTATTGGACTTCTGTATAGTCCCAGTAGTGCACAGATATTTGCAGCACGTCTGCCTGCATTGCACACTCAAACTCATTGTAGCTAAGCCATTATACTAGCAAACACTGAGTGAACCTAGTGGCATCCTAAACGTGGCTATTGGACTTCTGTATAGTCCCACTAGTGCAAAGATATTTGCAGCACGTCTGCCTGCATTGCACACTCAAACTCATTGTTACTAAGCCATTATACTAGCAAACACTGAGTGAACTTAGTGGCATCCTAATCGTGGCTGTTGGACTTCTGTATTGTCCCACTAGTGCAAATATATCTGCAGCACGTCTGCCTGCATTGCACACTCAAACTCATTATAACTAAGCCATTATACTAGCAAACACTCAGTGAACTTAGTGGCATCCTACACGTGGCTATTGGACTTCTGTATAGTCCCAGTAGTGCACAGATATTTGCAGCACGTCTGCCTGCATTGCACACTCAAACTCATTGTTACTAAGCCTTTATACTAGCAAACACTGAGTGAACTTAGTGGCATCCTAAACGTGGCTAATGGACTTCTGTATAGTCCCACTAGTGCAAAGATATTTGCAGCACGTCTGCCTGCATTGCACACTCAAACTCATTATAACTAAGCCATTATACTAGCAAACACTGAGTGAACTTAGTGGCATCCTAAACGTGGCTATTGGACTTCTGTATAGTCCCACTTGTGCAAAGATATTTGCAGCACGTCTGCCTGCATTGCACACTTAAACTCATTGTTACTTACTAAGACATTATAATACCAAAAATTGAGTAAACTTAGTGGCATACAAGATGTGGCTGTTGTACTCCATTAGTGGCCCACTGGTGCAAATCTATGTGCAGCACCTGTGCAGGACACCCTCCTGCTCTGTTTTTAATAAGCTATAATGATAGCAAAAAATACTGCCATTTAGTGGCATCATAGAACTGGACGTTGTATTTCATTATTGTCCCACTGGTGCAAAGCTATTTCTAGCACCTGTGCAGGACACCCTCATGCCATTATACTAGCAAACACTGAGTGAACTTAGTGGCATCCTAAACGTGGCTATTGGACTTCTGTATAATTCCACTAGTGCAAAGATATTTGCAGCACAACTGCCTGCATTGCACACTCAAACTCATTGTTACTAAGCCATTATACTAGCAAACACTGAGTGAACTTAGTGGCATCCTAAACGTGGCTATTGGACTTCTGTATAGTCCCAGTAGTGCACAGATATTTGCAGCACGTCTGCCTGCATTGCACACTCAAACTCATTGTTACTAAGCCATTATACTAGCAAACACTGAGTGAACTTAGTGGCATCCTAAACGTGGCTATTGGACTTCTGTATAGTCCCAGTAGTGCAAAGATATTTGCAGCACGTCTGCCTGCATTGCACACTCAAACTCATTGTTACTAAGCCATTATACTAGCAAACACTGAGTGAACTTAGTGGCATCCTACACGTGGCTGTTGGACTTCTGTATTGTCCCACTAGTGCAAAGATATTTGCAGCATGTCTGCCTGCATTGCACACTCAAACTCATTATAACTAAGCCATTATACTAGCAAACACTCAGTAAAATTAGTGTCATCCTAAACGTGGCTATTGGACTTCTGTATAGTCCCAGTAGTGCACAGATATTTGCAGCACGTCTGCCTGCATTGCACACTCAAACTCATTGTAGCTAAGCCATTATACTAGCAAACACTGAGTGAACCTAGTGGCATTCTAAACGTGGCTATTGGACTTCTGTATAATCCCACTAGTGCAAAGATATTTGCAGCACGTCTGCCTGCATTGCACAATCAAACTCATTGTTACTAAGCCATTATACTAGCAAACACTGAGTGAACTTAGTGGCATCCTAAACGTGGCTATTGGACTTCTGTATAGTCCCAGTAGTGCACAGATATTTGCAGCACGTCTGCCTGCATTGCACACTCAAACTCATTGTAGCTAAGCCATTATACTAGCAAACACTGAGTGAACCTAGTGGCATTCTCAACGTGGCTATTGGACTTCTGTATAATCCCACTAGTGCAAAGATATTTGCAGCACGTCTGCCTGCATTGCACAATCAAACTCATTGTTACTAAGCCATTATACTAGTAAACACTCACTGAACTTAGTGGCATCCTAAACGTGGCTTTTGGACTTCTGTATAGTCCCAGTAGTGCACAGATATTTGCAGCACGTCTGCCTGCATTGCACAGTCAAACTCATTGTTACTAAGCCATTATACTAGCAAACACTGAGTGAACTTAGTGGCATCCTAAACGTGGCTATTGGACTTCTGTATAGTCCCAGTAGTGCACAGATATTTGCAACACGTCTGCCTGCATTGCACACTCAAACTCATTGTAGCTAAGCCATTATACTAGCAAACACTGAGTGAACCTAGTGGCATCCTAAACGTGGCTATTGGACTTCTGTATAGTCCCACTAGTGCAAAGATATTTGCAGCACGTCTGCCTGCATTGCACACTCAAACTCATTGTTACTAAGCCATTATACTAGCAAACACTGAGTGAACTTAGTGGCATCCTAATCGTGGCTGTTGAACTTCTGTATTGTCCCACTAGTGCAAATATATCTGCAGCACGTCTGCCTGCATTGCACACTCAAACTCATTATAACTAAGCCATTATACTAGCAAACACTCAGTGAACTTAGTGGCATCCTAAACGTGGCTATTGGACTTCTGTATAATCCCAGTAGTGCACAGATATTTGCAGCACGTCTGCCTGCATTGCACACTCAAACTCATTGTTACTAAGCCATTATACTAGCAAACACTGAGTGAACTTAGTGGCATCCTAAACGTGGCTAATGGACTTCTGTATAGTCCCACTAGTGCAAAGATATTTGCAGCACGTCTGCCTGCATTGCACACTCAAACTCATTATAACTAAGCCATTATACTAGCAAACACTGAGTGAACTTAGTGGCATCCTAAACGTGGCTATTGGACTTCTGTATAGTCCCACTTGTGCAAAGATATTTGCAGCACGTCTGCCTGCATTGCACACTTAAACTCATTGTTACTTACTAAGACATTATAATACCAAAAATTGAGTAAACTTAATGGCATACAAGAAGTGGCTGTTGTAATCCATTAGTGGCCCACTGGTGCAAATCTATGTGCAGCACCTGTGCAGGACACCCTCCTGCTCTGTTTTTAATAAGCTATAATGATAGCAAAAAATACTGCCATTTAGTGGCATCATAGAACTGGACGTTGTATTTCATTATTGTCCCACTGGTGCAAAGCTATTTCTAGCACCTGTGCAGGACACCCTCATGCCATTATACTAGCAAACACTCAGTGAACTTAGTGGCATCCTAAACGTGGCTATTGGACTTCTGTATAGTCCCAGTAGTGCACAGATATTTGCAGCACATCTGCCTGCATTGCACACTCAAACTCATTGTTACTAAGCCATTATACTAGCAAACACTGAGTGAACTTAGTGGCATCCTAAACGTGGCTATTGGACTTCTGTATAGTCCCAGTAGTGCACAGATATTTGCAGCACGTCTGCCTGCATTGCACACTCAAACTCATTGTAGCTAATCCATTAAACTAGCAAACACTGAGTGAACCTAGTGTCATCCTAAACGTGGCTATTGGACTTCTGTATAGTCCCACTAGTGCAAAGATATTTGCAGCACGTCTGCCTGCATTTCACACTCAAACTCATTGTTACTAAGCCATTATACTAGCAAACACTGAGTGAACTTAGTGGCATCCTAAACGTGGCTGTTGGACTTCTGTATTGTCCCACTAGTGCAAAGATATTTGCAGCACGTCTGCCTGCATTGCACACTCAAACTCATTATAACTAAGCCATTATACTAGTAAACACTCACTGAACTTAGTGGAATCCTAAACGTGGCTTTTGGACTTCTGTATAGTCCCAGTAGTGCACAGATATTTGCAGCACGTCTGCCTGCATTGCACAGTCAAACTCATTGTTACTAAGCCATTATACTAGCAAACACTGAGTGAACTTAGTGGCATCCTAAACGTGGCTATTGGACTTCTGTATAGTCCCAGTAGTGCACAGATATTTGCAGCACGTCTGCCTGCATTGCACACTCAAACTCATTGTAGCTAAGCCATTATACTAGCAAACACTGAGTGAACCTAGTGGCATCCTAAACGTGGCTATTGGACTTCTGTATAGTCCCACTAGTGCAAAGATATTTGCAGCACGTCTGCCTGCATTGCACACTCAAACTCATTGTTACTAAGCCATTATACTAGCAAACACTGAGTGAACTTAGTGGCATCCTAATCGTGGCTGTTGGACTTCTGTATTGTCCCACTAGTGCAAATATATCTGCAGCACGTCTGCCTGCATTGCACACTCAAACTCATTATAACTAAGCCATTATACTAGCAAACACTCAGTGAACTTAGTGGCATCCTAAACGTGGCTATTGGACTTCTGTATAGTCCCAGTAGTGCACAGATATTTGCAGCACGTCTGCCTGCATTGCACACTCTAACTCATTGTTACTAAGCCATTATACTAGCAAACACTGAGTGAACTTAGTGGCATCCTAAACGTGGCTAATGGACTTCTGTATAGTCCCACTAGTGCAAAGATATTTGCAGCACGTCTGCCTGCATTGCACACTCAAACTCATTATAACTAAGCCATAATACTAGCAAACACTGAGTGAACTTAGTAGCATCCTAAACGTGGCTATTGGACTTCTGTATAGTCCCACTTGTGCAAAGATATTTGCAGCACGTCTGCCGGCATTGCACACTTAAACTCATTGTTACTTACTAAGACATTATAATACCAAAAATTGAGTAAACTTAGTGGCATACAAGAAGTGGCTGTTGTACTCCATTAGTGGCCCACTGGTGCAAATCTATGTGCAGCACCTGTGCAGGACACCCTCCTGCTCTGTTTTTAATAAGCTATAATGATAGCAAAAAATACTGCCATTTAGTGGCATCATAGAACTGGACGTTGTATTTCATTATTGTCCCACTGGTGCAAAGCTATTTTTAGCACCTGTGCAGGACACCCTCATGCCATTATACTAGCAAACACTGAGTGAACTTAGTGGCATCCTAAACGTGGCTATTGGACTTCTGTATAACCCCACTAGTGCAAAGATATTTGCAGCACAACTGCCTGCATTGCACACTCAAACTCATTGTTACTAAGCCATTATACTAGCAAACACTGAGTGAACTTAGTGGCATCCTAAACGTGGCTATTGGACTTCTGTATAGTCCCAGTAGTGCACAGATATTTGCAGCACGTCTGCCTGCATTGCACACTCAAACTCATTGTTACTAAGCCATTATACTAGCAAACACTGAGTGAACTTAGTGGCATCCTAAACGTGGCTGTTGGACTTCTGTATTGTCCCACTAGTGCAAAGATATTTGCAGCACGTCTGCCTGCATTGCACACTCAAACTCATTATAACTAAGCCATTATACTAGTAAACACTCAGTGAACTTAGTGGCATCCTAAACGTGGCTTTTGGACTTCTGTATAGTCCCAGTAGTGCACAGATATTTGCAGCACGTCTGCCTGCATTGCACAGTCAAACTCATTGTTACTAAGCCATTATACTAGCAAACACTGAGTGAACTTAGTGGCATCCTAAACGTGGCTATTGGACTTCTGTATAGTCCCAGTAGTGCACAGATATTTGCAGCACGTCTGCCTGCATTGCACACTCAAACTCATTGTAGCTAAGCCATTATACTAGCAAACACTGAGTGAACCTAGTGGCATCCTAAACGTGGCTATTGGACTTCTGTATAGTCCCACTAGTGCAAAGATATTTGCAGCACGTCTGCCTGCATTGCACACTCAAACTCATTGTTACTAAGCCATTATACTAGCAAACACTGAGTGAACTTAGTGGCATCCTAATCGTGGCTGTTGGACTTCTGTATTGTCCCACTAGTGCAAAGATATTTGCAGCACGTCTGCCTGCATTGCACACTCAAACTCATTATAACTAAGCCATTATGCTAGAAAACACTCAGTGAACTTAATAGCATCCTAAACGTGGCTATTGGACTTCTGTATAGTCCCAGTAGTCCACAGATATTTGCAGCACGTCTGCCTGCATTGCACACTCAAACTCATTGTAGCTAAGCCATTATACTAGCAAACACTGAGTGAACTTAGTGGCATCCTAAACGTGGCTATTGGACTTCTGTATAATCCCACTAGTGCAAAGATATTTGCAGCACGTCTGCCTGCATTGCACAATCAAACTCATTGTTACTAAGCCATTATACTAGCAAACACTGAGTGAACTTAATAGCATCCTAAACGTGGCTATTGGACTTCTGTATAGTCCCAGTAGTGCACAGATATTTGCAACACAACTGCCTGCATTGCACACTCAAACTCATTGTTACTAAGCCATTATACAAGCAAACACTGAGTGAACTTAGTGGCATCCTAAACGTGGCTAATGGACTTCTGTATAGTCCCACTAGTGCAAAGATATTTGCAGCACGTCTGCCTGCATTGCACACTCAAACTCATTGTTACTAAGCCATTATACTAGCAAACACTGAGTGAACTTAGTGGCATCCTAAACGTGGCTGTTGGACTTCTGTATTGTCCCACTAGTGCAAAGATATTTGCAGCACGTCTGCCTGCATTGCACACTCAAACTCATTATAACTAAGCCATTATACTAGTAAACACTCAGTGAACTTAGTGGCATCCTAAACGTGGCTTTTGGACTTCTGTATAGTCCCAGTAGTGCACAGATATTTGCAGCACGTCTGCCTGCATTGCACAGTCAAACTCATTGTTACTAAGCCATTATACTAGCAAACACTGAGTGAACTTAGTGGCATCCTAAACGTGGCTATTGGACTTCTGTATAGTCCCAGTAGTGCACAGATATTTGCAGCACGTCTGCCTGCATTGCACACTCAAACTCATTGTAGCTAAGCCATTATACTAGCAAACACTGAGTGAACCTAGTGGCATCCTAAACGTGGCTATTGGACTTCTGTATAGTCCCACTAGTGCAAAGATATTTGCAGCACGTCTGCCTGCATTGCACACTCAAACTCATTGTTACTAAGCCATTATACTAGCAAACACTGAGTGAACTTAGTGGCATCCTAATCGTGGCTGTTGGACTTCTGTATTGTCCCACTAGTGCAAATATATCTGCAGCACGTCTGCCTGCATTGCACACTTAAACTCATTATAACTAAGCCATTATACTAGCAAACACTCAGTGAACTTAGTGGCATCCTAAACGTGGCTATTGGACTTCTGTATAGTCCCAGTAGTGCACAGATATTTGCAGCACATCTGCCTGCATTGTACACTCAAACTCATTGTTACTAAGCCATAATACTAGCAAACACTGAGTGAACCTAGTGGAATCCTAAACGTGGCTGTTGGACTTCTGTATTGTCCCACTAGTGCAAAGATATTTGCAGCACGTCTGCCTGCATTGCACACTCAAACTCATTATAACTAAGCCATTATGCTAGAAAACACTCAGTGAACTTAATAGCATCCTAAACGTGGCTATTGGACTTCTGTATAGTCCCAGTAGTCCACAGATATTTGCAGCACGTCTGCCTGCATTGCACACTCAAACTCATTGTAGCTAAGCCATTATACTAGCAAACACTGAGTGAACTTAGTGGCATCCTAAACGTGGCTATTGGACTTCTGTATAATCCCACTAGTGCAAAGATATTTGCAGCACGTCTGCCTGCATTGCACAATCAAACTCATTGTTACTAAGCCATTATACTAGCAAACACTGAGTGAACTTAATAGCATCCTAAACGTGGCTATTGGACTTCTGTATAGTCCCAGTAGTGCACAGATATTTGCAACACAACTGCCTGCATTGCACAGTCAAACTCATTGTTACTAAGCCATTATACTAGCAAACACTGAGTGAACTTAGTGGCATCCTAAACGTGGCTATTGGACTTCTGTATAGTCCCAGTAGTGCACAGATATTTGCAGCACGTCTGCCTGCATTGCACACTCAAACTCATTGTAGCTAAGCCATTATACTAGCAAACACTGAGTGAACCTAGTGGCATCCTAAACGTGGCTATTGGACTTCTGTATAGTCCCACTAGTGCAAAGATATTTGCAGCACGTCTGCCTGCATTGCACACTCAAACTCATTGTTACTAAGCCATTATACTAGCAAACACTGAGTGAACTTAGTGGCATCCTAATCGTGGCTGTTGGACTTCTGTATTGTCCCACTAGTGCAAATATATCTGCAGCACGTCTGCCTGCATTGCACACTTAAACTCATTATAACTAAGCCATTATACTAGCAAACACTCAGTGAACTTAGTGGCATCCTAAACGTGGCTATTGGACTTCTGTATAGTCCCAGTAGTGCACAGATATTTGCAGCACATCTGCCTGCATTGCACACTCAAACTCATTGTTACTAAGCCATAATACTAGCAAACACTGAGTGAACCTAGTGGCATCCTAAACGTGGCTGTTGGACTTCTGTATTGTCCCACTAGTGCAAAGATATTTGCAGCACGTCTGCCTGCATTGCACACTCAAACTCATTATAACTAAGCCATTATGCTAGAAAACACTCAGTGAACTTAATAGCATCCTAAACGTGGCTATTGGACTTCTGTATAGTCCCAGTTGTCCACAGATATTTGCAGCACGTCTGCCTCCATTGCACACTCAAACTCATTGTAGCTAAGCCATTATACTAGCAAACACTGAGTGAACTTAGTGGCATCCTAAACGTGGCTATTGGACTTCTGTATAATCCCACTAGTGCAAAGATATTTGCAGCACGTCTGCCTGCATTGCACAATCAAACTCATTGTTACTAAGCCATTATACTAGCAAACACTGAGTGAACTTAATAGCATCCTAAACGTGGCTATTGGACTTCTGTATAGTCCCAGTAGTGCACAGATATTTGCAACACAACTGCCTGCATTGCACACTCAAACTCATTGTTACTAAGCCATTATACAAGCAAACACTGAGTGAACTTAGTGGCATCCTAAACGTGGCTAATGGACTTCTGTATAGTCCCACTAGTGCAAAGATATTTGCAGCACGTCTGCCTGCATTGCACACTCAAACTCATTGTTACTAAGCCATTATACTAGCAAACACTGAGTGAACTTAGTGGCATCCTAAACGTGGCTGTTGGACTTCTGTATTGTCCCACTAGTGCAAAGATATTTGCAGCACGTCTGCCTGCATTGCACACTCAAACTCATTATAACTAAGCCATTATACTAGTAAACACTCAGTGAACTTAGTGGCATCCTAAACGTGGCTTTTGGACTTCTGTATAGTCCCAGTAGTGCACAGATATTTGCAGCACGTCTGCCTGCATTGCACAGTCAAACTCATTGTTACTAAGCCATTATACTAGCAAACACTGAGTGAACTTAGTGGCATCCTAAACGTGGCTATTGGACTTCTGTATAGTCCCAGTAGTGCACAGATATTTGCAGCACGTCTGCCTGCATTGCACACTCAAACTCATTGTAGCTAAGCCATTATACTAGCAAACACTGAGTGAACCTAGTGGCATCCTAAACGTGGCTATTGGACTTCTGTATAGTCCCACTAGTGCAAAGATATTTGCAGCACGTCTGCCTGCATTGCACACTCAAACTCATTGTTACTAAGCCATTATACTAGCAAACACTGAGTGAACCTAGTGGCATCCTAAACGTGGCTGTTGGACTTCTGTATTGTCCCACTAGTGCAAAGATATTTGCAGCACGTCTGCCTGCATTGCACACTCAAACTCATTATAACTAAGCCATTATGCTAGAAAACACTCAGTGAACTTAATAGCATCCTAAACGTGGCTATTGGACTTCTGTATAGTCCCAGTAGTCCACAGATATTTGCAGCACGTCTGCCTGCATTGCACACTCAAACTCATTGTAGCTAAGCCATTATACTAGCAAACACTGAGTGAACTTAGTGGCATCCTAAACGTGGCTATTGGACTTCTGTATAATCCCACTAGTGCAAAGATATTTGCAGCACGTCTGCCTGCATTGCACAATCAAACTCATTGTTACTAAGCCATTATACTAGCAAACACTGAGTGAACTTAATAGCATCCTAAACGTGGCTATTGGACTTCTGTATAGTCCCAGTAGTGCACAGATATTTGCAACACAACTGCCTGCATTGCACACTCAAACTCATTGTTACTAAGCCATTATACTAGCAAACACTGAGTGAACTTAGTGGCATCCTAAACGTGGCTAATGGACTTCTGTATAGTCCCACTAGTGCAAAGATATTTGCAGCACGTCTACCTGCATTGCACACTCAAACTCATTATAACTAAGCCATTATACTAGCAAACACTGAGTTAACTTAGTGGCATCCTAAACGTGGCTATTGGACTTCTGTATAGTCCCACTTGTGCAAAGATATTTGCAGCACGTCTGCCTGCATTGCACACTTAAACTCATTGTTACTTACTAAGACATTATAATACCAAAAATTGAGTAAACTTAGTGGCATACAAGAAGTGGCTGTTGTACTCCATTAGTGCCCCACTGGTGCAAATCTATGTGCAGCACCTGTGCAGGACACCCTCCTGCTCTGTTTTTAATAAGCTATAATGATAGCAAAAAATACTGCCATTTAGTGGCATCATAGAACTGGACGTGGTATTTCATTATTGTCCCACTGGTGCCAAGCTATTTCTAGCACCTGTGCAGGACACCCTCATGCCATTATACTAGCAAACACTGAGTGAACTTAGTGGCATCCTAAACGTGGCTATTGGACTTCTGTATAATCCCACTAGTGCAAAGATATTTGCAGCACAACTGCCTGCATTGCACACTCAAACTCATTGTTACTAAGCCATTATACTAGCAAACACTGAGTGAACTTAGTGGCATCCTAAACGTGGCTATTGGACTTCTGTATAGTCCCAGTAGTGCACAGATATTTGCAGCACGTCTGCCTGCATTGCACACTCAAACTCATTGTAGCTAATCCATTATACTAGCAAACACTGAGTGAACCTAGTGTCATCCTAAACGTGGCTATTGGACTTCTGTATAGTCCCACTAGTGCAAAGATATTTGCAGAACATCTGCCTGCATTTCACACTCAAACTCATTGTTACTAAGCCATTATACTAGCAAACACTGAGTGAACTTAGTGGCATCCTAAACGTGGCTGTTGGACTTCTGTATTGTCCCACTAGTGCAAAGATATTTGCAGCACGTCTGCCTGCATTTCACACTCAAACTCATTGTTACTAAGCCATTATACTAGCAAACACTGAGTGAACTTAGTGGCATCCTAAACGTGGCTGTTGGACTTCTGTATTGTCCCACTAGTGCAAAGATATTTGCAGCACGTCTGCCTGCATTGCACACTCAAACTCATTATAACTAAGCCATTATACTAGTAAACACTCAGTGAACTTAGTGGCATCCTAAATGTGGCTTTTGGACTTCTGTATAGTCCCAGTAGTGCACAGATATTTGCAGCACGTCTGCCTGCATTGCACAGTCAAACTCATTGTTACTAAGCCATTATACTAGCAAACACTGAGTGAACTTAGTGGTATCCTAAACATGGCTATTGGACTTCTGTATAGTCCCAGTAGTGCACAGATATTTGCAGCACGTCTGCCTGCATTGCACACTCAAACTCATTGTAGCTAAGCCATTATACTAGCAAACACTGAGTGAACCTAGTGGCATCCTAAACGTGGCTATTGGACTTCTGTA
The DNA here is from genome assembly GCF_048569485.1 of Anomaloglossus baeobatrachus. NCBI lineage: Eukaryota > Metazoa > Chordata > Amphibia > Anura > Aromobatidae > Anomaloglossus > Anomaloglossus baeobatrachus. The sequence goes on along the minus strand of NC_134354.1, from coordinate 153,310,302 downwards.
TAGTCCCACTAGTGCAAAGATATTTGCAGCACGTCTGCCTGCATTGCACACTCAAACTCATTGTTACTAAGCCATTATACTAGCAAACACTGAGTGAACTTAGTGGCATCCTAATCGTGGCTGTTGGACTTCTGTATTGTCCCACTAGTGCAAATATATCTGCAGCACGTCTGCCTGCATTGCACACTCAAACTCATTATAACTAAGCCATTATACTAGCAAACACTCAGTGAACTTAGTGGCATCCTAAACGTGGCTATTGGACTTCTGTATAGTCCCAGTAGTGCACAGATATTTGCAACACGTCTGCCTGCATTGCACACTCAAACTCATTGTTACTAATCCATTATACTAGCAAACACTGAGTGAACTTAGTGGCATTCTAAACGTGGCTAATGGACTTCTGTATAGTCCCACTAGTGCAAAGATATTTGCAGCACGTCTGCCTGCATTGCACACTCAAACTCATTATAACTAAGCCATTATACTAGCAAACACTGAGTTAACTTAGTGGCATCCTAAACGTGGCTATTGGACTTCTGTATAGTCCCACTTGTGCAAAGATATTTGCAGCACGTCTGCCTGCATTGCACACTTAAACTCATTTTTACTTACTAAGACATTATAATACCAAAAATTGAGTAAACTTAGTGGCATACAAGAAGTGGCTGTTGTACTCCATTAGTGCCCCACTGGTGCAAATCTATGTGCAGCACCTGTGCAGGACACCCTCCTGCTCTGTTTTTAATAAGCTATAATGATAGCAAAAAATACTGCCATTTAGTGGCATCATAGAACTGGACGTTGTATTTCATTATTGTCCCACTGGTGCAAAGCTATTTCTAGCACCTGTGCAGGACACCCTCATGCCATTATACTAGCAAACACTGAGTGAACTTAGTGGCATCCTAAACGTGGCTATTGGACTTCTGTATAATCCCACTAGTGCAAAGATATTTGCAGCACAACTGCCTGCATTGCACACTCAAACTCATTGTTACTAAGCCATTATACTAGCAAACACTGAGTGAACTTAGTGGCATCCTAAACATGGCTATTGGACTTCTGTATAGTCCCAGTAGTGCACAGATATTTGCAGCACGTCTGCCTGCATTGCACACTCAAACTCATTGTAGCTAATCCATTATACTAGCAAACACTGAGTGAACCTAGTGTCATCCTAAACGTGGCTATTGGACTTCTGTATAGTCCCACTAGTGCAAAGATATTTGCAGAACATCTGCCTGCATTTCACACTCAAACTCATTGTTACTAAGCCATTATACTAGCAAACACTGAGTGAACTTAGTGGCATCCTAAACGTGGCTGTTGGACTTCTGTATTGTCCCACTAGTGCAAAGATATTTGCAGCACGTCTGCCTGCATTTCACACTCAAACTCATTGTTACTAAGCCATTATACTAGCAATCACTGAGTGAACTTAGTGGCATCCTAAACGTGGCTGTTGGACTTCTGTATTGTCCCACTAGTGCAAAGATATTTGCAGCACGTCTGCCTGCATTGCACACTCAAACTCATTATAACTAAGCCATTATACTAGTAAACACTCAGTGAACTTAGTGGCATCCTAAACGTGGATTTTGGACTTCTGTATAGTCCCAGTAGTGCACAGATATTTGCAGCACGTCTGCCTGCATTGCACACTCAAACTCATTGTTACTAAGCCATTATACTAGCAAACACTGAGTGAACTTAGTGGCATCCTAAACGTGGCTATTGGACTTCTGTATAGTCCCACTAGTGCAAAGATATTTGCAGCACGTATGCCTGCATTGCACACTCAAACTCATTGTTACTAAGCCATTATACTAGCAAACACTGAGTGAACTTAGTGGCATCCTAATCGTGGCTGTTGGACTTCTGTATTGTCCCACTAGTGCAAATATATCTGCAGCACATCTGCCTGCATTGCACACTCAAACTCATTATAACTAAGCCATTATACTAGCAAACACTCAGTGAACTTAGTGGCATCCTAAACGTGGCTATTGGACTTCTGTATAGTCCCAGTAGTGCACAGATATTTGCAACACGTCTGCCTGCATTGCACACTCAAACTCATTGTTACTAAGCCATTATACTAGCAAACACTGAGTGAACTTAGTGGCATCCTAAACGTGGCTAATGGACTTCTGTATAGTCCCACTAGTGCAAAGATATTTGCAGCACGTCTGCCTGCATTGCACACTCAAACTCATTATAACTAAGCCATTATACTAGCAAACACTGAGTGAACTTAGTGGCATCCTAAACGTGGCTATTGGACTTCTGTATAGTCCCACTTGTGCATAGATATTTGCAGCACGTCTGCCTGCATTGCACACTTAAACTCATTGTTACTTACTAAGACATTATAATACCAAAAATTGAGTAAACTTAGTGGCATACAAGAAGTGGCTGTTGTACTCCATTAGTGCCCCACTGGTGCAAATCTATGTGCAGCACCTGTGCAGGACACCCTCCTGCTCTGTTTTTAATAAGCTATAATGATAGCAAAAAATACTGCCATTTAGTGGCATCATAGAACTGGATGTTGTATTTCATTATTGTCCCACTGGTGCAAAGCTATTTCTAGCACCTGTGCAGGACACCCTCATGCACATTTTGCTACGCTAATGTTATAGCAAACTCAGGGAATTCATTGCTGCATTTGATAATTCGGAGGGATAGAAAGAGAGGCTTCCTTTAGCTTTTCCTTCTGTTTATAGACAGCATCTCCAAGTCCACACCCGAAGAGCAATTTATCTTCCACGTGTAAGTGTGGAGAGGCAGCTAGTGCGCATGCGTGTGCCGATTTACCCCAGCTGCAGCCTAACTACAGTGTTTCGCCTAGTGAGTATGCTCAACCTGACTGTGCCATTCCTGACGCTAAGTCTTCATTTCGGGACACAGCGCATGCTCCCACACTTAGTGTGAAAAGCCTCTTTGCACAGGTACTTGCATTCCGTGCCGAGTCTAAGTCCTGTTTTGTGCCGAGACACCATGCTAAAGCTGATAGTCTTTTTTCAGAGACTCTATTTCATGCAACTGACCATGCTCAGGCACTTACTGCATAAGAAACTAGGTCCGGTAATGAACTCTTTGGCCCTGCCCCTGATGAGGGGGGCCAATATAGATCACAGGGCATCAGGTGTCCTGACGATGTGGCCAGGCCACTCCCAAATGGGTTGCAGAGGCCCGCCCCTATGACTTGTCACCTCATTATTGATGGTCAGACGATGACTGGTGAGGTGTTTGTGTCGTGGCAGCCATGAGGTCATTATTGAAGTTGCGGTTCCAAATAGGACGCTAGTTATGCCACTCATGACGTGTCACTCTGCTTTTGTCTCCAGGAGGTGCATTGTGGTCCACCCTGGTTTGGGGCGGACCCAGGTTATAAAACGGGCTCGAGCCAACAAGGAGGTGCGCAGTCTTCTATTACACTCCGAAAGAGCACACTTCCATGTGTTGAACCCATTGCGGCTTTAGGCCAGAGGTAGGCAGGGATAGGGCGTCGATGCAGGCCGCCACCACAGTTGGTAACGCAGAACGGTTAAGACCAGCTCCTGTCCTACAAGTCCTGCTTGTGCAGCCCAGTGGCATTAACAGGCCTGCTGCTGCTGATGCGCCTGCTGTCCACAGGTGTGGCCCCAATGCACACGGTCAGCGTACTCAATGGCCCCTGTGATGTTAACAGGGAGTTCCTTGGCTGGGTGGGCGTGTGGACCCTGTGACGCTAACAGGGCTCCCAGTCTCAAGATCCGAGTGGCGTCTAACTCGGTTCAGGCAACTATTAGTTTCATAGCCACACAGATCTGTATCCTCCACCTAACCTTCCATTTGCCAACCTCTCCTTTTCCATCTGGGAGCACGGTGGACATTGACTGCTGATGGGGATATATACCTTTCTCTTTCTTTTCTTATTAATTTTCGTTATATACCGGTAACATAGTATATACCACCTTATCCAAATCTGCCAGTCCCACCGTAACAGATGGTGTTTCTTCATCAAATGTTACTTTTGCTTAACCACCAAACCCATGGACAAAAACTTTTTTCCCCTTTCCAACACACCTGTTCCCCTTTCCACCAGCATTTGTCCTTTTTCAACTCATTTGCTATATGACCAAAAGTGCAACTCTGCAGGTACACCGTACTCAATGCCATCTCAGCCCAGCAGCCAGCCCTCGGTCCCTCAGATGTGGACAAGTAAAAGCCCATTTCCTCCTATCCATGACAAAGCGTTGAGATTCACTCTGTGCAGCACTGGTGTTTACTGGAAAAGCAGATCTAAGAATCCGTACCACCTTCTGCAGAAACTCCTGTATACGTGCGTCCCTTTCTATGGCTGGAATTATTTCGCCAAATTTTGTCTTGTACCGGGGATCTAACAGTGTGGCAACCCAGTAGTTAGCATTACTTCGAATTCGTACAATCCGTGGGTCATGGTGTAGGTAGTGCAGCAAGAAGGCGCTCATGTGTCTTGTGCATCCAGGAGGACCAAGTCCTTGGTTTGTTGGTGGCAGAGAGGTGAGAATCGTGGCTCCTTCCTCTGCCCTCCCCCCCAACCTCGCACAACCGAAATGTGAGCAAGCTCTCACTCATCTGCTGAGTCTTCCATGCCCATCGCAAGTCCATCATCCATTTCTTCATGGGCTTCTGCACCTTCCTCAACAATTTTTGCTGATACTATGCGCCCTTGTTAATCCCTATCCCCCACCATGACTGCCGCCTAGGTGCCGCTCAACGTATGGACCTTGTACATCTTATTATCCCTTCTGTATATGACTCCTCCTGTACTTCCTCCCCTTCCTCTTGGACCAACACCTGACTCCGAATAATGCTTACAGTGTGCTCCATCTTGTAGATGACCAGAATTGTCACGCTGAGAATGGCATCGCTAGTGCTAAACATCTTCATCGACATTTGTAAACTGTGTAGAAGGGTGCATAGGTCCTTGATCTGACAACACTCCAGCAGCGTGATCTGCACCACCTCTGGATCAAGTTAACCCAGGGTATACATCATACCGTATTTCAGCAGGGCTCTGCGGTGCTGCCACAGACGCTGCAACATGTGCAGATTCCAATTCCTGCGTGTCGGAACATCGCATTTCCGGCATTTAACCGTCAGACCCTAAAGCCCACTTTACACGTTGCAATTAGTTGTACAATCGCATTTGCGATGTGACACGCCCAGGTTGCATACGGGATCTTATGAGATTTCACGTTGGTCGTTCATTTGCTGTCACACGTGCGTTAGTAGTCTATGTTAAATTGGTCAATTTTGTGTGCGATCCTTTAGATCATGTGTTCTGTGACGTATGCATTGGGCACCTTTTTTTTTTTTTTTATTTATTGACTTGCCAAGCGTGTGTAATGTGTAGGGATGCGTTTTTACTATGTCATCTGCCATTCAGCTCTGCTACATGGCCGCTAACAGCAGACACAGACAGCCATGTAGCAGAGCTGAATGGCAGATGACAGCAGACACAGACAGAGCCGCACTGTCAGAATGAACTCGGGTGAACTTCACCCGACTTCACGGTCATGCTGCGGCTCTGTCTGTGTCGCGCCCTGATTAGCGGTCACCAGTGAAGGACTCACCGGTGACCGCTAATCTCCTAAGTTACTGAAGTTAGCAGCCCTCTCTCATATACTCACCGATCCCCGATCCCCGGCACTGCACGGCATTCACACTGCTCCGGCGGCTTTTACTGTTTTGAAAAAGCCGGCCGCCCATTAAACAATTTCGTATTCCCTGCTTTCCCCGCCCACCGGCGCCTATGATTGGTTACAGTGAGACACGCCCCCACTCTGAGTGACAGGTGTCACACTGCACCCAATCACAGCAGCCGGTGGGCGTGTCTATACTGTGTAGTGAAATAAATAATTAAATAATTAAAAAAAACGGCGTGCGGTTCCCCCCAATTTTAAAACCAGCCAGATAAAGCCATACGGCTGAAGGCTGGTATTCTCAGGATGGGGAGCTCCACGTTATGGGGAGCCCCCCAGCCTAACAATATCAGCCAACAGCCGCCCAGAATTGCCGCATACATTATATGCGACAGTTCTGGGGCTGTACCCGGCTCTTCCCGATTTGCCCTGGTGCGTTGGCAAATCGGGGTAATAAGGACTTATTGGCAGCCCATAGCTGCCAATAAGTCCTAGATTAATCATGTCAGGCGTCTATGAGACACCCTCCATGATTAATCTGTAAATTACAGTAAATAAACACACACATCCGAAAAAATCCTTTATTAGAAATAAAAACACACACATATACCCTGGTTCACCACTTTAATCAGCCCCAAAAAGCCCTCCATGTCCGGCGTAATCCAGGATGCTCCAGCGTCGCTTCCAGCGCTGCTGCATGGAGGTGACCGGAGCTGCAGAAGACACAGCCGCTCCGGTCACCTCCACGCAGGTAATGAAGACAGCCGCGCGATCAGCTGCTGTCACTGAGGTTACCCGCTGTCACTGGATCCAGCGGTGGCCGCGGGTAACCTCAGTGACAGCTCAGCTGATCGCGCTACTCACCTCAGTTGCTGCGTGGAGGTGATAGGAGCGGCGGTGAGTAGCGCGATCAGCTGAGCTGTCACTGAGGTTACCCGCGGCCACCGCTGGATCCAGTGACAGTGGGTAACCTCAGTGACAGCAGCTGATCGCGCGGCTGTCTTCATTACCTGCGTGGAGGTGACCGGAGCGGCTGTGTCTGCTGCAGCTCCGGTCACCTCCATGCAGCAGCGCTGGAAGCGACGCTGGAGCATCCTGGATTACGCCGGACATGGAGGGCTTTTTGGGGCTGATTAAAGTGGTGAACCAGGGTATGTGTGTGTTTTTTATTTCTAATAAAGGATTTTTTCGGGTGTGTGTGTTTATTTACTGTAATTTACAGATTAATCATGGAGGGTGTCTCATAGACGCCTGACATGATTAATCTAGGACTTATTGGCAGCTATGGGCTGCCAATAAGTCCTTATTACCCCGATTTGCCAACGCACCAGGGCAAATCGGGAAGAGCCGGGTACAGCCCCAGAACTGTCGCATATAATGTATGCGGCAATTCTGGGCGGCTGTTGGCTGATATTGTTAGGCTGGGGGGCTCCCCATAACGTGGAGCTCCCCATCCTGAGAATACCAGCCTTCAGCCGTATGGCTTTATCTGGCTGGTTTTAAAATTGGGGGGAACCGCACGCCGTTTTTTTTAATTATTTAATTATTTATTTCACTACACAGTATAGACACGCCCACCGGCTGCTGTGATTGGGTGCAGTGTGACACCTGTCACTCAGCGTGGGGGCGTGTCTCACTGTAACCAATCATAGGCGCCGGTGGGCGGGGAAAGCAGGGAATACGAGATTGTTTAATGGGAGGCCGGCTTTTTCAAAACAGTAAAAGCCGCCGGAGCAGTGTGAACGCCGTGCGGCGCCGGGGATCGGGGATCGGTGAGTATATGAGAGAGGGGGATAGACTGACATGGACAGAGAGTGAGGGACAGAGATAGTGACCGACTGACAGAGATTAGTGAATGACAGACATTGTGAGGCGCTTCAGAACGCAGCTTTTCAGCTGCGCTTTGAAGCGGACCTTTTTTAAGCTGAAATGCAGAGCGCACACCTGCGCACATAGCATCAAACACCGAAATCGTATGAGGGATGTCACACGTTACAATTGACTAGGTTCGTGCAACAAAACGCTCAATTCTAGAGAATGATACGATGTGTTTGCGATCAACGGTTTTGCGTTCAATCCTGATCGCACGTAGATGTCACACGCAGATACCTCACAAACGATGCCGGATGTGCGTCACTTACAACTTGACCCCAACGATGGATTGTGAGATATATTGAAGCGTGTGTAGCGGGCTTAAGACTTCAGGAGCGATGAACGTTGTTGAGCTGCTGGGTGCGAAGGATGAAAGTGAGCACATAGCAGCGTGCCTGCTGCACAAGGCCATGTAGGCCGGGATGGTATTTTAAAAATTGCTGGAGAATCAGATTCAACACGTGAGCCATACAAGGCCCATGTGTCACATCGCCCTGACGAAGGGCCGCAGACAGGTTTGCATCATTGCCGCACACGGCTGTTAAGTCACCAACGTAGTCCACTCAATCAATTTGTACTCCGGTCGCCAGGTGACAACGTGTTCCTTTCGTGCATAGTGCTGATGATGGGAAAGGAGTCGATGCCTGAGGCGCAGATGGACGCAGGTTATGGTCACCCACTGAGTTGAGTTAACTTGACAGATACAGAACCACAGGCTGAATGTAGGTGGTGGGTATCTCACAGATGAAGTACCATCATTCAGCTACAACCAATGGGAAGACACCACACCCTTTTTTAGGCCCCTCCTGTAGGCAGACCACTGCCAGACAAAGCTATGAACCTTTTGTTACTGTTACCCCCAGTTCAGTTTTATGAGTTTGTGTGCTTGTTGTCTGACTACTTTTCCTGCTTGCTGTTTATGTACCTCGTTAGCCGATCCGCATTTCACCTCTGCTTGTTTTCTGATTAAGTCCTGGCCATCCCATTCTGTTCCTCTTCCTCAATTAATGTTTTTGACCCTGCATGACTACTATTCTCTGGATCTGCAGCCTTCCACAGGTATTGATCAACTTGGGCCCTGTGTAATTCCAAATCACTGTATAGGGGTTAAAGGGTTTCAGGGTTCTGGGTGTCCAGCTTGGTGAGTGGCTTGCCTCTAGCCTATCCTTTACATCCCATCTGAGTGTGTCGATCCAGGCAGGCGTTACACCGTACCCTCTGCAGAAGGCCATGTAGGCCGGGATAGTGTTTTAAAAATTGCTGGACAACCAGGTTTAACACGTGAGCCATACAAGGCACGTGTGCCACATTGCCCTGAAGAAGGGTCGCAGACTGGTTTGCATCATTGTCGCACCCGACTTTCCCTGGCTGCTGGTTGAGTGGAGACAACCATTGATGAAACTCGGTCTCACTCTCCAGAGCTAACCGTCCACAATTCCTCAGCGGTGTCTCACATTTCCCCTACATTTCAAAGTTAACATTTGACCGCCTGATGGCCTTGAGCTCTGCTGCCAGCATAGTAAGGAGTTGTGTGGGATTCCTTGGGCGCAGTTACAACGCGGGTGGCCTGACCACACAGGGTTTGGGCCGAGGTGGAGGACCCACACGAGGTTGAGGAGGCAGAAGCAGTGGAGGAACTTGTACATACAGATGAAGGATTGACACACAAGTCGTGTGGACGGCAAGACTTGTACAGTAAACCCTTCTCCATCTCTCACCATAGTTACCCAGTGCCCAGTCAGCAACATGTAACTCTCCTGTTCATGCTTACTGGTCCAAGTATCTGTGGTGAAATGCACCCTGTCACACACAGAGCTTATAAAGGAATCGGTGAGGTTGTGTGCGACGTGCTGTGGTAGCGCGGGCACGCCTTTCTTGGAGAAGGAGTGACGACTGGCCATCGGCTCTTGGGGCACTGCAATGGGCATAAGGTCTCGAAAATCCTCGATCTCAAAAGGGTGTAAAGGCAGCCTTTGTGTTGCCAACAAGTTGCAGATGATGAAACTCAACCTCTTAGGCATGTCATGCCCTTCGAAAATCATGTAAAACACAGCGAGGGGACTCCAAGCACAGTCTCCCTCGTTGCCACTAATTGGGCCACACACACCCCACTTGACTGGCATCAGTTGACCCCCCTTTTGAAAAAGAAAAAGATGCTTTGCATGAAGCACTCTCAAAAATACGCGTGCCTTTCCTGTCCCCTGGCTGACCCAGGGGAAGAAAAGTCCTCTGAGAGCCACGACTTGTTCATCTTGGTTCTTTTAGAAACACAGCGAGGGGACTCCAACCACAGTCTCCCTCGTTGCCACTAATTGGGCCACACACACCCCACTTGACTGGCATCAGTTGACCCCCCTTTTGAAAAAGAAAAAGATGCTTTGCATGAAGCACTCTCAAAAATAAGCGTGCCATTCCCATCCCCTGGATGACCCAGGGGAGGAAAAGTCCTTTGAGAGCCATGACTTGTTCATCTTGGTTCTTTTAGAGACACAGCAAGGGGACTCCAACCACAGTCTCCCTCGTTGCCACTAATTGGGCCACACACACCTCCCTTGACTGGCATCAGTTGACCCCCCTTTTGAAAAAGAAAAAGATGCTTTGCATGAAGCACTCTCAAAAATACGCGTGCCTTTCCCTTCCCCTGGCTGACCCAGGGGAAGAAAAGTCCTCTGAGAGCTATGACTTGTTCATCTTGGTTCTTTTAGAAACACAGCGAGGGGACTCCAACCACAGTCTCCCTCGTTGCCACTTATTGGGCCACACACACCCCACTTGACTGCCATCAGTTGACCCCCTTTTTGAAAAAGAAAAAGATGCTTTGCATGAAGCACTCTCAAAAATACGCGTGCCTTTCCGGTCCCCTGACTGACCCAGGGGAAGAAAAGTCCTCTGAGAGCAATGACTTGTTCATCTTGGTTCTTTTAGAAACACAGCGAGGGGACTCCAACCACAGTCTACCTCGTTGCCACTAATTGGGCCACACACACCCCACTTGACTGGCATCAGTTGACCCCCCTTTGGAAAAAGAAAAGGATGCTTTGCTTGAAGCACTCTAAAAAATACGCGTGCCTTTCCCGTGCCCTGGCTGACCAAGGGGAGGAAAAGTCCTCTGAGAGCCATGACTTGTTCATCTTGGTTCTTTTAGAAACACAGCGGGGGGACTCCAACCACAGTCTCCCTCGTTGCCACTAATTGGGCCACACACACCCCACTTGACTGGCATCAGTTGACCCCCTTTTGAAAACGAAAAAGATGGTTTGCATGAAGCACTCTGAAAAATACGCGTGCCTTTCCCGTCCCCTGGCTGACCCAGGGGAAGAAAAGTCCTCTGAGAGCCATGACTTGTTCATCTTGGTTCTTTTAGAAACACAGCGAGGGGACTCCAACCACAGTCTCCCTCGTTGCCACTAATTGGGCCACACACACCCCACTTGACTGGCATCAGTTGACCCCCCTTTTGAAAAGAAAAAGATGCTTTGCATGAAGCACTCTCAAAAATACGCGTGCCTTTCCCGTCCCCTGGCTGACCCAGGGGAAGAAAAGTCCTCAGAGAGCCATGACTTGTTCATCTTGGTTCTTTTAGAAAAACAGCGAGGGGACTCCAACCACAGTCTCCCTCGTTGCCACTAATTGGGCCACACACACCCCACTTGACTGGCATCAGTTGACCCCCCTTTTGAAAAAGAAAAAGATGCTTTGCATGAAGCACTCTCAAAAATACGCGTGCCATTCCCATCCCCTGGATGACCCAGGGGAGGAAAAGTCCTTTGAGAGCCATGACTTGTTCATCTTGGTTCTTTTAGAAACACAGCGAGGGGACTCCAACCACAGTCTCCCTCGTTGCCACTAATTGGGCCACACACACCCCCCTTGACTGGCATCAGTTGACCCCCTTTTGAAAAAGAAAAAGATGCTTTGCATGAAGCACTCTCAAAAATACGCGTGCCTTTCCCTTCCCCTGGCTGACCCAGGGGAAGAAAAGTCCTCTGAGAGCTATGACTTGTTCATCTTGGTTCTTTTAGAAACACAGCGAGGGGACTCCAACCACAGTCTCCCTCGTTGCCACTTATTGGGCCACACACACCCCACTTGACTGGCATCAGTTGACCCCCCTTTTGTAAAAGAAAAAGATGCTTTGCATGAAGCATTTTCAAAAATACGCGTGCCTTTCCCGTCCCCTGACTGACCCAGTGGAAGAAAAGTCCTCTGAGAGCAATGACTTGTTCATCTTGGTTCTTTTAGAAACACAGCGAGGGGACTCCAACCACAGTCTCACTCGTTGCCACTAATTGGGCCACACACACCCCACTTGACTGGCATCAGTTGACCCCCCTTTGGAAAAAGAAAAGGATGCTTTGCATGAAGCACTCTAAAAAATATGCATGCCTTTCCCGTCCCCTGGCTGACCAAGGGGAGGAAAAGTCCTCTGAGAGCCATGACTTGTTCATCTTGGTTCTTTTAGAAACACAGCGGGGGGACTCCAACCACAGTCTCCCTCGTTGCCACTAATTGGGCCACACACACCCCACTTGACTGGCATCAGTTGACCCCCCTTTTGAAAACGAAAAAGATGCTTTGCATGAAGCACTCTCAAAAATACGCGTGCCTTTCCCGTCCCCTGGCTTACCCAGGGGAAGAAAAGTCCTCTGAGAGCCATGACTTGTTCATCTTGGTTCTTTTAGAAAAACAGAGAGGGGACTCCAACCACAGTCTCCCTCGTTGCCACTAATTGGGCCACACACACCCCACTTGACTGGCATCAGTTGACCCCCCTTTTGAAAAAGAAAAAGATGCTTTGCATGAAGCACTCTCAAAAATACGCGTGCCATTCCCATCCCCTGGATGACCCAGGGGAGGAAAAGTCCTTTGAGAGCCATGACTTGTTCATCTTGGTTCTTTTAGAAACACAGCGAGGGGACTCCAACCACAGTCTACCTCGTTGCCACTAATTGGGCCACACACACCCCCCTTGACTGGCATCAGTTGACCCCCCTTTTGAAAAAGAAAAAGATGCTTTGCATGAAGCACTCTCAAAAATACGCGTGACTTTCCCTTCCCCTGGCTGACCCAGGGGAAGAAAAGTCCTCTGAGAGCTATGACTTGTTCATCTTGGTTCTTTTAGAAACACAGCGAGGGGACTTCAACCACAGTCTCCCTCATTGCCACTTATTGGGCCACACACACCACTTGACTGGCATCAGTTGACCCCCCTTTTGAAAAAGAAAAAGATGCTTTGCATGAAGCACTCTCAAAAATACGTGTGCCTTTCCCGTCCCCTGACTGACCCAGGGGAAGAAAAGTCCTCTGAGAGCCATGACTTGTTCATCTTGGTTCTTTTAGAAACACAGCGAGGGGACTCCAACCACAGTCTCCCTCGTTGCCACTAATTGGGCCACACACACCCCACTTGACTGGCATCAGTTGACCCCCCTTTTGAAAAAGAAAAAGATGCTTTGCATGAAGCACTCTCAAAAATACGCGTGCCTTTGCCGTCCCCTGGCTGACCCAGGGGAAGAAAAGTCCTCTGAGAGCCATGACTTGTTCATCTTGGTTCTTTTAGAAAAACAGCGAGGGGACTACAATCACAGTCTCCCTCGTTGCCACTAATTGGGCCACACACACCCCACTTGACTGGCATCAGTTGACCCCCCTTTTGAAAACGAAAAAGATGCTTTGCATGAAGCACTCTCAAAAATACGCGTGCCTTTCCCGTCCCCTGGCTGACCCAGGGGAAGAAAAGTCCTCTGAGAGCCATGACTTGTTCATCTTGGTTCTTTTAGAAACACAGCGAGGGGACTCCAACCACAGTCTCCCTCGTTGCCACTAATTGGGCCACACACACCCCACTTGACTGGCATCAGTTGACCCCCCTTTTGAAAAAGAAAAAGATGCTTTGCATGAAGCACTCTCAAAAATACACGTGCCTTTCCCATCCCCTGGATGACCCAGGGGAAGAAAAGTCCTCTGAGAGCCATGACTTGTTCATCTTGGTTCTTTTAGATTCACAGCGAGGGGACTCCAACCACAGTCTCCCTCGTTGCCACTAATTGGGCCACACACACCCCACTTGACTGGCATCAGTTGACCTCCCTTTTGAAAAAGAAAAAGATGCTTTGCATGAAGCACTCTCAAAAATACGCGTGCCTTTCCCATCCCCTGGATGACCCAGGGGAAGAAAAGTCCTTTGAGAGCCATGACTTGTTCATCTTGGTTCTTTTAGAAAAACAGCGAGGGGACTCCAACCACAGTCTCCCTTGTTGCCACTAATTGGGCCACACACACCCCATTTGACTGGCATCAGTTGACCCCCTTTTGAAAAAGAAAAAGATGCTTTGCATGAAGCACTCTCAAAAATACGCGTGCCTTTCCCGTCCCCTGGCTGACCCAGGGGAAGAAAAGTCCTCTGAGAGCCATGACTTGTTCATCTTGGTTCTTTTAGAAACACAGCGAGGGGACTCCAACCACAGTCTCTCTCATTGCCACTAATTTGGCCACACACACCCCACTTGACTGGCATCAGTTGACCCCCCTTTTGAAAAAGAAAAAGATGCTTTGCATGAAGCACTCTCAAAAATACACGTGCCTTTCCCATCCCCTGGATGACCCAGGGGAAGAAAAGTCCTCTGAGAGCCATGACTTGTTCATCTTGGTTCTTTTAGATTCACAGCGAGGGGACTCCAACCACAGTCTCCCTCATTGCCACTAATTGGGCCACACACACCCCACTTGACTGGCATCAGTTGACCCCCCTTTTGAAAAAGAAAAAGATGCTTTGCATGAAGCACTCTCAAAAATACGCGTGACTTTCCCTTCCCCTGGCTGACCCAGGGGAAGAAAAGTCCTCTGAGAGCTATGACTTGTTCATCTTGGTTCTTTTAGAAACACAGCGAGGGGACTTCAACCACAGTCTCCCTCATTGCCACTTATTGGGCCACACACACCACTTGACTGGCATCAGTTGACCCCCCTTTTGAAAAAGAAAAAGATGCTTTGCATGAAGCACTCTCAAAAATACGTGTGCCTTTCCCGTCCCCTGACTGACCCAGGGGAAGAAAAGTCCTCTGAGAGCCATGACTTGTTCATCTTGGTTCTTTTAGAAACACAGCGAGGGGACTCCAACCACAGTCTCCCTCGTTGCCACTAATTGGGCCACACACACCCCACTTGACTGGCATCAGTTGACCCCCCTTTTGAAAAAGAAAAAGATGCTTTGCATGAAGCACTCTCAAAAATACGCGTGCATTTGCCGTCCCCTGGCTGACCCAGGGGAAGAAAAGTCCTCTGAGAGCCATGACTTGTTCATCTTGGTTCTTTTAGAAAAACAGCGAGGGGACTACAATCACAGTCTCCCTCGTTGCCACTAATTGGGCCACACACACCCCACTTGACTGGCATCAGTTGACCCCCCTTTTGAAAACGAAAAAGATGCTTTGCATGAAGCACTCTCAAAAATACGCGTGCCTTTCCCGTCCCCTGGCTGACCCAGGGGAAGAAAAGTCCTCTGAGAGCCATGACTTGTTCATCTTGGTTCTTTTAGAAACACAGCGAGGGGACTCCAACCACAGTCTCCCTCGTTGCCACTAATTGGGCCACACACACCCCACTTGACTGGCATCAGTTGACCCCCCTTTTGAAAAAGAAAAAGATGCTTTGCATGAAGCACTCTCAAAAATACGCGTGCCTTTCCTATCCCCCGGCTGACCCAGGGGAAGAAAAGTCCTCTGAGAGCCATGACTTGTTCATCTTGGTTCTTTTAGATTCACAGCGAGGGGACTCCAACCACAGTCTCCCTCGTTGCCACTAATTGGGCCACACACACCCCACTTGACTGGCATCAGTTGACCTCCCTTTTGAAAAAGAAAAAGATGCTTTGCATGAAGCACTCTCAAAAATACGCGTGCCTTTCCCATCCCCTGGATGACCCAGGGGAAGAAAAGTCCTTTGAGAGCCATGACTTGTTCATCTTGGTTCTTTTAGAAAAACAGCGAGGGGACTCCAACCACAGTCTCCCTTGTTGCCACTAATTGGGCCACACACACCCCATTTGACTGGCATCAGTTGACCCCCTTTTGAAAAAGAAAAAGATGCTTTGCATGAAGCACTCTCAAAAATACGCGTGCCTTTCCCGTCCCCTGGCTGACCCAGGGGAAGAAAAGTCCTCTGAGAGCCATGACTTGTTCATCTTGGTTCTTTTAGAAACACAGCGAGGGGACTCCAACCACAGTCTCTCTCATTGCCACTAATTGGGCCACACACACCCCACTTGACTGGCATCAGTTGACCCCCCTTTTGAAAAAGAAAAAGATGCTTTGCATGAAGCACTCTCAAAAATACACGTGCCTTTCCCATCCCCTGGATGACCCAGAGGAAGAAAAGTCCTCTGAGAGCCATGACTTGTTCATCTTGGTTCTTTTAGATTCACAGCGAGGGGACTCCAACCACAGTCTCCCTCGTTGCCACTAATTGGGCCACACACACCCCACTTGACTGGCATCAGTTGACCCCCCTTTTGAAAAAGAAAAAGATGCTTTGCATGAAGCACTCTCAAAAATACGCGTGCCTTTCCCATCCCCTGGATGACCCAGGGGAAGAAAAGTCCTTTGAGAGCCATGACTTGTTCATCTTGGTTCTTTTAGAAACACAGCGAGGGGACTCCAACCACAGTCTCCCTCGTTGCCACTTATTAGGCCACACACACCCCACTTGACTGGCATCAGTTGACCCCCTTTTGAAAAAAAAAAAGATGCTTTGCATGAAGCACTGTCAAAAATACGCGTGCCTTTCCCGTCCACTGGCTGACCCAGGGGAAGAAAAGTCCTCTGAGAGCCATGACTTGTTCATCTTGGTTCTTTTAGAAACACAAGGAGGGGACTCCAACCACAGTCTCCCTTGTTGCCACTAATTGGGCCACACACACTCCACTTGACTGGCATCAGTTGACCCCCCTTTTGAAAAAGAAAAAGATGCTTTGCATGAGGCACTCTCAAAAATACGCGTGCCTTTCCCGTCCCCTGGCTGACCCAGGGGAAGAAAAGTTCTCTGAGAGCCATGACTTGTTCATCTTGGTTCTTTTAGAAACACAGCGAGGGGACTCCAACAACAGTCTCCCTCGTTGCCACTAATTGGGCCACACACACCCCACTTGACTGGCATCAGTTGACCCCCCTTTTGAAAAAGAAAAAGATGCTTTGCATGAAGCACTCTCAAAAATACGCGTGCCTTTCCTATCCCCCGGCTGACCCAGGGGAAGAAAAGTCCTCTGAGAGCCATGACTTGTTCATCTTGGTTCTTTTAGAAACACAGCGTGGGGACTCCAACCACAGTCTCCCTCGTTGCCACTAATTGGGCCACACACACCCAACTTGACTAGCATCAGTTGACCCCCCTTTTCAAAAAGAAAAAGATGCTTTGCATGAAGCACTCTCAAAAATATGCATGCCTTTCGCCTCCCCTGGCTGACCCAGGGGAAGAAAAGTCCTCTGAGAGCCATGACTTGTTCATCTTGGTTCTTTTAGAAACACAGCGAGGGGACTCCAACCACAGTCTCCCTCGTTGCCACTAATTGGGCCACACACACCCCACTTGACTGGCATCAGTTGACCCCCCTTTTGAAAAAGAAAAAGATGCTTTGCATGAAGCACTCTCAAAAATACGCGTGCCTTTCCCGTCCACTGGCTGACCCAGGGGAAGAAAAGTCCTCTGAGAGCCATGACTTGTTCATCTTGGTTCTTCTAGAAACACAGCGAGGGGACTCCAACCACAGTCTCCCTCGTTGCCACTAATTGGGCCACACACACCCCACTTGACTGGCATCAGTTGACCCCCCTTTTGAAAAAGAAAAAGATGCTTTGCATGAAGCACTCTCAAAAATACGCGTGCCTTTCCCGTCCCCTGGCTGACCCAGGGGAAGAAAAGTCCTCTGAGAGCCATGACTTGTTCATCTTGGTTCTTTTAGAAAAACAGCGAGGGGACTCCAACCACAGTCTCCCTTGTTGCCACTAATTGGGCCACACACACCCCATTTGACTGGCATCAGTTGACCCCCTTTTGAAAAAGAAAAAGATGCTTTGCATGAAGCACTCTCAAAAATACGCGTGCCTTTCCCGTCCCCTGGCTGACCCAGGGGAAGAAAAGTCCTCTGAGAGCCATGACTTGTTCATCTTGATTCTTTTAGAAACACAGCGAGGGGACTCCAACCACAGTCTCTCTCATTACCACTAATTGGGCCACACACACCCCACTTGACTGGCATCAGTTGACCCCCCTTTTGAAAAAGAAAAAGATGCTTTGCATGAAGCACTCTCAAAAATACACGTGCCTTTCCCATCCCCTGGATGACCCAGAGGAAGAAAAGTCCTCTGAGAGCCATGACTTGTTCATCTTGGTTCTTTTAGATTCACAGCGAGGGGACTCCAACCACAGTCTCCCTCATTGCCACTAATTGGGCCACACACACCCCACTTGACTGGCATCAGTTGACCCCCCTTTTGAAAAAGAAAAAGATGCTTTGCATGAAGCACTCTCAAAAATACGCGTGCCTTTCCCATCCCCTGGATGACCCAGGGGAAGAAAAGTCCTTTGAGAGCCATGACTTGTTCATCTTGGTTCTTTTAGAAACACAGCGAGGGGACTCCAACCACAGTCTCCCTCATTGCCACTAATTGGGCCACACACACCCCACTTGACTGGCATCAGTTGACCCCTTTTGAAAAAGAAAAAGATGCTTTGCATGAAGCACTCTCAAAAATACGCGTGCCTTTCCCGTCCACTGGCTGACCCAGGGGAAGAAAAGTCCTCTGAGAGCCATGACTTGTTCATCTTGGTTCTTTTAGAAACACAGCGAGGGGACTCCAACCACAGTCTCCCTTGTTGCCACTAATTGGGCCACACACACTCCACTTGACTGGCATCAGTTGACCCCCCTTCTGAAAAAGAAAAAGATGCTTTGCATGAAGCACTCTCAAAAATACGCGTGCCTTTCCTATCCCCCGGCTGACCCAGGGGAAGAAAAGTCCTCTGAGAGCCATGACTTGTTCATCTTGCTTCTTTTAGAAACACAGCGTGGGGACTCCAACCACAGTCTCCCTCGTTGCCACTAATTGGGCCACACACACCCAACTTGACTAGCATCAGTTGACCCCCCTTTTGAAAAAGAAAAAGATGCTTTGCATGAAGCACTCTCAAAAATATGCATGCCTTTCGCCTCCCCTGGCTGACCCAGGGGAAGAAAAGTCCTCTGAGAGCCATGACTTGTTCATCTTGGTTCTTTTAGAAACACAGCGAGGGGACTCCAACCACAGTCTCCCTCGTTGCCACTAATTGGGCCACACACACCCCACTTGACTGGCATCAGTTGACCCCCCTTTTGAAAAAGAAAAAGATGCTTTGCATGAAGCACTCTCAAAAATACACGTGCCTTTCCTGTCCCCTGGCTGACCCAGGGGAAGAAAAGTCCTCTGATAGCCATGACTTGTTCATCTTGGTTCTTTTAGAAACACAGCGAGGGGACTCCAACCACAGTCCCCCTCATTGCCACTAATTGGGCCACACACACCCCACTTGACTGGCATCAGTTGATCCCCCTTTTGAAAAAGAAAAAGATGCTTTGCATGAAGCACTCTCAAAAATATGCGTGCCTTTCCCGTCCCCTGGCTGACCCAGTTGAAGAAAAGTCCTCTGAGAGCCATGACTTGTTCATCTTGGTTCTTTTAGAAACACAGCGAGGGGACTCCAACCACAGTCTCCCTCGTTGCCACTAATTGGGCCACACACACCCAACTTGACTGGCATCAGTTGACCCCCCTTTTGAAAAAGAAAAAGATGCTTTGCATGAAGCACTCTCAAAAATACGCGTGCCTTTTACCGGTTCTTGGCTGACCCAGGGGAAGAAAAGTCCTCTGAGAGCCGTGTCCACATTGTCAGTGGACAGACATGTGTGCTTATCTGCCAGCAGACCCCAGCAGCACTGAAGACAGGTTCCGAGAGAACGCTGGCTGCAGGACGCGACAAGATCCCCAAGGCGTACGTGGCAATCTCAGGCAATTTATCCAGATTGGAAGCCTAAAATCAGCAGGGCTCAAGTTGCACAGTAATGGCATCGATGTTTCCTTGCATATACTCATATATCTGTGTGTCCTCCTCTTTTTCCTTGTCCAGCTCTTTTGTTTTCGCATGAGTATATGTCCTTGTCACTTTCCCATGTGTTTGTGTTGTGTTGTGAGTTGTTTGTCACCTTTTGGACACCTTTGAGGGTGTTTTCTAAGTGTTTTTATGTGTTTGTGAATGCCTGCCATTGTTTCCTATGCAGTTCGCGTTCGGTTCGTCGAACGTTCGACGAACCGAACTCAAACGGGAGCTCCGTTCGGCGAACCGACCTCGAGCCGAACCGCGACCGGTTCGCTCATCTCTATTTATAACGCAGCAATTTGCATGCTGCCAAATCGCTGCGTTCTAAAAAGCAACATGTCACTTCTTTTGTGCGATCTGGATGCTTTCTCCACTCTGTCTATGGGAGAGACAGCATCCAGAGTGCACAAATTCTTCATGAATTCTGCAGTCAGCAAACTTTCAGAATGCAGTTTTACAGCTGTGTTCTGAGACGCATATGCAGTGACTTGTACGCTGCGGTGCAGAACGCACACGTGGGCACATACCCTTTGGATAATTTAATTCTCTAGAGATTGCTCCAGAGTGATTCTTTTGGTGGGATGCAAGTCTGCACAGCTGGTATCATCCTATTATATAGATAAGAATGAATGCATAGGCCGCTTTACACGCTGCGATCTTGCTAGCGAGATCGCTAGCGTGCGTACCCACCCCCATCATTTGTGCATCACAAGCACATCGCTGCCCGTGGTGCACAAAATCGCTCTGACCCGTCACACTACTTACCTGCCTAGTGACGTCGCTGTGACCGGCGAACTGTCTCCTTTCTAAGGGGGTGGTTCATGCGGTGTCACAGCAACGTCACTAAGTGGCCACTCAATCGAAGCGGAGGGGCGGAGATGAGCGGGATGAACATCCCGCCCACCTTCTTCCTTCCACATTGCCGGCGGCCGCAGATAAAGTGAGGTTCCTCGTCCCTGCAGTGTCACACATAGCGATGTGTGCTGCCACAGGAACGACGATCAACATTGTATCTGCAGCTGCAAAGATATTTGGGAATAGGGGAGCATATCAACGATTAATGATTTTGCACGATTTTGCGACCTTTTTTGATGGCACATAGGTGTCACACGCAACGACATCGGTAACGCGGTCGGATGTGTGTCACGAATTCCGTGACCCCAACGACATCGCTTTAGCGATGTTGCTGCGTGTAAAGTGGCCTTAAGTGTGTGTATTCTTTATTAAAGATGGAGTGAATGATTAGTGGCTCTAGGTGGCTATTAGTGGCTCTTTTTTTCCTCTTTCATTTTGCTTTATATACAAGTCATTTTATAGGAAAGAATGTTTCCTAACATTTTTGTCTCGTAAAATCCATTTTACAAGGTTCTACAAAGCTTTAAGAAATCAGCCAATATTGTGAGTGGTGATGACCCCTAATCAGCATAATCATCCCACTTCTGTGTCTACTCAAACTTTTGTTGCTCACAATTAAAGAGGAAACAGTCTCATCTCATTTTCTCAGCTTGGATTTGGTGATAATGAGTAGGAGGAGGCAGAGGAAGAGGAGAGTTTTTCTACTGGTGGGGACAGTAGAATTTTTCGCACGCCATTTTTCAAGCAGTGCTGGCTCCCCCCCTTCTGATCTATATTGGTTCGGTGGCTGACCCCTACCATGCCGTGCACAACCTGGTATGGTTTGCAGATTCCTTCTGTTTCTACCAAAAATTAGTTAGTTCTGACAATGTCCTGGTGTGTGGCGTTCGCTGCACATGCTGGGACCTGGGCTACCATTATTCGCGGTGGCCTCTCCTTGCAAACATGAAAGCAGTTTCTGAAATGTTACAGGTAAATGTGTTGCTTTAACATGGTTCTACTTTTACTGAATTTTTGAGGCCGCATGGGACAATAGAAATATTAAATATAGAGTAGGATCCCCCTTTTGAGATTTGCCATGACGTAGCAGAGGTGGCTCAAAAGGTTGATCAATTTTTTGCTAAAAATCTCATTTTTTTGCATTGTATAACAGTTAGAATTATTTGTGAATTTACACTTTTAATTATTCTCATGCCATTTTTCAAGCAGTGCTGACTACCCCCCTTCTGATGAACTGAAAATGCTGACAGCTTATTTCTTACCAAAATTAGCAATTCTTTAATTGGCCCCAACTTCTCAACACCAGCAGACAACAGCAGCAGAACATAAAGCCAATTCAAATGTTCTTTTTTTTCTGATGTATTCCCATACAACCCATCCCACCCAAAATAGGTCTATTCCTTTTCTTGTCCTCCTCTTCTTCCACCATATCAAGAAGGCCATCAGGTGGTCCTTACTAATATTGTTTAGAGGGCCATCACACAGCCCTGTCATACTTATTAAAGGGCCATCCCAAAGTACTGGTTCCCCTGAGAGCTTTCCATGCCTTAACATTACTGGTACCCTGACAAACACAGTTACTGGGAAGGTCCACTTAACAGCCAAAATGTGGACAAATGCTAGTTGCCAAGGATACTACATTTTCTTGAGTGCACATTAGGTGAACCTTGAGGAGGCTGTGACTGAGTCGAACTCTGGGATAGCACATGTACTACTGATGCAGAAGATTGCGTGCCCTAGTAACACCAAGGCTTCATCCACCTCCTACAAACATTCCTGCACAGCGTCCTCCTCCATCTCCTAATTGTCATCTCGGAGCATGACAATCATATAAGTCAGAAGCTGGAAACACTGCAGCACTTCTTTGGTGTAGCAGCAAAAGGCTCTGAAAATAATTTGTTTAGGTGACAAACAGCACACCATTTCAGAGTTGGGTATGACAGACCAGACAGATCTATGGCTCTTGCTGCTGATCCTTCAACTAGGCATGGTCATGTGTGATAATAGCCTTATACAGGTGGCAGCTCTGAAGCTTGCAAGCTCATACATGTTCTATGCCTGACTCACATGCTCAACTTAGTGGGTCAGCAGTTTCTGAAATCCTACCCAGATTTGTCTGAGCTACTTGTGAAGGTTAAATTTCAGCCAGTCAGTTACAGCTGCCACCAGCCTGGCAGTGCTGCAGCAGTGCTTGCAACGTCCACGTCACCAACTGGTGTGTGACATGCCCATGTGCTGCAACTTAACATTACATATATTGGCAAGGCTTTGTGAGTGGCAGAGAATAGTAGTTGAATACCAGCTACAACATGCCTGTTGGTATGACATTTCAGCACCAAATTTGCACCTCATGGAAGAAAACTGCACCAAAATGTCGTCAAAACCATTTTTGTGCATTTTTTGCCAAGAGATGCAGATTTGGTGCTCAAAGTTCTACACCATATTCCTGCACCCAAACTACACTTCTTGGCAAAAAATTGCATAACTACCGCATCATACCGCATGCGATAATGATGCGGTTTTTTTCCAGGAGGTGTAGATTGGGTGCAAGATTAGGGTGCAAATATTTTAGCACCAAATCTGCATCTCTTGGCAAAAATTACAGTTTTCTACCAGTCTGGTCTGTGAACTCAGCGAAAGTTCATTGAAGATACCTGAGGTCAGGTTACCTGCGGTCACAGGTGGAGGCCCGTTGGAACTTCCAGCTGTGATGACAAATAACCTGAGTGACCTTATTGTTGAGGCTCAGTCTGTGCCTGAGGTTACAGTGTTCAGTTGTAATCCATGATCATAGGCTGTGCTTCAGTAATGCAGCAGAGCTGGAATCTTCGTGTGACCTCGTATGGATTACGTCAGACTTGCAGGAGTGTTTCTGGGGTGATAAAGTGGTGAAAGAGGGTGATTTTTGTATTTTATTTCAAACTAGCTGTAGTACCCGGGCGTTGCCCGGAATAGTCAATCTAGTCTTTTCCAAGGTCTGTCTCTTTCCCCATCTGTCTCTTTCCTTGTCTCTGTCTCTTTCGCTGTCTTTTTCCTTGTCTCTGTCTATTTCTTTGTCTCTGTCTTTTTCCCTGTCTCTATCTCTTTCCCTGTCTCTGTCTCTTTCCCTGTCTCTGTCTCTTTCCCTGTCTTTCTCTCTTTCTGTCTCTCTGTCTGTCTCTTTCCCTGTCTGCCTGTCTCTTTCTGTGTCTGTCTGTGTCTGTCTGCCTCTGTCTCTTTTACTGTCTTTCTTTCTCTGTGTCTCGTGCCCTGTCTGTCTGTCTCTCTCTGTATTTTTCCTGGTCTTTCTGTGTCTGTCTGCCTCTGTTTCTTTCCCTGTCTGCCTCTTACTCTGTCTGTGACTATGTCTGTCTGTCTCTTTCTGTCTCTCTCTATCCATCTCCCCACCGACATCTTATTACCTCACACCTAAGGTTCTTATACTAACAATTTATTTTGTTCCTATAGAAACCACTCACAGCTGCTATTAATAACCTACAGCTCGCAGCTCCATTGAGTTTAATGGAGGCAGGCTTTTAGGAGAGTAACTGTAAAGCGCGGGGTTAAATTTTCCTGTCAAAACATAGTCTATGACATTCCCTGAGTCACATGTGGTGTCTGTGCAAAGTTTCGTAATTGTAAATGTGATGGTGCGGATTCCTTTAGCGGACATACACACATACACACACACACACACACACACACACACACACACATACATACACTCAGCTTTATATATTAAATATTTTTTTTTTTTAGTATTTGTGTTTATTTGCTTTCACTTACAGATTAGTAATGGGGGGGTCTCATAGATGCCTGCCATTATTAACCTAAGGCTTAGAGGCAGCTGTGAGCTGTCATTAACCCCTTACTACCATGATTGCCACAGCACCAGAGCAATCAAGAACAGCTGGGTAAAGTGCCTGGATTATCACTTCTAATGGATGCGGCAATCTTGGGACACTGTAGGCTGCTACTTTTAGGCTGGGAGGAGGCCAGTAAGCATCTGATCGGAATTCTCAGGTGGGCACAGCTATCCTGAAGCGATCTCATCCTTTGCAGGATTGCTCATCTCTAATACTTACACATAATGCAGCTAGCTGCAGTATTAATACACCGTGTGCAGAATTATTAGGCAAGTTGTATTTCAGAGGATTTTTTTAATATTGATCAACAACTATGCTCTCACTCAACCCAAAAGACTCATAAATATCAAAGCTTAATATTCTTGGAAGTTGGAGTGGTTTTTTTTTTACATTTGTCTATCTTAGGAGGATATCTGTTTGTGCAGGTAACTATTACTGTGCAGAATTATTAGGCAACTTAATAAAAACCAAATATATTTCCATCTCACTTGTTTATTTTCACCAGGTAAACTAATATAACTGCACAAAATTTAGAAATAAACATTTCTGACATGCAAAAACAAAACCCCAAAAAATTAGTGACCAATATAGCCACCTTTCTTTATGATGACACTCAACAGCCTATCATCCATAGATTCTGTCATTTGCTTGATCAGTTTACGATCAACATTTCATGCAGCAGCCACCACAGCCTCCCAGACACTGTTCCGAGAGGTGTACTGTTTTCTCTCCCTGTAGATCTCACATTTTATGAGGGACCACAGGTTCTCTATGGGGTTCAGATAAGGTGAACAAGGGGGCCATGTCATTATTTTTTCATCTTTTAGACCTTTACTGGCCAGCCACGCTGTGGAGTAGTTGGATGCATGTGATGGAGCATTGTACTGCATGAAAATCATGTTTTTCTTGAACGATACCGACTTTTTCCTGTACCACTGCTTGAAGAAGTTGTCTTCTTCCAGAAACTCTCAGTTGGTCTGGGAGTTGAGCTTCAATCCATCCTTAACCCGAAAAGGTCCCACCTTACCTTAGCCCATACCAGTACCTCACCTCCACCTTGCTGGCTTCTGAGTCATAGTAGAGCTTTCCGTCCTTTACTGATCCAGCCTCTGGCCCATCCATCTGGCCCATCAAGATTCACTCTCATTTCATCAGTCCATAAAACCTTTGAAAAATCAGTCTTAAGATATTTCTTGGACAAGTCTTGATGTTTTATCTTATGTTTCTTGTTCAAAGGTCGTTGTTTTTTAGCCTTTCTTACCTTGGCCATGTCCTTGAGTATGGCACACCTTGTGCTTTTTGATACTCCAGTAATGTTGCAGCTCTGAAATATGACCAAACTGGTGGCAAATGGCATCTTGGCAGCTTCACGCTTGATTTTCCTACATTCATGGGCAGTTATTTTGCGCCTTTTTTGCCCAACACGCTTCTTGCGACCCTGTTGGCTATTTGCCATGAAACGCTTGAATGTTCAGTGATCACGCTTCAAAAGTTTCAATTTTAAGACTGCTGCATCCCTCTGCAAGACATCTCACAATTTTGGACTTTTCAGAGCCCGTCAAATCTCTTTTCTGACCCATTTTGCCAAAGGAAAAGAAGTTGCCTAATAATTAAGCACACCTTATATAGGGTGTTGATGTCATTATACCATACCCCTCCTCATTACCGAGATGCACATCACCTGATTTCCTTAATTGGTAGTTGGCTCTCAAGCCTATACAGCTTGGAGTAAGACAACATGTAGAAATAGTATCATGTGATCAAAATACTCATTTGCCTAATAATTTTGCACACAGTGTAGTTAGTAGAAGAGATGTAGGTCTGAAAAGGACTTTTGGTTTTGGGTTGCAGCAGAAAGGACTGTAAAGGCCGCTTTACACGCAGCGACATTGCTAAAGCGATGTCGTTGGGGTCACGGAATTCGTGACGCACATCCGGCCGCTTTAGCGATGTCGTTGCCTGTGACACCTACACGCGATCAAAAAAGGTCGCAAAATCGTTTATTGTTGACATGCTCCCCTATTCCCAAATATCGTTGCAGCTGCAGGTATGACGTTGTTCGTCATTCCTGCGGCAGTATACATCGCAATGTGTGACACCGCAGGAACGAGGAACCTCACCTTACCTGCGGGCGACGGCAATGAGGAAGGAAGGAGGTGGGCAGGATGTAACATCCCGCTCATCTCCGCCGCTCCGCTTCTATTGGGCGGCTGCTTAGTGACATCGCTGTGACACCGAAGGAACCGCCCCCTTAGGCTATGTGTCCACGTTGCTTTTTACCTGCTTTTTACCTGCTTTTTTGCTGCTTTTTCAACTGCAGCGTTTAATGCCAAAATAGATGTGTTCTGCTTTTCAAGCAAAGTCTATGGGAATTTGGGTTTCTTGTGCCCACTATGCAGTTCAAACTGCAGCCTTTTTCTGGCAGAAATTTGGTCAAAAACTCTGCTTTGCAGTTCAAAACGCAAATGGCAAAAACAATTGACATGTCAATTGTTTTTGCCATTTGGGTTTTGCACTGCAAAGTTGAGTTTTTGTCCAAAGTTCTGCCAGAAAAAGGCTGCAGTTTGAACTGCATAGTGGGCACAAGAAACCCAAATTCCCATAGACTTTGCTTGAAAAGCAGAACACATCTATTTTGGCATTAAACGCTGCAGTTGAAAAAGCAGCAAAAAAGCAGGTAAAAAGCAGGTAAAAAGCAACGTGGACACATAGCCTTAGAAAGGAGGCGGTTCGCTGGTCACAGCGACTTTGCTAGGCAGATAAGTAGTAACGGGTCCGCGCGATTTTGTGCGCCACGGGCAGCGATTTGCCCGTGACGCACAAACGATGGGGGAGGGTACTCACGCTAGCGATCTCGCTAGCGAGATTGTAGCGTGTGAAGCGGCCTTTAGTCTATAATCCCTACCTAGATGCATCAAATTAACCCTTCCTTCTCCAGCAGCTAGACCTACACTAAATACAAGCAAGAGTGATATTATTAGAGAATAGTTTAAATTTGAATTAGGCCTGAAAATGACTTTTGTATTAATGCACCAGAAGCAAGGAATGTATGACATTAATCACTAGCTAGATGTCTTTAATTCACTATGTCTTCTTCAACAACTTACCCTATACTAAATGCAGATAAGAGTGGAGCTAGCAGCTTGCTCTAAATGAATTGCAAGCGAAGAGTGGTATTACAGAATAGAATACCCTATGGGAATAAAAAAGCTAGAAATAGGAGGAAATCACTATGACTAAATAAAGCTGTAAGGCCATTAATAAATGACAAAAAGAAACTGTTTCGAGAATTAAAGCCACGGGGTAGTGAGGAGGCATTAAATACTTATAGAAAATTAAATAAATTCTGTAAAATCAAATTAAGACAACAAAGATTGGGACAGAAAAACTCATTGTCATTGAAAAATAATCAAAAACTATTCTTCTACTACATAAACAGTAAGAA
Organism: Anomaloglossus baeobatrachus; assembly: GCF_048569485.1. Taxonomy (NCBI): domain Eukaryota; kingdom Metazoa; phylum Chordata; class Amphibia; order Anura; family Aromobatidae; genus Anomaloglossus; species Anomaloglossus baeobatrachus. The sequence goes on along the minus strand of NC_134354.1, from coordinate 153,282,484 downwards.
ACTCAAAATTGATAGTGTTGGCCCCTCAGAAATAGTATAGGTGAAATGGTGGAAGAAGATGAAGAAAAGGCCAATCTGCTCAACTACTTTTTCTCTACAGTATTTATACAAGAAAATCCCATGACAAATGACATGTTCAGGAATACCCATAAACTCTCCATTAAATGTCACCTGCTTAACCCAGTAGGAGTACAGTGCCACCTCAAAATTAGTGATAAATCCCTGGGCCTAGATGACATACACCACCAAATACTGCAGGAAATAAGTAGGTTGATAGACAGACCATAATTTTAATCTTCACAGATTCCATAATAACAGGAACTGTGCAAAAACAGCCATGATACATGTGGGGTGGGGACTTGAGCATGCTGCCCAAGCACAAGGATACCTGATTGAGTACCGAGCATGTCAAGTACCCTGATGCTTGATCAATTACCAAGCAATGCTGAGCACACTTGCTCATCATGAGTATTGAGAAAAATCTGCCGCCATCTACCAGGATCATAAACAGGAAACATGGGTGGAAATTTTAGCAAGACAATGATCTCAATCACACAAGGAAAGATATTCTTAATTGGTTTCAGAGAAAAAAATGCTGCTATTATAAGCCAGTCAACTGCCCTGAATCCAAAAGACGATTTATGGAAGGAGAGGAACTAAAGCTCGAAATTTATAGAAAGGGCCCACAGAATCTTTAGGATTTGAAGAGTGTTTGAGAGGAAGAATGGGCCAAAATCACATTTGAGTAATGTGTACAACTAGTTTCTCCATAAATTAGTTGTATTGAAGCTGTCTTCACCAATAAAGACTTTGCACAAAATATTCAATAAGTTTGAGTAAAGGCCCCGTTAAACACAACAACATATCTAACGAGATATCGCTGGGGTCACAGAATTCGTGACGCACATCCGTTCTCGTTAGCAACGTCGTTGCATGTGACACTTACGAGTGACTGCTAACGATCAAATATACTCACCACATCGTTGATTGTTGACACGTCGTTCAGTTTCCAAATGTCACTCCTTGGTCAGCACAAAGGTTGTTCGTCGTTCCTGAGGCAGCACACATAGCTACGTGTGACACCCCAGGAACGTCGAAGAACAGCGTTCCAGCTTCCTCCGGCAACGAGGTGGCAGTGATGTACATGCAGCTGCTCTCCGCCCCTCCACTTTAATTAGCGTCCTGCATGGTGACGTCGCTGTGACGCCGCACGAACCGCCCCCTTAAAAAAAAGGTTGTTTCGCGGCCACAGCATTGTTGTTAGACAGGTAAGTTAGTGTGACGCGTACCAGCGATATTCTGCGACATGGGCAGCTATTTGCCTGTGACGCACAAACGACGGGGGTGGGTGCTTTAACTAGCGACATCGCTAGTGTTGTCGCTACGTGAAAAGCGGCTTAAGCCTGTTCAATACTTTTTCCCTTTGTCACTTCTCATTATTTCACATAACTAAATTTATGGAAATCTATTGTTTGATTTCTTCGTGGTGAGAAAATCATGTCAATAGCCCCTTTAGAAATATGTTTTCTTAAAAATTAGCGATTTTCAATTTACAGAAAAAAAGTACTCTGCTAATCGACTTTCTGGTGAAAAATCACACAAACAGGTAAATTGGAATTTTGGCTGATCCGTTCATCAGTAATTGTAACACCCTAAAATGGCTGCTGCATTCCATGCTTTAGTTTAGCAGCTTTGATAGTCCTTCGTTACTAGCTGATCTTTATTATGTGTTGTGATTAGAGATGAGCGAACCGGTCCCGGTTCGGCTCGAGGCCGGTTCGCCGAACAGGGGTCCCGTTCGAGTTCGGCTCGTCGAACGTTCGACGAACCGAACTCGAACGTATAGGCTACAATGGGAGGCAATCACAAACACATAAAAATGCATTATAAATGTACACAAACAGTTAATAAACATTGCCATAACACTTACCGGTCCCCGCGATCCCTTCTGCACTCTGTCTCCTGCCGCTATTCCATCCGATGATCGCTTAATCCTCCCGGTGACCTGCACTGCCAGCAGAGATGCAGGACCTATCGTGACGTCAAAATAGCCATGTGACCAGTCACGTGGCTATTATCTCATTGGCTACAGACTGGTCACATGACTATGACACGTCATGTAGGACCTGCGAGTGCATCTCTCCGGTACACGGTGCACATATGTGTATCGCCGTTTACCAGCGACATGCTCTAGCACACGGTCGACTCCCCGTTCTGTTAGGGACCGGCTGACACAGCCGGTCATTAACGGAGATCACCGTTGCCATAGCAACGCAGTTAACGGTGACGTCACCGCTAACCGCGGCTCCGAGAGCACCGTTGCTATGGTAACGCGTCTGTCAGCGTTACCGCTGTTACCGCTGACAGCCAGCACTGATCACTCACGGAGTGAAGGCTGCACGCTGCTGCACGATTGTAGTGAGGATTGTAGTGAGGATGAGGTTCCCCAGCCCCAAGTGATGAGCTGGTGAATCTCATACTTCCTCACTACAATCGTCACTACTACTACACTAGTGAGGATTGTAGTGAGGATGAGATGCCTCAGCCCATGATGGGCTGGGGATCCTCATCCTCACTACAATCGTCACTACTACTACACTAGAAAGAAAGAAGACAGAAGAGCAGGATCGTGGAGGTGTGACAGGGGGTAATAAAGATGGAGTCTCTAATGTGTCTGTGTATTTATTTCTATTAAAGAATTTTTTCTCTGTGTGGTGTCTTTTTTTTAACCCTTTATTGGAGATTCTTAATGGCCGGGTCAAACGTGCCTGACATTAAGAATCTCTGGCTTAATACTGGCTAGTAAAACAAAGCCAGTATTAACTCATGATTACCCAACAAGCCACCAGGCTCCAGGGCTGTTGGAAGAGTTAGATACAGCGCCAGATGATGGCGCTTCTATGAGAGCGCCATTTTCTGGGGCGGCTGCGGACTGCAATTCGCAGCAGAGGCGCCCAGAAACCTCGGGCTAACCTGTGCTGCGGATTCCAATCCCCAGCTGCCTAGTTGTACCCGGCTGGACACAAAAATGGGGCGAAGCCCACGTCATTTGTTTTTTAATTATTTCATGAAATAAGTGAAATAATTAAAAAAAACGAGCTTCCTTATATTTTTGGTTCCCAGCCGGGTACAAATAGGCAACTGGGGGTTGAAGGCAGCCCGTGGCTGCCTGCTGTACCTGGCTAGCATACAAAAATATGGCGAAGCCCACGTCATTTTTTTGGTGGGCAAAAAAATTCTGCATACAGTCCTGGATGGAGTATGCTGAGCCTTGTAGTTCTGCAGCTGCTGTCTGCTCTTCTCCATACAGATAGACAGCAGCTGCAGAACTACAAGGCTCAGCATACTCCATCCAGGACTGTATGCAGAAGTTTTTTGCCCCCTGAAAAAATTATGTGGGCTTCGCCATATTTTTGTATGCTAGCCAGGTACAGCAGGCAGGTACGGCTGCCCCCAACCCCCAGTTGCCTATTTGTACCCGGCTGGGAACCAAAAATAAAGGGAAGCCCTTTTTTTATTATTTCATGAATTTCATGAAATAATTAGAAAACAAATGACGTAGGCTTCGCCCCATTTTTGTGTCCAGCCAGGTACAACTAGGCAGCTGGGGATTGGAATCCGCAGCACAGGTTGGCCTGAGCTTTCTGGGCCCCACTGCTGCGACTTGCAGTCTGCAGCCGCCTCAGAAAATGGCATTTTCATAGAAGCGCCATATTCTGGCGCTGTATCCAACTCTTCCTGCACCTGCCTGCTATACCTGGCTAGCATACAAAAATATGGCGAAGCTCACGTCCTTTTTTTGTAGTTTTTTGGCAAAAAAAATAAAAAATGCTTCCCTGGATTTTCCATTGCCAGTGAAGGTAACACCAAGCAGTGGGGGTTAGCAGCCAGTAGCTGCTTGGATTACCCTTAGCTAGCAATACAAAAAATGCAGCGGGAGCCCATATATATTTTTTTTAATTATTTATTTAAATAACTAAAAATAAAATGGGCTTCCCTGTATTTTGATTGCTGGACATCACAGTGCTGTAAAAATAAATCTTTAAAAAAATGACGTAGCGCTCCGCGGTATTTTTGATTCTCAGCGCAGATAAAGCAGACAGCTATGGGTTGCCACCCCCATCTGCCTGCCGTTACCTTGGTTGGCAATCAAAATACAGGGAAGCCCATTAATTTTTTCTATTTAAAAAATAGTTAAAAAAAAAATGACGTTGGGTCCCCCCATTTTTGATAGCCAGCTAGGGTAAAGCAGACAGCTGTAGCCTGAAAACCACAGCTGGCAGCTTTACCGTGGTTGGGGATCCAATGTGGAGGTCCCCTCAGGCTCTTTTTTATAATTATTGTATAAATATTAATAATTACACAATAAAAGTAGGGTCCCCCCCAAATTGGATCACCAGCCAAGATAAAGCGGACAGCTGTGGTCTGGTATTCTCAGGGTGGGAAGGTCCATAGTTATTAGGCCTTCACAGCCTAAAAATAGCAGGCCGCAGGCACCCCAGACGTGGCGCATCCACTAGATGCGCCAATCCTGGCGCTTCACCCCAGCTCATCCCGTGCCCTGGTGCAGTGGCAAACGGGGTAATAAATCGGGTTGATACTAGCTGTAAAGTAACCTGAGATCAAGCCCAGCAGTTTGTGATGTCATGGCGTCTATTAGATACTCAACATCATAAACTGTCAGTACTAACAAAAAAAAAAAAAAATCGACAAAAGAAATTTATTTGAAAAAACAGTCCCCAAAACATTTCCTCTTTCACCAGTTTATTGTAAGAAAAAAAATAAAGGGGTCCCACGACGACTCTGGACCGTCTAGAATATGGGGGGGAGACACTCAGGGAACGTATCCCCCATTTTCTAGGAGTGCGGACCCTTTATGTGAGGAGTTTGGGTGCAATGAATCTGCACTCACTCTTCTCGGGTCCACAGCAGCAGAGTCCATGTCGTAATGGTTTCTACCAAAGCTGCAATGCCCTGCTCATGAGGTAAGGGCATGCCTAATCAGGAGAACTACTGTAGAGGAAGCTCTGCTCACTGGTATATAGGTGCTCAAAGGTAATAATAGATAAAATTAGTGAGTAACCTCGGCACTCTAAATCTCCCAGACTAAGTCAGTAAGTCACAACGGATAGTAATGCAAAATCACTCTTTATTGGTCCGTATTAAGAAAAAAATTTTTTTCATAAGCATATATGTTTTTGTCCAAAACAAGTTACAAATGACGATTCAGCCTGAGCCTTCGTCAGATTGGACTTATCTGCATGTAATTATGAAAAATGACAATAATCAGTATCACATAAGAGTGAGAGAACAATAACATAAACTCGAACAATGTAGAGGTACAATTGGGATGCAGCAAAAAAATTGCAACACAGCAAGAAATGAAACACATGATACAAATGTCATAATACAGTACAAGGACAATATAGTAATGACAAATATGGGGTCAGAGTAGACTTAGACAGCTCTGGTACGAAAGAGATGTCAATCATAAAGTAACATGTGCAGTAGGTGTAGAGCTACAGTGTGCATGGCAGAGCTAATGGGTAGACCGACCATAGAAAAAGAACGGAGAAAAAGTGGAGAAAAAGTGGAGAAAAAGTGGAGAAAAAGTGGAGAATAAGTGGAGAATAAGTAGAGAAAAAGTAGAGAAAAAGTGGAGAAAAAGTGGAGAATAAGTGGAGAAAAAGTGGAAAATAAGTGGAGAAAAAGTGGAGAAAAAAGTGGAGAATAAGTGGAGAAAAAGTGGAGAATAAGTGGAGAATAAGTGGAGAAAAAGTGGAGAAAAAGTGGAGAAAAAGTGGAGAAAAAGTGGAGAAAAAGTGGAGAAAAAATGGAGAAAAAAGTGGAGAAAAAGTGGAGAAAAAGTGGAGAAAAAGTGGAGAAAAGGTGGAGAAAAAAATGGAGAAAAAGTGGAGAGAAAGTGGAGAAAAAGTGGAGAATAAGTGGAGAAAAAGTGGAGAAAAAGTGGAGAAAAAATGGAGAAAAAAGTGGAGAAAAAGTGGAGAAAAAGTGGAGAAAAAGTGGAGAATAAGTGGAGAAAAAGTGGAGAAAAAGTGGAGAAAAAGTGGAGAAAAAAGTGGAGAATAAGTGGAGAAAAAGTGGAGAAAAAGTGGAGAATAAGAGGAGAAAAAGTGGAGAAAAAGTGGAGAAAAAGTGGAGAAAAAGTGGAGAAAAAAATGGAGAAAAAGTGGAGAAAAAGTGGAGAAAAAGTGGAGAAAAAGTGGAAAAAAAATGGAGAAAAAGTGGAGAAAAAGTGGAGAAAAAGTGGAGAAAAAGTGGAGAATAAGTGGAGAATAAGTGGAGAATAAGTGGAGAAAAAGTGGAGAAAAAGTGGAGAAAAAGTGGAGAAAAAGTGGAGAATAAGTGGAGAATAAGTGGAGAAAAAGTGGAGAAAAAGTGGAGAATAAGAGGAGAAAAAGTGGAGAAAAAGTGGAGAAAAAGTGGAGAAAAAGTGGAGAAAAAAATGGAGAAAAAGTGGAGAAAAAGTGGAGAAAAAGTGGAGAAAAAGTGGAAAAAAAATGGAGAAAAAGTGGAGAAAAAGTGGAGAAAAAGTGGAGAAAAAGTGGAGAATAAGTGGAGATAAAGTGGAGAAAAAGTGGAGAAAAAGTGGAGAATAAGTGGAGAATAAGTGGAGAAAAAGTGGAGAAAAAGTGGAGAAAAAGTGGAGAAAAAAGTGGAGAATAAGTGGAGAAAAAGTGGAGAAAAAGTGGAGAAAAAGTGGAGAATAAGTGGAGAATAAGTGGAGAAAAAGTGGAGAAAAAGTGGAGAAAAAGTGGAGAAAAAGTGGAGAAAAAAGTGGAGAATAAGTGGAGAATAAGTGGAGAAAAAGTGGAGAATAAGTGGAGAAAAAGTGGAGAAAAAGTGGAGAAAAAGTGGAGAATAAGTGGAGAAAAAGTGGAGAAAAAGTGGAGAAAAAGTGGAGAAAAAGTGGAGAAAAAGTGGAGAAAAAGTGGAGAATAAGTGGAGAAAAAGTGGAGAAAAAGTGGAGAAAAAGTGGAGAAAAAGTGGAGAAAAAATGTAGAAAAAGTGGAGAAAAAATGGAGAAAAAGTGGAGCACCCTTTGGTGCCTTTCATGTGGCACTAAGGGGTGCTTAGCTTTGTATTTAGCCAAAAAAATGAAAAAAAAATGATGTAGGGTTCCCCCTAGTTTTGTAGCCAGCTAGGGTAAAGCAGACGGCTGCAGCCTGCAGACCACAGCTGGCAACCTCACCTTGGTTGGTAATCCAAAACTGAGGGCACCCCACGCTGTTATTTTAAATTAAATAAATAATTTAAAAAAAAAACACGTAGGGGTCCCCCAAAATTGGATCACCAGCCAAGGTAAAGCAGACAGCTGGGGCCTGATATTCTCAGACTAGGGAGGTCCATGGTTATTGGACTCTCCCCAGCCTAAAAATAGCAGGCCGCAGCCGCCCCAGAAGTGGCGCATACATTAGATGCGCCAATCCTGGTGCTTCGCCCCAGCTCATCCCGCGCCCTGGTGCGGTGGCAAACGGGGTAATATATGGGGTTAATACCAGATGTTTAAGTCACCTGGCATCAAGCCCTGGGGTTGGTGAGGTCAGGCGTCTATCAGATACCCGACATCACCAACCCAGTCAGTAATAAAAAAAATAGACGACAAACATATTTTTATTTGAAAAAACACTCCCCAAAACATACCCTCTTTAACCAATTTATTAGAATGAAAAACAAATCCAGGTCTGGTGTAATCCAAGGGGTTGCCATGATGATCCACACTGTCCCAGTCAATGAAGAGCAGGATGCTCCCCATTGGCTGGGAGAGCAATGCAGTGACCTGAGCTAACATCAATGGGTCAGCCCAGGTCACTGCAGGGCATGACAAGTGCTGCTGTCAGCGAGGTACATTACCTGCGCTGATCTCCTGCACTGCTGACAGCACCTGTCACTTAGTTCAATGACCGGCTTCACACCAAGTATCGCGAGAGGTCCGTGACGTCACCGCTAGTCAGTCTCGGGTCGGAAGCGAGAGGTGATGTGACAAGCGGCGGCCATGGAGGACAGTGACAGCGCTGAGGTCGGGATGGCGGGACTTCATCACCGCAGGTAAGCCGAGCGGGGGGGGGGTGTGGGTGGGTGTGTGTGTGTGTGAGTGTGTGTGTGTGTGTGTACAATACATGCCGCGGGCAGGAGGGGGCGGAGCGAGCTGAGCGGGGAAGTGTGGGCTTCCTGCACATAACTAAGATAAACATCGGGTTACTAACCAAAGCGCTTTGCTTGGATACCCGATGTTTATCTTGGTTACCAGCTTGTGGCAGGCTGCCAGCGATGGCTCCCTGCACACTGTAGCTGTAAAAAGCCCTGCTTTTTGCTGCTAGAACCGTTCACGAACGTATCTAGAACTATTGAGCTTTTGCAAAAAGCTCGAGTTCTAGTTCGATCTCGAACAGCCCCCAAAATCACTCGAGCCCCGAACTGGAGAACCTCGAACCACGAACCGCGCTCAACTCTAGTTGTGATAGCTGTAGTGTATTATGAGAAAACCCATGCAGCCAGGCTTTATTGTCATATGAGTCCTCCATGGCTGATGCAAGCATTGGCGATGTGTATAAAATACTTTATTTTGGCGATTTGCAGTAATTAATCACAAATTGTTTGATTTCACTAGGACAAGAAGTTTTCTTGAAGTTTGACTCAAACTTGATTTGCATAGAATCAATTTGCTTATCTTTACTGTCACAACTTTCATGTATATATTTTTAGTACATTATTTTACTGCATGTCTGGTTTATAAAATCAAATTCATTTTAAAAGCAACATAAATTAAAACTTTTTTGTCAACTTTTTTTTATCTCATACAGTACTTAATGGATTAACTGAAGGCTTTTTTTCCATGCAATGGGTTGTTACAGAAATAGTGGCGCTGTGCTTTTGGACTGGGGCAGATGGTGGTATTTTCAGTCTGAGTACAATCAGACAAGACATCAGATTGTACTCGGGCCAATGTTAGAGGCTTCTCATTTGTCAGATTTTTTTAAAAGTTTTATCCAATATTCCGATCACACTTAGCAATGCAGGTCAGTAAGTGGTTATAAAACATCAAACTACACTCGGGTGACGTCTTAGTGCAGAAGAATCTCTGCATACTCACAGAATAGAGCAGGTGGATAGATTTTGTGCTCCGTCTTCTCCTCATAGCGTGCTATAATTTTTGTCATCCAAGAGAACAGGATCACACTATGCTATGTTAACCCGATTCTCTCAGCTGATATGCTAATGACCCTCTGCTGCAAGTGTGAGCCAAGAGTCATGCGAATGGGATCCAATCTTGCGATCGGGTCACAGCTGCGGAGAAGAGGGGGTAGCACTTTCTCCTCATCTCCTCCGAGACGGAGTACTGTGTGTACATCGTACTGGAGTCAGATGACATTCGAGTGTAGTGCAATGTTTCACACTCTCCCATAGACTTGTTTGGGGGTGCATGAGCTGAGAATCACTGTCAAATGCAGCGTGCTGTGATTAATTTTTCAGGCAGATATGGCATGAGAAATTAATCGCAGATGGACACTGCCCCATAGTTTTGTACTGGTGCGAGTGCAATCCAGTGTTTTATCGGATTGCACTCATCCGTGCAAAATGCAAGTGGAACCTTAACCCTATATGAACTATTACATCAAGGAATATTAAAAGCTTTGAAAACAAACTTAATGTAAATACCAGCCTGATACATATTCTTCAACATCATTAAATTACCATTGCATAGTAGCCTTCAATAAATGAACAGATGAAATATATTTCTCCAAGTAGAGACTTGATAGAATATATTAATGTAAAAAGTCAGTGTTAGTCTCCACTGTTTGATTCAACATTTATTGGTTGCTTATAAACAATAGGGCATCATGGTGTGAATGTCAATGTGCGCTCTTCTATGTCAGGAAGCCATTGAAACGTGCTTTTGCAGCAGTAAGTCTAACTGTGAACTTTGATGCACTAGAAAAGATACTGCTAAACTGGGGTCATCAGTTAGAAGAAAACAATTTCCTTCACACAGAGAAGCAGACTTACTGCTGTGTTTTTGACACAGACTGATTGGCTAAAAAGAGAGAGCGGGATGAAGGAAATCACAAATACACTATTCTGAATAATAGTGGCTGCAGTGCAAGAAATCTCCCACCTCTGACCAAGGAAAAACCCAACCTAAATAAATGACATTTTTCTTTAATGGGTGCATATACTTGAGCTGACAGAATGACAGGTTCACGTTGCTGCATATTTACACTTTAATATGCAATTGCTTTGATTTACCTGTCCTTTTAAATAAAACGTCCACAGAAGTGTTCAAACACACTATTTGCTGGCAGCCGGGAAAGGGAATTTCAGTGATTTAAGTTCAGATTTTGTTTCGTGCCATAAACAGAGATTTAAGAAGGGGCCTTGTTTTGTAATTTAAAAACTTTCACACAAACCCGTTTCTCATGATCCAAGGCAGTTGTGGCAACCGCAAGTGAAGGAGAAAAAACTAAACAACTTTATAAATATTAAATCTGTTTTGCAAAAAGCTATTAAGGTCACATATTTCAACTGTCAGTGATATGCTGTAAGAATGGCTTTAAAAAATAGACTGCAAAATTGGGAAGACAGTTTGAGGTAATTTAAAACAATGACATTAATTCATTTAGATTGCTTGTATGGTTTGTACTTGCTGAAACCCTATAGGAAAATTTGTTTTCAGACTATAATATATGAACCAATGTCTCTTTAGGATCTGAATGGTTAATGTTCAAAATTGGCATATAAAATTCTTTGTTGTCTTAAGTTACAATTTTTATGCACGTAGACCACATCTGCCAGATGGCTAAAGATAAGTATAATACTAAATGTACAATGTACAAACTGTAGAACTCTATTGTAATAGTACACAAAATATATGATAGCTTTACATGGTCAAGAAGGGGAAAATTAGGCATTATGGTAGAGAATCAAATTCATCAACATTCACTAAAATATTATACACCATTTTGCCGTAATATTTTTGTAACTTTTTTCAAGCTAGAGATAAATTAAATTTTAAAAAATAATCTGGATGGATTGCAGTGGGAATTAATATCAACTAATACACCTACTTATAGGCTCAATATATCACAAGTAGCTGAGATGCACTCTTAGAATAGAATATCAAACAAAGAAGTGCTATATATTCTCAATCACATAAACTTTATTGCATTATACAATTAAACCATGATGCATATTAGCTTTCAATCACTATCTATAATGGGAATAAATACATGACCAAAGGAAAAGACAATGAAATTGAAAGTATCAGACATAACATTCCTAACAAATAAATACCAGTAAATCTGTAACTGTATATTTAGAGATTGCATATTAAAATGTAAGGAAAGAGGGAAAGTTAATAAAATAGCAAACATATTTCCGTCCACCAGACATGGGACAATACACTCACTAAATGTGGTTGGGGTCACTTACTTTGCTTACTTCAAAGAGGTTGCACAGGAACACAATCATCAATGTCTAGTTGGTTTATTTAAAACATCATAAACATCTCAAATGGAAAATAATATCAGACTTCCTTTGACTTGAAAGGAACATGGTAACACAGTCTGTTTAACTTTGGGATCGCCCACATAGTTTAAACTGACCCCAGTCAGAATTCAGACAAGTCCGCTACCTCACTTGTATGCCCATACACGTTTAGATAGACTTGTCCCCAGTAGTATCGTAACAGAGCAACCTCAGACTTCACTCGCTGGCCCCGGTCAGTACACACATTTCCTGTTCACGAGGATTAGATTCAGGAAGTTTGGCTGCCTCCACACACATTGATTTCTGTCAGTGCACCGCACCTCTCTCAAAGGCTCCTACTGACAGACTTATCATGTGTCAAGCAAACAGTTTCAATATTACAACTGAAACACACCCATGGGTGGAGGTATACGGATAGCCAGACCCACCCATCTCTCCACCTTTCTATAAACCTGTTTTCTGTTAATATCTTAACAAAACTCCAGACACTACAGGTACCACCATAGAAATTCCAGGTTTACATCCCCCAGGAGAACCACCTCTGTGATGCATACCAGTTATTCACAAAGTAGCCGTTCACCATCTTACAATGCATTTTGCTTTCCTTCATTAGGAAGCATATTAGCAAAGAGCACTTGTCAGGTTTGCATTGTGTGGTAGGTAAGAAAGTAAATATAGCACTATCTGAATAGTGCATGCATGCTACCTCGATGATTGGATAATGAAAAGGGCCAATGGTGAGCCACCTGCTCCTGCAACTGTACCGCCCCATGGCCTCAGCTGCGACCGCCGAGCTGCTCGGGTCCGGGCTCGTGTGTGTGTCGGTGGATTGAGCGCCTCCGGACCCGGGGGTCACGTCGCTCTGGAAGGGTGTAGTGGCGGTGCACGCAGGGGTTGTGGGGGGGTGGTTGTGTTGTAAAGTTCGTGACGCTACCCACGGGTTGTGGTGATGGTGCGGTAAAGGTGCGGGGAATCCCGGGAGCGGTGTTGGGGTGCAGCTAGGTGTTGACCACTCCGTGGGTAGTGGATGTTGGTCCCGGGGCCCGGTAGCGAGGGCCGGGGTGCAGGGGCAGTGTTGCGGTGCAGCGCGGTGCGGTGCCTGATGGCACTGGTGTACTCACGATTAAACCACACAGAGTCACTGGTAAACCAAATGGGGTGACGAACGGGGCCCGCAGCCGGCTGCAGTTTCTCCAGATAGGTTGGTAATGTCCGCTTTTCTCCTGCACCTGTATGTGATCTTGGCTACCGTGCCTGGACACAGGTAGCCCGCTCCCCGGTGTATATGTGTTGTAGGAGCCCGTTTGCCTGCAGACGCTGGCCCTTGGATCTCTGGCCTCTGGCGGTGGCTACTATCCGGACGGGTTGGGCTGTTGCCTTCAATCGGGACTTAGGTGGGAATGAGCCCCTGAGGTCCAGACCGCAATCAGTTGATTTGACTATGGTGGTGGCTTATAGCCTAGTTCGGGGTCTGAGTACCCTGCCTGGTGCTCCGGTATCCAGTTAGCTCCCTGGTTTGGTTCCGGCGGGCCACTACCCTGTCCCGGTCCCTTACTGTTCCGCTGGTCGTATTCCCAGTCTCCTGCAGGCGGCCACTACCATCTGCCTGCCTGACTGATCTGGGGTCCTAGGCTCCAACCCAGGCCCCACACAGAAATTAGCTCCTCACTCTCCAAACTCTGAACTTGAACTCCCTACTTCATCTGCTTGTGCTTTCCTGCCTCAGGCCAGCAGACTCCTCGGAGGGCGTGTCTTTCTGTCTGACTCCGCCCACCTGGTGTGCCTGTCTGACCCTGAGGGAGGCAATCAGGTCTTTTGGTTGACTGGTGATACCTCACTGGGGTGGGTGTGTATGTGGTGAGTGTAATGACCTGTGACCCCTGGGTGTCCAGGGTGTCACACAACTGCCCTAAGTCATGACGTAATGTAGATCCAAATATTTCTGGTGCATGCACTGCCCACTCTCCACATGTTCAAATGGAAATTCAGCCCTCTGGACCGCACTCTGTGTGCATGTGTGCGCCTTTGACACCACAAAATTCATAATGGTATGCAGCACAGGCACAATCAATGTTTTGATGAATAAGCTAAAGATGTGAATGAATTTATGATTCCACATGCATGACACTGAGCAAAAAGTGGAAGCCGGTACAAGATATAGGAGGAGAAGAAGAAGTCAGAGACAGCAAGTTCTCATCCAGAAATCCTAATCTTACGTTAGGATTGGGAAAACATTATATCCTTAAATCCAGCATCATGCAGCAGAAGATGTTTTTAAAAAGAAAATACTGTATTTTTTGTGCATTATGTCATCTGTGCCGTGCAATAGAAGATGTCTGTAAAAATAAAATACTGTCTTTTTTTAATGTTTTGGCTCATAATTGTTAGCAATGAAAACATTGGATCCAAATACATATTAATTCAATATATTTTCAAGCAAAAAAAATATATTAATATATATCTAAACTATTATCTAATATACTTGAATTAAAAAATCCCGAACATTCCCACACTACACTAACTGCTTTTCTTTTGTTTTTCCATTTCTTTTATGATGATGCATTGTTTGAGAATCCCAGTTGGAATACTCCAATGAAGAGATATCAGAGGCCAATTGCTGCAGCCTCGGACTCCTCCCTGAAACAAAATCAAATATAGCAAACTAAAAAATAATTGAGGTTCAATATTCAAGAAATCAATGTAGGATAGATATTTTTATTCAGAAGCATTACGATTACAATGTTATTTTTAAGGACACAGTGTCGGGATGTGCTGCAAAAGTATGAAGATGATGGAAGTCTCAGAAATAAACTTTAGTTGTAAAAAGTCATTCTGTCTTCTGAAACAATTAGAAAAAAAAAAGAAAGAACTACTCCAATCAGAAAAGATGTAATCTGTAAGGTACCCTGGATGTACCGTATTTTTCGGATTATAAGACGCACTTCTCCTTCCAAAAATTTGGGAGGAAAATAAGGGGTGCGTCTTAAAATCTGAATATATCTTTACTTGGGGGTCCAATCTGTGCAGCGATCAGGCGGCAGGGTGCCTGTGGATGTGCGCAAGCGGTCGGGTACCTGTGCTTAAGTGCGAGTGGCAGCCGGGTACCTGTGGCTGCATGCGGGCGGCAGTCGAGTGCCTGTGTGGGCAATAGTCGGGTGTCTGTGCAGGCGGCAGTCAGGTGCATATGCCTGCATGCGGGCGGCAGTCGGGTGCCTGTGAGGGTGGCAGCTGGATGCCTGTTGGTGCCGGCTGCCTCTCTGTACGGGTGGGCAGGCGGCCTGCTTGCTGCCACTCTGTGCGTGCGGGTGGCTGTGCAGCAGGTTTCCCAGTGTGTCCGCGGTCTCAGTTTCAAATGATGGTGTCAGGAGCGGGCGCGTGCGCCTCTCCAGACGCCATCATTTGAACCGGGACCGCGGACACTGGGACACTCACCGCACCGGCCTGCGGCACCACTTACCTGCCGCCACTGCTGCCGCCACTACTGACCTGCCGCCACGGACCCCGACGCGCCTGCCACCACGGACCCCACCGCACCTGCCACCACGGACCCCGCCGCACATGTCACCACGGACGCCGACGCCAGCACAACGTCTGCCTCCTGTGACCCCGCTTCACCACCACTGCTGCCCCCCTCTGGTAAGACAACACCGGAGTATAAGACGGACCTTATTTTTATTTTTTTTACTTTTTTTATGTCTATATTTGGGTTGTGTCTTATAATCCGGTGCGTCTTATAAAGCTAAAATTACGGTAAATGTTTATTTTTGACACTGACTATGTCTCACCAGTACTGTGGTTCCTGCATGGTCCACTGTGTGATAATGGATGGTAACAAAAACGTCAAGTAATACCTTACCATTGTTAAGGACATACTGGGATTTGTAGGGGCATGCAATACAATTGTGTATGGGACTGACCTGAAATAACAATTGATTGCAGTATACTGAGCTTGGTGGTGTATTCCTGTTTTAATGGTTTTGGTAGTGTTGTATTCATGTACAGATTAAATAAAAAGAAAAAAAAGGACGACAACGGGGCCAAATCTAAGTGTAGATGTATGTGAACACAGATTGCAATGATCGAAAGAATTTTACACTCACCATGCAGATTTATTCTGTTTTCGCTTGTATGATCCGTGTAGTGGATCAACTCTTTTATTAATCCTCCAGTATGCAGTACGAATCTTCAGGAAAATAATGGGAGTCCTGTAAAGGTGCTCCCACGTGGGTAATGGAGTAAATAGAATAAATCCAGAGGATGAATGGGATATCAGTGCAAGTTTGTAAATACTTCAAGAGCAAAGCTTTATTGTTAGATTCGATTAAAAAACGGACAATTACGGACAACACGTTTCAGCTAACAAAAGCCTTCATCAGGTATAGTCTACATTGCTGGTATTTAGAAAATCTAATTTATAGACTGATCTATCTGTGTGTATCAGGTAGGCGTGTATTAGAAACATGGGTGTGTGCTTCTAATTAGATTATCATTCCACCTCAAGAGGTAAATGGGGGTTCTTCTGATGAAATCCTTACATGGATCGTATGTCGGGGCAAGCAAATAATAATTCTGCTATGCATGAATGATACAAATTATGAATGAAAATAAAAATAAAAAATGTAATTATTAATAGAGAAAAAATATATAAAGAAAAAATATTTTAGTGTTTAAAATATGTAGTGATATAAAACACATATAATAAATTATTCAGATTAAAAACACATTTTTTTAGATAATAGTTTAAAATTCATGCACTTATATGAAAGAGAAACTTCCAGTTATATTGCACTTAAAAATAAGAGACAAAAAAGAACAAGAAAAAAGCAAACAAACAGACAAAATAAATCCATATACTTTTAAACATTTTCTATCACATTGTTCAAACCATCTGGGTATAAGGTTTTCAGCTTAAAAATCCAATAGGACTCCTTCCTATTTAATTTTTTAAACTGCATTTTACCAGGGTAGTAATTTGATCAGGACAATTTTAAAAAAACATTGGCACATTTTAAAAATGGATCCCTTTTTAAACAAATGGTTACCAGAGGTTCCAGGTATTACGTTTAAAAGGGGGATAACGTTGAAGAATATTATTGCTCCGACTGCTTTAAAAAAACCTTTGTCAGTTTTTAGCACAGCAAAATTCTCCACACAGAAATCCCCGGGTGTTTTCAAATGTGGATCAAAAAAATTCTCCTGTTGTGGTATTTTTAGTCACAAACAGAATAGTATCACATCAAATAGCACAGGAGAGACGATTAATATTAATCAACATCTAACATGTGACAGTGACCATGTAGTCTACGTGGTCACCTGTGACTGTGGTCTTCAGTAAGTTGGCCGCACCACACAACCGGTGCAGTCGCGCATGAAAGGCCACAGGCACAATGCGAAAAAAGGTTTTCATAAACATAGTCTCTCCAGACACCTGTTAATCAAACATTAAAAAAATGTTGATAGAAAAGTGACCCCTGTAGAAAGAATTGCAGAGGACGACAGTGACAGTTTTAAAAAATTAAATAGGAAGCAGACCTATTGGATTTTTAAGCTGTAAACATTATACCCAGATGGTTTGAACAATGTGATAGAGAATGTTTAAATGTATATGGATTTATTTTGTCTGTTTGTTTGTTTATTTTGGCTTTTTTTGTTTCTTATTTTTAAGTGTAATATCACTGGAAGTAACTCTTTCATATAAATTCATGAATTTTAAACTATTATCTAAAAAAACATTTGTGTTTTTAATCTGAATAATTTATTATATGTGTTTTATATCACTACATATTTAAAACACCAAAATATGTTTCTTTATATACAGTACTTTTTCTCTATTAATAATTACATTTTTTATTTTTATTTTCATTCATAATTTGTATCATTCATGCATAGCAGAATTATTATTTGCTTGCCCCTACACACGATCCATATAAGGATTTAATCACAAGAGCCACCATTTACCTCTTGAGGTTGAGTGATAATCTAATCAGAAGCACACACCCATGTTTCTAATACACGCCTACATGATACACATAGATAGTTCAGTCTATAAATTAGATTTTCTAAATTCCAGAAATGTAGACTATACCTGATGAAGGCTTTTGTTAGCTGAAATGCATTGTCCGTAATTGTCCGTTTTTTAATCGAACCTAACAATAATCCTTTGCTCTTGAAGTATTTACAAACTTGCACTGATATACCATTCATCCTCTGGAAGCACCGAAAGGGATTATTCTATTTACTCCATTCATGTACAGATAGTAGTTCTTCTGATGCATTCCTCTATTGATCCTAGTTTTGGTGATATACTTCTATTCCGATGGTAGTTCTGGTTATGTATTTCTGTACTAATGGTGATTATGATGCTTTATTGCTGTACAGAGGGTTGTTCTGGTGCTGTATTCATGAATTGATTGGAAATCTTGTGATGTATTCTTCCACTGCTGATATATTTTTGTACTGATGGTAGTTCTGGTGATGTTCTTGTGTACTGATGGTGATTGTGAAACTGAATTTCTGAACTGATGGTGGTTCTGATGCAGTATTCCTGTACCGATTGTGGTTCTGGTGCTGTATTGCTGTACTGATGGTGTTTCTGTATTCATGTAATGATGGTGGCTCTAGCAATGTATTCCTGTACTGATGATGGTTTTTGTCCTGTATTCATATACAGATGGTGGTTCTGGTGATTGATGTACTGTTGGTTGCTCTAGTAATGTATTCCTGTACTAATGTTGGTTTTGCTGATGTATTCCTGTACAGTTGATGGTTCTGGTGATGTATTTATTTACTGAGTGGTTTTTGCAATGTGTTTCTGTACTATTGATGGTTCTGGTAATGTATTTATTTACAGATGGTGATTCTGTTGATGTATTTTTATACTGATGTAAGTACTTGTGCCCTGATCCTCTAATGTTATTGGTTTGGATCCTGTACACATATGACAATATATAACTTGTCAGATAACATCATAAAGGTCTGTGTTAATAAAGTATTATGTGGGTTGATAAGCAGGACAAATGCGCAGACTGACATGATAAATGCACAAACTGCTTAGGTTATGTATAGGAGGGGGCATCAAAATATATATATTTTTTAAGGCATTAATTTTTCAGTTTGGGATATTGTAAATACTATAACCTTAATATATACTGTATGTCATATGTATTTACATTTGTAACATACTTTATGTCTTAAAAAGCAGAGTAAAATCTTCTTTTATGATTTTCGGAGGTGAAATAAAAAAATAAAAAAGTTTTCTATGGTAACCATGGATTATCCTCTCGAAAATCTTCTTAAAATATGGGGTTTCAAGGAAACTAACTAAAAACTAAGATGCTGCTATCATTTATAACCTCAGACTTTTGTCTTTTTGTTTTGCAAGAAACAAGTGACAACAAATGCACTTACACATATAATCTCATGATTAGAGAACGTATACTCAATAGGCAGTTATGACAAACAGCCAGAGACCCATCATGAAAGCACCATAAGGTGCTCTGTCCAAATTGAACTATGTATGTCACATGACAGGATAAATTAATTTCAGCTCTATAACTTATTTTATTCAATTACTTTAGTTGCACTGCTAAACCAGTCAATAATTTTAATTACATTTTTTGTGTTTCCCTGGCTTGGATTGAACAATGTATTTTGTTATAAACGCTTCATCTGATAAGATATCTACAAAACAACCCTGGGAACTAGAAATTTTCTGTAGTGTACTGAATTTCTACATTCTCATTCATAATATGCTGCATGGAGTTCATGAAGTAGATATAGCTTTGTGTTTCCAAATGAAAAACTACATATCACCTCGAATGGCAGCTATTTAGAAATCTCATATTCTAACATTTCTCTAAGTGGACTTCATTATCATTTGCACAATTTAATAAAATGAAATTACCAATGCTGACACTAGAATGGTGAAACATTTCCCTTCACAGGAACTGATAAATAACTGAGAATTACAATTACTAAAACCTGTGTTTGAAGGGCAGACGTGAAGAGGGAGTTAAAAGGAAATGCTCTTTAAAAATTAAATTTCATACATATCAGATCATAGTATATATGAATTATAAATAGAAGGTAATATTGATATAATATATTTTGTGAAAATTAACTTCAACATTTCTAACATTGATTTTATGAAATGTTAAAGTCCAAGCTTTATCTTCATGACAAATTAAGCATCTTGTAATTTGTTATGTTGTAGATGCCTGAAATAAATGGCACTGCTCTAATTATCATGCTTCATTTTTCTAACTTAAAAAATAAACTTTTGTGCTCAGTTTAATCTACGTATGTAAATTTCTATGAAATATACATTATCAGTAAACAAAGTAAATTATCATTTAAAAGAGAGTCAAAATACATTATTGGAATACAGTATATAACAAAATAAATAATTAGAGAGCATGTATTTCTCATAAGGAAAATGCAAATATGTCTTAATTATTGTTTAATATCTAAAATCTATGGCACCAATATACTTTGTGCCTCAGTGTCTTCCCTATTTTTTCATAGTTTGTTAGTGTTTTATTAGATTAAAGTCATTGTTGTCACGATTCCTCTGTGCGGAGCATCTTGCACACAGCGGATGCTCTGCTGCACTATAGAGTCGGCAGTGACATTATTCCTCTGTGCACAGCATTGTACACAAAGGTGGTGTTCTGCTGCACTCTACTGAATTACATATCCAGCAGTGACATGTTTCTTTTTTGCAGAGCATTTTGCATATTTGGAGATGCTCTGCTGTGTTTCTATGAGTACTTGCAGACAGGTTGTTTGACAGCACAGGATTCCATGTAGGATCTGGGAGGTGCTGAATACTCAGGTGTTGCACCTTCCTGGTAATTGCTCTGTTTCTTTACTGGGCATTATCTCCCAGAACCTCGCCAGTCGTAGTTCCTGGCTCTGCAGTTGTGATCTTGGCTTGTGTTTGTGTTTGTGCTTGTGTTCTGATCTGATCTAAGTTTCTTGACCCAGGACCGGTATTTGACTCCTATCTGCCCGCTCCCTGTTTTTGTCATTACCTCCTGGCTTTGGACTTTGGACCACTCCCTGATCATGTCTCTATCTGCTTCCTGAATCTATACGTACGCTCCTGGAATTCTGACCCTGGACCTGTGACTTGACTGCACTTTTGTTTACTCCTGTGTCTTGACATGTCCTACTGTTACTCTTCTATCTATACTACTAATAAGTAGTGACTAGCATCACAATTCTTCTTTACAACCATAGGCTTAAAATTATTTAAAGACCTAAGAGAGTGCATTAAGGCCCCTTTACACACTGAAACATCGCTAGCAATATCGCTGTAACGTCACCGGTTTTGTGACGTAATAGGGACCTCCCCAGCGACATTGCTTTGTGACATGCATCAGTGACCTGGCCCCCGCTGTGAGGTTGCTGATCACTACAAGTCATTCAGGACCATTCTTTGGTCCTTTGTTTCCCGCTGCGGAGCATGTATTGGTGTGTTTGACAGCGTTACAACGACATCGTTAGCGACCCAGCCCATAGGCATGCTAGCGTTCCCTTTCCAGCGAGGTCGTTCTGCAGGTCCATATCGCTGCTGCGTCGTTGGCCAGATCTGCCTTTTTGACAGCTCACCAGCGACTGTTAGAGACTTTCCAGCGATCCCGGCCAGGTCGAGATCGCTGGTGGGATCGCTAGAAAGCCTCAGAGTGTAAAGGGGCCTTAAAAGCACAATGAATCTGAGAGGTCGTAGAAAAATTACTTCAGTCTACAGCTAAATATGTATCTCTGAGTTGTGTTTACGTACAAGTCTGTGTACCTTAAAGTTGCATTGAGATAGACCTATGTAATGTCCTATGAGAATCTCCAGAGTTGTACAGAAATATTCTTTATCGGACTTTGAGTAATGCAAAAATGGAGACTGTTATTCAATCCACTTAGTGATCAAAATTCCATAGAAGCATTGTTAGTATCTATAACTTAGTCAATGTTAGTGTCTAAAAAGTACTTGGTCACTTGGATTTTTTTGTGTTTCCATGTAAAGCTATTCTGTGTTCACGCAAAATTACTACATAAAGTTGAAAATATACTCTTAATTTAAAGCTGAAACATAAAATCCACATACAAAATACTTACCCCATAGTTAATTATTTATTTAATTACAATAAACTAGGTATGTTAAAAAATGTATATGTGCAGATATGGCATTTCTAACACTTAATGAAAAAGATAATACAGAAGAGACATTTTTCATCTAATTATACAAGTTCAATAACATTTCTTTTATTATGTGTTTACTGTCTGTATTGGGATATATTTGTATCTTTTGTGTTATATTACTTTACATCTGTGTGCTTAACCCCTTAGTGACTGATGCAATTTTGACATTAAGGACCAAATAAAATTTTGGAACTTTGACCAATGTTTCTTTATCTGGTAATAGAAAAAAGTTTTGCAGCTGTGTTAGGCAAATTAATAAAGATTGATTGCTCTAAGTGGGAGAAGCAAAATATTAATCTTGTAGTTATATATTGTATTATATTGTATTGAGTTAACAAAAATAAAATAAATTATTTGTATAAATTAAGCTTTTGAGACTACTTAAGTCTCTTCATCAGGCAGGGTATAACAAAGTATCTGAAGAAAAAAATATAAACACAAAAAGAGCAGAGTTGGCATAATAAATAAACAGTTAACCCCAATACACCTTTTAATGGCAGTTTTTCAGGGACCTTATTCCTCAGTTCAGCATATTGACGGCGCTGAGAAATAAGTGAATAACAAGGCCCTATGAGTGGAAATTATGCGGATGTCAGCTGTACATGACAGCTGACACCCACGGGCATTCAGCCCTGACTAGTTTGGGAACCTATTGGTGCCAATTAAAAAGGGTTAAAAGCCCCCCTAAGTAATTATCAGCCCCCTAAGATGATAATCGAGGCCTTAGGCCCGTTTCACACATCTGGTATTTTGCCGGATTGCCTGATCTGGCACACTCCAGTACAGTGTAATACAATACAATGGCATTGCGGCAACCTCCGATCACATGCTGTCATGTGACCGGAGCTTACCGCAATGCCATTGTATAGTATTATACTGTACTGGAGTGTGCCGGATCCGGCAATCCGGCGAAATGCTGGATGTGTGAAACGGGCCTTACTGATCTCCTGTGCTGCTTTGCACAAGTACCACAGTGCATGAGATCAGTGATCAGAGTGAAGATAAATCATGTCCCACAGTGGGACTAAGTGAAAAAATAAAAAAGTTCAAAAAAAGGAGTAAAAAAGTAGAATAGAACACAAAAAGAGCTCACACATCCCAAAAACCCATTTTTACACTAAAATGTAAAATATTTGTGTTCAAACAAAAATAAACTGAAAATACACACAACTGGTACCAGATCTATAAAAATGTCGTTATTTATTCCATACTGTTCAGACTGTGGAAAAAAAGAATTAAACAACACATCAAAAATGGCATTTCTTTATTAAACTAACACACAAAAAAGGAGATAAAAAGTAATGAAAAAAGGCATATGCAAAAAAAAATATAGAAATGAAAACATGAAACCATCCCACAAAAAAAAGCCCTAATATGGCTCATTTGGAAAAAAAACAAACAGTGATACAAAAACAAATTAATTTTTGTAAAATATAGATTTTAGTGTGTAAAAGTAGCAAGTAAAATATATCTTTGTACCGTGTTAGCCAGTAGAGATAAAAAAAATTGTTTAAAAGAACAGAGAGTCCTCAGTGGTTGATACCTTTTAATGGCTAACTGAAAAGATGGTAATAATTGCAAGCTTTCGAGACTACTCAGGTCTCTTCATCAGGCATGGTATAACACAAAATCTGAAGAGTCACGTATTTATACACAACAGGACTTAGAATAGTGCAGTAAAAAAAAAAAAAAAAAAAAAGAACAAGTTATATGAAACAGAACTATCTCTATGGCAGGGGGACAAGCTGTTCTAGCCATAAATACTGATGCAGTTCAGTGTGAAAGTTTTATTGTCCTTTGATAAGGGTCTGGTCTAGGGCTGTGACATGCTCGGATGGTCAGAGGAGCACATCTTTTAACTGATGTAAAAAGACATGAATCCATGAGACACATTCATTCCTTCTCTGAATGTGTCAAAGGTCATCATAAGTTTGTACTCCCATAGTCTCCTGTCTCTCTGGGACTTGAAGTTTCCTTTCAATACCAGCAATTTCATGTCCATGATGCTGTGGTCTGGGTTACAAAAATGTTTGGCCACAGGTAGATCCATCCTTTTTTCTCTAATTGTGTGGCGGTGAGAATTCATCCTTGTCCTGAGCTGTTGTCCTGTCTCCCCTACATACAGACCCCCAGTTGGACATTTGGTACATATAATTAAGTACACCACATTGGTTGTGGTGCAGCTGAACGTACCTGGGATCTTGTAGTCCTGATGTGATCTGGGAATCTTTATCTTGTCCGTTGTCAATATTAATGGACAGGTCTTGCATTTTTTCTGGTTGCAGGGAAATGTTCCTGTTGGTGTTGGAGAGGACAGGGAGCTTCTGACAATGATGCTTCTTAGATTTGGGGGCTGTCTAAAACACAGAAGTGGGGGGTCTGGAAAAATAGATTTTAACCGGGCATCTTTTTGCAGTAATGGTTGTAGTTTCCGTGCAGCTCCTCTAAACACCTCCAGATGTGGATTGTAGGTGACTACAAGAGGGACCCGGTTGTTCTCTTCTTTGGTTTTATAATGTAGAAGATGGTTTCTTGATATTCTGGTGGCTCTTATAATCTGGTTTTCAATTGTTCTTGGGTGGTAGCCTTGATTCAAAAAGGTTTTTCTGAGGCCCTCAAGGTGATTGTCTCTATCTGTACTGTTGGAACATATCCGATTGTACCTGATAGCCTGGCTGTATACAATAGAGTTTTTTATATGTTTTGGATGAAAACTGTCCCATTTCAGGTATGTTGGACGGTCAATTGGCTTCTTGTACAGGGATGTCAGGTACAATCGGATATGTTCCAACAGTACAGATAGAGACAATCACCTTGAGGGCCTCAGAAAAACCTTTTTGAATCAAGGCTACCACCCAAGAACAATTGAAAACCAGATTATAAGAGCCACCAGAATATCAAGAAACCATCTTCTACATTATAAAACCAAAGAAGAGAACAACCGGGTCCCTCTTGTAGTCACCTACAATCCACATCTGGAGGTGTTTAGAGGAGCTGCACGGAAACTACAACCATTACTGCAAAAAGATGCCCGGTTAAAATCTATTTTTCCAGACCCCCCACTTCTGTGTTTTAGACAGCCCCCAAATCTAAGAAGCATCATTGTCAGAAGCTCCCTGTCCTCTCCAACACCAACAGGAACATTTCCCTGCAACCAGAAAAAATGCAAGACCTGTCCATTAATATTGACAACGGACAAGATAAAGATTCCCAGATCACATCAGGACTACAAGATCCCAGGTACGTTCAGCTGCACCACAACCAATGTGGTGTACTTAATTATATGTACCAAATGTCCAACTGGGGGTCTGTATGTAGGGGAGACAGGACAACAGCTCAGGACAAGGATGAATTCTCACCGCCACACAATTAGAGAAAAAAGGATGGATCTACCTGTGGCCAAACATTTTTGTAACCCAGACCACAGCATCATGGACATGAAATTGCTGGTATTGAAAGGAAACTTCAAGTCCCAGAGAGACAGGAGACTATGGGAGTACAAACTTATGATGACCTTTGACACATTCAGAGAAGGAATGAATGTGTCTCATGGATTCATGTCTTTTTACATCAGTTAAAAGATGTGCTCCTCTGACCATCCGAGCATGTCACAGCCCTAGACCAGACCCTTATCAAAGGACAATAAAACTTTCACACTGAACTGCATCAGTATTTATGGCTAGAACAGCTTGTCCCCCTGCCATAGAGATAGTTCTGTTTCATATAACTTGTTCTTTTTTTTTTTTTTTTTTTTTACTGCACTATTCTAAGTCCTGTTGTGTATAAATACGTGACTCTTCAGATTTTGTGTTATACCATGCCTGATGAAGAGACCTGAGTAGTCTCGAAAGCTTGCAATTATTACCATCTTTTCAGTTAGCCATTAAAAGGTATCAACCACTGAGGACTCTCTGTTCTTTTAAACAATTTTTTTTAAAAGTAGCAAAGCATAGAAAAGCAATATAAGTCTTGTAACGACATAACCATACTGACCCGAAGAATAAATCAGTCTTATCACTTACCACACACTGAACCATGCTAAAAAAAATTACAAAAAAAATCAGTGAATCTGTTTTTTGTTCATTCTTCATTGGAAAAATCTAAATAAAAAGCCATCAAAAAATGTTTTGTGCCCCAAAATGGTCCCCCAAAAATCTACAACTTGTTGCACACAAAATATGCTCCCATATAGCCCTCTTTGCCAAGAAATAAAAAAGTTACAGCTCTTAGAATATTGAGACAGAAAAGGTATTTATTGTAAAAAAAAACAAAAAACATTTTACTGTATGATAGAAGCAGAACATAGAAAAAAATATATAAATCTGGTATTCCTGTAAACGCACTGACAAGCAGAATAAATCTGTCCCATTACTTATACTGCATGGTGAACAGTGCACAAATAAAAATAATATCTATTCCTGCACTGCTGTTGGTTTCTTTATTCTGCCTCCCAAAAATTAGAATAATGCTCGGCTGATATTTATCCTGTGATCTCCTCTGAGCATTCCGCCGGTGTTTCCATGTAAATCCAAAAAACATGATTGAAACAAAACCTCTTTGGAACCATTCACTATCATGAGGCAGATGGAGATACTTTTGACTGGTTTCTGTTCCAACCCAGCAAAGTCCCATCATCTCCTGGCGTCTTTTTAGTGTGGACAAATACAGCTCTATACACGCCTAAAGAGATGGACTCTAGTGAAACAAAGTCCAAAGTGTCTCCATCTGCTTCCTTATAGTGAGTGTTTCTAGCAGGGGTTTCATCTGAATCACATTTTGGGGAGATTTACATGGAAACCCTGACGTAAGTGTTTAGTGCAGAACACAAGAATGTGATCTCAGCCTTATGGTGAAAGCGATCTAAAAACGTTCTGTACCCAAAAATGTTACCAATAAAACCCTTAACTTATCCCTAGAAAATCAGGCCCCACTAAGGTCCATGATCTGTCGCTTTAAATATCAGGGGGTCCCACGTTACTGGTAGACCAAAGACGGTGGAAAAGTAATAAGTATCTCACCCCTCAAATTCAATCCAGTGACTTCTGTACTCCCAAATGTAAATGCTCCCTTTTTCTGAGTCCTCCTGTGCCTAAACTGCCATGAGGGGCCATGTATGCAGCATTATTGTAGATTTCCCGTTTCTTCACCCACCACAGAGTCCGGGGCACAGCAGCACATAGAGCTTGGGAATTGAGAATTAGAGCCTGCCCATTACAGGTTCAAGCTGCCTGTGAACGGACCGGGAATTTTTTACACAATAGAAGGAATCACCAAGTAGCTTCAAGCCACGGGGACTCGCCAACAACAGAGCACATAGAGGAAGGGCCCACCAGTCACAATACCGGCACCGGGATCCGAAGAGTTTGGGATTGCCTGGAGCCCATCTTGGTGGAGACCGGCACCCCATGGGCAGAAAGGAAAATCAGTGAGTAAACATCTTGAACCGCAGCCCCTATGTTGTCTGTTTACTTGCTGTCGCCCTGTGTCTCAGCGCCACCGTCACTACGACCACCATCATCCTCCCTGGGGCCTAGCTCTGCTTGCGGAGAGCTGAAAAATCTTAGCTGCATCACACCATCAGCCCCAGCAGTGAGAGAGACTACGCAGTGGCGGCTCTCTAACAGCTGCACACCGCAAATGGCATCACAAACTTTATTTAATAGCAAATACAACTCCCATCATCACCATCATCATCCCCTTCATTTATATAAAGACACCACCAGGGTCACGGAGCTGGACTCCGTCACTGCTGATGTCCCCGGACTAGTCTGGCCTGGTTCCTAGTACCCTAAGGCCCTGGAGCAGGCCTGTCACATTGGTGGTCATAGATATTCAATGGAGCACGAGGCCCAGCCACAGCAGTGCATATGTCGGTGTCCCTGCTGAAGAGGAGAGGCAAGACAGTTTGATGCAAACTAAAAGCTGAGTTTACAGTCCCAGGAAAAGCGATCAGATTTCATAAAGCTAATGCACATGTTTGTTTATTTTGCCTAACTGAAATGGGAAATTGCTGCGTTTTTGAAAGAACCCTAAGTGTGAACATGATCAAAGAAATAGCACAGGCAGTTTTCTCTCTAGTTAAATTTGCCTTAGAAACAGGGCATTATACAGGAAATAATTTTTCCTAACACTTTGTTCATTAAAATGTATTTTATCATCTGTTTTGTACATTTTATTGTCCGTTCGTAAAAGGGGACAACATTGTTTTCATTAGCGACTTGGGAGTCCGATGTGTCTAGACATCTTCTCCATAATGTTCCCTTTCCAGTTCAGTGGTGTTTACATCCATTTCAGTGATTTCCAGGCCCACCTCAGACCACCAGGGCCTCTGCCAGAAAAGTCCTCAAGTTTCCCATTAACTTCCATTATGTTCTTTACTTGAGATGAGCACCCAAACATTAGAAATTGCCCGAGCATTTTAGTGCTCGCCCATCACTAATAAGAATGAAACACTGAAGGAGGGATAGGTGTTCCAGTAAAAAATGCAGAGAAAAGGGTCTTAAGGTGATAAGTCAACAATGAAGCAAAATGATGATAATTTACATGTGAGAACCCATCTGGGTCTGGCCCTTTACCTTTTTGGAAGATACTTGATAACCCCTCCTATTTCCTCCATTGTAATAACTGCATTAAAAGTGGTATTTTCCTCAAGAGAGTGTGGGAAAAGTACATGAGGATAAAAAAAAATACGAATATTTTGTCATGATAAATTTAGTGGATAAAGTGTTGAGGACGGAATATAATTTAGAAATATAATCCTTGAAAAGATCAGAGATGATAAATACATCATCATAGACAAGAGAACTATCAGTATGTCTAAGGAAAAGTGAACTCACCTTTTCAAATTTTCTCTACACTCTCATGCAAAGTTAGCATGAGCCTCATTATTCCTTTCATAAATGTCTGACTGGTATAAAGCATCATTTTTTTATTTTGTCTGTTTTCATATCCTTAATTTGCAAGCATAAATCTTTTTTTTCTTTAGCATGTCTTTAGAATTATGGGTTTCTAGGATTTGGAACTTAATCTAAATAAATGTGATGTCCTTATCACACTCTGGTGTCCATGCAAATCTAAGAGTGTAGATGTATTGTGTAAAAAAAAAAAATCCTTATACTTACCTTCACGCTGACCTTTCCAGTCAGTGAAATCCCTGAACCTCATTCACGTGTCTTGGACAAGATTGAGAATTATTACATCACGGCATGCGCATACGCAGACTCCTTCTGACCATGGAAAAC
Organism: Anomaloglossus baeobatrachus; assembly: GCF_048569485.1. NCBI lineage: Eukaryota > Metazoa > Chordata > Amphibia > Anura > Aromobatidae > Anomaloglossus > Anomaloglossus baeobatrachus. The sequence goes on along the minus strand of NC_134354.1, from coordinate 153,253,538 downwards.
CTGGAGGCAGAGGCCTGGGGATTTCAGTACTACTGATGCCTATGGCAAATCAAATATTTGATGGGGACCAGATAGGTGGCGGTGAGGAGCGGAGAGGCCACAGACGTGAGTTAAATATTTGTATTATTTTATTAGATATTGAACTTATTATGCTTTGGGGTGTGCAGAGGTCCCAGAGAATAATGAGGGATATTTAATTTGCCACAAATAACGTCTCAGAGTATCAAATTTCCTGGGAAAACTGCAAATTTTGCTTGATCTGCTCATCTTTACTAATACTCATATTGTGGATGCTTTAGTTGATTGTTATACTAATTTATTTATATAATCTAAACAATATAATTAGATAAAATCATCTGAGCAACATTACCATATGAATAATTTATTATACAGAAACAAACCTTACATATTGAGTTTATGTTGGTATATTTTATTACCATACATCTACTTTAATGTATTTGGTTTTTGGGTAATGCATTATATGAGAAAATGTGTTTTTAGATAGTCACAATAAATAACTAATATTTTAAAATTTTCTTGAGTGATGTACAATTTCTGTAGGGTATATATAATTGATTGGTACTATCACGGGTGTTATGGAGAAAGCTAGGGGCAGGGATTCCTAGACTGGGCCTCAAGACCATAGCAATCTCTCATCTCAGAGTTACCTCTAAAGGTGAAGATGTCTGAGCTTCCTTCCAGGCCTGATCTTGTACACCCTCACCCCTACCCCACAGAAGAGCTGGGACAGGAGTGGGATAAAACCAACAGATATATTAAAAAGTTAATAAAGGCTAAAAGAGGTATAAGACAATAGGAGCAGAGCGGAAACAAGACAATGGGAGAACTCACAACAACTTCAAGAACTATGAAATATAATCATCAGCAGGACTTGGGCACCACAGCACGCAGACCAACACAGCAGTAAACTATAGTTGGCATGGGAAAACAGATTTCCCTATCTTAAAAAGGTCGAGAGCAAATATGATAGGTTTCCAACAACATGTGATCCCAGAGGTAACCAGCAGGCTAGAAGGGGTTAACTCTTGCTAGCCTGATCATGAATGAACACGCAGCTGGTTGACATATGAGCCTGCCTTTGTAGCTTAGAAAAAACAGAGAAACCATAGGGCAGAATGTCAGAATCTGTAGTGTGAACAGCATCTGACACTGTCATGACAATCAGCAAGTTTTGAGCAAAACACCGTATGACAGGTACATGCTATTATTTTTGAAAACTGGTTTTCTAGCACTCTTACTTTGTTTTCCACACTATTCTAAAACTTTTACACTATACCACATAAACCCAGCTCAAAATGAATATTCAGAGTATTTGTGAAATTAGTTTTAAGAAAGCTTTTCTTCATGCACTCTCACATTTTGAAAATTAAGCTGTAAAGTTAGTAAAGTTATAGATTTTTTATTTCGACAACTGAATTGTGGAGCTAAAAGAAACTAATCAACTGAAGTGGAAAAGATAAAAATATTGACCTTTTTCTTAAAACATTAAATTTGCCATTTGGGTATGATTAGAGCTGTAACCTAGCCATCCGAGCTAATAAATAGGAAGTAGAGAGAAGCAATGTAGTAACAAATTGTGACAGAATCAATACTCTTATCAGCAATAAACCTTTACTGTTAAAGATAGTGTTTAAACAAAGTTTCATCTACATCAGTCATGCATCAGTAAGTTTAGAATTGCTTCATCATGGTAACTATTTACAGTCAGTGGCAAAATGTCTAAAACTTTTGTACATTTATGTACTTTCTAATCATGTCTACATAAATTATGAACAATTCAAGAAGACAGTTAGACAGATTTTTTATTAAAACTTTAGAAACAGATCAATTGATCATGTTAGCATTGTGCAATCATAAATTTGGCATAACTCTGCACAATTTTGACCAACATAAATGATAACATCTTGTTGTTACTTTACGTAAGAATAAGGATGACTATATCGATCCAAAAAGGATTAAAGGAAAATCGAATTTGCTGAAGTTCACAGGTCTGCATAAATGTAAACAATTTACAAGAATTTGATAAAAAAAGTGCAGTGTTATTTTATTTAATGATGTCAAGGGCGGCAATGCAGGATTATCCATAATGTCCTGCACCTACAACATTACATGGTCCAGCGCAGCCAATCAGGGGGGGCTAGCACAGTCAGTATAAAAGGTGTGGATCAGGCAAACAGTGTCAGTTTTTATAGTATAGGGATGGGAGGTCAGAGTGCGCAGCTCATTCAATCTAGAGATAGAAAAAAACCCTAATCTGATTGTGGTTTACTTCTTCAGTGCCACTGTCCCATCAATCAGGGCTTTTGTCCCAAATTACTCGCATCCATCCTCTCTGGCTCCGTAGATCCTTCTCAGCAGCACCAAAAATGCATCAAATAAGAGGAAAAAGGCATAAAAATGCAGCAAAAACTCATGGATTCAAAACACAAGAAAGCAACATGTCATATAGTAAAATTAATTTAAAAATAAGAATGTTCATGCTGCTAACAACTATAAATGAAAAATATAAGGTGAGTATCTGCACCCTAACTAACCACCACATAGAAAGCACTTGGATGCTGCAAGCAGTAACAAACACTCCTGCAAAGTATCAAACAAGGAAAAATGTATAAAAGTAATACCGCTGTGCAGATGGCTCTCCTGCTGGGGTCAGACACAAAACAAATGAATTAACACACATTGGAGCACCTTAGAGAGGTGTATCAAAGTAAACACATTTCTCAGCCAAGGAAACACTCACTGTGACCATACATAACCGGAGGCACAAATCAGGAGGGCTCCATATTAAGGCTAGTTGCAAGTCATTCACTTGAAGGAATGCAATTCCAGAACTGAGTCCGAGTGATCTCCAGTTATGGAGTACTCAGAATAACGTAGATCTGCTTAAACGTGCATAAACCTCGGTATGGTTCCTCAGTGCGGGTTACTGTGAGGGTCTATCCCAACACAGTAGAGCGATCCCCCGGTCTGCTGGGCATGATGCTGCTTTCAAACACAGCAAGACACCCAACACAGAACGTGCAGAAGCAGGAGGGGTGATGTCACTGAGTACAGCAGCCTCCAAGGGCCAATACAACGCGTTTCAAAACTAATTGTTTCCTCCTCAGGGATACCCTCATTGCCTGTCTACTGTCTTATATGTCTAGAAAAATAATAGCTCGGGCACACAAACGAAGGTAAGAGTCTGAGGCAAATGATGCTTGAAATTCAGTTTGTTTGTTTTTATTGATGCAAAGGTCCAAAAAAACTATTTATTCTAACGTTTCGGCCTTCACATATATAGGCCTTCGTCAGAGATAGTCTATAATATAGATATACAGAAAAAAGAATATTAGTTATCGCATATACAGAATATTATATTTGTTATACATGTATAACATTTATACGTGTCTCATGATACAAATAACACCAATATATACAAGATCATAGATGCTGATAATTGGTTTTATATTGAAAAAACTGAAACAACATGTACCTATAGATGCATATTACTGGAACAATGTTATCACAAGGAGGTGAGAATAGAACAATTGTCTTATAAAGAAGGGTTTAAAGGAAGTACAAAGAACGTACCTATATGGTCGTAGGGGAAAATACGTATTCATATACAAGAAAACCCCGTAGAAGGAAATTGACTGCCTAAAAATAGACAAGTATTGAAATGAAACATCCGGCGTGAGATGATGAAAAGATGAAAAATTGAAAAAATTTAAAAAAGGATACTGTAAAAGAAAGGATGAGACTCATCCATGAGAAATGAAAAAAATCTTTAAAGCTGATTACGGGAGATGGGAGGTGGTAGGGAATGCAGATGGGGAAAGGAAAAGATGAGAACATGTGATAGTGGAAAGAAATTAAAAGGGAAGAGGAGGAGAATAAAAGATGTAGAAAGGTAAAGAAAAAGGAGAGAAAAAAAGGAGAAAAACGGAGAAGAAAGTGTAAGGCACCTGAAGGAGAAAGAAGAAATAAGATTAGGAGAAAACATATACATAGGGAAAATGAGTATACCTTTGCTGTATGTCAATGATAATGTGTCATAGAACAGGAAAAAGTAGTTCCAAGGTAATACTGAAGAGCTGGGAACCACTCTGCGGTACTGTGTTGAAAAGATATATCATAAGCAAAATAGGTGTTATAATATAAAGCATGTGCGAAATGTTATTGGTATAGTCAAATTGGTATTAGTCTAAAAGGGTTTTATCAAAACAGAGTGTACATACCCCATTTATATGAGTGGTATATGTAAAGAGTGCTGGGATGAGTACTGTCTATTGTAATCAGGACGGCACCGTTAGTCAAGTCCAGTGACTTATATGATCTATGGACATGAAAAGATTATCAGAAATGCTGGTGTAATATATGTGAAAGAACTAACCATATAACCATACATAGGTAAGAATACACATACCACTTAGTGGGGATAGTCTATGGCGGGTTTTAATCTAGACAGACACATACCACTTAATAAGGATAGTCTATGGCGGGTTTCAGTCTGGCAGACACTCTACGTGTGTGAATGGCAGAGTGGCATAGTCTGTAAATGTATAGAATAATACATGAATAAGATCACAAATGAATGAAGAAAAGAGCATATTATGTTGTGACACAAACCTTAAGGTCCAGTCACACTAAGCAACTTACCAGCGATCCCAACAACGATAGGGATCGCTGGTAAGTTGCTAGGAGGTTGCTGGTGAGCTGTCACACTGCGACGCTCCAGCGATCCCACCAGCAACCTGACCTGGCAGGGATCGCTGGAGCGTGGCTACACGAGTTGCTGGTGAGCTCACCAGCAACCAGTGACCAGCCCCCAGTCTCCTAGTTACAGCACACATCAGGTTAATTAACCCGATGTGTGCTGCAGCTAAATGTGCACAGAGCAGGGAGCAGCGCACACTGAGCGCTGGCTCCTTGCTCTCCTAGTTACAGCACACATCGGGTTAATTGCCTGATGTGTGCTGCAGCTAAATGTGCACAGAGCAGGGAGCAGCGCACACTGCTTAGTGCTGGCTCCTTGCTCTCCTAGTTACAGCACACATCGGGTTAATTACCTGATGTGTGCTGCAGCTACATGTGCACAGAGCAGGAGCCGGCAGCACAGGCAGTGAGAGCGGAGGAGGCTGGTATCAAAGGTAAATATCGGGTAACCAAGGACAGGGCTTCTTGGTTACCCGATGTTTACATTGGTTACCAGCCTCCGCAGAAGCCGGCTCCTGCTGCCTGCACATTTAGTTGTTGCTGTCTCGCTGTCACACACAGCGATCTGTGCTTCACAGCAGGACAGCAACAACTAAAAAATGGCCCAGGACATTCAGCAACAACCAACGACCTCACAGCAGGGGCCAGGTTGTTGCTGGATGTCACACACAGCAACATCGCTAGCAACGTCACAAAAGTTGTTCGTTACCAGCGATGTTGCTAGCGATGTTGCTTAGTGTGACGGGGCCTTTAGTCTGTTAGGTAATGGACATAGGTTATCATGAATCAGAAGATGATAGTAGTAAGGAGATCAGTTCCACTCCTAAGAGAAAAAGTAAACATCCTGATAAAAGCAAGACAAGGTGCCAACATGTAAAACAACAGCAGTAGGAAGGAGAGCAGTGAAAAGCCTGTACTTGGAAAAGGAGAAACTCCTGTGTGTCAAGTGGTCTCCGTGTGGTTTCCTGAGGTGCACGTGCTGGTGGGAAATCAGTTCTTTTATTATAAAACTCGGTACCATTGACAAAAAATTATCAGAATTCTTAATGAAGGAGTTTCCAATCACACCAGTATTTTATACATTACCCAAGATACATACAAATTTGAATAAACGCCCTGGACGCCCTATTGTGGCCTCCACAGACTCTATTTTATCACCTCTGGCCATTACACTAGAGAAGATTTTGAATCCTTTGGTACCGTCCATTCGATCATACATTAAGGACATTAATGATTTCCTCCATTTTCTTAGAACAACAAATACCATCTCCCCCGATGACATTCTGGTTACTCTAGACGTGACCAGTTTATATACGAGTATCAATCACCAGCAGGGCATTGAGGCGGTCAACTCATTTTTGGATAAACATGACACATTATGCTCCCATCAAAAAAAGGTTGGCATCGACCTCCTGATGATAGTGTTGCACAACAATTTTTTCCTTTTCCAGGACCAATTTTACTTACAAATTCAAGGGACCGCCATGGGATCTAATGTAGCACCGCCCTATGTGAATATTTTCATGGCCTATTTTGAAGAGACTTTTGTCTATACCCATCCCATGTTCTCAACACACGTAATTACATGGCGCAGGTACATAGACGATATTTTTATGATCTGGCATGGCGGTTTACCTGATTTAGACATATTTTGTTCTGATTTGAACTGTTGCTTACCTAACCTGAAATTCACCCTGAACTCAGAGCAATATAAAATGAATTTCCTCGACGTCCTCATCCTAAAATCACCCAGTGGTACTATTTCAACTGATCTTTACACCAAACCTACTGATAGGAACAGTTTCCTACACTATAATAGTGCACATCCCAGTCAAATCAAATGGGCACTACCATTGCCTCAGACCAAGAGAGTTGACCGTATAGTATCGGATCCTGACATACGCGAGAAACGCCGTACGGAAATGGGTGACAAGTTTGTTGCTAGAAGATATCAACAAAAAATTGCAACACCAGAGTCCAGTAATAGACACACTAGTCCAATACAAGGCCCTAGAGCCACTTTTGTAGCAACCTATCATCCTTTTCAGGCACATGTTAAAGGTGTCATCCTAAAACACTGGTCTCTTCTAGGCCGAGCTTATCCCAACATCCCTGAGTTTCAAAACAGGCCCCTCTTTTGCAACAAGCGCCCTAAAAATCAAAGAGACACATTAGTACGAGCTGACATTGGCTCTCAAACTAAGCAAGCACGACAAATTACATTACAGACAACTCGCACTGGGAATTATCCATGCTTACATTGCATTCAATGTTCCAACATTACAAAGGGTAGTACTTTCACCTATCCCCGCACTGGCAGGACCTTTTACATAAAAAACTTTTTCACATGTGATTCATCATATGTTGTTTATCTTATAAAATGTCCCTGTGGTCTCGGATATGTTGGGGAGACTACCCAACATATCCGAGACCGAATAAGCAAACACAAATCTACCATTAGGTGTAAACAGACACTCCTACCTATCCCAGCACATTTTATAAAAGCAGGCCATACGGTAGCGCAGCTACGGTATCAAGTCCTAGAACAAGTCCCTCAACCCAGGAGAGGTGGGAACAGGGTGCAGAGATTAAAGGAACGGGAGACGTATTGGATTTATACGTTACAAACATTGGAACCTTTGGGGCTTAATCGCGAATACAAGGTTTTCTACTAATTCTTATGTTATTTTGATTCAACTTTCTTTCCGCCCCTTTCTTTCCCCATTTCCCCTTTCCCCCCTTCCCCCCAACACACATACACACTTTCTATCACACATATTCTACCTTATTTTTATTTTCAGTACATTTCTTTCCTCTCCCCTTTTTTTTCATTCACTAGTAGACATATCATAAACTTACTTTATTCTATTATTATATTATTTTATTTGGTTGTTTTACTACTATAACTCTTTTTCCTTTTTGTTCATTATTTTACTTATTACTCTCCACATCACCTAGGTTATGCCTCTCCTTCTAACATGATGATTCCTCTCATTATGGTTACTATATACTCTTTATATATTCTTTGTAACTAAACTTAATGTGCTTCTCTCATAATGCATATCCTTTTCCCCATAAGGTATATTCTCATTGTCTTAATCATTGTCTCTTTCTTTATTTTACAGGCGCTGTAACTATCTCACGACTTCCTCACAGCACTGAAAATCCCATCGGCACAACCAAACAGCATCTGATTTAAGTGTAGTGCGTCCGCGCATGCGCGGTCTCGGCTGCCTCTCTCGGCCGGTCTACGCATGCGCTTGGTCCACTCCTCCCCACTCTTTTCACATCATTCACTCCTCGTGGCCGCTACTTACCCATGCGCAGATCGGCCCTCTGGCCCTTCTGAGCATGGGAGATTGTGCGTGTCACGATCACTCCATGCGTTCCGCTAACCGGATATCCGTTCAGTCACAAGTTCCTGGATTACCCCACATGCCGCGCTCACTGGCCGGCTGCGACCGCCACCGGCGCATGTGCCGACCAGCCTATCTGGCTCTTCCGCGCATGAGCGGCATGCATGCCACGGCTCGGCCTTGCGTCCCACGCACAGGATTTCCGCTTTAGAGCGGACCCACCTGGGTGATCACTTACCATTTAAAAGGACTGATTCCCCACCAGCACATGCACCTCAGGAAACCACGCGGAAACCACTTGACACACAGGAGTTTCTCCTTTTCCAGGTACAGGCTTTTCACTGCTCTCCTTCCTACTGCTGTTGTTTTACATGTTGGCACCTTATCTTGCTTTTATCAGGATCTTTACTTTTTCTCTTAGGAGTGGAACTGATCTCCTTACTACTATCATCTTCTGACTCATGATAACCTATGTCCATTACCTAACAGACTAAGGTTTGTGTCACAACATAATATGCTCTTTTCTTCATTCATTTGTGATCTTATTCATGTATTATTCTATACATTTACAGACTATGCCACTCTGCCATTCACACACGTAGGGTGTCTGCCAGACTGAAACCCACCATAGACTATCCCTATTAAGTGGTATGTGTCTATCCAGATTGAAACCCGCCATAGACTATCCCCACTAAGTGGTATGTGTATTCTTACCTATGTATGGTTATATGGTTAGTTCTTTCACATATGTTACACGAGCATTTCTGATAATCTTTTCATGTCCATAGATCATATAAGTCACCGGACTTGACTAACGGTGCCGTCCTGATTACAATAGACAGTACTCATCCCAGCACTCTTTACATATACCACTCATATAAATGGGGTATGTACACTCTGTTTTGATAAAACCCTTTTAGACTAATACCAATTTGACTATACCAATAACATTTGGCACATACTTTATATTATAACACCTATTTTGCTTATGATATATCTTTTCAACACAGTACCACAGAGTGGTTCCCAGCTCTTCAGTATTACCTTGGAACTACTTTTTCCTGTTCTATGACACATTATCATTGACGTACAGCAAAGGTATACTCATTTTCCTATGTATATGTTTCTCCTAATCTTATTTCTTCTTTCTCCTTCAGGTGCCTTACACTTTCTTCTCCATTTTTCTCCTTTTTTTTTACCTTTCTACATATTTTTTTCTCCTCCTCTTCCCTTTTAATTTCTTTCCACTATCACATGTTCTCATCTTTTCCTTTCCCCCATCTGCATTCCCTACCACCTCCCATCTCCCTTAATCAGTTTTAAAGATTTTTTTCATTTCTCATGATGAGTCTCATACTTTCTTTTACAGTCTCCTTTTTTCAATTTTTTCAATTTTTCATCTTTTCATCATCTCACGCCGGATGTTTCATTTCAATACTTGTCTATTTTTAGGCAGTCAATTTCCTTCTACGGGGGTTTTCTTGTATATGAATACGTATTTTCCCCTATGACCATATAGGTACGTTCTATGTACTTCCATTAAACCCTTCTTTATAAGACAATTGTTCTATTCTCACCTCCTTGTGATAACATTGTTCCAGTAATATGCATCTATAGGTACATGTTGTTTCAGTTTTTTCAATATAAAACCAATTATCAGCATCTATCATCTTGTATATATTGGTGTATTTTGTATCATGAGACATGTATAAATGTTATACATGTATAACAAATATATTAATCTGTATATGCGATAACTAATATTCTTTTTTCGGTATATCTATATTATAGACTATCTCTGACGAAGGCCTATATATGTGAAGGCCTAAATGTTAGAATAAATAATTTTTTTGACCTTTGCATCAATAAAAACAAACTGAATTTCAAGCATCATTTGCTTCAGACTCTTACCTTCTTTTGTGTGCCCGAGCTAGTATTTTTCTAGACTGTGATATTTTCTCGGTGGCACCTATTTTCTAAATAGTGAGCCAGACTTTATTTCTTCACTTATACTGTATTATATGTGTCCTGCAGATAGGGGAGGTTAATAAAAAAAAATTCCTTTTCCTTTCCTTCCTTCTCCCTTCCTCCCCTCCCCCTCCCTCCTTTTATTTAAAAGCAGACCTACTATATCAACCTTGATTGGTGGTGGTGAAGAAGAATGTAAACTACTCTATCGTTAGTTGTACAGTTATAGATAAACTAGAAGGTGGCCCGATTCTAACGCATCGGGTATTCTAGAATTTACGTATTGTGTAGTTAATGTATGATTTTTGTTATATATATATAGATGTTGTTGTGTGTAGTTGCCAAGTGTTTGTGTAGGGGCACTGTAAATGTTCTGGGTGTTGTCTGGGGGGGGTGAGAGCGGTGTTGTTTGTGTGTTGCGTTGTGTGTGTTGCGTTGTTTGTGAGCACTGTGTGTCTG